>NC_089736.1:15000-1215000 GCF_035083965.1 Branchiostoma lanceolatum
GAGGGAACTGTGAAAATCTGTCCTTCGGGGGACGAAGCTTCTATCGATCGCCGTGTAAAGCCGCCAGCTTCGACAGAGACCCCCAGCCGCGCGCCGCGACCGCAGTCTCTCTCTGCGCCCGAGGGCGAGATGAGGAGAGATGGAGCGGCGCGACGCGATTGAAGGTAAAACCGACCCTCAGCCAGACGTGGGGCCACAGAGTGCGTTAGAAGAGTCGATGATCAATGTGTCCTGCAATTCACATTACTTCTCGCAGCTGGCTGCGTTCTTCATCGACACACGAGCTGAGTGATCCACCGCTTTGTCGTTTTTCTTTTTCGTTTCGCATCGAAAGCTTGTCTTTGCCTCTCGGCACCGTCGTTTCAGAGACGGGAAGAAGGCGCCCTTCGGAGTGAAGGACGGCGAACGAGCGGAAGGGCCGGGGGTCGCTCCGCGAACCGGAACCCGCCGCGAAGACCGCTGCGCCCCCTCGACAAAACCCGGCCGGCCGGCCCGAGCCGGGAAAGAGAGCCGAGGGGTCGATTGCGCCCGCCTTTCTCTTGAACACCTCGGGGAGTGGAGCAGTCGGTCGAGACCGCCGGTGGTTAGCCGGCGGCGACCGAGAGCAGTCCTCCCCTCTGCCCAAAGGAGGCCTTGGACCGCGGGACGCCCGCTCGAAGTTTGGACGCGTCACAGGTCACTCGTCCGCAAGATGGATTGCATCGAGTCAGAGACCGAAACGCCGCGCCGGGGTGCCGGGGAGGAGTCGTCTCACCTAGGCCCCGCCGTGAGACTAGCAACTCAACCCCATTCCGCGCAAACCCACGACGCGACGCCCCTCCGCCAGGATATAGGTGCCCCCACTTGCGCTCGCCCGCCCAAACCTTTTCGCCGGGAGGACCTGACTCCGTCCTCGACCAGGCTACTCGGGGAGGCTCGCTGGTTTAGCAGGGTATAGGGAACGACGGGCTCACACTGCAGCTGAAGGCGCCCGACCAACGTTCCAAGGGGGCTGCCGGGTCCCGCCGCCAAGCGGGTCGGCATGGGCACTCCTGGCTCTCCGCCGGCGCTCCTCCCTCCGCGAAGGAGGAGGAGCGATTGGCGCGAGAGCGGCCGTCGGAGCGCCACCTTGTCGAGGCGGTAAGGAAGAGTTAGGGTCGGAGCGGGAGGCCGGGGGCACCAGAGCCCGCTCCTTGCCACGAGTTTGTGTGAAGTCGACGACGCGAGCGTCTCGCTTCTTCGTTTCGGTAATGATCCTTCCGCAGGTTCACCTACGGAAACCTTGTTACGACTTTTACTTCCTCTAAATGGTCAAGTTTGATCGGCTTCTCGGCGCTCCTCCAGACCGTTGCCGGCCCGAGGGGCCGATCGACTGGCCTCACTAAACCATTCAATCGGTAGTAGCACCAAGCAGGTATTGTAGAGCCTGCTTTGGTAAACCAAATCAAAATGATATTTGAAAGGAGACACGTCAGAACTCGAAATACATTTGAAACCCGCGCGCAAACTGTGTGTTATACCGTGACAGTTCCTTCACTTTGGGAAATTCTTTACCCACCATCGGTTTTCAAAAGAGTCCTGGTGTGTCTCCTTCCCGATGCCATTTTGATTTAGTTTATCCAAGGAGTCTTTACACGACCTGCTTGGTGTATCCTATGATCCTTACAACGGTGCGGTTGATCACGGTTCACAATACTGCAGTTGGCGGACTGAGAGACAGAAGGCGCTAAAACATGACCGTCAAAAAAGCTGAATTAATGATGCAGGATTGGTCCAACAGAGATAGACGTTTTTACGCGTATAAGTACAGTCTGAAACGGTGAGGTGAGCACCATAACAATTATTTTAGAAGAGCTGTCGATCTACTAGGTAATGAAATAGTGCTGGTCTACGTATGCATAGGAATTAATGACAAAGAGTTTTGATGTGGCAATGTTTACATCCCCGTGAAAAAACACATTTGGCCTGGTCCAAGCTGGTACAGCTGTTGTTGTATGAGGTAATGCTCTGGAGTTTTCTTCTACTTTGTTTGCAACTTTTCGGCTTATATTTACTGTTGTCGCCTGGAGAATATCCGTTTCCGGATCCCAGCACAAGTACTTCTGGGAAGTGTGAAAGACCCTTGCGATCTAGCCCCGCCAAATGTGCGCTCCTCGCAATTCAGCCACTGGCTTCAGAAAGAGAGTATTTGGCCTACCCAATAATAACAATAATAATAATTAACCCGACATTTATCGACTTGCTGAAACCCTGCACGAGACTCACTCCGATCCAGTGACGCAGAATGAGTCTCATATAGAGTTTACTGGGTCCTGCATTTCTTCGTAGGATGATCAAAATTTTAATATCGTATTCAAGAAAAAGATAACATGTTGGAATTTGGAACAAGAATATAAGGCGAAACTTTCCAGCAAGAAACAGGGCCTGCAAAGGGTGATGAGAAGTGAAATATATCACCATATCAGTATACAGCAAACCCCCCTTCACAGCCCGTGATGCTGACCGGGGAAACCTGGGAACGAGACCCAAACACATGTGGTTGCGTGAATTTGCGTCCGGGTTACGATTTTCTGCTGTATAAAAACGTCTCTGTCCCGCTTCCGTGCAGACCGAGCCTACATCCGGGGGTGATTCTGTGACGAGTGTGAAAATAAGGTACGTCAGGTTTGCTCAGGACTTTGGGTGATGTAAGATAGCCGTTTTTCAGGTAAAAATATTATGGTGAAAATGCCCCCCTCCCCATAATTTGCTAAATAAGCTACAGTACTTTCAACTTCTCTTTCACTTTTCAGTTAGTTTTGCAAGTAACTCTAACTGAGTTTGGGGTGATTTTAGTAAATTCACATAAATCTGGATACCTTCATTGATCTTCTAATCTCATGTTAGCTCTACTTGTTTCAGTCTCTAGTTCGCTTTATAATTTAACGTTATATCCCATGCGCCCTGAAACCTAGTAGAAGGTACTGTACAGGGACAGGTACAGAGGTTTAGGTACAGGCCCGGACATGAACCTGTATCAGAAGTATTTGACACAGTTACCACTAACCTGCGGTCTTTAATGCTGAAAAATACATGAATAAATAGTTAACAATATGTTATGATTTAGACTTCAGTTCAGAACAAAACGTGAAGCTCAACAATTTCATCAGACCATAGTTACTAACCCCGCACTCACTGGTGAAAGTTGTGCAGACATGCGTTTTGTCTATAGTTTGTTAGTCTACATTCTATTGAAGGGCTTCAGGAAAGCCCCTGTGCTGCTGAAACTTGTCCGTATGTCATAACTTACATTATAACTCCTCTCATAATCCATAACTCCTCTCGCCTGCAGAAGGACCAGACATGGCTGAGACTGAGAATAAAGCAGACGCGAAAACGGAACCCACGCCGGAGTCTACCGCTGAGACCACGACGGAACCGACCGCTGAGACCACGGCGGAACCCACCGCTCTGGAGAGGAAAATCTACCAGCAGGTCGAGGTGGGCAGAAACTTTCACATTGAAGTTATACTGTTACAGATATAATTTATATCATTATCACACTGAAGTTATACTGTTACAGATATAATTTATATCATTATCACACTGAAGTTATACTGTTACAGATATAATTTATATCATTATCACACTGAAGTTATACTGTTACAGATATAATCTATATCATTATCACACTGAAGTTATACTGTTAAAGATATAATATATATCATTATCACATTGAAGTTATACTGTTAAAGATATAATATACATGTATATCATTATCACACTGAAGTTATACTGTTAAAGATATAACCTATATATTATCATTATCACACTGAAGTTGTACTGGTAAAGATATAATATATATCATTATCACACTGAAGTTATACTATTAAAAATATTATCTATATTTTATCATTATCACACTGAAGTTGTACTGGTAAAGATATAATATATATCACTATCACACTGAACATGCTGAAGTTATACTGTTTAAGATACCCCAATGTAGAGGGAGCAGGCTGATGTAATTTACCTGAACCTCATGTAACAACTTGGAAACATGGCTTCCCAACATAACAACCTCAGAATCTGACATAACGCACAGACTTCATGAATAGTTTCATTAGTTTGGCAAATCACTGGTTAACAGTTAAGTTCTTTGTTCTCAACTAAAAAGTCATATAGAGACAGCAGCCTGGAATCCAAACCTATTATAGCTCCTCTCCGCAAACAGGAGACTCAGGAGCTATAAATTGTATAAAATAGGTTTGGATTCCAGACTATAGAGACTGTAGACCAATCATACAAAACCAGCACTCAGCAGTGGCGCTGTGTTAATGTGTGAGTTCTAATCCCGCTAATCCACCCTTCCTCCTGCAGTACTACTTCGGGGACCACAACCTGACGCGGGATCGCTTCCTGCAGGGGGAGATCAAGAAGGACGACGGCTGTATCCTTAAAAAACAATTTGCAAGTTACAGGAACCAGTGTCAGCTAGTTAGGCAGTTACATGTTTAAACATACTTCATAGTTATGGCTTTGGGGCGACGGCTGTATCCTTCATAAGTGACATGGACCGGTTAGCTGACAGGGTCTGAACATTTTCATATGTGGGGTTCAAAAAATAGTTTTTTTAGTTATCGGTCAATGGTTAATAGCATTTCGATTTACAAGTACATGTATTACAATGTGAACTTTCCTTAACCCTCCACTCCCAAGGGGTTGCTTTAGAGACTCTGGTCAAGTTCAACAGACTCAAGGTGAGTGGGTTTGACCTTCACAACTGTAATCATGACCTTCAGACCTGTAATCATGTACAACATAACCCACCAGACATTTACTGTTCCTGGTTCTGAGGCGTCTGATTGTGTACAGAGTAGAGTAACAACAACAACAACAGAGTAGAGTAGACTTGTCTGTAAACCTGCAGCAGTCGTGTAGTTTGGGAGTTTGTTGACCCCAGAAGAAGTTCCTCCTGAGGTGTTGATGTACCCCAACCCCCTCCTGAGGTGTTGATTCTGTTCCAGCCCACCCCCCCCCCTCCTCTCAACTCCTCCCCTGAAGTGTTCTCCTGTTGCAGGCCCTGTCAGACGACTATGGAGTCATCTGTGCAGCTCTGCAGAAATCTCCCAGCAAGCTCATGGAGGTGAGAGAGTGATCTGATGGTTATCAGTTAGCAGGCATGATAACTGCTCTGTTGTTGCCTGCCTATCTGTTGTTATACATGATAATTATATGTGTAAGTGGCATGAGGAAGAGTAAGATAATTATCAAATACTGATATGATCATTTGAAGAAAAATAACACCACTAATGTTATGAAATAATTGTTCCATACTCCTGTTCATGGTGGCAGTTTTCAACAAATCTTCTGCTTCAGAATAAACTGTTGCTGATGTTAAACTGTTGCTGATGTTAAACTGTTCCTGATGTTAAACTGTTCCTGTTGTTAAACTGTTTCTGATGTTAAACTGTTCCTGATGTTAAACTGTTCCTGATGTTAAACTGTTCCTGTTGTTAAACTGTTTCTGATGTTAAACTGTTCCTGATGTTAAACTGTTGCTGATGTTCAACTGTTCCTGATGTTAAACTGTTCCTGATGTTAAACTGTTGCTAATGTTAAACTGTTGCTGATGTTAAACCGTTGCTAATGTTAAACTGTTGCTGATGTTAAACTGTTGCTGATGTTAAACCGTTGCTAATGTTAAACTGTTGCTGATGTTAAACTGTTGCTGATGTTAAACCGTTGCTAATGTTAAACTGTTGCTGATGTTAAACTGTTGCTGACGTTAAACTGTTCCTGATGTTAAACTGTTCCTGATGTTAAACTGTTCCTGATGTTAAACTGTTCCTGATGTTAAACTGTTCCTGATGTTTAACTGTTGCTAATGTTAAACTGTTGCTGACGTTAAACCGTTGCTAATGTTAAACTGTTCCTAACGTTTCTCAGGTGAGCGAAGACAAGACGAAGGTGAGGAGACTTCCCAGCAAGTCTCTGCCCAAAAACACGGAGCAGTGGAGGTCGGAGAACAAGGCTCGCACCGTGTACTGTGTAAGTATCTTGTTCTAATGCCCCCCGTTCTAAGACCCCCTCCCGTTCTTAGAGCCCTTCTTGTTCTAAAACCTTCCCTGTCCCTCCTTACAGAAAGGGTTCCACCAGGACGACACCTTAGACGTGATCCAGCAGTTCTTCCAAGACAAGGGCAAGGTCGAGACGGTCTTTATGAGACGCAACGAGAACAAGGAGTTCAAGGTCAGTTCAAGGACGTTAAGTTGTTGATCTGACAGATAAGATTTTTTTTTAAATGGCTTATGATTTGGACGTTTTATGAACTGAAGATGACTCGTGGCTGTGGGGTTTGGTGTAGGTTTAGGTTTAGATGTTATCAAGAATATAAAAATCAGTGTTTGCCCCTTCATAATGTTCATGTCAGCCATGTCTACATTACAATCCCAGTGTTTGCTACATGCGATGTTCTATATGAAAAGTGTTTGCTACATGCCCCCAGGTTGCTACATTGTGATGTTCTATATGACAAGCGTGTGAGTGATTTGCTACATGCGATGTTCTATATGACAAGTATATGCTACATCTCTGCAGGTTGCTACATGTGGTGTTCTACATGTATGTGAGATATTTTGCTACATCTCTGCAGGGCTCCGTGTTCGCCACCTTCAGCAGTCTGGACGATGCTAAGAAGTTTGTGGAAGCGGAAGGAATCCAGTACAAGGGGGAAGACGTCAAGAAGATGTTCAAGTAGGTTTCAACACTTTGTGAAATGTGAAAGTTGAAAAAAATGTACAGAAAATGTATTTGTGTACCTTGTATCAAACTCATAGCGTAATGCTTGAGAGGAAGGACAGTACTGAATGTGGCAAACTGTTCAGCAGACCTGAGTCGGATCACAGATGTGACTTATGTGGCAGAGACTGCCATTCTCGTATAAGACAGTTCAGCCATAGCCAATGCTGTAGGGCTGATGTGAATTACCAGTAGGGTTTTACCATGGTCCATATTGACTGACAGCCACTATTGACAACACCCTGCCGTACAGCCATGTTGAAACTTGATACCCTGCCGTACAGCCATGATGAAACTTGGTACCCTGCCGTACAGCCATGATGAAACTTGATACTCTTCCCTCAGGAACGAGTACTTCAACATGAAACTGGAGGAAAAGAAGAAGAAAAAGGAGGAGGAAAAGAGGCAACTGGAGGAAGAGACCGATCAGCTGGAGAAGAAAAAAGCGGAAGAGAAGCAGAAAGACGTGGAATATACGAAGGGCTGCATTCTGCACTTCTCAGGTGTTTGTTCATTCTGCACTTGTCAGGTGTTTGTTCATTCTGCACTTGTCAGGTGTTTGTTCATTCTGCACTTCTCAGGTGTTTGTTCATTCTGCACTTGTCAGGTGTTTGTTCATTCTGCACTTGTCAGGTGTTTGTTCATTCTGCACTTCTCAGGTGTTTGTTCATTCTGCACTTCTCAGGTGTTTGTTCATTCTGCACTTCTCAGGTGTTTGTTCATCTAACTTGTATTACGTTTGGAGGTTATGTTCGGGGTTTACTTTTGGACAGGCCAAATCAAAAAGTGTAGATAGTTTTTTATGATTTGCAAAGTTATGTTGGCTGTTACTTCTGTGCCCTGCCATGTCTGGGATTTTCCTTCTCAGGTGTCAGAGTTTCTCCATTAGCTGTGAACCGAAGTGACGGTTACCTTTCCAGGAGAGGGGAATGCAATACATAAATAATGACAGGTCTCTTCACGACAGTCTGTGTTCCCCCTCCCCCTACAGGTGCACCAGGTGACTCGGTCCGTGAGGAGGTCTCCAAGGTGTTCCAGCCGTTCGGAGACGTCAAGTGGATCGACTTCAACAAGGGAGACACAAAGGTGAGAATTACCTGCAGTTATAGCCCCCCCACACACACACACACAGAGATCAGAATTACCAACAGTTACCCCAACACACACTAACATATGAGAAAACCGCTACTACAGGTATCCCCACCCCCTCAGACACTCACGCATTTGAGGATATCTCCTTCCCCACACATATGAGAAAGCAAGCACTACATCTTCTCTGTCAGACAACTGCCGCAGGGCTGTCTCCAGGACAAGTCCCTTCTATTCGTCCCAGAACGTACACTTGCTGGTTGGGACGGATAAAAATTTCATCCCATCCATCCAAAAACTCATAACTTCATGACATGAACATGTATTTTCGTAACCTTGACATGACAGATTTAACAACGAAAATGAAAAACATGGGCTCCCAAACAATGAGTGTGACCAAGAACTATAAAGCTGGAGACAGCGCTGTGGTGTCATGTACGCAAAGGTACAGATTTGTTTGCGGCTGCAGTTGCTGTGCATTGTAGATGGCCGATGCTGGACTTTGCTCTACTTGTATTTATTTGTACCATGTAAGGCTGACACTCTACTCTCCCCCCTCAGAGAAGAAAGTAATGCACAACATCGGCAGCACGTCCAAGGATTAGAACCCAGGACCAACTAGTCCTGAGCCGAACACCCTAACTGTTACGCCCAAACAACGCCACTAATGGCTAATGGCAGTGCTGTACTTGCCTCTGCTTGCTTGTGCCCTGTAAGACTGACTCTCTCACCCCCTTCACCACCACTCGGCCCCCCCCCCCCCCCCCACTCCCCAGGGCACCGTGAGGTTCTCCACACCCGGGGCCGCGGCCGCAGCTGCCCAGGAGGCTGATGGGAAGGTCACGCTGAAGGGGGAGGAGCTGACCTGCAGGGTATTGGAAGGTGAGTACTGAACAGCTGTTGGGTCAAGGTCATGGGAGGTCAGCACTGAACAGCTGTAGGGTCAAAGTCATGGGAGCTGAGTACTGAACAGCTGTAGGGTCAAGGTCATGGAAGGTCAGTACTGAACAGCTGTGGTGTCAAGGTCATGGGAGGTGAGCACAACAGCTGTGGTGTCAAGGTCGTGGGAGGTGAGCATAACAGCTGTGGTGTCAAGGTCATGGAAATTGAGTACAGAACAGCTGTGGTGTCAAGGTCATGGGAGGTGAGCACAGAACAGCTGCGGTGTCAAGGTCATGGAAATTGAGTACAGAATAGCTGTGGTGTCAAGGTCATGGGAGGTGAGCACAGAACAGCTGTAGTGTGAAGGTCATGTTAGGTCAGTACACACAGTTGTAGGTTCAAGGTCATGGAATGTCAGCATAGAATAGCTGTGGGGTGAAGGTCATGGAAGGACTGTACACAATAGCAGTAGGATAAAAATTATTAAAGGTAGAACTGTCATTGGTGATGTATCCAGAATTTGTGTTTTTTTAATGTAGCATTATTGAGTTTGTTTTCAATGCCTCAGCTTGGTGCGTCTAATTTGTGTCTTATAATCTTTGTCTTCAGGTGAGGAGGAAAAGCAGCACTGTGTACTTATGTAACCTGTGTTACAGGTGTACTAATGTTACCTGTGTGTTACCTGTGTTACAGGTGAGGAGGAAAAGCAGCACTGGCTGGAGGTTTACGAGAACCAGAGTAAAGTCCGCCAGCAGAAGAAGAAGATGAAGTTCGGACACGGCCGCGGGCGAGGTCGGGGGCGGGGTCGGGGAGGCCGCGGGCGTTACCGTGGAGACCGGGACCACGACAGAAACACAACATTCCAGGGGAAGAAAACGCGACTGGACAGCGACGGCGAAGGCAGCGACGGTAGGTCATGGGGTTAGAGGTCAGGGGACCATCTGTGATGAGAGTATGTTTCCTACACCTTCAGCTGGTCTCACACTGCTATTCTCCCCACTGTTTCCTGCACCTACCACTGGTCTCATACCACCGTTCTCTCTGCCATTTCTTACACCTTCAGCTTGTCTCGCACTCACTGCTGTGTATACTGCACCTCCCGCTGGTCTCATACTGCTGTTCTCCCTGCTATTTCTTACACCTTCAGCTGGTCTCATACGGCTGTTCTTGCTGTTGTGTTTACTGCATCTTGAGCTGGTCTCACACCACTGTTCTCGCTGCACCTTCAGTTGGTCTCACACCGCTGTTTCCCCTGCAGGTGAGGCGCAGCAGAAGATGGACGACACGTCTGCCTCAGCCAAGCGGCGTCTGGAGGAGTCCGTGAAGGAGGAGGAGCCGGCCAAGAAACACCTCAAGACGGAGGCAGACTGAGACGTCCCCACAGGAGGGGAGCTATTATTTTTTTTACCTCTATAGGAAAATGGAATGTCCTGCATACTATGATACCCAAAGTCTGTATAAGTTTCCTTTAGCCCCTAACATTGAACACACTGAAACCCACCGACACTTCAGCTGTTTTTCACGCAGGAGTTTCTGTGCTCTGTGATGAAATAACCAAAGTTTCAGTTATTCTTCTGTAGTTCCTACAATCTACTGTGCAGTCATATGGCAATCCACCTTACCTTATATGGCAATCCACCTTACCTTATATGGCAATCCACTTTACCTTATATGGCAATGACCCTTGCCGTTCTTTCCTCATATGGCAGTTGCCCTTGTCAGTATATCCTTATATGGCAATGTTCCTCACTCTTATATCCTTATATGGTAATGTCCCTTACATTGTATGACAATGTCCTACACTGTTATATCCATATATGGCAATTGTCCTTACCTGCCTGCCAGATGATTTTCATACAAGAAACTCAATGAATGAATAATACAAAAAATTTGCTTTTTCCTGATTTTTTTTCCTGAAAGAATTTACTGTTTAACTGTTAGACATGGACATGATTTAAGTTGCTCATTCAAGGGCTTTTGTGTATTGATGGTTTCATATAAAAAAGTCATCGTATTTGTCATTTAGATTTAACTCTTTTCGTTGAAACTGTCATCAAGCTTTGTCCTAGTTAGATTTGCCAAAACACATTCCTCCTTATTCGGAGTCGATCACAGACAAAACAGGATGACGTAAACGTGTGTAGAAAACAGCAGATGTTTCAGTTTCTATAAAAACTACTTGTTGTTCTGCTGTGAAACATCAGAAACCTGGCGCCTTTTTGTACCACTGTTGGGCGTGGGGGAGATTTGTCTGCGTAGCACTGAAAACACCAGAATCATGTCACATTGTTGGTGTTGAGATGTAAAGGTAAGCCGCAAGAGAAACAACTTTTTCTCATGATAATCGGTAGAACATCAAAATGCCACTTTTTGGGGATATCAGGTAGTCGTCACATTGTCTGTGCAGATCTCAATAAAACCTTTTTTTATCTTCACGTGAACCTGACCTTGTTTGTGTTATCTTCGCGTGAACCTGACCTTGTTTGTGTACGTCTGCTACTTTATCCCATACTTTGTTTTTCCACCAGTTATCCAAGCATTTTCCTATTGATCCGTAATGTAAGCAAAACGCTGCCCTCCAGGCTATTTAAGTTGAACAAACTGTAACAAAATACGATAAACAACCCACAACCCCCCCAGCATCAAGACTCTAACTGCAGTAACATGTTGCCAAAACTTTCAATTTGCTTGAATGACAAAAGCGACCTCTATTATACGTAATAAAAAGTGCACCCAGCATCCTGCACTGCATGGATCAAAAGCGCCGTCCTAGCTACTAGCGATTTATATCAATATTGCAGGACAATGCGGAACAGGTGGGGAGGGCGGAGCGTCTACGCTGTTGTTTTCAGTATCTCTCATGATATTCTTGTCTTCTCTCTGCCGTTTGATAGTTGCTATGAATATGATTTTGTCGTCGGTGAGGGTAGTTGGCCACAGATTTAACGTCCAAGCTCTGAACATCGCGCAATGATAGTTTTAGGAGAGTTTCTTACAAGGTCAACGACCTCTGGGACTTTTGGCGGGAATGTTCACGAAGACAAAAGCATTGTGGGAGTATGTGCAAGGGAATTAGATTTTTCTCTTTGTATCAGTGGAAGCACTGTATGGACGTCTGTAACCACGTCTGTATTGACGCTAAAAGTTTTTAGATTGTTGTTCTTCAGCAAGTTCTGCTCCTCTAACTATCGATGGCGTCCGAACAGGTGGGGAGGGGGGCGCCCCGGGGCTCTTAGTAGAGCTATAGAGTATAGTAGAATTTTCGGTCAGGTAGGACTGTTCCAGTTTAGACCGCTCTTCAGTTGAACATTGCATCTTCTGACGAACATTCCAAACGGACGCATTTTGGACCAATTTCTAACCATGGATTACAGTAGCAATAGCCTTTAAGGTGATGTGGGGTGCATTATGTACTCATGGGCTTGATGATACGCGTAAACTGACCGAATGACACTTGAGAACATGTGCTTTGTATATGCGCCGTTGGAGGGCGCTACTAAAGCGCGTACTTGTACTTGGTTCTGCACCGTGCAGTAGCGGCCTCTAGCGATCCATATCCATATCGTCTTTGGGTTTGGTGACACTTCAGTTCAGTGGTGTCTACCTTCGCCCAAGTACTAGTAGGTTCTGCTTTCGACCACCTACAGTGTGAGACCGGATTAATCGTCCTTTGCTTGTGGACAATCAGCTATGGGCCGGGAGTGAGACCTGGTGCAACACAGGCTACCTGAACCTGTAACCTGAGACCTGGTGCAACACGGGCTACCTGTAACCTGAGACCTGGTGCAACACGGTCTACCTGTAACCTGAGACCTGGTGCAACACGGGCTACCTGTAACCTGAGACCTGGTGCAACACGGTCTACCTGTAACCTGAGACCTGGTGCAACACGGGCTACCTGTAACCTGAGACCTGGTGCAACACGGGCTACCTGTAACCTGAGACCTGGTGCAACACGGGCTACCTGTAACCTGAGACCTGGTGCAACACAGGCTACCTGAACCTGTGACCATGACATGCTTGGTGCCAAAAAGGCTATTTTACAGCAGGGAGGTTTAAAAACAACAAACCAAACACACATCTGTCAATCAACCCGCGCTAAAACCATACACAACATGCATGCTGATCTACCTTCAGGGAAACAATACACATCACGATGTACCTAGACTCGGGCAATACACATCCTGGTACCTACAGTGTCTGACAATACACAATGGGAATGTGATGAATAAAGCAGTCCCAGAGGACAGTGTAGTAAAACTAGCCATAAATGGAAAAAGATCGTAGAACGTACTCTGGAGTTCTTAACTGTTACCATGGCAACAAACAAAGGGCACAAAAACTCGTGAACTTCATAGACGAAGCCAACATGCCATCACAAAAGAACACCATAGCTGCCGTGCAGCAGCGCCCTTAGCGACCACGAACCAGATTGCAAGCTGGAGACCTTGTAAAAATGAGATTTTGTTGATGTTTCAATTCTGCTACATGTAGTAGCCTGACATTGGTGTTATTAGAAAGGGCATCCATCCAGTCGAGTCACTGTTCTGAAAAGCGTTTTCCAATCTCACTCTGTGTTAGCGCGATACGAGTGTTCAAAATTTAGATATTATTCTCCTAGAGTTCATATTAACGCAACTCCTCGCGTAAATAATTCCCCGTGTTTGGCAAATTTCTACCATTTTTCAGCCACCCGATGAGTCTTCTTGAGCGAGTACTGTGCGGTAAATTGTAACATGCGTACATGTGCAGCCATGTCGCGGCGCGGCGGCCATGTTGATTTCTCATGCTGCTTGCTGTTTTGCGCGATAGTGCTTGCAGGATATCGCCACTTTCTGTCTGACGTCTCCTCAGCGCCCAGTCTATCGGGCCTGGGGTTGACTACGCTGCTAAGACCACTCAGTCCAAAGTTTAGTGTACGTTACGGAGCGGCGGCGCCCCTGGGGTTTAAGGGCCCTACCGGGTTTATGCTGGCGATCCTAATTCTGTCGGGAGACGTCAGAAAAACCCGGGGCCAGTTAAATACCCGTGTGGAGGGTGCGGGCGCGCTGTGGCCACTACACACAGAGCCCTGCAGTGTGACACATGTGATCAATGGATACATATAAAGTGTTGTGGTGTTGGTGATAAATTTTATAAGTTCTACCAAAATTCCTCATGCACATGGGTATGTAACCAGTGCGGTATGCCCAGTTTTGCAAGTAGTCTATTTGATACTAACTCCTGGATCCATGATACAGATGGGTCTTTCTACAGACCTTTGTCTGACTTGGAAACAGATAGTATTGACTACACCCCACATCAAACCCCGACCAGGCAGCCTAGGTCACAAATAAACAAGACAACATCGGATGTTTCACTTACCAATGCTAGTATTCAATCCCCCTTTCACCCCACTGCTACTTCATCTCCATATCCCCCTCCAAGGACAGGTAACGCAGCTACAGGTAAGAACACTCCACATAAGTTACAAGTCTTATCCTTGAATTGTAGGAGTATACAAGGGCAAGTTAAAAATGCACTCTTTCAAGCTATGATTGATACCGAAGACCCTGATATTATATGTGGAAACGAATCACACCTCAACCCCGACATAGGGGATGGGGAAGTATTTCCAGCAGGTTATGACATCTACCGTAAGGATAGGAACAGCCAGGGGGGTGGGGTATTTATTGCTATTAAATCCTCCCTGGTATCCTCCCCCATTCATGACGCCACAAATGCTGAAATAGTGTGGGCAACTATCCAACAAGTAGGGTCCCGCCCCCTATGTGTAGGCTCAGCCTACAGACCACCAAATTCCGGCACACAATACATGGACGAATTGATAACCTCATTACATAACATCTCGGGGAAATCCTTCCCTCCTAACATTGCCCTCTTTGGTGACTTTAACCTACCAGGTGTTGACTGGAGTTCGGACCCTCCTCTTATTGATCCCTCGCCCCAGTACGGGGTGGGGATCAATAATGCATTTTTGGAGGCGGTTTCAGAGCGCTAATCTAACGCAGGTGGTTCACTCTCCAACACGTGGCTCCAACATCCTGGATCTGGCCCTGGTGTCAGACCCCGGGCTCGTCGAGGAGGTTTGCACTGCCCCTGGTATTAGCGACCATGAGGCAGTGAAGACATGCATTAATACACGGGTCAGAATTAATAAAAAGAAACCTCGATCAGTATACATTTATAAGAAAGCAAATAAAACTGCACTGACTGAGGGGCTACAACAGCTAGAAAAACAGTTTATGGATAGAACACCTGCAAACTACACAGTAGAACAAAATTGGAAGTATTTCACTGAAGGTTTCAGACAGCAAATCATGAAGCATATACCACAGAAACAATTGTCTTGCCGTCATCACTGCCCATGGGTCAAGGCAGAACTAAAACGGGCAATCAAAAAGAAAAAGAAACTCTACAAAAAAGCAAAAAATTCTATGCAAGAACAAGACTGGTTGAATTTCAAATGTTACCGCAAAGAAGTCAAACGAAGAATAAAGAAAGCCCATGATGAATACCTCAAGGAAATATTGGATGAAGCCTTGGACAACCCCAAGAAATTTTGGTCATACATCAAAAGTAAAAAACAGACTACTTCTGGGGTTGCACCCCTTGCCAGCGGCAACGATCTCGTAGCCGATGGATCGGGGAAGGCAGAGGTCCTTAGTCAACAATTTGATTCGGTATTCACGAATGAAGATACTAATAATGTACCAGACATGGGAACTAGCCCATACCATGACATGCTGCAGCCAGTAGTCACTCTAGAAGGTGTGCGCAAATTGTTGGAGGGGATTAACCCAACAAAAGCTGCAGGCCCAGATCTCCTACCCTGTAGGATATTAAAAGAGTATGCACAGGAGATTAGCCCCATCCTTCAATTTATTTTCAATCAATCGCTGCAGGGAGGACAGGTACCTGTGGATTGGAGGGGAGCCTTTATCCACCCGATTTTCAAAAAAGGGGATAGGAGTGACCCTTCGAACTACAGGCCTGTTTCTTTAACCAGTGTGTGCTGTAAACTCCTAGAGCATATAATGTACTCAGCTACCATGAAACATTTAGAGGAACATAACATCTTATTGCCAACACAACATGGGTTCAGGGCCAATCATTCCTGTGTGTCTCAACTTATTACTACCCTCCACGGACTTTATTCCTGGTTTGACAAAGGTACACAAGTTGATATGGCCATACTTGATTTTGCAAAGGCATTCGACAGTGTCCCACACATGCGGTTACTTAGGAAGCTAGATTATTATGGTATAAGAGGTAAAACACTTCAGTGGATAAAGAACTGGTTGACTGACCGTTATCAGCAAGTTGTGGTGGATGGAGATAAGTCCAAACCCGTTAAGGTAAGGTCTGGCGTGCCTCAGGGCACTGTATTAGGCCCATTATTATTCTTGATATATATAAATGATATCAACAAAGGGATTACCTCACAACTTCGTTTATTCGCTGATGATTGCTTACTCTACCACCCCATTAGAAAGGAAGAAGATCAACACACTCTACAGAAGGATCTTGATCAATTGTGTAAGTGGTCGGATCGTTGGCAGTTACGCTTTAATGTGAAGAAGTGTTCGATTCTGCACATACACAAATCAAAAAGAGCCTCTAAGCACTTATACACAATGTTCTCAGAGCCCCTTGAGTCTACATTGCAACACCCTTACCTAGGTATTTTACTTTCACACAACTTGAAATGGAATACACACATAGATTATATAGCAGCTAAAGCAAACAGTACTTTAGGATTCTTGAGAAGGAATCTGAGAGGAGCATGTAGATCAATCAGAGCTCAAGCCTATTTGTCCATTGTTAGACCCAAACTTGAATATGCGTCCTCTGTGTGGGACCCCCACAAACGCATACATTCACAAACAAACAAACTTGAGGACAAGTTAGAAGCAGTACAGAGGCGTGCCGCCAGGTTCGCCACTGGCGACTACCGTTTGACTACCAGTATTACACACACTCTGCAAACCCTCGGTTGGCCCACCCTTCAACAGCGCAGACAAGTTGCCCGACTTTCACTTATGTACAAAGCTGTCAATAACCTTATTGCTATCCCCATCCACAATATCCTCACAAGAAATACTAACATAACCAGAGGACATCAGCAACGTTTTACCACAGTCGCCTGTAAGACAGAAACATACCGAGGAAGCTTTTTCCCCAAAACAGTCATAGAATGGAATGCACTTCCGCAACACCTTATCGAAACCAAGACTACAGATAGCTTTAAAGCTGGGGTGGCCAAGTATTATGGTTACCCTGGCTTCACCCAGCTGTAAGGGGAGGAGCCTATACCTAGTGTGGCAATGTACAGCACTACTTTGTTTGTTATTTTTTGCACCACTTTTTTTATTCTTGTTGACGGCGTGCACCACCACCACCGGCCACACTTGGGTAAGGCCTCTGACCAAAAGTCCTAGACACTATGCCCCACGCGGGGTTTTGTCTAGTATACGGAAGAAGAAGAAGAAGAAGAAGAGAGGCGGCCTGTGGAGAAATAGCGCACGGCGTGAATACGGAACGCCGCTCAGAGACTAACAAAGCCAGCGGAAGCCATACGTCTGCTTCGAGTTTGATAAGTTTTGTCCGTCATTTTCTTATTTCTGCTCACACAAAAATTCTATACAGTGTGAATATTTGATCTTTGACACTCTTTCATTTTTTTTCCACTTCCTTTGTTGATAAAAAGACGAGCATACCCCCACCCCCCGATTAATCGTGGATCGCCCCTCGAACCCCGCCAGCTTTTGTTCCGGCGGGAGGCTGTTGGAACAGCCGCGTGTCCGGCGGGAGGCTGATGTAAGAGCCGTGCTGTAATGGCGGAGTAATGGCGGCGAGTCTGGAGTTGGTGGGCTGGGTTCTGGTGCTGTTCTCCGCTTCTCGCGCAGCTACAGCCGGTAAGTGCGAGTTTCACGGCTTCTGTAGGCTCGGGAAAGTTTCAGGTTTACAGGGAAGGTTTCTGTACGGGCAGAACCACTGCAAGGGCCGGGAAACTGTCGCCGCCGTCCCCGAATGGACGGGATCTTTTGTCGCCAAAGTTGTCCCTGTTTCTGGCCAGCGCAGATCCGAGTCTCGCCAGACAGGCCTGTCTACAGACTTTCTACCGTCTTCTCGGGCTGAAATCTGCCCGGATATGGTTGGGTAGGACTGGCCGGTTCCTCGAAAACTCCGATCTGATCCCTGCAGGGCGATTTCCCCGTTCTGGGGCGGGTTGTGGCGGGTTGTTTGGTCTGAGATGCGGGCCAGACAGCGGAGTGCCGCCGGTGGAGTGTCCATGGCGCCAGCCTGTTATCGGCGGGGTGAAGCCGTCTGTCTGCCGGCCTGAACCGCTCTCTCCCCCCGCTCACACCCCGACTGGACTCCGGTACAGGCCACAGCCGGGGGAAACACTCAAGGGGCCCGTCAGGAGGGGGAGGGGGCCGGTAAACACACCCGACCCCCTCTCCGACCTGCCCCCCTCCCCCCGGGTCGTTCCGTCTGGCCAGCTGTAAACAAACCGCCGCCAAATCCCCGATCAACTTTGTTTCGTCTTCGCCGGACTGAAATAGCAGAACGGCGATTTTCTGGGATATCGGCAGAAACACGTTATTCCTGATACAGGAGGGTTAAACAAATACAGCAGTGTGAATGTCTGCCAGGTGGTTTATAAGAAAACATTTGCGTTTGTAGTTTTGTGAGAATCTGGCTCTGTGAAAACGTTTTTCCTGTGAAGACAGGCAGCCCGATGTCCCGGGTATGTGGGTCAGGTCCAGGCCAGGTTCGGGCCACAGCAAGGCGATTCACTGGTTCTCACAGGGTTACATCAAGCCATTTTAAACCGCCTTGGTTATAAGTACAAATCAGGACTAGCCAAAGCTTCTCATGCAAGGAACTGTCTGGGAAGAAGAAAGAGGTAGACAACTGAAAAGATGGTGGGATGATATCAGAGACTGGACAGACATGACACAAAATAATTTTATATAAGTAGAAATTTAGCAAGAGGTCAAGATGAAACAAAGGGCTGGGAGGAAAACTTGAATCTGGCTTGAAACTGCGTGAACCAGACATTAGGTACAGACTTCCCTCAGAGTTACTGTGTGAACCAGACATTAGGTACAGACTTCCCTCAGAGTAAGACTCTGTGTGAACCAGACATTAGGTACAGACTTCCGTCAGAGTTACTGTGTGAACCAGACATTAGGTACAGACTTCCGTCAGAGTTACTGTGTGAACCAGACATTAGGTACAGACTTCCGTCAGAGTTACTGTGTGAACCAGACATTAGGTACAGACTTCCCTCAGAGTTACTGTGTGAACCAGACATTAGGTACAGACTTCCCTCAGAGTTACTGTGTGAGCCAGACATTAGGTACAGACTTCCGTCAGAGTTACTGTGTGAACCAGGCATTAGGTACAGACTTCCCTCAGAGTTACTGTGCGAACCAGACATTAGGTACAGACTTCCGTCAGAGTTACTGTGTGAACCAGACATTAGGTACAGACTTCCCTCAGAGTTACTGTGTGAACCAGACATTAGGTACAGACTTCCCTCAGAGTTACTGTGTGAACCAGACATTAGGTACAGACTTCCCTCAGAGTTACTGTGTGAACCAGACATTAGGTACAGACTTCCCTCAGAGTTACTGTGTGAACCAGACATTAGGTACAGACTTCCCTCAGAGTTACTGTGTGAACCAGACATTAGGTACAGACTTCCCTCAGAGTAAGACTCTGTTTCCATTTCAATTTTCCAGTGCAGCATTACTTTTCATTTTTTATTTTTTATTAAGTCCAAGAGCCCAGAGATTTGCTTGGTGCGGCCTCCAGTTGTTTGGGTGCATCGTGGTTTACAGGATAAGGGCTGGATGTTGCATCGTGGTTTACAGGACAAATTATGGCTGGATGTGACTTTCTGCCAGTCTGTACAAGAGAACTTAGATGTTGCTTCTAGGCTGCCAAGAACACCAGACACATTCTGCCTGATTTTCTCCACCAGAAAAATAGAAAATTTGCATCATTTAGGAGGCATTTTAGTTCATTATTTAACATTTCCCAGGTAGTAGTAGAACTAGAATAGTACAGGTGGCGACAAAAATAAATCCAGAAGCACTTGTAAGTTGTTCCAGTGCAGGTAGATGTCAGAAATACCTGCACAGGTCCAGTTTTACCTGCACAGCTCCAGTTTTACCTGCACTAACCTGTGTATACCCAGTGCATGGACCAGTACAGGTAGACATCAGAAATACCTGCACAGCTCCAGTTTTACCTGCACTAACCTGTATATAGTCACTACATGGACCAGTGCAGGTGCAGGTTAGGTGCAGGTAGACATCAGAAATCCTGTTCTACCCGCACTAACCTGCTTATGCAGGTGGTATTTTAGTAAAGAGTGGCGTTTTTCAGGTTGAACAGCGCAGATGTAGAGGTGACCAGTTTGCAGGTAGTTATTTTTGTCAGAAGGTCGTTCTTAGATTAGAACATGACCAGAGACACGCAGATCTGCAAGCTGTTTCCTGTGTCTGACAATCTTCTCCCCAAATAAACTGTTAATAAATGATTTTATCTATTTAGCATAATCAGCAGCCCCAGAACAAAGGTCTTCCTTTGCAACTGATGTTGTCTTACTGTACTACTGTACTGATGTTGTACTAATGGTGTCCTAATGTTGTACTGTTGTTGTGCTGATGGTGTACTAATGTTGTACTGATGTTGTACTAATGTTGTATTAATGTTGTGCTGATGTTGTACTGTTGTTGTACTGTTGTTGTACAGAAGTTTCGGCCATGGCTGGAAACAGCAGCAGTCCCAGTACGGACGGGTTCCTGTGCGAGTGTGATCCGGAGTCGTGTCAGGGCGAGGTCGTCTGCCGAGCTCAGCAGGAATGTTACTCTGCAATCGTCTACGGCGACCTGAAAAAGGTCAGGTTACAGAAAGAACTCTCTGCTTGTATCACACACAACTCTCCGCTTGTATCACACAGAACTTTCCGCTTGTATCACACAGAACTCTCCGCTTGTATCACACAGAAAGAACCCTCAGCTCTTCCTGAAGTTGTGTTTTGTTTTGTTCCAGGGGTGTTTTGGACAGGAGGAGCAGTCACGGATGTCGTGTAACACCCCGAACCAACGAACCGTCAACGTCGTCTGCTGCGACTACGAGATGTGCAACAAAAACATCACCCCAACCTTACCTACAGGTAACATTCAACCTTACCTACATCACCCCAACCTTACCTACAGGTAACATTCAACATTACCTACAGGTAAACATCACCCCAACCTTACCTACAGGTAACATTCAACATTACCTACGTAATGTGCAACAAAACATCACCCCAACTTTACCTACAGGTAATGGTTGACCCGTGGGTTTTAGATTTTGAGTACCATAATGGTGTCATGTTTCAGACTCGACGTTTGCGGCGGACAATGACTTGAGGTAGTGTTGGTGTATAAGTATATGGAGGTGTCATGTTACATTACGTGTGTCATGTAAACAGTAACAGTTTCATATTGCATGACTGGTGTCGTGTTTCAGACCCTGACCCGACGCGTGCGGTGGATAACGAGATGACCCAGCTGGTGATCTACGCCGTGAGTCCGATCGGCGCCCTGATCATCCTGGCCGCCGCCGCCATCTGCATCGCTCGCTTCATGCACAAACGCCGCCTGCAGCGGTACGTCGCTTGTTTGTTTGTTTGTTTGTTTGTTTGTTTGTTACACCGTAAGTTTGATCTGCTAACTGTGATCAGAAAGGACCCCTACACTTTTCCATAAGTAGGTGGGTTCTTTAAAGTGTGGCTGTCCTCTAACACGGCTCCGGCTGGATGTCCCATCGGAGAAGACGTCCCTTTCCCAAGCTCAAGTCAAGTGGGAAATAGGTGTAAAGTACAAACTTGGGCTTGCCAGGGATTCGAACCCAGAACCCTCGGATTCCAAGTCACCACCCTAACCACAAGCCCTCCTTGCCACCACCCTAACCACAAGCCCTCCTTGCGATGTGATGTGCTGTGATGTGTGTTGTAGTCTGATGTGATGTGTTGTTGGTCCCCCACAGGTACCAGCGTGACGTGGAGCGGGGAGGGGTGCATGTGGGAGACATGCATGCGTACCCCGCGGGAGACAACACGCTGCAGGACCTCGTGGACCAATCATCAGGCAGCGGGTCTGGGCTTCCGTTCCTCGTGCAGCGAACCGTGGCTCGCCAGATCACGCTAGTCGAACAGATAGGTCAGTATGGACTGCACACGCTGCACACTCTACATACGCTACACACACACGCAACTTAACCCCAACCCTGCCGTGGCTGGCCAGATCTCGCTGGTCGAACAGATAGGTCAGTACACGCTACACACGCTGCACACACACACTTCTGTAGCAGTCAGCACAGCCTGGACACTAGCCCCAACTTTACCCTAACCCTGCGCCAGATCACGCTGGTCAAACAGATAAGTCAGTAGGATTGAAGTTTGTTTGGGTGTCCTGGAAAGGGCAGGTACGACAATTGCAAGGTGTGCCTTTAGATATTTAGTGTTGAAGTTTGCTTGTTGACTTGTGCGTCCAGGAAAGGGCAGGTACGGCGAGGTGTGGCGAGGCCAGTGGCAGGGGGAAAATGTCGCCGTGAAGATCTTCAACTCTCGCGACGAGAAGTCGTGGTTCCGGGAGACGGAGATCTACAACACGGTTCTGCTGCGCCACGAGAACATCCTGGGCTTCATCGCCTCCGACATGACGTCCCGCAACTCCTGCACCCAGCTGTGGCTCATCACGCACTACCACGAGTTCGGCTCGCTCTACGACTTCCTGCAGCGAACAACGCTCGACGCACACCGCATGATGAAGGTAACCTTTAACCTCTCACCCCTAACCCTAAACACACAACACTCAACGCACACCGCATGATGAAGGTAACCTTTAACCTCTCACCCCTAACCCTAAACACACAACACTCGACACACACCGCATGATGAAGGTAACCTTTAACCTCTCGCCCTAAACACACAACACTCGACACACACCGCATGAAGGTCATCAGGAGTTCCAGTGTCTAACCCTTAACCTCTAACCCTAGACACAATGCTTGATTCCCACAGCATGAGAGTGTGAACAATGTCAGCGCATTCAGTTTTATGGACAATAACTTAGCCTTTGAACGTAATTACTGCTGAACATTGTAAAAAATCTACTCAAGTCGTCTTCTTTAAAACATATTGTGGCCAGACCAGATACAGCCGGTAGCACACTGCGGCAGATACGATGATGAGCAAACATGGCTGCCGGGTGGATGGATTGACTCACTGATTCATACAATATTGACGGATTGATTGACTCAGTAATTGATTTATTGACCATTGATTTACTGATTGATTGATTGGTCTGTCCTCAGCTTGCCTGTTCCATCGCGGGCGGGCTGGTGCACCTCCACGTGGAGATTTTCGGCACGCAGGGTAAACCGGCCATCGCTCATCGTGACCTCAAGAGTAAGAACATCCTCGTCAAGAGTAACGGCCAATGCTGCATCGCTGATTTGGGTGAGTTTTCTGTCATTTTTACATTCTGGTGGGTTTTAAGGTATTTGAGCCGTCAGTGCTCCAAATGTGTTGCTGACTATAGAATCATGTTGGGGAAACTTACTGTGAAGCTCCTCACCTCAACACACAAAAGTGTTACACAAGTAATGCAATCCCATGTTGGACAGTTAACGTTTGTCTGTGTGTTTGTTTGTCTGTCTGTTAAAGTGTTTAAATGTTTTCCGGTCCGCAGGTCTGGCCGTGATGCACTCCCAGGCCACGGACACGCTGGACCTGGGCTCCAACCCGCGGGTCGGCACCAAGCGCTACATGGCCCCGGAACTGCTGGAGGAGACCATGAACTTCGAGTGCTTCGATTCGTACAAGAGGATCGACGTGTACGCACTGGGCCTGGTGCTGTGGGAGGTGGCGAGACGCTGCACCAGCGGGGGTAAGGATGGAGGGGGGGAAGGATAGAGGGGGGGAGGGAGGGGGAGGGAGGATAGAGGGGGAGGATACAGGGGGAGGGAGGATAGAGGGGGGATGTGTACGCGCTGGGCCTGGTGCTGTGGGAGGTGGCCTGACGCTGCACCAGCGGGGGTAAGGATGGAGGGAGGGAAGGATAGAGGGGGGGAGGGATAGAGGGGGAGGGATAGAGGAGGGAGGGAGGGATAGAGGAGGGAGGGAGAAAGGGGAAGGGAGAGAGGGGGGAGGGAGGATAGAGGGGGGACGTGTACGCGCTGGGCCTGGTGCTGTGGGAGGTGGCCCGACGCTGCACCAGCGGGGGTAAGGATGGAGGGAGGGAAGGATAGAGGGAGGGAGGGATAGAGGATAGATGTTTGTTTGTTCAGGGATAGCGGAGGAGTACAAGCCGCCCTACTGATGTTGTTTGTTTGTTTGTTCAGGGATCGCGGAGGAGTACAAGCCGCCCTACTATGACGTCGTTCCGAGCGACCCGAGTTACGAGGATATGAAGAAGGTTGTTGTCGTGGACCAGCAGAGACCCAGCATTCCAAACAGATGGTCCAGTGACCAGGTAACTATGGCAACTATGTAACCATAGCAACCTCAGACAACATTTTAAATAGATGGTCCAGCGACCAGGTAACAATGGCAACTACGTAACCATAGCAATCACAAACAGCATTTCAGATGGACCAGCAATCAGGTAACTTTGGCAACCACATAACCATAGCAACCACAAACAGATGATCCAGTGTCCAGGTAACCATGGTGACCATGTAACCAAGCCGATGTTCTGTTCTGTTGCAGACGTTAACCGCCATGGCGAAGCTGATGCGGGAGTGCTGGTACCACAACCCGGCGGCGAGACTCACAGCGCTGCGGGTCAAGAAGACGCTCAACAAGCTGCAGAACTCGCTGGAGAAACTAAAGGAGCTGAAACAGGACGTGTGATCGCCTGTTGCCCCGTCCTGTTTACGTACTGTTTCTCACGGGGTTAGCTGGTGAAAATTGATGATTGATATGATGATCCCTACAAGTCTGTACATACGTCTGAGCTTTGTACCTCACCGCGAGGTTGTACAGGACAGACCCGGCTGGGCAGAAACAAGCCTAGTTTAAACAAGCCTGACCCGGCCGTGCAGAAACAAGCCTAGTTTAAACAAGCCTGACCCGGCCGTGCAGAAACAGCCTAGTTTAAACAAGCCTGACCCGGCCGTGCAGAAACAAGCCTAGTTTAAACAAGCCTGACCCGGCTGGGCAGAAACAGCCTAGTTTAAACAAGCCTGACCCGGCTGGGCAGAAACAGCCTAGTTTAAACAAGCCTAGTTTAAACAAGCCTGACCCGGCCGTGCAGAAACAAGCCTAGTTTAAACAAGCCTGACCCGGCCGTGCAGAAACAAGCCTAGTTTAAACAAGCCTGACCCGGCCGTGCAGAAACAGCCTAGTTTAAACAAGCCTGACCCGGCCGTGCAGAAACAAGCCTAGTTTAAACAAGCCTGACCCGGCTGGGCAGAAACAGCCTAGTTTAAACAAGCCTAGTTTAAACAAGCCTGACCCGGCCGTGCAGAAACAGCCTAGTTTAAACAAGCCTGACCCGGCCGGGCAGAAACAGCCTAGTTTAAACAAGCCTGACCCGGCCGTGCAGAAACAAGCCTAGTTTAAACAAGCCTGACCCGGCTGGGCAGAAACAAGCCTAGTTTAAACAAGCCTGAGGACAGAAAAACCCTCCTGCAGCAGAACCCATCGTTTCCCCTGAAACTATAACTCCTTTTCCTGCTGCTCTGTGTGTTTGAATGAAGGATGAAATCCCAGAAACCCTGGGTTCAGCTGGGTCAGCAGAAACCCAGCTGGGTCAGCTGGTACCCTGGGTTCAGCTGGGTCAGCAGGTACCCTGGGTTCAGCTGGGTCAGCAGGTACACTGGGTTCAGCTGGGTCAGCAGGTACCCTGGGCTCAGCTGGGTCAGCAGGTACCCTGGGCTCAGCTGGGTCAGCAGAAACCCAGCTGGGTCAGCAGGTACCCTGGGCTCAGCTGGGTCAGCAGAAACCCAGCTGGGTCAGCAGGTACCCTGGGCTCAGCTGGGTCAGCAGGTACCCTGGGTTCAGCTGGGTCAGCAGAAACCCAGCTGGGTCAGCAGGTACCCTGGGCTCAGCTGGGTCAGCAGGTACCCTGGGTTCAGCTGGGTAAATGCAGATGTGTGTTTGGAGCTGCGCAAGTGAACAAGTGCTGTCCTGGGTGGTGCTGTGGCCTTAGCATCTTTGTTTATCGATATAAAAGCAAATATAACATATAACCACTTTGTCTGAAGGCTGGCCATAGTTAGAGGGGTTTGTGGGGTGGGTGGGGACGCTTTGCCTGAGCCTCCGTAACTGTGGGCGTGTGAAACTGCTACAACAATACCTGCATTATACTGTGTGTGCTTTAACATATCTAACTGGGGACGGTAGAATTTACTAGAAAACTGGACAAGCTGTAGAGAAACATGAACCACTAGTTAGTTAAGCACAGGAAATTCTGAAGCTCCTTTTTAAGGGCTGCTGCTGTATTGACCAAACCTTACCAAGATGGTGGATCCTGGTTTCATATAGATGTAAACGCAGCTGACTGTACTTCACACTGACTATTTGTTATGCTTGCACATGCTTCAGAACACCTCACACATCCCATGCCCCCCCCCCCCATGACCACATCCCATGCCCCCCCCCCCCATGACCACATCACATGTAACCCCCCCCCCCCCCCCCCCCCCCCATGGGCATGCTCCTGAACACATCACAAGTTTCCCACAGCACAGCTGTACCCTTCAGCCACACAACACACCTTGGAACACTTCCATCTATTGTAGCAGCTCATTTCAGGCACAGAAGAGTCTATGTTTGGGGAGTTTCTGCTTGTTGCAGTTCCCTACAGAAAAGGGTGAACTGAAACATGATGTTGGAAGGAAAATTTTAAATTTAGTTTTGTGAGAAACTTTGTTGAGCAGCTTTTTTTACACTCAACTGAAGCAAACACAGTAGAAGTTACCATGGTGATGCTCATGTTGCTATGGTGACTGCTGGCTCAGGTCAGAGGTCAGACCTCATGCTGACCTGTGATCTGGACCGTACCAAGTTTTGTGAAAGGGTTTGGCAGAACTGCAATAAGTCGCGCATATGTTATTATTGTAACGTGAATTTGTATATATCAGTATTTTCTTTTATCATAATCCAGGAAGGTGTGAACTAATGAAGACGTACAAACTATCTATGATGTTTGAAATGTAACGTTTTGTAAATAAGGCGACTTCCCACGGCAATATGCTGACGACAGATCAGCAACTCTTTTTTTTTACTATGTATTTTAGAGGAAGTGAAGTTTGTGATTTACCACAAAATGGTGGAGATTTTGTGTAACCTGAGAAGGGAGAGACTTCAGTCCTGTTGTATCGAGGGGGAGGAAAATCTGCTGCAGAAAAATCAGCTGGGTTTAACTCCCAAACTTATGCCAGAACTCTAACTCTGTAGCAGAGTGGATAGGACATACAGTGTGTATTTACCTGTGAAGCTACATAAATATACAGGACATTGATAAACTGCCTAACTATAAAGAACATTGTTAAACCGCCTAAATATACAATACATTGTTAAACCGCCTAAATATACAAAACATTGTTTAACTGCCTAACTATACAGACCATTGTTAAACTGCCTAACTATACAGGACATTGTTAAACTACCTAACTATACAGAACATTGTTTAACTGCCTAAATATACAGGACACTGTTAAACTGCCTAACTGTTCGGCCAAGTTGTTGAACCCGCCTACTTATGTTGTAATTGTTACTGTGGCTTCCACCAAGGCTTCGCCCACCGATCGGGGCGGATTTTTCACAAATAGTAAGAAAAGCTGAATGACACAATAAAGGCTGCTGGAACATACCGGGTGTGTTGGCCTGTGAGTTGGTTTATCATTATGTACACTTACTTAGACTTAGAAGCTCCCACGCCGTGCGACGCATGAGGCAGTTAGAAGATGCCAGCGCGCTCTGTATGTACATCAGGACTTGAAGTATACCAGAAGTACAGTTAAAGATTTGGGATATTCAAACTACAATTTGCAAGCACCATGTTCCTAGTATTGGAGACAAACTGAAGGGACCAGACTGGTTTGAACCCAAAGGGACAGTAACCAGGGGTGTGGCAAAGACAGGCATGGGGCACGTAGGAACTCGACTTAAGGCCCAAGTGTTGGACGACAAACACTGTCTTAAGTCAGGGCCAAGTTCATAAACACGACCTTGAAGTTCACGGTACTGAATCTTATAATGAGAAAATAGATTTCTCCCCTATTCGTTTGGTACTGTAAACCCAGTTAGACCACTCCAATCTGTTGGAAATGGGGTCCCTGGATATTTGTACATTGTAATACCGGACAAGATCTTCACTCAGTAGGTAGTCTTATCGCACACCCTGTCGCCTGAAGACCTGCATGTGTCGTGCAGGAATCCACGTTAAGCACATGTAGGCACTATGGAGGTCACGAGAACATATCAACAAGCTCAAGGTTAAGAATGTCATGACCATGACGCAATAAGAGAAGTGCAACTTTATTTGTTGGATTAGATTCTAACCGCACGGCTATGAAGGCAGGTTGATAAGGCAAGAATCCACCCCTTCACTTTTGAGCTGACTATGGAGTTGAAATATAAGCTTCACTCCCGACTGCGGAGCTGTGCATGTTTGAATTATATCTGTTTCTCTCTATGTGAACGGTTTCTGTCCGTGTGCACATTTAACGTTACAGTGTGTAAACTGTAATTGCATGTTTAAACTTAACGTCAGAAACTTTGCACCGATCACTCGAACTGTCAACAACAGCTGCACTAGGAATTTGGTGTATGACGAAGAACGTCAGAACCAACCCTCTAAAAACGGATCACTAACCCTCATGATACTAGCGCACACAGATACACACACACACACACACACACACACTGACACACACACACACACACACACACACACACACACACACACACACACACACACACACTCTCCCTCCCCTCCACATGTCTAACGGTTCTCCCCCAACATCACCACCCGCGGACTGATCCCATGACGTCACGACGTGCTCCGCCTGGGCAGTGATGTGAGCTGAAGGCGACCGTCTGACAACATGGAGATTTCCCGAGTTTTGCTGCCGTTCCTGGCTCTGTTCCTCGTCGTGATCTGGGCCCCAGCCGCAGGTAAGCGCCGCCGTCCTGTCGGGAGGCGGGATGCCGGTTTTGGCGCCCGATTAAGGTTTGATTCGTGCGTTTTTGTGGGAAGGTGGGGAGAAGAATCCCCGCGTCGCTCCAAGATGGCGCCGTGCGGGACGGAGTTTTCCCTCAGCTGAACTGCCGGATTCGCGGCGGACGCGCTCCGTGTGGAGCTGCCGGCGCCCGTGCCGGGTTAGATCGGGTGGGGGTATGTTAGGGCAGGGTTTGTGAGGAAAATGTCGTGATTATTGTGAAGTTTAGATGAGAAAATGTCGGGAGGTCGAACGATAATTTGTTACAGGCGGTGGAAGGAGCCCGGCGAGACGGAGTGATCAGGCCCGGAGGTAGGCCCAAAACAGCCCAAATCTTTAGGGAATCTTAAAATCAACTTCTGAACAACGGCGATAAGGAGACAACATGACTACAAAGTAGAAAAACATCATAGAGAGGAGGAGAAGACAGGAATATGTGACATTTTTGTTGTTTTACTTGACTGAATAAATTTTTAGCCAGGAAGTTGTTATGAATGAGTCACTACAGAATTTACAAATTATAGGTGCAAATCAGACATGGAATAAGCCTCAGTGTTTTAACTACTGATGTCATGTAATTTTGCCGTGTGGACATTTATAGTTCTGGAGAAGAGCAGCTCCATGAAGTGCCGTGTGTGTTCTTAGTTGATATTTGTTAGTTATATCCGACCTTTGATAAGTCCAGAAAACACTGACTATATAGTATATTATGAAATGAGTTGACGCATGCCAGGATCACAGGATAATGCTTTATCATTCAGTACAAATTCTGTAGATTGTTGCCATGCCAACGATTTATCTATTTATTTATTCATTTAGGTTTCCTTTACCAAGCTCTCCTAGTGTCAAAACAGTGCCTTTGATAACTCCTGATAAGCTTTGCAGATAGAATGACTCAGAGCCTTCATGTTCATGTATGCCCTTGCATGTTTTAGGTGTGAAGATGTGATGGACGTAGGGCCACACCAATGTCATATCTCCGTTCTCAGGCATTTGAAAAACAATTGGCAGGAGTTCAGGATGAAAACAGAGCTGAGAGGAAAACATGAATTTGACTACTGTGCAGAAATACACTCCCTGAATGTCTGTGGCACTTTTGTACACTGAAGTACAGCCCTTTCACTCAGACTGTTTCCATGCAGATGTTTCAGTGGAGCACTGTCTGAGAACTGAAAAGTGTTGGTGTGGTGGAATGGTGGTGGTATGGTGGTATAGGGGTGAACGCATGATGCACTCTGTCCTTTTGTGTTGTAGTGAGTTCAGAAGTTCAGTGGGAAGTGACGACAGTTCTGAGTCTGAGTCAGAACTGTCACTTCCCACTGCTTTGGACTCAGATCTCTGCTGCAGACCAGAACATAGTCATGCTGCACACGGTCACCCTTTAGAACTTCCATTTTGACACAAATTATTTTATATACTTGATAAGATTGCTGAAAATACCTGCTTTTTATTAGAAAATTATTAGTTTATTATACTTTATATGGAAGCTGAATTAATTAGAGCTGGATTTGATATTTGGTATGATGCAAGATCCCAGCACTAGGTTTTTCAACTTTGAACTTTGAATAATTAATGTTTGCCTACAAACGATCTAGAAGTATAACAGAAACTTGCTTGAACTTCCCAAAGTTGAGTGCCCAAGACTAACACTTACACAACTTACTGTTTATGTGGTGCTGTAGTGTAAGTACATGTACATAAATCTCACCCTAGAACCAAGACTCCAGTTTTTCTTCCCGTTCTGATTACTAAGAAGTCTGTCTCCTCATGACTCGTGTACTGATGTTGTTGCTTGTGAGTTCTGGCAGATATGTTCAACGTTCACATAAGGACTCCATGATTTGGTTTGCAAGTATAATTTTCTTGTCCTGTCCAAGACATCAAACAGGCTTAAGAATTTCTGTGTGTTTTTCCCCCAGCCTGAAGAATCTCGCAATGTTAATAAATAGTCAAGTTTATTTCCACAGCCCTAAGAAATTTCTCCCCAGGTATCAGATGTTGCAAAACGTAGGAAATGAGTAACAAAGTTCTTTATTCACAAACAGATATTTCGCTAAAAGTGAACAGAGTGACGTTTTGGTCACCTCCCTCAGGGTAACAGGTTTTTCTAGAAAAATTGAATAGGAGGGAGCACACACAGGCAAGGGAGCAATTTCTATGTATCTATGAGAGAATCGATTGCTGAGTGAAGGCTGTATGCTGGATATCAAGCTAAAATCTGAATTCCACAAGGGGGCGCTGGGCTGAAACAAGAGGGCGCAGCGCCCCTCTTTCCTGATTTAGATGAACCCCTGGGGTAATACCGACTGGTTCTACTTTGCTTGAGTCGCTGCTGCAGTGTTACAAATGCAGTCCCAAGCGTTCAGTATTGTCACATGTACATAGATATTGCCAAATAGCAGTAATAAGGATCTCAACAATATCAGCTGCTTCATAGAATGTGGCCCCAAATGTGTCCGAGGGTTTTTTCTAGCTAAAATCTGAATTGGACAAGAGGGCGCTGGGCTGAAACAAGAGGGCGCAGCGCCCCCCTTACCTGATGTAGATGGACCCCTGGTGTCTATATAAAGAACTTTGTTATTCGGTCCTTTACCAGCCCGATGAAAGTTGGAAAATTGTCATGTTTCTCCCCAGCTCTGAGATGTTAGCAATGTTGCATTAAGTATATATAGTATGATGTACAAATTTCTCCCCCCCCCGCTCTAAGATGTAAGGAAGATGTTAGAAATGTTGTCATGTCTCTCCGCAGCTCTAAGATGTTAGAAATGTTGCATTGAGAATATATGATGTACAAATTTCTCCCCCCCCCCCCGCTCTAAGATGTTAGGAAGATGTTAGAAATGTTGTCATGTCTCTCCGCAGCTCTGAGATGTTAGGAAGATGTTAGAAATATTGTCATGTCTCTCCGCAGCTCTAAGATGTTAGGAAGATGTTAGAAATGTTGTCATGTCTCTCCGCAGCTCTAAGATGTTAGGAAGATGTTAGAAATATTGTCATGTCTCTCCGCAGCTCTGAGATGTTAGGAAGATGTTAGAAATGTTGTCATGTCTCTCCGCAGCTCTGAGATGTTAGGAAGATGTTAGAAATATTGTCATGTCTCTCCGCAGCTCTGAGATGTTAGGAAGATGTTAGAAATATTGTCATGTCTCTCCGCAGCTCTGAGATGTTAGGAAGATGTTAGAAATGTTGTCATGTCTCTCCGCAGCTCTGAGATGTTAGGAAGATGTTAGAAATATTGTCATGTCTCTCCGCAGCTCTGAGATGCTCCTGTGATATCTGCCGGAACAACACGTGCGAGACGGACGGCGTGTGTTCCACCAACGTGCAGCGGGTCGGGGACTCCGCACGGACCACTCGGCAGTGCCTGAATGCCGACCAACTCATTCCGCGGGAAAACCCCTTCAAGTGTCAGAACGTGGAAAACCACGCCGACCTGGTCGTGGCCTGTTGCAAGTCTCACGACCTCTGCAACGCTGACCTGCGACTCACGCTCCCCCCGGCACCTTCCGTCGGTAAGGTCAACACTGGTCAAAGGTCGGAAGCAGGGCAGCGACCAATCAGCTCCTGGGCTGCACCCGCCCCTTTTGGCCGTCCCGTTTGACACGACCGTCCTGCGCTCGCCGGGTGTGAGTTGGTTTGGCGTTCACGCGTCCGCATCGCGCCCCTGTGTACTAATTAAACCCCTTCATTCTCTTACACGCATCATTACGCAGCTGCAGCCTTACCCATAACCCGTAACTGCGGCAACCGTAACCATGGCAACTGTAACCGTGGCATGTCTTTCTTAGCGGGTGTGGTTGTGACAGGTGTAATGTGGCGGTCTGTACTATTGTCCAATCACCGCTCGGCTCTCTCACGCTGACCCTGCTCACGTAACTTTCTCCCCCCCAGGATCCCTAGTGGGCCGGCCCGCAGGTCGGAGGTCAAATGTCATGTGGCTGTTGCTAACCCTTGACCCTACTGCTGACCCTGACGGCTTGTGTGTCTGTTCCCCTGCCGTTACAGCCCTGCAATGTGCATGCGACCGGTGCGAGAAAACCAACTTCACTTGTGAGACCGACGGCGTCTGCTTCAAGCAGTTGATTTTAGAGTCGTCGGTTACCATGACGATGCGCTGCATGGACGCTGATCGCCTCACGCCACCCGAAAACCCCTTCATCTGTCAGGACTCAAACAACCCCCGATTTGCCATCCGCTGCTGCAAAACGCACGACTTCTGCAATCAGGAGCTTAACGTGGTCCTGCCCGCTTCCACCACACAAGTAGAAGGTAGCCGCCCTGCGCGGAGAGGCTTCTATCTCCCTCCTGTAGCAGTTTCACTGTAGCAACCTTCTTACTGTAGCAACCAACTACTGTAGCAGTTTCACTGTAGCAACCTCCTTACTGTAGCAACCTCCTTACTGTAGCAGCCTACATACTGTAGCAGTTGCATTGTAGCAATTTCCTTACTTTAGCAACCTCCTTACTGTAGCAACCTCCATACTGTAGCAACCTCCTTACTGCAGCAACCTACATACTGTAGCAACCTACATACTGTAGCAACCTCCACACTGTGGCAACCTCAGATTGCCCACTGTAGCAACATCAGTACTATAGCATTCCACTTAGCAACATCAATACTGTAGCAGTTTCACTGTAGCAACATCAATATTGTATCAGTTTCAATGTAGCAAATCAAAATTGTAGCATTATCACTTAGCAACCTCCATACTATAGCAGTTTTACTTAGCAACATCAATACTGTAGCAGTTTCACTGTAGCAGCCTCCATACTGTAGCAGTTTCCGTGTAGCAACCTACACACTGTAGCAACCAGCAGTTAGATTAGGTTAGTGATAGTTGATGAGCCCAACCAGTCTCACATGTGGCCTCCCCGTTAGGTTAGGTTAGTATAGTTAATGAGCCCTCCCCAGCTGACATGTGCCCCCCGTTAGGTTATGGTGATAGTTAATGAATCCTCCCCAGCTGACAGCCCCCCCCCCCGTTAGTTTAGGTTAGTATAGTTAATGAGCCCTCCCCAGCTGACATGTGCCCCCCCTGTTGTCAGGTTAGTATAGTTAATGAACCTTCCCCAGCTGACATGTGCCCCCCTGTTGTCAGGTTAGTATAGTTAATGAACCTTCCCCAGCTGACATGTGCCCCCGCTGTTGTCAGGTTAGTATAGTTAATGAACCTTCCCCAGCTGACATGTGCCCCCCCTGTTGTCAGGTTAGTATAGTTAATGAACCTTCCCCAGCTGACATGTGCCGCCCCTGTTGTCAGGTTAGTATAGTTAATGAACCTTCCCCAGCTGACATGTGCCCCCCCTGTTGTCAGGTTAGTATAGTTAATGAACCTTCCCCAGCTGACATGTGCCCCTGCTGTTACAGACCGTGAGTCCCCGGGCGGGTCGGTGGGGCTGGGGACGGTGGAACTGGCGGCCATCATCGCGGGGCCGATCTGCTTGGCGTGCATCGTGTTCATGATCGTGCTGTGCCTGTGCCAGAAGCGCGGCGCCAGGATGCCGCTCAGCGACCCCGAGGAGAGCATGGACTCCGACAACCCCCTCATGCCCCCGGGGCACTCGCTCAAGGAGCTGCTGGACGACATGACCACCTCCGGGTCAGGCTCAGGTGAGTTAACATGGCCCAGTAACCCCCTCATGGCCCTGTAACCCCTCATGCCCCTGTAACCCCTCATGCCCCTGTAACCCCCTCATGCCCCTGTAACCCCCTCATGCCCCCGGGGCACTCGCTCAAGGAGCTGCTGGACGACATGACCACCTCGGGGTCAGGCTCAGGTGAGTTAACAGGACCCTGTAACCCCTCATGCCCCTGTAACCCCTCATGCCCCTGTAACCCCCTCATGCCCCTGTAACCCCCTCATGCCCCTGTAACCCCCTCATGCCCCTGTAACCCCCTCATGCCCCCGGGGCACTCGCTCAAGGAGCTGCTGGACGACATGACCACCTCCGGGTCAGGCTCAGGTGAGTTAACATGGCCCTGTAACCCCTCATGCCCCTGTAACCCCTAATGCCCCTGTAACCCCCTCATGCCCCCCGGGGCAGGCCCTGTAACCCTCTCATGCCAGACGCAGCTCATTTCTGAAGAACAACTTGTGTACAGCCAGAACCTTGTATCCTGTGTCTGGACTGATGGGTCTTCAGACATGGGTTTTATTTGTTAATTAACCTTTAGACCTGGGTGATCATTCTTGACCTTGTAACCAGGTGACCTTGTGTACTGGGTTGTTAATAACCTTGTATCCTGGGATGTTGATTGACGTAGTATCCTGGGTTCTTTTTGACCTTGTGTCCTGGGTTGTTACTGATGTAGTGTCCTGGGTTGTTAATGACCTTGTGTCCTGGGTTGTTAATGACCTTGTGTCCTGGGTTGTTAATGACCTTTTGTCCTGGGTTGTTAATGACCTTGTGTCCTGGGTTTTTAATGACCTTGTGTCCTGGGTTGTTAATGACCTTGTGTCCTGGGTTGTTAATGACCTGGTTTCCTGGGTTGCGAATGACCCTGAGTCCTTGGTTGTTAATGACTTTGAGTTCTTGGTTGTTAATGACCTTGTGTCCTGGGTTCTTACTGACCTTGAGTCCTGGGCTGTTATTGACGTATTATCCTCCATCCACCAGGCCTGATGAGGGACTGGACGACCTCTGGGTCGGGCTCGGGGCTGCCCCTGCTGGTGCAGCGCACCATCGCCCGGCAGATCACGCTGATGGAGTCCATCGGGAAGGGTCGGTTCGGCGAGGTGTGGCGCGGCCGCTGGCGGGGGGAAAATGTCGCCGTCAAGATCTTCTCGTCCCGCGAGGAGCGGTCCTGGTTCCGGGAGGCCGAGATCTACCAGACGGTCATGCTGAGACACGAGAACATCCTGGGCTTCATCGCCGCCGATAACAAAGGTGGGTCAGTACGTGGGTCAGTAGTGGGTTAGGTTGGGAGATCTACCAGACGGTCATGCTGAGACACGAGAACATCCTGGGCTTCATCGCCGCCGATAACAAAGGTGGGTCAGTACGTGGGTCGGTAGTGGGCTAGGTTGGGAGATCTACCAGACGGTCATGTTGAGACACGAGAACATCCTGGGCTTCATCGCCGCCGATAACAAAGGTGGGTCAGTACGTGGGTCGGTAGTAGGTTAGGTTGGGAGATCTACCAGACAGTCATGCTCAGACACAAGAACATCCTGGGCTTCATTGCCCCGATTACAAAGGTGGGTCAGTACGTGGGTCGGTACGTGAGCTGGTTTTATTAACATTGGAATATGCATTTGTCATGTACATATTTTACTGTGTAGCAATAGTTTGTAATCTGATACGTTGTGTGTTGACAGATAATGGCACGTGGACCCAGCTGTGGTTGGTGTCGGATTACCACGAGTTTGGATCGCTGTTTGACTTCCTGAACCAGCGGGCGGTGTCGGCTCACGGCATGATCAAACTGGCGCTGTCAACCGCCAACGGCCTGGCCCACCTGCACATGGAGATCCTGGGCACGCAAGGTAGGCACCTGGTAACTCACCTGTAAACACACCTGCACATGGAGATCCTGGGAACGCAAGGTAGGCACCTGGTAACTCACCTGTAAACACACCTGCACATGGAGATCCTGGGAACGCAAGGTAGGCACCTGGTAACTCACCTGTAAACACACCTGTGCACACACCTGCACATGGAGATCCTGGGCACCCAAGGTAGGCACCTGGTAACACACCTGTAGGCACACCGGTTTACAAACCTGTTGACACAGACTAGGATCACCTGTAGGTTAGATGATATCCCACACCTGTAGTCACACATGTTACCTGTCCTGTCCCCAGGTAAGCCGGCCATCGCCCACCGCGACCTGAAGTCTAAGAACACCTGTATGTTAGATAACACACCTGTAGTCACACCTGTTACCTGTCCTGTCCCCAGGTAAGCCGGCCATCGCCCACCGCGACCTGAAGTCTAAGAACACCTGTATGTTAGATAACACACCTGTAGTCACACCTGTTACCTGTCCTGTCCCCAGGTAAGCCGGCCATCGCCCACCGCGACCTGAAGTCTAAGAACACCTGTATGTAAGATAACACACCTGTAGTCACACCTGTTACCTGTCCTGTCCCCAGGTAAGCCGGCCATCGCCCACCGCGACCTGAAGTCTAAGAACACCTGTATGTTAGATAACACACCTGTAGTCACACCTGTTACCTGTCCTGTCCCCAGGTAAGCCGGCCATCGCCCACCGCGACCTGAAGTCTAAGAACATCCTGGTGAAGAAGAACGGGCAGTGCGCCATCGCGGACCTGGGCCTCGCCGTGAAACACGACCCCATCACCGACTCGGTGGACATCGCCCCGAACAACCGCGTGGGCACCAAGAGGTACATGGCGCCCGAGGTTCTGGACGACACCATCAACATCACGCACTTCGACTCCTTCAAGCGCGCCGACGTGTACGCGCTCGGCCTCGTGTTCTGGGAGATCGCCAGAAGATGCAACGTGGGCGGTGAGTCTGAATACTGTAACTAGCGGTGCTTCGGTGCCGGCTACCTACCCACTGTTAGACTCAACCCTCAGCTGCCCATTGTGTGATTTCGTGGGTGCCTGTTACTCTGCAGGTATCTATGAGGACTAGAGTCCATTCCAAGTCACCAAGAGGGTTTTATAATAATATTTGTAATAATTTAGAAAAAATTCTAATAAAAGAATATCTGACTGACAATAGTTGTAAATTTTTCTAAAATATTGAATATAAAAATATGAATTTATTTGAAGTCGATAGATAATTAAGAAATATTTTGAAAGGAACTGCACAAAAATCTCTTTATTTAGAATGATTTCTAAACATCAATGTGATTCTTTCACTTTTAGAAATATTTACAACTAGAGTTCCACGACCTCATACCTTCGCCAAATGATTTTAACCTTTATGACTGATGTATCAGGGGTGTTTGTCATCAATTATAAATCAAACCAGTTGATCTTCTTCACCCAAAAAACAAAAGTATGAGCTTAACAAAGAAGGTTATGCTAGCAAAGTAACATTTATCATGAATTATGCAAATGGAGTCCTTATAAGCATAATTTGATTCAACGATGTTCACATTCACATAACTTCCAAATGACACAAGTATGAAATTGCCATCATTTACCTGTATGGAATAATAGTAGTTTCTCATTAATTATGCAAATTAGGCCTACATTTGCATATTTTTATCTAGCAAAATTCCTCAGTAACAAATATCACATATGTCAATTGTCATATATCATGGAACACAGCGGGTTTTTAAAATTGTCTCATTTATTATGCAAATTAGAATCTGATTTGCATAATTATCGTCCAATCATACAAAGCATCACGTAAGCTATGTACATGACCATCCATCAAGCCCGTCTTGAGTTATAGTATTTTCGCATTAATTATGCAAATGAGGTATTCATTTGCATAATTGATATCTACTAATATTTCTCTCTTCTTCAGTTACATATGTCACATGTTTGAGAGTCCTATCATGGAATTTGGCGGATGTATAAACTTTCCTCATTAATTATGCAAATTATATGCTGATTTGCATAATAAGTATCTAATCATGTACATCATAGCTCAAGCTATCTACTTACCAAAAATCATAACCATCCATCAAGCCCTTCTTGAGTTATTCCCTTTCAAAGTCTGAACCAAAACCTGATCCTGCAGTTCCAAAAAAGCCGCTAGGGGGCCAAAACCTATACCACTTACTCTCGGTCCAAAGAGCTATCTACCACTCAAAAATCAGTTCCATAGCTTGTCCAGAACACGAAATATTGAAACAGGAAGTTCCGCTGCAGTACCGTAACAAGCCGCTAGGGGACCCAAAATCTAATCATTTCCTAGTCTCATCAATACCTACCCACCTACCAAATATCAAGACAATCCATCCAAGCCTTCTGGAGTTATGCTGGTCTTTACAAACATACATACATACATACATACAAACGCTACCCTCTGCATAACCTTCTCGGCGAAGGTAAAAAATGGTAGAAATTGGTTAACAATGGTAGAATGGTGATTGCCCCCATAAAAGTAGGTGCTAATCCGGCCCTTCTGTCTGCTTTTAGATATCTCTAGATTTCACTGCGGGACACTGTTGGGTCCTTTGTGGAAAGCATTCTTTCCTATACTTTGCAAGGATGTGTGAATTGCTTTCTTCCCAGTCCTCTGACCTATTTATAAAGATGTTACAAACAATGGTAAAAAATGGTAGGGAATTGTAAATAATGGTAAATAATGGTTGAATGCCGTTAACATTATTTAGAAACTGTTAGAAATATCATATTCCATATGATGAATATTTCTAAAGTTTAAGAAAACCGGAGAAATATTTATAAAGTTGAAATCACATTCAAAATATTTCTTAAGTATGAAATGTCTCACACAAATAATTACAATAGATTGAAAACATTTGTAAATTAGGACAATAACAACCCTCTTGGTGACTTGGAATGGACTCTACCAGCTGCCCGTTGTGTGATTTAATGAGTGCCTGTTATTCTTCAGGTATCTATGAGGAGTACCAGCTGCCATATTTTGACATGGTGCCCTCTGACCCTTCCATCGAGGAGATGCGGAAGGTGGTTTGTGACCTTCGACAGCGACCCAGCGTCCCCAACAGGTGGCACGAGAATGAGGTAAGGTCATAGGTCACTCATGTCGAAATGTGAAATTTTGCTATAATACTGTTTTTTTAGGTTTCTCACCAGTGTTTGCCATGTTTACAGTACCTGAGAGTGAGTTGTTGTTTATGTTGTTGTTGTTGTTGTTTACAGTACCTGAGAGTTGTTGTTTATGTTGTTGTTGTTGTTGACAGTACCTGAGAGTGATGTCCAAGGTGATGAAGGAGTGCTGGTACCACAACGGCGCCGCCCGGCTGACGGCCCTCCGCATCAAGAAGACTCTTGCTCAGCTCGCGCCCTACGATGAAATCAAGCTGGTATAACTGCAGAATTCCTGCAGACACGGGGGGGGGGGGGTCCTGCCGAAACTAGGGGGCTGCAGCAATCAGGCAGAGGGGGGAGGGCAGCTTTCCTGCAGAAACTTGGCGGGCTAGATCAAATTAGGCTGATGATATGAATTCTAGTACGGCACAGGATAAAGGACTCTGTTTTGACAATATAAAGAGTAGAGACAAATTTTGGTGCAGGTTTGGCAGCCATGACAGAATAGTTGTGCCAACACAGGTGTCGTGAGTAGACTGTAAAACTGTGCTGTTCGACCGGAGGCCGGCATGGAATTTTGAGATTCCAACCCAGCAGAGAAACAGCAGCAGCTCTTGTGTAACTGTGAGTTCCAGAGAGCTGTCTTAAGGGTTGAGTTGTAGCTCACCGTAGCAGGTATGTCTCGCCCATGCTGGTTATTAGAAATGATGAGGCATGGCTCGGTGAGGCAGGTCTCACGCTGTTTTTGCACCCTGCCATTCCAGTGGCTCCGGGGGCAGGTTAGAATCATGGCAAAGTCGGCGACTTTAGAAAGGCCAAACGGAGTGTATATATGTATATTTATATATATCTGATTCCTATAACTTGTATGACTGTGCAGAATGATTGTTTATGTTAATGAACAGGATGATGTGAGATGCTTTCCTCAGTACTAGACTTGGCAATCTGACAGTTTGTGTTGTACTCCCAGGATTTTAATGTCAACCAAAGAATGAATTGATATGCTTCACCGCAACACAATACTGCAGCGCACATCGCAGCCGCACAGATTACTGCAGCACACATTACTGCAGCACACGGTACAGCAGCACACATCACTAGTATACATTACTGCAGCACACAACACCGCAGCACATATTCCTGCAGCCCACATTTCTGAATTATTACTGCAGTACACATCGCTAGTATACATTACTGAAGCACACATCACTGCAGCACACATTACTGCAGCATTCCTGCAGCTCACATTACTGCAGCACACATTACTCCTATTACTGCAGCATTCCTGCAGCTCACATTGCTGCAGTATTCCTTCAGCACACATTACTGCAGCACACATTACTGCAGCATTCCTGCAGCTCACATTGCTGCAGTATTCCTGCAGCACACATTACTGCAGCACACGGTGCAGTTGAAATGTCTTAGAGCTGCAGATTAGCTGACAGGTCTGACACTGGACATCAAGCCATGTTAGAGGACAAGCTGTATGAACATGAACTGATGTTTAGGAAATAACTTATAATCTCGCCCCCTTGTTGTACTATGAGACAGGCTCTTCTGCAGCAGAATGTATGATTGAGTGTATATAATATAGCTGTATGTATCCTTAGATATCCCACCTAGGCTGTACATGTAACTGTAGAAGTCTGCAGATCCGTCTATTTTTGCCATCAATGAGTCCAGTGCGAAAAGTAAACTAACAGTCAGGCAACAGACCCCAGAGTCGTTCTATTGTATATGGATAGTATTTGGTCTGATGCGATATGTGTTTGTAAATAATTTGCTATATTCCGCATTAACTTTGTACATCTTCCTAACCATGCATTCTAACTTAAATTCAAGCTGGCAAATTTATGGCCAGTTCCAAAAGTCTTCTGTGTAACTATCGTGATAGGCTGTACTCCAAACGCCTGGGGGAGACCGTATTACTGTCGTCTCTTGCCACAATACAACTGATGTGACGTTTCACTTCCAAGGCAGAAACCTGAGAACTGTACCTCAAATGTACAACGGGAAACCTACACAAAAAATACCTCACATGTACACTGGGAATGTCGCCACATTCACACATGTTCAGTCTCGCATTCACACTGGCGATATCGCCACATTCACCCTGATCATGACTGGTCTGTTCAGTGATTCACCCTGATCATGACTGGTCTGTTCAGTGATTCACCCTGATCATGACTGGTCTGTTCAGTGAATCTGGGAATCTCTCCATGTAGACCAGCACACTGACAATTGCAGCCTCAAAGTTACTCTGATAAAGTTTTACAACTGGTATAAAAATCCCTTCTTCACTGCTGTAAACCATGGAGTTAATGATGTCAGTAGAGAAAATATGTTCATGTAGAGGGTTAAACGCGGTCCATTGTTCAGGTAGAGGGTTAAACATGGCCCGTTGTTCAGGTAGAGGGTTAAACATGGCCCGTTGTTGAGTAGAATGTCACATTGTTGAAAAGACACTTTAATCAAAAACGTCACAAAATAGTTGAAAACAACCTGCTACCTTAGTTTGAAAACCCGTCACATTGTCCACAATATCATGTCACATTGTTGAATTAAACATGCTACTTGTTGAATAGAACGTGTCACATTTTCTGTTGTGCTTGATGTTGTACTTGATGCTGTGCTAGTTGAGTCCGAGTCCCCTCTAGTGCCAGTCAGGTCCAGTTGTGGTTAACTCAGCTGCATTTCCTCAAGTCGTCCCCAGGATACTGTACCTTCTCCCAGCACACTTTGCGCAGGAAGTAAGTTCTCCTTCCCGGGACAGTCTGTGACGAAACGAGGCCCCAAAATGGCGGAGTTCCACTTTTGTGCCCAAACAAACCGGACAAATCCAGCTTGGCAGTGCGGGTAAAAACTTGAGGCATGACATGTAGGTAGATGCATTTAGAAGTGATCGCTTTCATCGCATTTCCGATGAAAAAGCCCTTTACTGTTCACGCCCGTTTCAGACGGACATTGCCGACGCTGTGGTAGGGAGAGGTTTCCTGGAAGTCCTTTTAACTTTGGCTGCTTAAAGAAAAGCCATAATTAAGGCGACAGCATCGCAGCGTCGCCTGTCGGGCATGTCTAGAACTGCACCACAATTACAAGGTGCCCGATTTTACCAACTAGTCAGCTAAACTGAGCAATCTGGAAACTTTATTATGCTTTCCCTGCATCTGCTTTAAGACAGGTCAGCGGAACCAACACCATATAAGGAACTCAGACGCGACGGCTCCGCGGTTTGGCGCATGCGCGACTAGTTCCCGCAAACTTGACCCTCCCTAAAGTTTTGGCTCTTTCAGAATATCGATCGGTTAGAGATGATTCCATGCTTCCAACGGAACGCCTGTCGAAAGACGTCGCGGCCCTCACGCGGCTCGGGCTGGCACTGCAGCCACAAGATGGGGGAATATCCCATTAAAATTTAGCTGTAGTCAATGGGAATGTCTCGTAACTCTAGAAAAGTCCGATGGTCATTTATTCAGAGGAAAAACAAGGAATCGGATTAACGTCGACATCTTTGAGCCCAGTCTGCTCGGTTCAAACATGGAAGTTACGGCTGTAGTAATGAAAATACATCGCTGAATGATGGAGACCCTCATGAGATGCTCAATGCAAAAGTTACATCGATAAGACCCCCTAAATAAGGAAAACATAGAGCCACAATACTAATCTCCAAGCAGATCTACACGGGGGCTCCCCGTGTAGATCTGCTTGGAGATTACCACAATACGTCCTCAGGACTGGCAATCGCAAGGTATCACCTTTTGACATGAAGGCCGATGCATACATGCCCCTGGGAACGAGTCCTTATATGCCTGTATTTGCGCCGATGGAAGTTCATGGAGCGATGTGATGACGTGTGGATGACGCGTAGATGACGTAACGATGTGATGAACCTGAGAGCTGTACCTCAAATCATTGATTAGAATAGTTTTAAATAGAAGGGAGATAAAATTACGACCAACTTCAGGTTCCAGCTTCTGTAGACATGACGCGTTTTTCTGGTGCCTGCCACGCCAAATCAGGGATACCCTAAAGTTGTACCGGTTTATTCTCCTCGGCTGTAACGCATGCGTACATGTGCTATTGCCTTGTGAACAAGTAGTGATCATGGGGCGCTAGAAGTGCAGAAATGGTCCCCAAATGGCGACAAGCATTTAAATAACCCACCGTGATAATTTGACTGGAGCCCGGCCCTGTTTGCCATGCCATGTGACGGTTGGTAGGTAAAATCTTTTCGCGACAATCAGGAGCGTCTCGCGGCGGTCAAAATTGGTACTGCATGCAGGTTCGATGCATACTTGTTCAAGGCGTCGCACTTACAAGATGTGTTGATTGTGGGCGGAGCAGTACCAAATCCACATAGTTGTCCAGATCTCGGGATCTATCTATTACGTGAACAATACATTCTCTTTGTAATACAATGTTCTAGATGCTTCTTCCTTTCCAATTTTTGTCTGGCCCAAGAATTCAGCACAAGCGTCGCGACTCGTGTTGCTGGTTAGGCTGAACTAACACGCTACAAGGAAAAGGTTGTTTTTCAGGAAAAAGAAACTTGAAAAGCGCTCTAAGTTTGTTCGCCCTTAAGCTTGTCTAGAGATTGCGTGAAGTGCAAGATCAGGTGCATGTGTGAAAATGTCGCCATTTTTCAGGACCGCCAGTTTGAGACGCAGATTCACCAAGAACTTTACAGCAAGCAAATACCCACCCACCCGTACCCGCCTTTTGGCAGCAGCCGTCCACTGGGACAGAACTTTCTGCAATCTCACGGTTCAGACCGTCTTAGGGGGTAGGGTTCCCTAGTGAAATATTCTCTTTGCATTTACATATACTTATACTTGTAAGTGGCGGCGTCCCCCGAAAAATACATGTGGGGGGGGGGGGGCAAAATCAAGCTGAAACCCTTGTGTATCTTTTCACTAATAGAAATGTTCTAACTTAGCTTAGCACGATTTGCCTCAAAATTAGATCATTTCAGCGGGTCAAGATTTCAACATTTTTACGACGTTAGCATACTCCGGGACCGGCCTAGGATTGTCGTGCCGCCGGCGGATATGTCGAGACGGCGTCGCCCCCCAAAGCTCAAGCTGAAGCCCTTCTGTATGTGCTCAATCTATCAGCAAAATTTGCCCCTCAAAATTCAGGAAATAGTGTTTCAGGGCGTCAAGATTTCAACAACTTTTCAAGAAACATAGGTCGGGAGGCCTAGGGCTCGAGGGCGTCGCACCCCAAAACTCAAGCTGAAACCCGTCTGTATTTTTTTTATATCTAGAGATGTCATTAAACTTAGCTTACTTTATCAGCCCAAAAAAAATTGCCCCTCAGAATTCAGGAAATAGCGTTTCAATGGGTCAAGAATTAGAATTTTTTCTGTGGGAGCATGTCGTGCCTCTGGCAAGAAAATCTTTCGGGAGGGCGCCGTCCCTCCGAATTCAAGCTGAAACACTTTTGTATTTCTTCTTACAAATAGAGATTTCATTTAAGTTAGCTTATTCTTCCAGCAAAATTTTCCCATCAGAATGCAGGAAATAGCATTTCAGAGAGTCTAGATTTCACCATTTTCCGGGGGAGCATGCCACCGGACCCCCCTAGCCTTCGGCGCTCGTCATAGTGAACATTTAACCTCAAATATCTCGGCCCACCATACAACATTTCCTGCCGCCGCCTCTGCTTGTACACATATCCCTGTTTATCCGTGTGTCGCGGCAAAAGGCGGTTATACTGGCTGTACAGATGCAAGTGGAGGATCCCGCTGTACAAAACAAGCGACTCTACTATACTTGAGATCATTCTAGCAGCTGTATATGACCCGCTGTACAAAACAAGCGACGCTACTATACTTGAGATCATTCTAGTAGCTGTATATGACCAAGCCACCACTCAGACTTCACCGCTACTCAAAACAGCTGTGCGGAAGGACAGACCGCAGAAGTGATATTTACACGCTTTATTCACTCCGACTCCCGTCCTCAAACCTGACCCGACTGAAAGGTCGTGTATCTGATAGGAAAACGCATTTTAGTGACTTCTTTTAATAGGTCCCGATAGCTAAGGAGCACTCAAATCTACCCAAGTTTTCAACGAATCATAATTACAATATCTCTTCACGGAAAGCTGTCTATAAATATCTAAATGCTGGTCGGAAGACTGACCAAGAATCGAACTGACATATACCTTAACTGAACGCACATTTAGTGGGTATCTAAACATTTCTTGTCTGCGTCAAACTTGGTATATTTTGTAGTCTTTATTCGCACTCTGTGACGTTACTGACGTTATGATATAGTCGCACCACGAATCTTTCAGTCGTAAGCCATTGACTAACAGTAGTAGCAGCTGTACTTCGGCTTTCTAGTCTCTAGTCGTTGTACTCCGCATTTTGTACCCTTTAGGCGTTGTACTCCAGACTTTGTTGTCTTTAGTTGTTGTAATCCGGATTTGTAGTCTTGAGTTGTTGTACTCTGGAGTCTTTAGTCCTTGCAGTCCGGATGTGTAGTCTTTAGTCGTTGTACTCCGGATTTTGTAGTCTTTAGTCGCTGTACTCCGGATTTAGTAGTCTTAAGTGGTTGTACTCCGGATTTGCAGTCTTTTGTCGCTGTAATCCGGATTCTTTAGTCATTGTAATCCGGGGTCTCTAGTCGTTGTAATCCGGAGTCTTTAGTCGTTGTAATCCGGGATGTCGTCGAAGGAGTACCCCTTGACGCCCCTCCAGGCGTTGTAGGCGATGAAGACGTGGTAGCCGCCGGGGATGAAGACCAGCAGGCCGAGCAGAAGGACGGGCCAGGTCCGGTCCGCGTACTGGGGGTCAATGTACACCCCCGCCAGCAGCAAAGCGCCAACCTAAGGGGTAAGATAATATTATCAGCAGGACGGGCCAGGTCCGGTCCGCGTACTGGGGGTCGATGTACACCCCCGCCAGCAGCAAAGCGCCAACCTAAGGGGTAAGATAATATTATCAGCAGGACGGGCCAGGTCCGGTCCGCGTACTGGGGGTCGATGTACACCCCGGACAGCAGCAAAGCGCCAACCTAAAGGGTAAGATAATATTATCAGCAGGACGGGCCAGGTCCGGTCCGCGTACTGGGGGTCGATGTACACCCCGGACAGCAGCAAAGCGCCAACCTAAAGGGTAAGATAATATTATCAGCAGGACGGGCCAGGTCCGGTCCGCGTACTGGGGGTCGATATACACCCCCGCCAGCAGCAGCGCGCCAACCTAAAGGGTAAGATAATATTATCAGCAGGACGGGCCAGGTCCGGTCCGCGTACTGGGGGTCGATGTACACCCCGGCCAGCAGCAAAGCGCCAACCTAAAGGGTAAGATGATATTATCAGCAGGACGGGCCAGCGCGCCAACCTACAGGGTAAGATAATATCATGGAAGCTCATCTGTGTTGTAGCAATCATAATACAGTGCTCAACTGTCTTCCAACACTAAGCTATTTACGGATCAAATTGATCCTGAAGAAGGCGACGGTGGTCGTTGAAAATTTGATCCGTGAAAACATTTGTGTTGGAAGAACGTTTAGCACTGTATTATGTAAGATACTAGTGATATGCAAAACCCAGCATCACCCAAAGTGGACGTTTTGCACCTGTTTGGATCACAATGATTTGAAATGCTTTTCCGTGTCCTACCAGGAATACCTAGGACGGGGGTGGGAGGAGTCAAGGACTTGCGCTCACAGAAAGTAAAATCGGACCCTACATTGTTTATGTATCATTATATTGTTGGATGGCGGCGCTGATACAAGTTTAATTAACTTGAGTGCGCCGTCATCTTGTCTGTTTTTCTTTATTTCTGTTTTGATAATAAACAAGAGCTTTTAAAAAAAGCTGGCGTTTCGGCTACGTTTATAAGTGTGAATTGTCTTTTCCCTTTACTTGAAGTAAAATCTGCCAGAGGAAGTCACTCAAGGGCTGTTCAGTCTATAAGAAAAATTGTCATTTTGGGAAATGAGTACTGTTTTAATAGAGAAAGGCAGATTGGGGAAAGCAATTTTGAAGTTACGTCACTTAACTTAAGTGCTTTTGAAAAAGCTGGTCTTGGCCTACAACTTGTGCTTATTTGTAAAATGTATAATAGGCTCATTATAAAAGCTATCAATGTAATTATGTACATGGCACGCAATAAAACATAAAATTTGAAAAAGCACCATTGAATCATCAGCACTATGGTAATTAAGTGAAATAGAAGTTCATAACAGCTAAGGTTCTATCTAAAATGACTACCAAATGTCAAACAAATCAACAGCTACCGTATTTCTTCTAATAAAGGACGCACCCCAAATAAAGTGCGCACCCCCGATTTGGGCTTCACCGCAACCCCAATCACGCCAGCTGAGATACTTCACAGAAAAACCTTAATAAAGTGCGCACCCCCCATCTGCCGCTGTCGCTCGGCGCGTCTCCAAGATGTGACCACGCCCCGGTATTCGGCACGCTATGAAGTCCTGGTGTCTTTCTTAATCGTTCCATTTTCAAGGAATTTTCGGGAAAACATTACCATTATTTGGGGTCAACACTAAACCCTCTACTCCGCTCAAATTTTGAGTAAAACGTTTTGAAGTTTAAACGTCACGCTGCTGAGAACCTCGCGCCAGGATATCTGACAAACTCCCTTGATATTGAAGGACCAGACGACGATCCGCTTGATTTCTACCGGGCTAGTCAAAGACAAACGTGTAAAACGCATTTTGAGATAAAAATAAAAGTTCGTCTCTCGGCATTTATGCCGCAAAATACAGCGTTGCATTGACGAAATCATTTCATTTTCGATCACCCGCCGCCATATTGTTCAAATCCTGCTGCCCCAAGATGCATTTCGCGTGTTACGTAATCATCATCACATGATCGCATTACGCGTCTCTGATTGGTTATTGCTGCAGCTGAAGGCGGGAATATTGCAGACGAAGTGCATCATGGGGCAGCAGAATCGCGGTCTAAGTTTTTTCTTTGTCTGAAATGTTACACATGAAAACGCAATAAAAACGCGGTTTTATCGACTACATAGCAACATTATGGTGAAGAAAATGTAAAACCAAAAGATGTTTTCGGGAAAGCATACATTTATTTGCCGATTGATGGTGGCTTTTGCGTAATTTTAGCGATCAATGAACCCGGAAGTGTGCCGAAAGCGGCGTGGGTTTTCGCGTTTTATCCGTCAAAACAAAAACAAAACTCCCGCTGAAGCGAACTCCCATATGAAAATTCCCATAGTTTTGTGCCGAGGGGCGCCACTTTCCACGTCCGTGTTGTCTGAATGAAGTCGATACTGAACAATGGAGCATTTGCTACTGTAACAAAGAATCGCTGTTTTGCAAACAACATCAAGAGCCTCTGTTTACATCGGGGATAGAAGTTTAGTGGCGAGTGTTTTGCAAGAATCATCTTACCGCGCATAGGAGCCGCTGCACGGTATTTTCCATTACAATGAACAGAAAAATTCGAATGCCGGGTTTGGAATCTATGAAGTCCTGTTCATAAGACAAAGGCCTTGTATATATTAAATGAATATTTAAAAATAACAAATATAAAATATTTCTTTATTTATTAATGAAAAAAATGATATTCATAAATATGATATTGATAGATTAATATAATATCAATATATATTTTTGATATTCAATATCTAAAAAGAAAAAAAAATCCATGCACGGAGACGAACCCGGATCTTCTAGGTCCGAAGTGCTTGGCGTTGCCAGATCGGCCAAGCTGCGGTACGTAACAATTTACTCTGGACGTAATGCTATAACCTCACTATATGGTATCATTTATGCCGATTTTTGCTCGTTTTCTTGACGAAATCATTTTTTTTCTTCTGCAATCTTGTGGAATAGATGTAATATGGTCATTTTTCAGGATATCAAAGTCCGAAACCACAATGCAATGATATTTCCGAACAGTTGTAGCATTTACATGCGGTCGCCGTCCTGTGTCACATGCAAATCTGGCGTGCCTGCCTTTTCCTGCTCTCTTGCCATATAAGGCAACGGCTATACAAGGATTTGAGAACGTATTGCCATATAAGGTCTTATTGTGTGCGACACAGTGTTGAACCAAGCATGCATGCTTGAAGGTAAAAGCCAGGACATTGCGTTTCGGTGCGAAAGCACCGAAACGCAAAAAAAAAATTATGTAACCCACCGTCAGTAGCGCCGATCCCAGCAGGAAGAGCACGGCCGCCAGCCCGATGGCCTTATATGGGACCTTCCGCGGGGGCCGCTCGAACTGCAGGTCTGCGGGGGGAGGGAGGCACGGGTTAGAACAGCCGCACGAACTGTAGGCCGGGGGAGGGAGACACAGGTAAGAACAGCCGCTCGAAAGGCGTGTTTTTTGGAGGGGGACAGGTTAGAGCTGCAGGACTGTAGTCCGCCGCAGGGCGGCGCTAATGACTAGTGTCCCGGTACTACAGCCCTACAGTTATACAGCTACATTGTAACTTGTGACGTACCTATGAAGCCGTCATCGTCCTGCGGCAGGCGGCTGTACCGCGCCCCGGCCGTGTTCGGGCGGGAGTTCCTCATCCTCATGGCGGGAGGAGGGGCTCCGGGCGCGGGAGGTGGGGCTCCGGGCGCGGGAGGTGGGGCTCAGAGAGGCGGGGATCCGGGAGGCGGGACTCCGGGAGGCGGGACTCCGGGAGGCCTTCAGCTCGGCTCACGTCTCCGTCTGGGGACAGACGTGACATAATAATGATGAATTTAAGACTTACATTGATGATGATAATAACAATTTCATTGCAAGTTGTTGTCTGAATTTATTCTCCAAGCAGGGGCTTCGATCGAGAGGGGTAGTTTTGTCCGGGATTTTTAACGTTCCTCCGGACAAAACTACCCCTCTCGATCGAAGCCCCTGCTTGGAGAATAGTCTGAAGGGTAATTGCGAGTAACAGAACAAAACAGTGAATAAAGGATAGCACATGTATAACACAAGACTATTCAAATACTGAGGCATGACATTAGCGTCTGTTTTCCCTGTGTTTTCTATGCAGTTTACGGCATATTTTCGCTCATTTTGCAGCTGCGATCTACAGTATGGTCGCTAACGTTTTGGGAAACTGGCGAATATCGGATATTATCAAGATAATCGATTGGGCGTGGCCTCATATGATTAAAAAGATATCGTGTTTTTTGCGAGATGATGACACCTGTCTCCATTCCCATCATGCAGTTCCCCCCTTCGCCTGCCCTCCCACCGGATCTCCTGTTTCCAAAGCAAACCAACCGACAACGCGATATTCTATTTTCAGCGCTGGTAACATAGATATATGGTGAAGACATTTCATTATGTGTCAGGGTTGGCAACATATCAATATATGGTGAAGACATCTTATTATTTACAGAGAAATTCAAACTCTACAACTGGATAAAAATTCGGAGATTTATTTCCGGACGTTTCGAGTGACATCCATCACTCTTCTTCAGCGTCACTAGAGTGATGGATGTCACTCGAAACGTCCGGAAATAAATCTCCGAATTTTTATCCAGTTGTAGAGTTTGAATTTCTCTGTATATATTGTTTACCTGGATGTCTAACCTTCACAAACACATCTTATTATTTTTCAGCGTTGGTAATATATCCTTATATGGTGAACACATTTGATTATGACAAGAGCCCGCTAGGGGGCCCGAAATTTCGGCACATCTTACTGAAGCCACGATCAGCAAAGAAGTGAAAGTTGTTAAAAGCCGTTAAATTGTTTGTTGCTCACTTTAGAGTTATTCCCAAGCAAACCAGAAAGCTAATGACACCGGTCTGTTTTCTGTGCCTCATGTTCAACAATAAACAAAGAAAACGGACCGCATTGGGTGGAGGGTCAGTCGCGCGGTCAAAGGTCAACACCAACGAAATAAAGTGACAAAGAACAGTTATGTCAAATGATTGATTTAAACATCAACGCCTATAAAAAGCACTGCACATAAACTGACAGCAGAGAACCCAACAACCCCCGCACACGGAATGATTGTTTACAATCGCCGCAGGGGGAGTGTGGTAAAGGTGTACTTGCTTTTATCATCATTGAATTGAACAGAAAACATAACAATTCACCACGTTGTATTATTACAGCCAGTAAGTACCCCTCTGAGTAATGATGCTACAAGGATCGCTTCCTTTCACGGCGATGCATTCACTACACAAAGAGCAAAAAGCCGAGGGAACTCGTCAATGAGAAGTAAAGGTCAAAGGTTATCGGTTGCTTCATGACGCTAATTTAGAACGCACACGTCTACAAACGCCATGGTCGATTCAATAGAGCCGAGAAAGTCCAATCCGACGCCTTACGCTATGGAGCTGCCAGCATTATTTGTGTGTGGACGTGTGTGTTCCCTAGCCGTGGCGACTAACGAAGGGAGTTTTTGCTTGATATTACATATACTATCCCTTCTTAGTCGTGGGGCAGTGCAAAGTTTGACTTCTAGTATAGTGACGCCGGCCTTCAAACTTGCACGCCGGGCCCGATTCTTGTTCTCCCTGAACTCCTAACACCCTTACCTGCGACACCGGTCACTAAAACGACGCCGGAAACCCCATGTTAAGCCACAGCGCGACCAAACACGGCACAAGTCAACTGAATCCATACCGGGCCGCCATCTTCCTTCCTTCCCTGTGACGACACGACAGCAGTGCGCGTGCGCGAACCTGGGTCTGACCCCGCCCCGACCTCCAGTTCGAGTTTGGATAAACATAGCAGCTGATTCGCGCACCGCGGGTTCAATAACATGTAGAAAGGAGTAGAGCACACCTGATTCAGTATAATCATCAGTTATGTAGGAGTTTTGTCCAGTTTATAAGGTAAATTTGTAGAGTTTGATGTTTTATTTACATCATGGAGGAGTGCTGCCAGTGTGGAACATCTTTCACAAAGACTTCTAAGGGATATAACAGGAAAAGACTTTCTACAGTCACCACACCTAGATCCTATAAATCTGCATTTTCTGCTACAACACCAAATCAGAACTCGTTTGTCTGTTTGACATGTATAAAACTGCTCAGGGCCAAAAAAGGACTGAAAAAATCTGGTAAGAGGTCCTGGGAGGCCCGTCAGACTCCATCCAAAAGCCCTGGACCAAGGAAAAGGAAGAGAGTTTTACCACCAACCACTGGCATGACAACAAATGCAATCAGTTGCATCCAGAAAAAGAGCTTTCTTAAAGCCTTTCGCATTTTGCTTCATCATCCAGCTGCTAAACAGCACCTCGTGAAAGCATGCGGAGAAGCCGTGATGGAGGAGGTAAGCTTATTTGAATAAATGGCCTTCAATGGGAAAAAAATCATCTCTTAAATGTCATTGTTTCATCAATTGCATTTACCCGTTACTCCCTTGACACATGCCACCTGTAACGATTAGGGATGAACTCATTGTTTTAGTAATAAGTATACATTATAATAGGTCTTATCTACGCCTTCTCGATTCTATTATAAATAATGGACTCTTGGGTAACTCTTGGGCAATTCTGTAGTGTGACTGATAATCTGGTTGGGATGTCTATTTGCAGATATACTGTAGTCTGTTTTATGTTAATAAACAACATTCCACATTATAGAGGAAGAAGCTCATCAAGGATAAAGAGGGCCCACTAAGGAGAGACGTGACTGTCGACAGTATCCAGGGATTCACATGGGAAGACACTATGAAGTGGGCAAAGAATGAAGCACCCGTAATGATGGGATTATTGAGGGCAATGTTCCCAAGGCAAGTACTGGACAGCATTTAGGACAGTCTGTTATCTCTCATATAACTTACATAATGACCATGAATACTTTTTCCCTAAAAAAGAGGCTAATGCTTTTTGTTTTGCAGTTTCATCAATTTCAGACTACTAATTTCAGACCTGATAAGCATCTAAATTGCTTGTTGATGAATTGTAAGTCATTAGGCTACATTATCATGATAGCAATTGGTAATTGCCCTGCAGAATTGGCAGGTACATTACTTTACATCAGACCATGTTACCTTATGTATGGCAAGTAATATTTTGGAAACATGGTCAATTTATTGAGCAGAATGCCTTAAGCCTGCTCAATAGATTGACATTGTTTCCAATATATTACTTGCCATACATCATTTACATATACATAATGCACATCAACATAATGTGTTATCTGTCATCTAACAACCAGCTCGCAAGATCAAGCTACAGTAGACAGCAGGATGGGGATGATGCTCTCTATGGCGCTGTACAGTAACAAGCAGGTCAAGTTTGTCCAGGCTGGTCTGAGTGTGCAGCTGTGGAGGCAGGGGTGTCCCCAGAAGATTTTCACCACCCTCAATGCCCTTGGGATCTCCCAGTCACTGAAGTCTGCACGTGGGCAGGTGGACCGACTGCGGTTGGGGCATGACAAACAGCTGAAGGTCTGGAAAGAGGATGTAGAGGTAGATATCACCATCATTTGAGGCTTTTAATTGTCCTGACAGATGAACTTGAATTTTTAAAGACTTTGATATGTGTTAGAGTTCTGCTAATTATACAAAAAGTCGAAAAAAAGACACTCAAGATATTCATGCAGACCTATCCTTGTGGTTAAAGATATGACCCAATGTTGTGCCCTTGTAAAGGAGTCCAGCCTTCTTAGCTTTAGTGTGCTACCCAATCTCTGCTCCTCGCCCAAAGCTTCTTCCTCCAGGCTAATGATGACTTGCACCAGATTACATGTACTTAAAAACCATGTTTATACTTGGACATTTCAGAACAAGAGAGTGCGCAGAAGACTGCTGTTTGAGCAGGACATTGATGACCAGGGACGATGCTACTCACTTACATGGGACAATGTGCAGGTATACAGAAGTACAATATCTTAGGGTCATAAAATCAGCTATGAAAACATACAAATGCCACTTAGGTCTGAATTTAAGTCTACTAGACAGTATCATTCAACAGTTAAGGTGATTATGTTTAGGGGAAACATGTATGGGAACATATGTGTTCAATGTAATAAGATATGGTTATAATTTTGTGTCATTAGTTCTTGATAGGAATTTAAAATGAGGAAAAGACGACCAATATATGAACTCTTCATCTATCTCCTCCTATTTCCAGATGGACGTTCACACCAAGCACCAATCGGGAACAGCTCAAAACAAGTTCCTCCTGTGGGCACTTTGTTTTGCTCATTTGAACAAGGTGCCATTCCCCCTGGCTGACAGGACAGAGAGGATTGCGGCAGTAGATGTTGATCCGTTTGCAGTTCTACCTTCCCCAGAGGTAATTGGCTCCTAGATCCTAGACAATGCTCATGGTTGAGTTTTCATACTTAAAATTCACATGATGGAAAATTGATGTCTATGGATTTCGCACCATGGGAGCCACTTGCTGGAATGGAAAAGTGGAATTCTTGTACCAGAAGTGTAAACTTTGTAGCCACAGTGGGATCTTATCCCTGTGTGCAGACTGCATCTGTGCACAGCTATTTAAGTATAGAGTTAACATGTGGGGTTCATTCTACTGTAACAGTTCAATCCATAACCTTTATCACTGGAAATACCCTCTTAGAGGCCTTAGCCGTTCTTCTTTTCAACATGGGTGTTCCCATATCATCATGCATTATTTCATGAAATGATTACTGATGGCATAAGGTGGTAAGGTAGGTAAACCACATGTTAAGTTTGTAGTTTATGTACATGTCACTACGAACAGTCCAGTTCCCATTTTAATGTTGCTTACATCTGAAAGCTTACATTTACCATTTGCATAGGTGTACCACTCAATAAGGGGCAGGATGGTCAACATCGTGGCCAGGATCATCACGGACAACATTCCCCCACTGCAGTGCCTGAGGGACAAGGTCACCCGGCACATCCCTCACCAATACAGCCAGAAGATGAAGGAGAAGAGCAGCATTGTATGTATCATTAGCTTCAGCTATCTGAACACTTTTGTACTAAAACATTTTATACTACATGCTAAGATCAAATTCTATGGTTGATTCTGATACAATTTGTCTTCAGGTTTAAAGACAGACCTGTCATTATAAGTGACTGCCTCAACAAAAAATTTTGTTATTTGGTACTTAAATGCCATGGACTGATAATCTTTGTCACAGAGCTGACCCTCAGTTCCCATATTTCCATATGGCATTTGTCATATTCAAGTTAGCCAAAATGTTTTGTTGGAACATTTCAAGGTTTGATAGTTCAATTGAGCAAATTGAGTACTATAGTACATGTACATTTGTTCATTGCTTTCTTTTTCAGGTAAACCTTGGGGTTATGGCAGGAAATCGATGCCATCCGAGATACATACACCTTGGAATTCCGGTGTTTCCCTCACCTTGATTGGATGGCAGATAAAGCCTTCATGGGATTTGTAGTTAAGTAAGTAGTAGATGAAGCCCCTCAATGGGGAGTCAATGACACCGTGCGGCTACTAACTTCCAACCTGGACTGCCCTAAAGTTTGCAAGTCAGCAGTGTTTGTGAGATAACAGCGCATCTTCTCCTCCTTCCTTCCAACTTTAATTTGCACTTCTGTTCTGCACCATAACCAGCATGATTTTTCTCTCCCTTAATGCAGATTGCAGCTTCCTCTCCTATGCAGCAAATCCTAATATAAGCACCTTAACCTGGCAAGCTTGCCATCACTGCACCATGGCAACATATCCAGATGTTTTACTTCATGTACATGTTTAACTCTTGTTTCTATTTTCCAGGTAAATCTTGGTGTAGTCGCAGAGAATCCGAGTTCTACGGAGGGCGTCATCAAGATAATGGAGCACCTACACCAGTTTGTTCCAGAATCAGAGGGAACCCTGTGCCCAATCATGTGCTGTGGGGATGGCCTGTCCATCGAAAGGATGATTCACTGTAAGCGAGCCAGAAGCAATGGGGAAACCGCAAAGGAGAGGCTAGAAGGCCTGGTAGAAGGACCTCAAGAATTTCACAAGGAAATTCTTCTTCTCCAGGTGACATTAAATCTATGCTACATGTTTTATTTAGAAATACTATTTATATGCAAACACCATTGACCGCAAACATTTTTTATAAGAACTTTGAACTCCAAATGACAAATGCAGCTTTAAGTACATGGGAACCTACTGTGGAAACTTAGCTATGAGATTGAAATGATATGACATGTAACTAGGTTGTTGAAACACATAATTTACGTAAAGGCATGGCACATCCGTTATAAATCTAAAACATATTTTACACACATGTACAGGATACGATGAACATGCTCTTCACGCAGAAGAGTGAAGCTTGTCGTGGTACCCTATCTCAACTCAAGGCGTACTTCCGACACAAGTCCATGAAGCGGAACGTGCAAGAAAATGTCCAGCATGTGTGGGACATGGTTGAGGTACAGACATTTTTGTACATGTTGGCATTAATCTTCAATGTCAAAACTATGTCACAGAAAAAGTGGTCATAAAATGTACAAAATGCACCTAGAATATATTCTTGATGTCAAAGGACTGACTCCGGGCATTGATAACTTTACATACAACATTATTATTCAGCTTACAGCCATATGTAATTCTTTGCAGTTTGCCACTTGCGCCTATGTCTGCCTCATGGCAACAGACATGTCCAACATGAACACCGTACATGACGCCCCAGGCAACTTCCCTGACAACATCCAGGCACAGCTACGATGGCTGACTAACCTAGCTCAAAAAGTGGTAGATTTTTGCTGGCTTGCTACGGATCCTGAGGACATTCTTCAGTCCAGCATGGCAGCTAAGCAGATCCACACAGATGACAGTGAGGAATTATTCCCGTTCTGCAGTTGTATGGAAGGTATGGGCAATCCATGATTTCCTATCTTTTAATAGAGACACAATATAACACAAGGAAGGCCTGAATCTTTCGTATATTGTAAGACTACAAAGGAGACCACCCCCAAATAGAATTGTATATCCCACACCATATTGCTTGATACACATATTTCCATCCACTTCTAAAGCCTTGTTTCTTTACTGTGAAGGTTGAATAAGACTCATTTGAACATCAAATGAACGATTCTGTTTCTTTAATTTGTTGGAATCTAGACAAGGAAGACACAATGGTGCAGTGCTGCAGTTCCCAGTGCCAGTCCAGCTGGTTCCATCTTAGCTGCAGTGGCCTACAGAACCCGCCAGATGGAGACTGGTTCTGCTCCCCAGAGTGTGCAAATGATGGCAGTTACATTTACTGCCTGTGTCATGAGCGAAAGGGGGGAGAGATGCTTCAGTGCCACCTGAAACAGGACTGCCTCCACTGCGAGTGGTATCACACAGACTGCCTCACACAGGAGCAGCTTGATACCCATGGTACAGAGTTTATTTTTTGAGTCATTACAAACATCTGACTTGGTATATGAATAACAAATAAATAGATAAATAGAAATATATCATAGAAATTAATCATAGACTTTCCACCTGTTGCCTTACAACAATATGGCCATCAGTTGTAAAAACTCAGACAAATAGACATGTGATTTCTGGTTATAGATTTATTTATCACATCATCCCTACATATTGCATAACATGAATAACAGATATATTATCAAAATAATTTCGTGTTATGATAAATCACATCATAATGTACAACCAGATTATAACCAACAAATCACTTATAGCACAAATCTTCAACTGCATTTTCACAGATCCATGGTACTGCTCGTCAGACTGTTTGCAAGGGGCAAAAGATGAAGATAGTGTGCAGAACTACAGCCGTGCACTGTTATGGGAGGGACTGTGCCATCTTGTCAGAAGAGACACGGTGCGTGAGGGAGATGGCATGGCCATGGTAGACACGTGGAAGTTGGACATGCTGTCCTTCTGGGCCCGCAATCACTACAAATATTTCATAATCGGCCATCACATGCTGGCAGGTTTGTGGCCTGATTTCTTTTTCTACACCTCTAACAAGTTGCACATTACATGTCATAAGATAATGTTGTCAAGAGTACATTTTTCTCAATGGTAACAGTGATTCTAGAAATCATTAAAAAGTCATGTCTTAAAACGTGTTATTAACATGGCAGCTAATGATAATTAAATGAACAGTAGCAGTAGCACAACCGTGAATACATGGTTACATAGTTGACTTATGTACGATGCATGACATTGTTTCATTGTGATAGCAGAACATAAAAATCTGACATGTTCCTGATTCCTATAGATTGAAGTAACTCCAGTCAGTCATCGTGTTTTAATTGTACTTTTTCAGGAATCGGAGGATTTCTCCCGGCACGGCTGCGCCATGACCTCATCTGGAATAGGGTGGCCAACCTGAAAGGTGGTGCTGGCAGAAATATTGGACTTGACTTGGTGAATGAGTTCCTGAATAATGATTTCAAAGGTTTGTGTCATATTGTCTGTATCTAGGATTGATCAGAGGAATCGAAATTGGGCCAGACTTCAAGTGCTCGAATTGATGTTACCATGTAGATTGTAAATTTGCAATTGGTCCTTGAAACAAGAAGGAAGTTAATTTTTCATTTTACAGAAATTGCTAAGAATATTAGAATTCCCTCACTTTGTTGTGATTGAGCGATAGTGGTGAGATGCCTATGAGGTATGACTCATGCTAAAATGTAGTTCAATCACATTTCCAGTTACAGTGACTTATCTCAGTGATTGCATGACATTTATGTACTAGTATACAAGATCTACATAACAATATGTGTTTTACAATATCTACATAAAAATCTGTGTTTGGACAGAGATGCTTAAGCACGCAAGAGGGAGGTACACCGACACCCAAGTTGCAAGATGTGCCGAGATGGGAGGCCCGTTTGGGCAGGAACTGGACAGGATTTTCACCAGAGCGGGCCTTGGATCCTTCATCACGCACACTGTGACTACCAGCCATGACGGCAGATTCCAAGCTGACATTGCCACCTTTGTCGAAGACTTTAAGGAGGATGGACTGTTCGAGTACCTCCCAGGAAGACACCACACCGGATTTGAAGACTTCAAGTATGGCACAAGATTGAAGCATCCGCAAAAGATGGGAAGTAAGATGAGACAACTTGCTATGGAAATGGACTTGTGGAATGAGATTGCACAACACACATGACTCTTGAATAAAAGGACTCTTTTTACACAACCAAGAGATTTATTCAACCAACGTTTCGGTGACCATCTGTCACCTTTTTCTGGCAATTCTGATTGGTTCACATAGCAATGCAGCACAGGTGTTGCTGCTTATACATGTTAATGAGATGCAAACACAAAAAATTTACATATGACACAATCACAGGGGATGACATCAAAGAGGTACATGTATATCATCTTGAAATCTAGTTTGAATGATTATGATGTCTTTGCATCACAGACACTGCAGCATCCACTGCCCAGATTACACGCTGCAGACAAGTCATTCCTTTCCATACCCTGAACAAAAAGGTGTTCCAGCACCGTCTTTCTAATACATGTGGACTGACTGCTGTTGACCAATGCTATCATTCTGGCATCAATGAAGCGGGTATCCAGGGACCTAGGAAACACATACATCTTGGCATTTCCTTCCTCACCGTCCCGTGCACACCTCCCAACTTCCTGCCAGTAGGACAAAATGTCCTTAGAGGGTCCCCAGTGGACCACATGCCTGATGTCGCTGACTTGGACCCCCATACCGAATGCCACAGTAGCGACTACACACCTGAGGCTACTATCTCTCTCTGTAAAACGGGAGAGGATCCGTGACTGGCTGGCGGCACCAGTTTTGCCATGAAACATATCTACAACCTGGTTTTTGACGCTGTGTGGCTCTTCGGTGTAAGCCATCCCGCTGTCTTTGAGTTCTTTCATGATCCAGCCGAAGACTTGCCAGACTGTCGTGATCGTTCTGTGCAATTAAGAGAAATCTGTGTCAAGACATGATGAATGGTGCATTACTAGAAAATGTAACATCCAAACATTTGTACGTTAGAAATCTCAACAGCTATTTTTAGTTAAGTTAAACATAATCGGTGTGACAGCTACAGAATGTCAGGTATTGCTGATTGCTTGCTACTAAATAATGAAAGTATATTATGATGCCATGTACAAACCTGCAGTAGATAATTGTTCTTTCTGCATCTTTCCCCTTTTCCTTCAAATCGGTGAGCAGCCAGGCCAGTTCTGTAGCAAGCTCAGCTGAACACTTCTGTACTTGTAAGTGGATGTTTGGCCTGTAGTGTTTAAGGGATGTAATAGGTAGCATTATAAGAAAGATGACAAGTCTGTGCTGGACACATTTATTTATACAATTACATGTAGTATAAAAATGAAAAGAGCTGTGTTAATTAGGCTATTGTAACAGCAAAAAGGAATATCTTACAGATATAGAACATAATGATTCAATAAGCATTTACTGATCAAGAACATTTAGCAACATGGAAGTTCAACATGGCCTACCTGTTGGGGAGAACAGAAACCATTTCCACTGCCCCTTTGTCAAGGTGCAACTGCTCCATGACCTCGCCAACCATTCTTCCTGTAGCAGTTGCAGTCAGCATCAGGATGGGACACGACAGAAGACTTCTAACAGAGGAAACCTTACTGTATCCCTCTCGAAAGGAGGCACCCCTGTAACATAATATAGTGTAGGATCATCATCATAAATGTTCACAAGAGATTCAGACATGAAGGCAAACTGAAAGACAGAGCTTGTAACTATTGAACCATGATTATATAGATAATTCTAGTGATAGTATGAATCCTTAATGCACTCCTTAGAATGTACTGCTAATCATGTGACTTAATATGTGTACACTGCATGGAGAAAGTATCACTTCTGATGTAGAAAGTGAAAAAAAAAACTGAGATTCTGCATTGCAGGTTGAAGTGTAGGATAGATGTCATGGCAAAGGAGCAAAGTTTCAGCATAGCTCATATCAAAAAGGATATGTGACCAGTGTTATTATTAAGGTGTACCTCCTATTGGTCATTTAAGATTTAAGGGTCAGAGAAACTTTAAAAAAAATCAGGATTGGACGATTACCATGTGGTCATGCAGTGGACCTCGTCTATGGCCAACAGACATATGTCCTGTCTCCGGTCTCTTAGCCACCCCCACCATGGCTGCTGTAGGATGATTTCTGGTGACATGAAGATGAGTCTGACATGTCCAGCTAGTACACCTGAGAAGATGTACATATCAGGTGTTAAAAGACAAACTGTATGAAGTGTACGTTGATGAAATGAAACATTATCATGTGTTACCACCATACTAAGTTGTAAGTTTGTTACTTTATACATTGTACTACTCAAGTAAGAAAGAAAAGCATTGCATTAAGATGAAGAAAAATGTTGAAATTAAGAGGAAAGTGAAGGAAATGTAACGTTAAGCTTAAAAACTACCACTAGACTTTTGTTCATTCTTACTAAATGTCATAGATAAATGTGCATCATGTTCTATGCCTTTGTATCTTCTAATGCAAATTTACATAATCACGTATAGATTTTCTGTGAATAGCATTTAAATCCACCGAAGTTAGTATTAAAACAAGCATGCAGCTCAGCTGCTGCACATGCACTGTATTATGGTACGCATTGTACTTGAACCAGATACAAATTGAACAGCTTTTAATACAGTTCATGTGACTGTATAGCAGATTGTAAAGTGATAGATAGAAAATAGCATGGTGTAAACTCACTTCTGGCAGTCTCTGGGGACATGTCGCTGATGACCGCAGCTGATGAAATGCCCATTTCATTCCAGCGCTTCTCCTGGTCGAGCATCAGGGATTTCAGAGGACTAACTACTACGGTCAGATGGACCTTTCCAGGATAAAGCTTTAAAAAAAAAGAGTAAACACATGATTGCATAGTCTCTGTAATCTGTTTCCGGTATTGATGTCTTTTACACACAAAAGGAATAAACTGCAAAAGGTCTCCATGAGTTACTGTCTTCTCTCTATTTTTTCATCTTATTCAGGCATGACAATGAAGCAAAGTTTTACGAAAGTTGTAGTTTATATGTTTGCTGGATGTGTTTCTTAATTAGACAATTTATATGATTAATAGTAGTGGCATTAGTGCACATTGATAGAGTCACATAGAAGATATTAATACAAGCCATTACTGCTAAAGGTTGATTATTATTGATTACCAGTAGCAATGTATGTGACTTTTTATTTAAGATGACTTGTTGGAGTACATTTCAGTTGTAACAAACCAAAAATATTTTTGTGCACAAGGCACTTACATACAAGGCTCCAGTATTTTTTGTTATATACCACATGTAATTACCTTGTCCATCAATGTTCCATACAATCCAAAACAGTCACTTTTGCCATAGCCGGTTGGTAGCAATCCAAACACATGGTGTCCTTGTGACAAAGCAGACAAAATCCTCTTCTGTTGGTCCTTCAGTTGATATGGTAAGTTCAGAGAGGGCAAAATACCTTCCATGTTGCAAGGCAGGAATAGAAAGGACACTCAAATATATCTAACTGTTAAGAATGATCAGACAAGTTCTGATAACATGATTGTGGAAAAGTACTTGACTTAGGTAAATGTATTGTCAGATTTGATACCACTCATACCATTCTTCAATCAGCCTTTAATCATTTTTCATTCAGTCTTTCAGTTATTGAATTGACTAAATAAATATAATGACACATTTGGATAAAAGAATATTTTTAATCCTTTGATAAAAATCCATAAGTTAAGTTTGCCACTTGACTACCATTCGATGACATCATTGTGGTAACTTAAAAGTGAAATATAAACTTAAGAATTAAGATCATTGATTTATTTTCACTTATAAGATCTATAGTTGGTTTAATACTTCATTGACAAAATCAAACAACTAGATTGAAAAAAAAGTATTTTCATGATATGAAATGTGCCATATTGTCGGCATATCCGGGCCATTTAAATACTTTTAAGGTGGATATATACATCCTCCTTAAAAGTAGTTAAATGGCCCGCGGTGGACTCGCGGTGCGCGAATCAGCTGCTATGTTTATCCAAACTCGAACTGGAGGTCGGGGCGGGGTCAGACCCAGGTTCGCGCACGCGCACTGCTGTCGTGTCGTCACAGGGAAGGAAGGAAGATGGCGGCCCGGTATGGATTCAGTTGACTTGTGCCGTGTTTGGTCGCGCTGTGGCTTAACATGGGGTTTCCGGCGTCGTTTTAGTGACCGGTGTCGCAGGTAAGGGTGTTAGGAGTTCAGGGAGAACAAGAATCGGGCCCGGCGTGCAAGTTTGAAGGCCGGCGTCACTATACTAGAAGTCAAACTTTGCACTGCCCCACGACTAAGAAGGGATAGTATATGTAATATCAAGCAAAAACTCCCTTCGTTAGTCGCCACGGCTATGTGTTCCCCTGTACTCACCCCTGAGGACTTCGCGATTGTGTCTGTGTACAGCATGGTTATACCTGACAATAAAGTCCGCCCGGGCTCTGAAAGCGTGCACAGAACACAGAACACGGACTTGCCACTAATTTGTGGAAAAGGATCGCTTCTACCCGTACAGGTGGAGATGTGTAACGTTACATACGTGTCCGACAAGTGTAGCGCTGCGCTGTATGTTCGCTGGGACACGTCGGGTCGTACGGAATGATTCTCCGCTAACATGAACCTTCTGATGGAACAAAACCTCACGCAAATCCGACCCAAGTCTTTATCTCTCACGCAGAACTATGGACAGATCCGATCCGCAGCGCCCAGTGCCTCGCCGCTATGATATATAAATATGTACGCCTGCACAGAAAAATGGCACGTCCCAAACAGGCGCAGCCGGAAGTATCCTAGTCACGTGACTCGCGCGTTTGGCGCCTCCTGATTGGTGGGTTTCGGTTGACCTTTGCGCGTTATGATTTGCTTCCGGTTCGATCACGTTCGCATCGACATGTAGCATGGCGGGATGCCTGCCGATATTTAGCGATATTTACATGAAATATCGTCCATAACAACACGAAAATTGACACGGAGTGCAATGGTTGAATCTTTGTTGGTTTATTTCGCGCGTGTTGACCTCGTTTTTCGGGGTCAAACTGGGCAATTTCCGCACATCTCCTGCCGTGCATGTATCATTACACGTCATGCGCAAAGCTTTCTGCGCAGCTGCAAACATGCCTATTAGTAGGGAGAATTAGTCTATTCATCAGGCTGTGTATCCACGGCGTCCATTATTGTAATGGCAGTCTGGGGTTTCCTTATGAAATTTGTCTAACGCTGCTTGTGTACATAACTTATTCAGAAGTTCCCGCAGGTCGAAAGGGTTCTGAACACGCGCGGATCTTTGTAACCTGGTAATTCCGCCAAGTTTGAAGTTAAGCGCAGCCTTCGCAAACTCCGGGACTCAACGCTGCGCGGACAGGTCGACTGGGGTCACCGACGAGTCGTGCGGATAGCCTCGGCCCGGCCACAGGAGCGCGGGCTAAGGTAAGGGACCACGAGCCTGAGGTCTGGGGAAGGAAACACTTGTTGTCGTCAATGGGGTTAAATCTCCATTTCACCCCATTGTTGTTGATAACACTTTACAGGTCTTTACACTATTGGAAACGCCTGCTGTTGTTTATAATGTGACAGTCAGGAGTCAGCTGTAGAAGAACCGGATAAGGGGTGAATGAGTGAATTATATGATGTCCTTGCTACTACCAAACCGAAGACTCGACTCTTTTTCACAACACTTTTAACTTTGTAACTTGTCAGTTTGGGGATTTAGTCCCCACTATCACCTTTTCTTTCCTTACTATCTGCATGCCTGTTTTTAGTTTGAAGGGGGGGGGGGGTGAGGCCCTAGAACAGCCAAGTTTCTCTCTGTGTGTTAGTGTCTGTCTTAGTCGTAGTGCACAAAAACACTTTCTCAAAGTTCCTGCTCCGACGGTCTCAACCCACTAATTTCGGCCGCCATTTTGATATAGTCACGTGGTGTTTGTTGGCTCTCACAGGATGACGTCAAACGGTATACACGCCGACGTGGTGAGGTCAGACACTGTTACGTCAGGCGACGTGACGTCTGCAACTCCTGGTCACGTGACCACCACAACTACAACCTCGGCTCACGTGACCACCACAACTACAACCTCGGCTCACGTGACCATCACATGTACAACCTCGGCCTTGCAAACCAGCGTTGCTGCAACCTCGGCCCACTTGACCAGCGTTGCTGTAACCTCGGCCGTGCAGACCACTACAGCTGCAACCTCGGCCGTGCAGCACAACGTCACTACAACCTCGGCCGTGCAGCACAACGTCACTACAACCTCGGCCGAACAGACCAGCGTTACTGCAACCTCGGGCGTGACCAGCGCTGCTGAAACCTCGGCAGTGACCAGCGTTGCTGCGACCTCGGCCGAACAGACCAGCGTCGCTGCAACCACGGCCGAACAGTCCAGCGTCGCTGCAACCTCGACCGAACAGTCCAGCGTTGCTGAGACCTCGGCCAAACAGACCGGCGTAGCTGAAACCTCGGCCAAACAAACCGGCGTAGCTGAAGCCTCGGCCAAACAGACCAGCGTAGCTGAAACCTCGGCCAAACAGACCAGCGTAGCTGAAACCTCGGCCAAACAGACCGGCGTAGCTGAAACCTCGGCCAAACAGACCGGCGTTGCTGCGACCTCGGCCAAACAGACCAGCGTCGCTGCGACCTCGGCTGAGGAGACCAGCGTTGCTGTAACCTCGGCCAAACAGACCGGCGTAGCTGCGACCTCGGCCAAACAGACCGGCGTTGCTGCGACCTCGGCCAAACAGACCGGCGTAGCTGAAGCCTCGGCCAAACAGACCGGCGTAGCTGAAGCCTCGGCCAAACAGACCGGCGTAGCTGAAACCTCGGCCAAACAGACCGGCGTAGCTGAAACCTCGGCCAAACAGACCAGCGTAGCTGCGACCTCGGCCAAACAGACCAGCGTTGCTGTAACCTCGGCCAAACAGACCGGCGTAGCTGCGACCTCGGCGGTGAAGACCAGCGTTGTGACCAGGTAAGGCCGATTCTCGGGTACAAGTAATTTGGGCCCTGTCTTTAATCTTCAAGCCGATATCAGGATACCTGCCTACACCTGGGCTCACGGAGTGATAGTATAATGCCGGTCCCTTTAGTGAATAACCCACTGGCACAGATATTAGGGTTTCGTCATGAAACGTATCCGTGTATTGTTTACGATTTTAGTAAAATACAATGTATTCCTGAATGGCTATCATGATCTCACCCATTGTTTAAAGCCATCCCGCTTGAAATGTAATACACTGTACTAGTAAATATGTAGTTTTCCGAAATGACAACATGAATAACTAGAGTTCCACGACCTCATACCTGCGCCAAGTGATTTTAACCTTTATGACTGACGTATTAGGAGTGTTTCTCATCAATTATAAATCATACCAGTTGATTGTCTTAAAATATAACATGTCCAATTTGTCTTGAAATGTATTAAATGAAAATGAAATACAAGAATACTAGCGTTGTAGATATGAATATATACAAAAGCAAGCAACATTTACTAATGAAAGAATGAAATCGACATTATTATAAAGCATCCAAAATAATAGTCCAAATACACCCGAAGCTCCCACATAGAGAAACAAATATGAGTCTTGAAATCTATGAAATGAAATTAAAAATGTCGATCATATCTGCAGCCCGTTGTTTGTGTTCGATGTGAGGTAAAATCTAAGACAGATTTGTAAACTCTTGGCGCCCAAAGCTTCCGTGGCTTTGCTGGATGTGGAGTTCCAACCGGTTTATTTCCATATCTTTGATCAAAAATATTAATTAAGAATTAAAGTTGGCTCCCCAAGAAATACTACAAATTCTACCGGCTACAAACGCTCAACATCCGATGCGATGCGTTTTGCTTGTACCAGTTGCTCTCATTATGCCATCCAAAATGAGGTGCATTATCGCAGACTGTCATTTGAGTTTGACATTCTGGTTTCACGTCGATATTCAGCTCTACATTACCCTTATATATTGCACCGAAAGGCGCGATGAATCAATCTGTTTGTATTTGTATCACGTAGCTCTCAGAAAAATGTGTCCATGTTTTTGTTAAGATCGTTATGTGACATCGATATTTTAATTGCTGTGTAGCTGGCGGCCGTGTGATAGTTGGTGTATTCAAATGCCATTTCAGTAATGTAAGCTTTTAGTTTCACGTCAATCTCCAACTCTTCACGGCCAACAAACGGCCCCTCACAAACCACACCCACCCTTCGATTTGTAGCTCTGAGAGAAAATGAAGAAAGGTTTGTTAAGATCTCAGTTGCTTCATATAACATCATTATCTTAATAACTGTCCGTCCGGCGTCCGCATCAATGTTGGGTGTATCTAAATGTCAGCACTCATGGAAAGACAATTTCGTAAACATGCCATTGAATGAAAGTTTCTCTGAGCCGAAATATTGAAATCTAACAACAATGTCTCTGATGATGTCATCGTCAATGGAGGGAAGCGTGTTGTTATTAGTGTTGGTGACGAAATAGAATTGAGAAACCCAAAAACACGGAGGTAAATTAATAACGCGAAAGTGCGCGTCAGAAAAAGTGACGAATGGGTTTCAATGGTCCAGGTTTGAGTTCACTTCGCTCGTAATCTGCTTGTTGAACAGGTGTTCGAGGGAACGTTGATTCTTGGCTCAAACCTTTCTTCCGTCTTGGAAGTTACGTTTGTCTTGAAGACAAAAGACAAAAATTTTGAATAAAGTTTAAAGTTGGCCCCGCAAGCTCCGACAGAAACGCTTACTTGCTAACTTACGCTTACTCCTACTACTGTGCAGCGGGACTGCCCAACTCTCCAGACCGCCCGCTGCTAAAGGGACCGCCAGTCCACCCCCTAATGGGACCGCCCAACTATCCAGCGGGACCGCTGCTAGCGGGACTGTCCATCTGCCCAGCCCAGCCGCTGCTAACGGGACCGCCCAGCTATCCAGCCAGCCCGGCGATAACGGCGGGACCCACCAGTTGTCCAGCGGGACCGCCCCGCTATCCAGCCCGGCCGCTGCTAACGGGGCGCCCGGCGGGACCCACCAGCTGTACCAGGTGGTGCCGGTGGTGCAGAACGGCGTGCCGTGCCGCCTGCTCGTGCCGCTCAACATGGTGCCGCCCCAGCCGCCCGTGGGCAAGGCGGTGAGTAACGCCTACTGTTGTATATCCTGGTCCGTTATTGTTAACTTGTTTGTTTTTGATTACGGTTTATCACTGTTGTTTGCCCAGGTGCAGCCGACAGCTACCCGTTATAGTTTACTTATTTGTTGTTGTTGTTGTTTACGGTGTATCACTGTTGTTTATCCAGGTGCAGCCGACAGGTGACCAGCCGCGCACCGCGGGACCGTCGGCTCAGCTGCCGGCCGGCAGCAGTAAGTTCCTCCTGCAGCAGGTGAAGGTGGCGCAGGCGGGGCCGGCGGCGGCCTCGGGAACCTCGGCGGTGGTGCACGTGCTCAGTCCCGCCGGCTCCGCTGCAGCGGCCGGTGGAACCAGACCGGGGAAGGACGGGAAATTCGGGTCGGGAACAGTCATCAGTAGTGCCGTTAGCGGCGCGGTGGGGCCCGGCGGAGTCATCATCAGCCCGGCCGGCCCGAGTGCGACCAGCACCGTGCAGAAGGTGATCGCGGTGCCGCCGACCATCGCCCCGAGCAGTAAGGTGGTTTTGCCGCCGGCCGCGCCCGTGGCGACCCCGGGGAAGGGCACCGTTATCCAGGTCCCCGCGTCGTCAGTGGCGGGTCCCTCCGCTGTCTACAACATCATCAAAGTCACCCCTCCTCCCCCGGGCGGAACATTAACGATCGGTCCCAACACGCGGCTGGTTGTGGTGTCCGGGCCGTCCACGGGCGTGACGCAGAGCCTGGGCCCTCGGACCAGCGCGGCCCTCGGCAGCGTGGCTGTGGTGACGCCCACCGTGAAACCTGCGCCCTCGGCCAAGCCCTCCATCCTGAAGACGCCGGTGTCTGCTGTGCCTGTCGGGAGGCCCATCATTGCAACGTCGGCGGGACAGCACAAAATCGTGATCGTCCCGCAACCCACAACAGTCTCGGCCCAAACAGCAGCTAGAATCGTCCCGCAAACCATAACAGTCCCGGCCCAAACAACTGCCAGAGTCGTCCCGCAGACCAGCACAGTCCCGGCCATGGTTGTTCCCAACAAGCCCCCGGCCGCACCCAAACAGGTGTCCATGGTGCAGCAGAACGAGAACGTAGTTCTGATTAACGGGCAGCCCTACAAGCTGGTCCCGTGCCCCACCACCACGCACATCCCCGTGGACGCGCTCAAGTCCACCGCCGCGACCGCCACGGTCTCCTCCGCGGTGGTGCAGACGGCTGCTCCCGCCAAGGTAACTATCAGCTCGCCCGGCGTCCAGGCCGCCACGGTTCCGGTCAGTTCGGCGTGCGTCCAGGCGGCGGCTCCCTCCACAGTAACGGACAGTTCGATTCCCGTCACACGGACTCACATGACCACACCTAACAGACACAGCTCTGATGGGGGCGTGACGTCAGCCTCTGGGGGTGTGACGTCAGCCTCTGGAAGTTTGAGGACTGGAGAGACGTCCGGCTCGGAGACGGAGTCTGCGTCCGAAGCTTCTCCCGTGTCCAAGGAACGGGAGAGTAGCGAAGGGGCGGTTCTGAAGATTGACAGTGTTTACAGTCTGAAAGGTGCCTCCAAAGCCCCGGGAACTCCCCCTTGTACACCGTCGCTGAGCGCACAGACCATCTCTCGGGACAGCAGCGCATCCAACACCCTCAAAAACATCGCCACCATCCACTCTGCTGTCGTCAACACGCCCAAGAAGTACATCGTTGTTTACCCCAACAAACCGGCCGTGCCCCCCTCCCCACCGCGCGCCGTGAAACAGACTCCCGTTGCCCAGACGGTAAGTAAACTGTCGGAACCCGTGGAAACCAAACCGGGGACACCTCCCGCCTCCCCCGCCAAAGTTCCTGCAAGCAAAACGCCTCCTCGGCCGCCTACTCCTAAATCCGCCGACAGACGGCCCGCCCCTAAACCCGCGGACAGACAGCCCAGCCCCAAGTCCGTAACGGAGATGTACCACAGCTACGCGAAGGCCGAGTCGGTCGAGCCCCCCGCCCCCCAGGTGAAGCGCTCCGTCACGGCGCTGATGGTGCGCACCACGCCCCTGGGGAAGTCCACCGTGTCCATGGGGCAGGACGACGCCAACCCACCCGCCCTGCCGCCCAGCAAGATCTTCCGCCTGGAGCCGCCGCGACCCAACGAGACGATCCAGGACGAGCGCGTGCGCAGACTTAAGGAGATTCTCCGGGAGCGCGAGGCGGCCGTGGAGCAGCTCCGGAAGAGGAAGAAGACGTGAGGAGGCGGGGGGGGGTGTACGAGGGCGTGCGCAGACTTAAGGAGACTCTCCGGGAGCGCGAGGCGGCCGTGGAGCAGCTCCGGAAGAGGAAGAAGACGTGAGGAGGCGGGGAGGGGGGGGGGGGGTACGAGCGCGTGCGCAGACTGAAGGAGATTCTCCGGGAGCGCGAGGCGGCCGTGGAGCAGCTCCGGAAGAGGAAGAAGACGTGAGGAGGCGGGGGGGGGTGTACGAGCGCGTGCGCAGACTTAAGGAGATTCTCCGGGAGCGCGAGGCGGCCGTGGAGCAGCTCCGGAAGAGGAAGAAGACGTGAGGAGGCGGGGAGGGGGGGGGGGGGGGGGTACGAGCGCGTGCGCAGACTTAAGGAGACTCTCCGGGAGCGCGAGGCGGCCGTGGAGCAGCTCCGGAAGAGGAAGAAGACGTGAGGAGGCGGGGGGGGGGTGTACGAGGGCGTGCGCAGACTTAAGGAGACTCTCCGGGAGCGCGAGGCGGCCGTGGAGCAGCTCCGGAAGAGGAAGAAGACGTGAGGAGGCGGGGAGGGGGGGGGGGGGGGTACGAGCGCGTGCGCAGACTGAAGGAGATTCTCCGGGAGCGCGAGGCGGCCGTGGAGCAGCTCCGGAAGAGGAAGAAGACGTGAGGAGGCGGGGGGGGGTGTACGAGCGCGTGCGCAGACTTAAGGAGATTCTCCGGGAGCGCGAGGCGGCCGTGGAGCAGCTCCGGAAGAGGAAGAAGACGTGAGGAGGCGGGGAGGGGGGGGGGGGGTACGAGCGCGTGCGCAGACTTAAGGAGACTCTCCGGGAGCGCGAGGCGGCCGTGGAGCAGCTCCGGAAGAGGAAGAAGACGTGAGGAGGCGGGGGGGGGTGTACGAGGGCGTGCGCAGACTTAAGGAGACTCTCCGGGAGCGCGAGGCGGCCGTGGAGCAGCTCCGGAAGAGGAAGAAGACGTGAGGAGGCGGGGAGGGGGGGGGGGGGGGTACGAGCGCGTGCGCAGACTGAAGGAGATTCTCCGGGAGCGCGAGGCGGCCGTGGAGCAGCTCCGGAAGAGGAAGAAGACGTGAGGAGGCGGGGGGGGGGGTGTACGAGGGCGTGCGCAGACTTAAGGAGACTCTCCGGGAGCGCGAGGCGGCCGTGGAGCAGCTCCGGAAGAGGAAGAAGACGTGAGGAGGCGGGGGGGGGGGTGTACGAGGGCGTGCGCAGACTTAAGGAGACTCTCCGGGAGCGCGAGGCGGCCGTGGAGCAGCTCCGGAAGAGGAAGAAGACGTGAGGAGGTGGGAAGGGGGCGGGGGGGGGGGCGGGTGTACGAGCGCGTCCGGGGTTAAAGCCCTATCTCACTGGGCCCGCGGCACGTTGGCGGCGTTGATGCGTCCTTAACTGGATTTGTGTTACCCTTGACTTTATAATGGGAAAGCAGAAAAGCGTGTAAGAATATGACTAAAAAGACAACAACAAATCACACAAGGCGTAAAAAGATTCGTTTTTATCGATGGAATTCGTCGAGCGCGCTGTCAAATCGCTCGGTCGCAGCTCGGTCGCCAACGTTCCGCGGGTCCAGTGAGATATGGGAGCTTTACTAAAGAACGCCTAGCACTGACGTCCATGCATCAGTGATTAGGGATTATGAATGTACACATTATATATTTCCTTTCCCATTGGGGTGGAGTGGGGGGCATGGACAGAGCAGGTTGATTTGAAGCTCAGCTTTGCACTTGACTAATTTGTGTTGTTTTACCGTACTTACCGTAATTCCGTTTGGAGTCCAAGAACAGCGGAAGTAACAGGTACTGTATAAGTGTATACGGAAGCGTGCTAATCTGGATGGTGTTCGAATTTCGTGAATTAAGATTTTTTGTTGTGCAGCTGTAGGTTTGCACTGCACACGTTTTCTGTTATAGAGATCTTCAGTTTTAGAAATTTTCAGTTTTATTTATGTTCAGTTTAAGAGATGTCAATTTTAGTTTTCGTTCAATGAAGCCGTGGACGATCATTTTTGGAAGGGTCCATTCTGGTGTTTAGGAGCCGCAGGTTGATTTTATGATATGCGTGCTGACGTCATGACTGCTGGGGTATTTTGCTGACGCTGCACATTACTGAACCTGCCAAAGAAGATGGCCGAATAATCGTGTCATATTCTTCAAATTCTGTAAATATGTATATGTATATGTATATGTATATGTATATGTATATGTATAGAAACATGGGTAGAGACTGGCAAGGGTGGGATGCAGACATGTTGAAATGTCATCCCTCAAAAGCCCCCGACGAAAAGGTCATTAAATCATTGTTGAAGACACCGCCTGGGCTTGTTTGTGTATCAGTTGTTTCAGGACTTTGATATCCCCCTACGCAGACCACACACATACAGGCACTGACACGCACACACATACACACGCACGCACATACATACACACACACACACGCATGCATACATACAAGCACACACACACATACGTACATACACACACACATACAGGCACTGACACGCACACACATACACACGCACGCACATACATGCATACACACACACACATACATACACACACACACACGCATGCATACATACAAGCACAACAACCGCGCGGGTGCAACTAGCGCATTGTAGAAATATTCCCAACCCAGCAATTGTCTGGGCTTTAATACTACACACAGCCATCTAATATGCAACAGTCTGGGCTACTGCAAATGGAACACAAATCGATTTTTTTTCCATCGTTTAAAGACAAACAAGAGAAACTATAGAAAACAAATTGTTCGTGTCTACCAAATGTGTGCCTGAAATGAAGAGTCGCCAGTTCCTCGCCATTTCGTTTCCTCAGAAATTGTGGGAAAAGCTGCCAAAAGAAAGAAACTTTCCTCACTATTCATTGATTAAGTCACGACAAACTTTGTATCGACTTTCTGAGCAAAGAAACTTAACTCTAAGTCATTTTCTTCCTTGGAAAAGTCAGAAGAACGTTCAACAATCTTACCTGCCGTGACGTCACACTCCTCCGGTCAGTTCTAGTGGCCCGTCTTTCCTCTCTATTTCGCAGAATTTCCCGCCATTTTTCTCAGCCTGTTCCATAGACCTTTATCTACACTTTTTGAAGAAAACTTCCCGAAAATATCCGGAAAAAAATGTTTTAGGACATTTCTTTAAAACAGATTCTGTACTTTTTGCTTGCAAGTGGTTCGCAAAAGATGTTGGGAACGAGAACATTGGATTGTTCCATTACATTAATGGGGAGTCTGCGCGCTGTCTATTACGCTCTAGCTGTACATTTCTGCCTGGGGAGAAAAAGTAAAAGTTCCCATTCGGGAGGACTGTTCTAAAACTGAGAATCAATTTCGCCTTATAGAATATCTCACATTACTTTAAAACAGCTTTAGCGCACTGTCGACACATTACGGAAGACCGTCATTGCAGCACATTGCATCAGGGACACACTTGTAAAAACGTTAAAGGTGTTGAAAGATTTGTAATGTCTTGCGCTATATAGCTACTTTATTTCATAGTGAAGAAAAAAACCCACTCAATTGTAGAAGAAGAACTTTTGAAGAGCTTAGCTTGAAAGTTCATCTGTTGGTAGAAATCATTCTGAACTGTTTTAACTGTGATTTCCAACACAAGAATTAGAGTTACCCAAAATTTCGACTGTACGACACCGGTCTTTGTCAAGGAGTGAGCAATCCACCGCTGGGATGACGTCACGTTATGCAGATAGCACACTTGACTCGGTGAACAGTGGATCAGAAGTAGCGGAAAGAGCTTTTGAAGCTTTTTCGCACGACAATCGTACACGGTACAATGTACGGGCTTTATCGCACGACAATCGTGCACGGTACAATGTACGGGCTTTATCGCACGACAATCGTGCACGGTACAATGTACGGGCTTTATCGCACGACAATCGTGCACGGTACAATGTACGGGCTCTATCGCACGACAATCGTGCACGGTACAATGTACGGGCTTTATCGCACGACAATCGTGCACGGTACAATGTACGGGCTTTATCGCACGACAATCGTGCACGGTACAATGTACGGGCTTTATCGCACGACAATCGTGCACGGTACAATGTACGGGCTCTATCGCACGACAATCGTGCACGGTACAATGTACGGGCTTTATCGCACGACAATCGTGCACGGTACAATGTACGGGCTTTATCGCACGACAATCGTGCACGGTACAATGTACGGGCTTTATCGCACGACAATCGTGCACGGTACAATGTACGGGCTTTATCGCACGACAATCGTGCACGGTACAATGTACGGGCTTTATCGCACGACAATCGTGCACGGTACAATGTACGGGCTTTATCGCACGATAATCGTGCACGGTACAATGTACGGGCTTTATCGCACGACAATCGTGCACGGTACAATGTACGGGCTTTATCGCACGACAATCGTGCACGGTACAATGTACGGGCTTTATCGCACGACAATCGTGCACGGTACAATGTACGGGCTTTATCGCACGACAATCGTGCACGGTACAATGTACGGGCTTTATCGCACGACAATCGTGCACGGTAAAATGTACGTGGCTTCAAAAGACCGATTTCAGATTACCCTGGCCTGTACATAGACCGAGATCTTTCATGCGCTGTTCTAGCGCCGCATACCTAAACCTAGCCTCCACCAGGCCTTCCTGTGGGGGTACGGATCGCAGAATTCAGCACAAAAAGGGAATGATTGGCCAGTAGAGTCAGTCCACGGTAGAGTTAATATTTCCCCCAGCGCCCGCGAATGAAACCCTCCGGTGGCCAAACCCCACCGGCAACTATTCTCCCTACAGCCGGCGTAGTTAGTCTGGTAGAAACTAACTTAAACCCCGGACATGGACTGGACTTGTAAAAACGTTTAGGTTCAAGTCCAAAGGCATTTTTACTTTCTGTGGGTATTTTACTTTCTGTGTTTTAGAGTAAAGCTCATATTTAGGACTAACGTTCGTGTTCTAGAGTAAAAACTCTACTAGTGGAATGAAGATTGTGGGCTCTACGTAATATACGTACAACATAAAAGAGGATTGAGTGCCCGACAGTGGCTTACGTTACGGTCAGACTTTATTTCTGTTGGCGGGCCCCAGTCTCAGACTGCCCCCTGTCGGCTGACTTTCAGACTGCAGTCTACAGGCGTGTGGGCATTTCCTGCGTGGGCTAAATATTCAGCTGAAGTACAGCCAGTAGGTACCCATAAAGTAATGAGGCTGTTCTGGTGCCTTCATCTGAAGTACATCCAGTAGGTACCCATCTGAGTAACTTAAGGCTGTTGTAGTGTACATGTATTTCAATTTACCATGCTCGAGGCACCTCCTCGATCACGGGACCCCCAATTAACCGCAGTCCCTTCCGAAAGACGAATGAAGCTTCAACCAGGATGCCCTTCCCCGGATTTGAACCGGGTTCTCTAAGTTACTAACTAATTGGAACCAGGAGCTCATCTGCCAGTGAGGCTGCTACCAGTTGAGCCTCAGGCCTGCTGTACGCGGGGCTGCAGTGATTTTTCTTGCCGCCAGACGGAGCTGCAGTACTCTCTTCCCGCGGTCCGTCCGTCTGATCAGGCTCGGCTTTGCCAAGTTCATGGGGTCTGGAACGTCTGATTCGCAACTCGTGAGGTGCGTCTGTAACCATGGAAACACAGTTAGGAGTGGATTAGGGTCGGAAATGCTACTATCGGCCATCTCCTCCTCGATATGTTCCAACGTCACTGGACTGCGTCCTGTTGGCGACAGATCATTGCGGCAACTTTGCGAATTTGGGGCAGATTTCCCCTGGCGGTCCCACTGACGTGCGGCGCATTTGCGAAAGAAGCTCAGATTAACTGTTACTAGAACTGCATCGCAGTCTTGCCGCTGTATTAAAAACCAATATAAAATTGTCATAATGCATCAAAAAGAGATCTACAAAGATAAAGGGATGTTCCCTTATGATACTTGACGCCACATAGGTAACATATCATGTATACGCATAACCTTAAAATATTAAGCAATATTCTCTGAAGAGAACCAAACCAAACACCGATACAGCCGAGCTGGGTTAGGTCAATTAGGTCAATTTTCAAACGGCATTTTACCTGAGGTGTCCATTTCTCAACCACCAGTTGAATATCTTGTCGATCGTGATTCCAGAATTGAAGAAGAATTTTTATTACAGCGAAAAGTTTAGTTTTCCACCTTCTCTTCGCGCCAAAATCCTGTGACCCGCTGGATGACGTCATGAGGTAAACACGGTGACGTCATGGTTCAGCCAGGAGGAAGGTACCGCAGCAACACGCACCCAAACCTATCCAGTTGAACCTGCCATAGCTAAATATTATAGTATAATTGTCTACAATGCAACACATATGGTTTTGATGATTATTAATAAAATACTGGCATTTCATTTCATCGTACACGATCGTTACTTATTAACATTACATAAACCACTAATTTTAGCGCTTGTGACAGCATCAGCTAGACCTGGGATTTCGGCAGAACATATAACCTGAAACATCTCGACCAAAGTGCGGGATTCTGTGCGTTTTTCAGGCGGATCGCGGCTGAAGGAATGTTGTGGGACTGAGAGAGATGTTTGTCCGTCCGTAGGATGCCTGGATGCGCGATCCTGACGCCGTTCTGCGTGGATTTATGGCCGTTTTGTCGGGCCTTGCGGTTCCTGTGCGAGGCTCGGTTTCTCCATGTTTGTTTGCACTGATCGGCCCAAACCAGGCTCACTAGCGCTTGTTCCTGGCCATCTTGCCGCCCCGTGGCTGTGTAGGGCCCGTCCTGCCGTCCCGGACGTGTGTGGGACCATCCTACGGTGCTGTGCGTGTGTGTGGCCCGACTACAGGACCGCAACCCTTCGGTATAACCCCGGACTTACTCTGGAGAGTACCTGCGATATTTGCACTACTGTCAGGTAGGTGGGTGAGCTTTCCTGTGAGTACAAGTGCTTTTATACGCCTCTTACAAATAAACAAACAAACAAATAACCCCCTCCCACACCCCAAACCTCCCCTTTATGGCCTGGATGTCGCACATTTCCCCTCCCAACAACATCAGGCCATGTTAGAAGCGGACAGGCCACCATTTTGTGGTTTAAAGATGGCGGATGTGCGCGGAACAGTTCAGCTCGTAGCGCCGCCACACCGCGAGTTGACGGCTCCACAGCTCGGCCTGACCGCCGCGTCTGGGCCCGGACGTCCCCCAGTTCCCGTCCCCCGCCCCCGTTAGCGTTTCCCCGCGCGATCGGCAGGTTTACCCGCCTTCAGGAGCGGGCCCGTCCCTCCCCCTCCCCAGCTCGGCCCGACTCGGGTACCATAATAAACACGCCATGGCGGCGGTGGGAGAGATCCTCAGACTCAGGTGTTCCGTGTTTATTCCCGTGTAAGGGTTGGTTAAGCCCGTGTAAAGGGTAGGTCTGCTCCTGTAAGGGTTAGCCAGCCCCTGTATGGGTTAGTCAGCCCCTGTAAGGGTTAGTCAGCCCGTGTTAGGGTTAGGTCTGCCCGTGTATTTGAGCCCGTGTGTACCGGAGAGACGCAGGTGGGGTGGGGGGCGGGACATTCCAGCCCGAGCGGCGTCAGTGGAGCGGCACAAAAGGTGCGGCGGAGCCTGAAGACAGGAGCGCCGAGATCAAAGTACGGCCCGCCCGGGGACCTCACGCCCAGCTCACGGGCTCACAGCCCGGCCCGCCCGGGGCCCTCACGCCCAGCTCACGGGCTCACAGCCCGGCCCGCCCGGGGACCTCACGCCCAGCTCACGGGCTCACAGCCCGGCCCGCCCGGGGACCTCACGCCCAGCTCAGGGGCTCGCAGACGGACGGATCTGTCTTATAGAACGCCATCCTGTTAAAACTGTCCCACAAACACACCAAACTGGCTCCACATAGCACATCATCCAGTAACACTGTCCCACAAACGTACAAACCTGTCCCATAGCACACCATGTAATTAAAACTGACCCATAAATGACCCACACCTGGCTCCCCATAGCACATCATCCTATCAAAATTGTCTGAGAAGTAGAAATGTTTTGACTCGAACCCTGTCCCGTACCTAAACTGGGAAATCCTTTTGACTGGACACCAGCTTTGGACACCAGCTTTGTTTTGTGTCTTGCTTGTTTTACATTACAAAAACAAACCTTGTAAACAGCACGACTTTGTTTACTTTTGCTGTTTGTGAAACTTAAGACACAGTGCGGGGAAATGTTTGTCAGAAGACCCTGATGCCCCCAATAAACACCACTAATAGCATGTATAGCTGTAACTGCACGCCCCCCATGCATTTACTATGTACAGGTTTGACTATGATACCGCTAATACCAGCTCAATTTGGTTACTTTTTCTTTTTTCATGTATTAGAAACGTCAAAATTTATGTACATAGAACATTATCTTTTGTACAGTACATTATTTACATCTACAAAACATTGTAAACATGTAGCAGTACAGCACCGCCAAGGTAAGTACAGTACCTGTAAAGTGTAAGTTAAATTAAGTACCTGTAAGTTACAATAAGTAAGAGGACTAATTTATATATTTTCCAACAGGTCTGTGCAAGGCTGAAGATTGATGAGTGACACGACAGGCAGACGTCACCATTACCATGGGTCAGTATAGAACTTTTACTGTTACCATGGGTCAGGTATAGAACTTTTACTGTTACCATGGGTCAGGTATAGAACTTTTACTGTAGCCATGGGTCAGTATAGAACTTTTACTGTAACCATGAGTCAGTATAGAACTTTAACTGTTACCATGGGTCAGGTATAGAACTTTGACTGTTTCCATGGGTTAGTATAGAACTTTTACTGTAACCATGGGTCAGTATAGAACTTTTACTGTTACCATGGGTCAGTGGAGAGCTTCTACTGTTACCATGGGTCAGTACAGAACTTTTGCTAATACCTTATGGTCAGTCTATCCTAAGTGAGCTGTTACCATGGGTCGGTATGTACATCCTAAGTGATCTGTTTTGTTTACTGCAGATGAAAAAGAGGCTTTGAACTCCATAAAGAATGACCTTGCAGCCGGCATGAAGCAGTCGGCGTGGCACAAGTCACATTCCAGCTCCAAATCCTCCTCCCAGACAGACGTCAGGGTCAAGTTCGAGTTCCAGGGGGAGAAAAGGTGAGTTGGTGTTTCTGTCCAGTAGCAGTAAGAGAGGTCAAGTAACAACTAGTTCCACTATCATGGCAAAACCACAGGTTAGACATATGAGACACATGTAAGACACATGTACCTGGGTTAGGGTTGTAAGGTGCATGTAACACACATGTAGCACTCATGTTGTGAGGTGCATATAAAGCACATGTAAGGAACGTATAACACACATCATGAAAGAGACAGGCAGGACACATGTAAGACACATGTACAAGGGAGCGCTTATTTATTGTTGTTTCACTTCTGCCCGCAGAATTATCCAGGTCCCCCGACCAGTCAACTTCCAAGACTTACAGAATAAAGTCAAGACGGCGTACGGGCAGCTACTCACCATGTTCTACACTAACACTGAGGTAAGCACAAACAAACAAAGAAACAAAAATTTCCTTTGCTATTGTAACCTTTGATCCTGACCTTTAACCTGTGACCTGTTTTTGCAGATTTCCTTTGCCATTTTGGGACCTCTGATCCCAACATTTAACCTGAGACCTGTTGCAGATGTCCATTCCGATCCTGGACTGACCTTTAACCTCTAACCCATGACATGTTGCTGATGTCCATTCGGATCCTGAACCAGTCAAACTAACCTTTAACCTCTAACCCATGACCTGTTTCAGATTTCCATTCCGATCCTGAACCAGTCCGACCTTGAGAAGGCCATCATCCTGCTGGACCACAACCCCCACATGAAGAGTCTGCGCATCTACCTATGCAAGGAGAACCCCACGCCGCCCGGGTCGCCACAGGGACCGCCCCACGGGCCGCTGCGGGACCTCTTCCACCCACCCACCAGCGTAAGTCTGCCGTCCTTTGCCCATAGTTCTTAACCCATCCTGCCTGGGTCGCCCTAGGGACCGCCCCATGGGCTACTGACCAGCCTTCAGCATCAGGTCACCCATCAGGTGATCACTTCATCAGGCCGCTGTATGAGAAGGAAACTTTGTCATGGCTTTTCTTGTCTCTAACCTTTACCCTTTACCCCTTCACCTCTGCCCTCAGGAGGACACCTGCAGCATTCCTGTAAGCATTTCCTCTGCTATCATAGAATGTAGATACCTGTTCAAAACACCTGTAAAAAAAACTGTGAAGAACGCATTGAAACACCTGTAAACAAGACATGTAAACAACACATGTTAAGAGCACTTGAGAAACAACACCTGTTCAAGACACCTGTAAAGAATACCTGTAAACACCTGTGACTGCGAGCAGTGCCTCCAGCTTTAGTAATATCAGGCCTTACTTAGGCACTGCTGTCGTTCTGAGGATGTTTCCAAAGTCTCTTGTATTTTCCATCTCGAGAGTTTATCCTGATCAGGTTGTTAGACTAGTCGGTGAGGCTGTGACTAACAGTGTTCAGTGCTGATGTCAGGACTCTGGCTTTAAGACACTTCTTGTCTAGTAAAAGTGTGTCCTAGTGAAAGTGAAGGTGAAAGTTCTTGTGTGTGAAAGTGAAAGTTCTTGTGTGAAAGTGAAAGTTCTTGCCTGTCCTTACTCTAACGCCCCTTCCTTGGCTCCTGCTGCTCCTTGGCGCTCCTTAAGGAGGACACGGCGTCGGAAGTGTCTGTGTCGACGCGGGAAGACACGTCCGAGGCGGCCTCGGTGGGAGACACAGGCAGCACGTCGGCTAAGGAGGAGCTCCAAGACGTCAAGGAGACGATCTCAGACACTTCGTCTGTCAAGGAGCACAACTCAGACACCTCCTCCGTCAAGGAGGACACCAGCATCCCTGACGACTCCGCCAAGGAGGCCATATCCGACACGTCTTCTGTTCCGCCACAGGAAGACATCGAAGAGTCCATTAAGGAGGCGGGGTCCGAGGCTGAGGCCTTGGAAGACGCGGGGGAAGAAGGGGAGGGAGACGTAAGACTCTAGTCAAGTCGTGAACGTGCCGTCTTGATGTTCCCTTAACTTTTCTTTCTTTCCTTTCCTTTAGGTTGTCTTTGCTTTCTTCTTACAGCACGAGATGTTGTTTTCTTGGTTCCTTTGGCATAGAACAGTGATGTTACTGCAGAGGTTTTTGTTGTGTAAAAAGGAATCGTAAGTCGACACTACGATAGATTATAAGTGTACTGTCGGGCTGACTCCAGCTTTAAAATTTTTTTCATCCCACTTAAGTTATTCTATGGGAGCCCATGTTGTTCATTTTCGTGTTAAACCCGTCCTTTTAAGCTAAAAAAAAAAATGTTTTCAACTATTTCATGTCACAATGCCTTTTTACGGATGGGGTAAAATTATGTCTGTCCTAACAAGCAAATTTCCGTCCTGAGACAGAGGGACATGTCTGGAGACAGTCCTGGTGTACTGACTGTTTAACGGTGAAAGTTAAACTAACATATTCTAACCCCCCCCCTCCCCCCCAGAGCTCAGGCACGAAGCCGGTGCCCATCTCCAGGTCCAAGTCCACCACAGACGCCACAAAGAAGAAGACGGACCGGCAGTCCCCCCCGCCCGGCTACATCCCCGACTCGGAGGTGCGACACAGTAGCTCCTACACTTCCATCGAGGGGGAGGGAACCTTCATACCGGAGTCAAGCCTAGACTCAGAGGTAAGAACCTTCATACCGGAGTCAAGCCTAGACTCAGAGATAAGAACCTTCATACCGGAGTCAAGCCTGGACTCAGAGGTAAGAACCTTCATACCGGAGTCAAGCCTAGACTCAGAGATAAGAACCTTCATACCGGAGTCAAGCCTAGACTCAGAGGTAAGAACCTTCATACCGGAGTCAAGCCTAGACTCAGAGGTAAGAACCTTCATACCGGAGTCAAGCCTAGACTCAGAGGTAAGAACCTTCATACCGGAGTCAAGCCTAGACTCAGAGGTAAGAATCTTCATACCGGAGTCAAGCCTAGACTCAGAGGTAAGAACCTTCATACCGGAGTCAAGCCTAGACTCAGAGGTAAGAACCTTCATACCGGAGTCAAGCCTAGACTCAGAGATAAGGAGTTATTCTTGCCTTACAGACATCCACTGTCTTATGTCTTACAGACACCTCTGTCTTATTTCTAACGTCATGTTGCGTGTTTCCTTCAGTCGGTCGACCCTCTGGAGTACAGCAGTCCAGAAAACTCGGGCAGTTCCGCATCGCTCGACAGACTAAGGTACGGGGGGGTTCTTATGGGGGAGGGGGGGAGACTAAGGCACGGGGTGGGTTCTTATGGGGGAGGGGGGGAGACTAAGGTACGGGGTGGGTCCTTATGGGGGGGGGGAGACTAAGGTACGGGGTGGGTTCTTATGGGGGAGGGGGGGTGAGACTAAGGTACGGGGTGGGTTCTTATGGGGGAGGGGGGGAGACTAAGGTACGTAGTTGGTTCATCCAGAAGGGGAGGGGGGTGGAGAAAATTAGTACAATCCGTGTATGGGCTGTATAAAGACAAACAAGCCCCAAACTGGTTGCAGCCTTGGCAGCAGTAGGCAAGATATGACGATCTGTGCATGTAGTCATTGATACATTGTTTTCTGTTGTTTGTTGTGTTATTGTTTTGTTGTTGTTTGTTTGCCTGACTGTTCCTTTCCGCCAGTAGTGACAGCTACTATAACAGACTGAGGATGAGCCGGACCAAGAGCTCCTCCGCTTTCTCAGACGAGTTCCTCGGAGGTGAGTCTGGTTTCTTCGAAATGGCAAGAAACTTAACTGTGCAGTAAACAAGAGCCACACTTTGAACAGAACTCACGGCAGCAGATATTCAAGTTCAACCCTTTTTGAAACCCTGCCTGTTGTGAGTGTGAAGGTACAGAACTGATGTTGTAACTCTGTGTGAAGGTACAGAACTGATGTTGTAACTCTGTGTGAAGGTACAGAACTGATGTTGTAACTCTGTCTGTGTGAAGGTACAGAACTGATGTTGTAACTCTGTGTGAAGGTATAGAACTGATGTTGTAATTCTGTGTGTGTGAAGGTACAGAACTGATGTTGTAACTCTGTGTGTGTGAAGGTACAGAACTGATGTTGTAACTCTGTCTGTGTGAAGGTACAGAACTGATGTTGTAACTCTGTGTGAAGGTACAGAACTGATGTTGTAACTCTGTGTGAAGGTACAGAACTGATGTTGTAACTCTGTGTGTGTGTGAAGGTACAGAACTGATGTTGTAACTCTGTGTGAAGGTACAGAACTGATGTTGTAACTGTGTGTGTGTGAAGGTACAGAACTGATGTTGTTACTGTGTGTGTGTGAAGGTACAGAACTGATGTTGTAACTCTGTGTGTGTGAAGGTACAGAACTGATGTTGTTACTCTGTGTGTGTGAAGGTACAGAACTGATGTTGTAACTCTGTGTGAAGGTACAGAACTGATGTTGTAACTCTGTGTGTGTGAAGGTACAGAACTGATGTTGTAACTCTGTGTGAAGGTACAGAACTGATGTTGTAACTCTGTGTGTGTGAAGGTACAGAACTGATGTTGTAACTCTGTGTGTGTGAAGGTACAGAACTGATGTTGTTACTCTGTGTGTGTGAAGGTACAGAACTGATGTTGTAACTCTGTGTGTGTGAAGGTACAGAACTGATGTTGTAACTCTGTGTGTGTGAAGGTACAGAACTGATGTTGTAACCCTGTCTGTGTGAAGGTACAGAACTGATGTTGTAACTCTGTCTGTGTGAAGGTACAGAACTGATGTTGTAACCCTGTCTGTGTGAAGGTACAGAACTGATGTTGTAACTCTGTGTGAAGGTACAGAACTGATGTTGTAACTCTGTGTGTGTGAAGGTACAGAACTGATGTTGTAACTCTGTGTGTGTGAAGGTACAGAACTGATGTTGTAACTCTGTGTGTGTGAAGGTACAGAACTGATGTTGTAACTCTGTGTGAAGGTACAGAACTGATGTTGTAACTCTGTCTGTGTGAAGGTACAGAACTGATGTTGTAACCCTGTTTGTGTGAAGGTACAGATATTATAGGCTGTGTTGTTACGTTGATGAAGGTTAGACATCCAGGTAATAAGATACACCAAACAGCAGTTACTCAAGTGACTGCAGTAACACTGGAGAAAGGTATCGGATGCTACCTGAAACATCTGACGGTTTCATCTGAAGTTCATCCAGGCGCTTGAGTAACTGCAATTTGGCGTAAGCTGTGCTGTTCTTGTACTAATGTTGTGCTGTTTCCTCATGCTAATCTGATCTGTCCGCCACACTGCTGTGTAAGTCCACAATCCCACCTGAAGTTAGACGGAAATTGTTGATGTGTTTGGTATATGTGTGTGATACACAACCGGAGTTTAATGTTTGCCAGCCATTGTTACTTTATCGAATAATTGTATTTTGTATCTATCGAAAGCTTGTTTTATCATAATTGACAATGATTCCCTGTTTGATATGATCATATTTTTGTGGCTTGAACACTTTGGCTGAAATTTCCCATGATGACATCATAGTTCTGCTCTTACGCTTTGTCTTTCTCTCCGCCGGCAGCCGGGTTTGTAGGCCCGCGTTCTTGGGTCTCAGGTAACCACCTCACTTCTCATTACGTCGTGTCGTGCCTGTCTCGCTTTCGTTGGGTAAAAATTAGATGTTTTCATTGGTTACGAAGCAGCCGTGTCTGTCCCAGTGTGGCTGGACTGCCGATGCAGCCTCAAAGCCAGGCGTGTGACTCGCTTCAGTGATTTGGACATTTTTACTGACACCTGATTTGGAACTTGTTGTGTTGAGTTGAAAAGTGCTGAAAGATGAAGCCTGCTGTTCGCACCTGTAGCAGGATGTGGTTATAACTTCTGAAATGAAGGTGCAAAAAATGTCCGTAAGCTTATCGGCCCACCTCCATATGTCTGCCGAAATTCCTCCTCTAAAGACTTACCATGTAGTATATTGTACAGTAAAGAGTTACCGTGTACCATGTACCATGTACAGTACCATGTACAGTACCATGTACCATGTACCATGTACAGTACCATATACAGTACCATGTACCATGTACCATGTACAGTACCATGTACAGTACCATGTACCATGTACAGTACCATGCACAGTACCATGTACAGTACCATGTACAGTACCATGTACCATGTACCATGTACAGTACCATGTACAGTACCATGTACCATGTACCATGTACAGTACCATGTACCATGTACAGTACCAGTGTTGTCATGCTCCTCTAGCAAACCCAGTGTGACATGTATTGCCCTGGTGCATGCTGGGTGTGTTACATAGCCCTGGTGCATGCTGGGTATGTATAGCTCCAGGAGAAGTCTGGACGTTTGTCCAATTGTTCTGGTTAATTGATTGATAAATAGATAGATGGATTGATTGATTAATTGCTAGATGGATGGATTGATTGATTGATTGATATATTGCTTGCTTGTCTCCTGCCCAGAACACGAGCTGGCGCACGTGGAGCGCGCGGGGAAAGGCGGAACGTACCCCAGAAGATCCACCATCATGACAAACCCGCACCACGATTATAGCGACGGTGAGTCTCCTTTTACCTCCCCAACTGAAGTCAGGTACCCATTTTTACACCTGGGGGTAATGAGAAAAGTTGTGTTGAGTGCTTTCCCCAGGGCACAACATCAGTGGCACGTCAGAAGATTCCAACCCAGGACTCCTGTACAATGCCACATGACTAACTGACTTGTCATTAACCAGTCACCTCACCTCGGCCGCTTCACAACTACCGGGATGACGAGCATTTGGCTTGTCTCACAAACATCCTGCCCCAGAACCTGTATAAAAGTGTTCTCTCTGCCCCAGAACCTGTATAACAGTGTTCTCTCTGCCCCAAAACCTGTATAACGGCGTGTTTGTGTTCCGCAGGGCGTAAAACATTCCCCAGAACGAGAAGACCGCAGCCCAGCCCGACCTTGAGAAGACCGGTGGGCACGTTCAGCCCGAGGTCGGGCAGCGAGCGTTCCCTTAGCAACAGCAGCAGCAGCAGCGGGCTGGTCACGGACTCCGAGAGACGAGACTCCGACTACGACCTTGCCGTGCTGAGCCTACAGGACCTCAACCCGGCGAGGTGTAAGTCATGTAAGTTTTGCGCCCGCGACGCGCGCTGCAAACCTCACACCGTAACCATGGAAACCATGCAAGTCTTGTAACATGTAATGTGATGTCTCTCCCTCAGGAGACACAAGTGTGCCACAAGGATTATTGAAGTTTACCTTCCGTAGGCTGACTCAGTAGGGGAAATAAGTTTGTACTTTTCAGTTTGACTCTCTGATGGTAGTGGTCTGTCAGTAAAGTTTTTTTTCTGTATGATGAGTGTTGTGTAATGTCTGTTAGTAAAGACTCCCTAGGCCAATTTCACCTGCATCATGAGTGTCTGTAAGTCTTTGAATCTATAATCAATGATGTCTGTCAGTAGAGACCCCCTAGGTTATCTCCGCTGTGCATGATGAGTGTTGTTTATATTGCAGTAGTAAGGAGGGTTGATGGTAAGTCTGTCAGTAGAGACCCCCAAGGTTATCCCGGCTGTGTGTGATGAGTGTCGTTTTGTTACAGTAGTGGGGAGGGTTGATGGTAAGTCTGTCAGTAGAGACCCCCAAGGTTATCCCGGCTGTGTGTGATGAGTGTCGTTTTGTCGCAGTAGTGGGGAGGGTGATGGTAAGTCTGTCAGTAGTGACCCCCTAGTAGAAAACCCCCTAGGTTATCCCAGCTGTGTGTGTGATAAGTGTTGTTTTGTCGCAGTAGTGGGGAGGGTTGATGGTAAGTCTGTCAGTAGAGACCCCCTAGGCCGTGTGTGATGAGTGTTGTTTATATTGCAGTAGCGGCAAGGGATGCCGCCACAGTAGCTCTGATCAATGCGTACCAGAGAAAGCCGTGGATGTTGCTGGTAGCAAACCGAGGATCCGCCACATGTAGGAATTTCCCGTTGTGTTACTTTTGGTGGGAGAATGGGACTAACTACAGGTGATGGGAAAGGGTGAGGGGTCATGGACCAGCAGGGTGAAAGGTCGTAGCTATGGCGACTGCTCCTGTCATGTACTAACCCAACACCTTCCTTCCCAGTAGATGAGAGGACACAGCTGTGGTTGCTATGGGAATAGCCATGGTTGCTATGGGAACAGCTATGGTTGTCAAGGCAACAATAGTGTCAGAAATGTGAGTGCTGAGCCTATAGCAGGTCCGTAACTTTTTTCCTGTTTTTTTGCAGCGCCGCGAGCGCCGACGAACTGGCGTCAGGGCAAGCTGCTGGGGCAGGGCGCCTTCGGGCAGGTCTACCTCTGCTACGACGCCGACACCGGCCGCGAACTCGCGCTCAAGCAGGTCCACCTGGACCCCAAGAACGTCGAGGCCTCCAAGGTCAGTCCACACTCACTCACTCACTCACTTACTCACTCACACCGCTCAAGCAGGTCCACCTGGACCCCAAGAACGTCGAGGCCTCCAAGGTCACTCCACACTCACACAAAGCTGTTCTTTGTGTTTACAGCTGAAAGTAAAAGTTGTTTGTGTTTACAGCTGAAAGTAAAAGTTGTTTGTGTTTACAGCTGAAAGTAAAAGTTGTTTGTGTTTGCAGCAGGAAGTGAAAGTTGTTGTTGTTGTGTTTGCAGCAGGAAGTGAAAGTTGTTGTTTGTGTTTACAGCAGGAAGTGAAAGTTGTTGTTGTTTGTGTTTGCAGCAGGAAGTGAAAGTTGTTGTTTGTGTTTACAGCAGGAAGTGAAAGCTCTGGAGTGTGAGATCCAGCTGCTGAAGAACCTGCAGCACGAGAGGATAGTTCAGTACTACGGCTGCATCCAGGACGAGAACAGGCTCTGCATCTTCATGGAGTACATGCCGGGGGTGAGTTATACACACACACACACGCACACACACGCTCACGCACACACACACACATACACGCACTCACGCACACACACGCATACACGCACTCACACACAGAGAACAGGCTCTGCATCTTCATGGAGTACATGCCGGGGGTGAGTTATACACACACACACATACACGCTCACATACACGCTCACATACACGCACTCACGCACACGCACACAGAACAGGCTCTGCATCTTCATGGAGTACATGCCGGGGGTGAGTTATACACACACACACACGCACACACACGCTCACGCACACACACACACATACACGCACTCACGCACACACGCTCACATACACACACACAGAGAACAGGCTCTGCATCTTCATGGAGTACATGCCGGGGGTGAGTTATACACACACTCACATACACTCACTCACGCACACACACTCACTCACATACACGCACTCACACACACGCACACAGAACAGGCTCTGCATCTTCATGGAGTACATGCCGGGGGTGAGTTATACACACACACACATACACATACACGCACTCACTCACTCACGCACACACACTCACGCACATACACGCACTCACTCACTCACATACACGCACTCACATACACACACACAGAGAACAGGCTCTGCATCTTCATGGAGTACATGCCGGGGGTGAGTTACACACACACACACGTGCACACACATACACGCACTCACACTCACACACAGAGAACAGGCTCTGCATCTTCATGGAGTACATGCCGGGGGTGAGTTATACACACACACATACACGCACTCACTCACGCACTCACACACACTCACGCACACGCACGCACTCACTCACGCACTCACTCACTCAAGCACACACACTCACACACGGAGAACAGGCTCTGCATCTTCATGGAGTACATGCCGGGGGTGAGTTATACACACACTCACATACACGCACTCACGCACACACACACGCTCACATACACGCACTCACGCACACACACACGCTCACATACACGCACTCACGCACACACACAGAGAACAGGCTCTGCATCTTCATGGAGTACATGCCGGGGGTGAGTCACTAGCACACGTGCACACACACAAGTACATGCGGGGGGTGAGTCACTAGCACACGTGCACACACACAAGTACATGCCGGGGGTGAGTCACTAGCACACGTACACACACACAAGTACATGCCAGGGTGAGTCACTAGCACACGTACACACACACAAGTACATGCCAGGGTGAGTCACTAGCACACGTACACACACACAAGTACATGCCAGGGTGAGTCACTAGCACACGTACACACACACAAGTACATGCCTGGGTGAGTCACTAGCACACGTACACACACACAAGTACATGCCGGGGGTGAGTCACTAGCACACGTACACACACACAAGTACATGCCTGGGTGAGTCACTAGCACACGTACACACACACAAGTACATGCCAGGGTGAGTCCACCTGTACACACAAGTACATGCCTGGGTGAGTACAGAGCCTTCAGGGATGTCTCCACTTGTAAACATCCAGCTTCAATCTCTAACCCTGTAGGAGTTGTGTCGACATGTTCAATGTTTGTTTGTTCACATGCTTATTGTTTTTTCGTTTGTTTGTTCATTTGTTGCAGGGTTCCGTTAAGGACCAGATTCGGCAGTACGGCGCTCTTACGGAGAACGTCACACGGAAATACACGCGGCAGATTCTGGAGGGAATTCTCTATCTGCATAGCAACATGATCGTCCACAGGGATATCAAAGGTAAGCATGATATCTGCATAGCAACGTGATATCTGCATAGCAACATGATCGTCCACAGGGATATCAAAGGTAAGTATGATATCTACATAGCAACGTGATATCTGCATAGCAACGTGATCGTCCACAGGGATATCAAAGGTAAGCATGATATCTGCATGGCAACATGATATCTGCATAGCAACATGATCGTCCACAGGGATATCAAAGGTAAGCATGATATCTGCATAGCAACATGATATCTGCATAGCAACATGATCGTCCACAGGGATATGAAAGGTAAACATGATATCTGCATAGCAACATGATATCTGCATAGCAACATGATCGTCCACAGGGATATCAAAGGTAAACATGATATCTGCATAGCAACGTGATATCTGCATGGCAACATGATCGTCCACAGGGATATCAAAGGTAAACATGATATCTGCATAGCAACGTGATATCTGCTTGGCAAGATGAATTCACACATAGACCCACCCATGGACACAACCATACGAAGCCCCGGACCCATGTGACCAAACCCATGAACCCACCCAGGTGAACCCACCCAGGTGGACCCACCCATGTGAACCCACCCAGGTGGACCCACCCCTGACATGTCCCTCCTCGTCCCCAGGTGCAAATATATTGAGGGACTCCTCAGGAAACGTGAAGCTGGGGGATTTCGGGGCCTCGAAGCGGATCCAGACGATCTGCAGCGCCACCGGAATGCGCACGGTCACCGGGACGCCATATTGGATGAGCCCAGAGGTCATCAATGGGGAAGGTTACGGCAGAAAAGCTGATATATGGTAAGTCTTCAGGTGTTATATGTAAGTCTTCAGGAGTCTTGGCATGTAGGATGTAGTTAAGGTGTTTATTAATTGCTGACTGGTCGGTACTTGTAGCATTCTTATTTTGAAGTGGGCCGGCTGCCATAAACTATCACTTCATGTGCTTGGCAGGATTGTTGTTAACCCGATATTTTACCTGCCATATGTTCCTGGAGTATAGGTTGTACAGTTGTCAGGTTGTACAGTTGTCAGGTTGTACAGTTGTCAGGTTGTACAGTTATGTTGATAACCCGGGATATTTCGACTATGTTGTAAGGTTGTATGGCTGTGTTGTTAACCCGGGATATTTCTGCCATTCCAGGTCTATAGGTTGCACAGTTGCCAGGTTGCACAGCTAACCTGATATTTCCGTGTTGTTCCAGGTCTATAGGTTGTACAGTTAGTAACCTGCTATGTGTCTGCCCTTCCAGGTCTATAGGTTGTACAGTTGTTAACCTGCTATGTTTCTGCCCTTCCAGGTCTATAGGTTGTACAGTTGTGTTGTTAACGTGATGTCTCCCTGTATTTCCAGGTCTATAGGTTGTACAGTTGCCAGGTTGCACAGCTAACCTGATATTTCCGTGTTGTTCCAGGTTTATAGGTTGTACAGTTGTGTTGTTAACGTGATGTCTCCCTGTATTTCCAGGTCTATAGGTTGTACAGTTGCCAGGTTGCACAGCTAACCTGATATTTCCGTGTTGTTCCAGGTTTATAGGTTGTACAGTTGTGTTGTTAACGTGATGTCTCCCTGTATTTCCAGGTCTATAGGTTGTACAGTTGCCAGGTTGCACAGCTAACCTGATATTTCCGTGTTGTTCCAGGTTTATAGGTTGTACAGTTGTGTTGTTAACATTATGTCTCCCTGTATTTCCAGGTCTATAGGTTGTACAGTTGTGGAGATGCTGACAGAGAAGCCCCCGTGGTTCGACTACGAGCCCATGGCAGCCATTTTCAAGATCGCCACGCAGCCCACCATTCCCAAGCTGCCGGCCGGCGTCTCCGACTGCGCACACGACTTTCTCAGGATCATCTTCCAGAAAGACCACAGACAGAGGGCTTCGGCCCAAGAACTCTTAGAGCACTCCTTTGTCTTCAACTACTGACCTGTGTGATGTCATGTCATGGGGTCGTCATGTGCTGCCCATGTGGCTGTCATGTGCTGCCCATGTGGCTGTCATGTGCTGCCCATGTGACCGTCATGTGATGCCCACATGGGTGAGTCGGAGGCCTGTTCCATGCCTGTGTGTTGCGGGGTGGAACCGACCTCAGACTCAACTGGCACACAAGAGTAGAGCAGCCAGTTTAGAAGATGAGACCAAATTGTCTGTTGCGATAGTTTTTCTAGATCAGGGGCCATGCACTTCTAACAGCAAATTAGTATTTGTTCTGTGCTCGGTTGGTCCCTAAGAAGTGAGGTTCCAGTACATAATTCTTTGGACTACCTGTATATTTATTTGTGCATTTCATTGCCATGCAGAGGTTTTTAATCAAAGCGAATATGTTGGTTTTATGAGAGTAAATTATTGATGATACTTCCATCTTGTGGCCCTTGAGAGCAGTTTGTAAATGTTGTGAGAGAAAGGAAGAGGTCACCCAGGGGTCACCCTTATCCCGTCTGACTTGGGACGGGGAAAATCAAACTATCCAAGTCTGAAACATGGTCCTCAAAACAGTCTGGTTTTCTTGAGCATTCACTGAATTGAAATATGCCGCTCCTAGGGGTCAGTGTCAAAACTTACATGTTTATGGGTTTGAAGGTCGCCCCCCTCCCTCCTTCTTGTGTATCAGTTCTGTATGTTTTGTATAGACAGGCTGAAGGTCGCCCCCTCCCTCTGCTGATGTATCAGTTCTGTATGTTTGGTACAGACAGGCTGAAGGTCGCCCCCCTCCCCCTGCTGATGTATCAGTTCTGTATGTTTGATACAGACAGGGTCAGGCTGAAGGTCGCCCCCCCACCCCCCCTCCTGTAGTAATAGTAGTTGGAAGGTCAGATGATCTCGACGTCTTGGCCAACAGGCTGTACCATTTGCTCCGTTGGGAGGGGGTATGAGCTGATGTGATCATCAAATAAAGAAAAGGCTGTAAAATCCCATCCCTATATCTTGTTGGAATGACCCAAGTTTGACAGTCTCTCTTCAGGGAATGCTGGGAAAGTTAGTCCATAGAAAAAAGAGAATATTTATGGAAATGTTATTTAATTGGGTGCCACAAAATCTAAACAGCAAAAGGCCTTGGAAACTACGAGGGCTTGAGGAGAACTGATTTAGCCATTTTTGTATGATAAGGAGTGAGATTTGTACCCTCAGTTGTGTATAGGATGTATCATACGTTATTCCCAAGGTCTGTGAGGAAACTGGTGTAGTGATGTCCATGTGCAATGTTCCCATTGGCTGTGTCCGATAGAGACATGGCCTCTGATTGGCTGTGTCTGAATGATAGGTGGTCTCTGATTGGCTGTGTCTGACTGATACATGGCCTCTGATTGGCTGTGTCTGATACATGGCCTCTGATTGGTATGTGGCCTCTGATTGGCTGCGCCTGACCAACGCATGGCCTCTGATACAGTAAGGCAGATGTACCATATATGGGGGGAGGGGGAACCCGGCTGCTGGCTGTGTATGATAGTGTTCTGTAAAATAAGATGTGTTCAAATCAACCTACAAGCTGACTTGTGGGTGCCACAGAAGAAGTCCAAAACATTTCTTGACTCGACAGTCGAGAATCTGCGGAGAAAAAGTCCTCTACAAAGTTTTGTTTCGGTCCTGCAGCTTACTCGGAGGCCTTGTGTTCCGTTGGCATGTTGGATGATTCCAAGGTTATCTGTGGAAACTTGAGACGTTGCAGAATCCAGCCCTTCTGTGCCATTGGCTTCAGCAGAGGTCCTCTTCCAAACTTATGCCAAATCCCGCGGCGTAACTTCCCTCTGCCCACAGCGAAGCCGACCAGCTGTCAGTATTTAATCATCCCGGTTCCTTATTGTACAGATCAAACTTGGCTATCCCCAGGTTTTCACAGCTACCGCTTTCAGCGGGTACCGCTTTCAGAAGGTACCACTTTCAGTAGGTACAGCTTTCAGCGGGTACCGCTTTCAGCTGGTACCACTTTCAGCTGGTACCGCTTTCAGCGGGTACCGCTTTCAGCGGGTACCACTTTCAGCGGGTACCGCTTTCAGTAGGTACTGCTTTCAGCGGGTACCGCTTTCAGCTGGTACCCCTTTCAGTAGGTCCCTATGACCTTGAGCACCCTTTGTACCTGCGTTAGGCGACGCCACTTTGATTTGTTGGTTCTCAGATTTTGAAAAAATGATTTACTTTGTGAAATCCGCCGGAAACCCAGCCTGAAGTTCAGGTTTGTACCTCCGGCACTCCGGTTTTATGGAGCAAATTCATCCATACTCAAGTTTCGCTCTCTGCCCCTCCCCCTTGAAAAGTCAGAGAACCAAGGAAATAAGTTGGTGTGGCCCAAGGGGTCGAAGGATGCTAGACGTTTGTACCTATGTTAGGGGTCGAAGGTCGCTGAAGGTTTGAACCTATGTCAGAGGTCAAAGGTTGCTGGAAGTTTGTACCTATGTTCTAGCAGTTGCAGAGGATTTCAGACAGCTCATGCAGGACTTTGGAGACCAGCGAAATTTACAGTTATTATGTTCTGGAGAACAGACTGTTCCTGAGTTTCCCTCTTTTATTCAAAACTATTCAAATCAGTGTTAAAACCCAGAGACTGTTCCTTGTGATACTTTTTATTGTGCCTTTGGCATGTTTACCGCAAAGTTATGGCTTCTGTGCCACGGTGCCAAAACCAGCAACGTGTGTGCAGATATGATATTTCGCCAGACCCAAGTTACAGATCTGTCCACAGAGTTTGGAACCTGCACAGTCCGTATGAAGCCTCCCCTCCAGGCTGTCTGGGAACCTCTGCGCTGCCCACATATTTATCTTCCTCAGAGATACTTTCAACTGTTTCCGATTTAAGAGATATCCGAGATCGAAGCCTGCAACGAAGCATTGCGAACCATCCATGTTAGATGAGAGATCCGTGCACAGTTTTATTTGTGATGTTACATACATTATTATACTATACCTGCATAAATATGTAAATATTGGCGTTTATATGAAAGATGCAGCAAAGGATAGCAAATTGCGGGGCCTTTTTTTGTCAGAAAATTGGAATGTAGGAATATAATCTTTGTGCAAGTTCTCTTGTGTCTCCTGTGTAATGTTGGAAGTACTTTTTATGGCTATTATTGTGAATGAATCCTGGACAGCTATCAGACTACAGCATAATTATGTAAGTAACGACAAATTAGATAGCCGGGTTGGCTGGAGCCACACCACTGCGCTGTGCACCTTACCTGTACGCCTCAAATTACCTGTGTACCTTACCTGTACGCCTCAACTTACCTGTGTACCTTACCTGTACGCCTCAACTTACCTGTGTACCTTACCTGTACGCCTCAACTTACCTGTGTACCTTACCTGTACGCCTCAACTTACCTGTGTACCTTACCATGCCTGTATCCCTTACCTGTATGCCTTACCTTACGTATATACCTTACCTGACCTTTATACCTCAGTCTAACACTGTGAAACACAATTCTTTCAGAAGCTGGAAGTTTACAAGTGAAAGTCGTTCCTATTGACCCATTCTTGCCGTTTGCAAGTAACACAACTGTTGTTTTCTTGTATGTGACCCTGTGTGATATTTCCCCGTCCTGGCTGTTTTTGTTTATTTCCCTCAGCTGAGGTGAGTGTACAGGGCTCAGGCAGAAAACTGGTCACCAATGTCAGACCCCCTTTACTTCATTCAAGGCTCTGGAAGGGGAACCAGAGCCGCTGGTTGGGTTGATGTTGGGCTCTGTGGGGGGTTTTGGCGCAGCAGTGTGGCTCCATGCGCACCTGTAGAATTGTTATATTAAAAGGATGTTAGAAAAAAAACATAGTCCAAATGAACATCACTTTTGTACAACTTGCATAATAAAAATGGCCACTTTAAGGATGGGTGCCTCTCTTGTCTCTTCATTTCTGAGTGTTATGAACTATAACGTTACCTAGCAACCGTTGCCTGGCTACAGACCACACCTATCTGTGTGGAAGCGTGTTTTATGTCATCCACAGACACTGAAGTAATTGAGAAACTTTGTGAACTCGCTTATACACATTTTAAGACAAGAAATTATTTTTAAAAAGCTGGTCATGCAACCATTAGATAATGGTGAGGATGAAATGGTGGCTGTACGTGTAATGACTTATATAGACTTTGTTACGCCCTGCCCTCCCCATCGATCGTCACATATGTATACTAAAGTATCTTGCATGAAAACCGTCACAATTTTTGCCGGCCTATCCTTTGCTGCATAAGAGCTAATGGCCACACTATTGCCCTATGTATTTTATCAGTCGAAGTAAAAATCAGACCTTCTCGGATGTTGTTTAGATTGCCAATAGGAATCGGATTATCAGCAGTCTGCGCATGCACATTTACCAACTTTTAAGTTATTCAGCATACTGCATTTTGCATTGAACTTAGAAACTTTCATGACAACAAAGAAAGTTCGACTGCTGTGTGCCCACAGACCTCTGCGGATCTTAGTTCAGCTGCGTCATCAAGTAAGCCTGTAGTCATCAAATAAACCTGCAGTCATTGAATAAGCCTGTAGTTATCAAATAAGCCGTCCGTGTACCTCATTAATTCAGCTTTTTTGACGGTCATGTTTTAGCGCCCTCTATCTCTCAGTCCGCCAACTGCAGCATCGTGAACCGTAATCGACCGCACCGTTGCAAGGCCGTAGCAAGCATATTTCTAGGAGTAAGAGTTATTACATGTCGTTCTTTGCTTCGGGGAAAGGCAGCAGGAACAGATTAATCTCAAAGTGTTTGTTGTTGACCTGCAAACTAGGCAATCAGATAACAAGAATAACTAACAAAACGATCTTGCTATGTGCTCACAAAAGTTGGAGAGTTGCCAGCGCAGTTTGGCAATTCCAAAAGGTCTGGAAGCAACAGCACCACACGTTTGCCAAATTAAAACACTATAAGACTCACGGGTTGTAAATGACAGCGTTTATTTACGGAAAAACAGTAAATATAAGCCGAAAAATTGCAAACAAAGTAGAAAAAACTCCAGAGCATTACCTCATACAACAACAGCTGTACCAGCTTGGACCAGGCGAAATGTGTTTTTTTTACGGGGATGTAAACATCGCCACATCAAAACTATTTGTCATTAATTCCTATGCATACGTAGACCAGCGCTATTTCATCACCTAGTAGATCGACAGCTCTTCTAAAATAATTGTTATCGTGGTCACCTCAACATTTTAGACAGTAAAAATACACGTAAAAAACGTGACATGTCTCCCACAGTACGTTATCAGTTGGACCAATCCTGCCTCATTAATTCAGCTTTTTTGACGGTCATATTTTAACGCCCTCTGTCTCTCAATGCGCCAACTGCAGTATTGTGATCAACCGCACCGTTGTATAAAGGATCATAGCATACACCAAGCAGGTCGTGTAAAGACTCCTTGGATAAACTAAATCAACATGGCATCGGAAAGGAGACATACCAGGACTCTTTTGAAAACCGATGGTGGGTAAAGAATTTCCCAAAGTGAAGGAACTGTCACGGTAAAACACACAGTTTGCGCGCGGGTTTCAAATGTATTTCGAGTTCTGACGTGTCTCCTTTCAAATGTCATTTTAATTTGGTTTACCAAAGCAGGCTCTACAATACCTGCTTGGTGTATCCTATCCTTGCAACGGTGCGGTTGATCACGGTTCACAATACTGCAGTTGGCGGACTGAGAGACAGAGGGCGTTAAAACATGACCGTCAAAAAAGCTGAATTAATGAGGCAGGATTGGTCCAACTGTGAACATATTGTGGGAGACATGTCAAGATAGACGATACGTTTGACGCGTATAAGTAACAGTTACAGCCTGAAATATTGAGGTGAGCAACATAACAATTATTTTAGAAGCAAAGGTTCTTGACCTACTAGGTGATAACATGTATTTGTCTACGTATGTATAAATCACAGTGTGTATAAATAATGAATTTTTATGTGGTGACTTTTACACCCCCGTGTAAAAACTAATTTGACATGGTCCAAACTGGTGCCAAGGGAATGATGTGGAGTTTTCTTCTACTTTGTTTGTCACTTTTCGGCTTATTTTCACCGGTTTTTCCGTAGATAAACGCTGTCATAAGCAACCCGGGAGTCTTATAGTGTGGTAACTTGGCAAACATGTGGTGCTGTTGCTTCCAGATCCTTAGGAATTGCCAAACCGTGCTGGCATCTCTCCAAATTAACATGCATTGTTGATGCAAGGCATCACAATGAGGTGTTCGCAATGCTGCAGTTTGCAGACTGAGAGACAGAGGGCGTTAAAATATGACCGTCAAAAAAGCTGAATTAATGAAGCAGGATTGTTCCAACTGATAACGTCTTGTGGGAGACATGTCAAGAGAGACGATATGTTTGGCGCGTATAAGTACAGTCTGAAATGATGAGGTGAGCACCATCACAATTCATTTGACAGGTTATGCATCTGTTCTGTGATAAAATGTACTAGTCCACGTATGAATAGGAATTGATAACAATACTTAGATGCGGCGATTTTTACACCCCCTTTTAAAAAATATTTAGCATGGTCCAAGCTGATACTGCCGTTGTTGCAGCCATTAGAGAATCTGTGGAGTTTTCTTTTACATTTTTTGCAACTTTTCGGCTCATTTTTACGGTTTCTTTCCGTAGAATCTTTTCCATACACTTGAAGCATAACGTTGGGACGCTTCCCCGGTGGATTTAAACTGACATATCGTGGTGGCTTGATGAGAAAATGTGTTTCCTGGCGTGTGGAATCTGGAGAGGACAACATGGCGAGGCGAACGGGCGGCGGCGTGGTGTGGAGAAGACGAGTTCATACAAGATAAAATAACAAATCATTCTGTCCATTTTGTTTCTAAGTGACCAGTAAGGGAATTTGAAGGTTATGTCTTTTAAAGATGTGTGGATTTTTTAAGTCCTGGCGACAATTCTTCATTTAAGACCGTGAGGCTTGGGAAGAGTTAATTTTGCCCCATTTGTGGTGTGCTTAAAGAACATTGAATGACAGTTTGTTTATATGTGCATGTCTCTAACTAATCTATAATATTGCAGAAAGTTTCAGTTGACATTTAAACAAAAGAACGTTGTAACAGAAGCGTCTTTTTTTTTTATCTCCACGTGGTGCGCCTGGCTCGGTGACCACCTGTTGGAATGCGCACGTGTGCATAATTAAAGCCGCTAATGTTCCCGCCAAAAATAGTCGCGTACAAGCTTCCCACCTTTGATGCCTAAAAAAGGATGTGGAAACGCTACAAGTACAAGATTCTTGAAACCAACACATTTAAAAACATCTTTCTACACCCAAACAACTAGAGAGACTTTATTCATCTCTTTTATAATGAGCTACTAGCAAGTATTTGGTCTGTGGAAATTTCACATTATGCTAATCACCCTTTCAATGTTAGGTGCATGGTGAGAGTCAGTTCTGAAAGATGTCAGGTAAAAATACTATATCATGAGATGTATCAGACAGTTCTTTTTATACATGAGTTTCGGGTGAGAAAAATCCTCATTTTTCCATTTGATCAACGGTTTATTTGAAAGAAGTGTGTCTGACTACTTGTCTTTATAGTTAGGTGTCAGCTGACTGATGAAGTTGGTGTGATGAGACAGACAGATTCGCCAAGACCATCAGGTGAGATTTTAAGATCCTGTCCGGACCGGACCAAGACTCATTAACACCGAAGGAGCCTGAACATTTCCACAGGTAAGATTCTTTAAATGATACCCCATACTGTATATGCACCTATTCGTTTGTTTGTATGTATGTATGTATGTATAGATGTAGCAGACCTTACGAAAGTCGCTGTGCTTTTGTTGTGTCAATAAAAATCTTATGAGATGGGCTAATCCTCAGTCAACAGACATTCTTCACTCTGCATTCACACTTCAGTAAGACAGCCAGAGATGCACAGTTCCCAATCAGAACTTTTATTCAGTCTCTGAGACTTTCAAAACAAAGCATTTCTTGCGCTAAGGTTTTATAAACTTAAACCTTAAAGAGGACTTTGCAATGCATGGAACATCGTATCCTAGTCAATATTGTTTCAATTGCATCTTGACATTATGAAATCGTGTTACAGAGTGCAGTTGTATATAAACCTACCCAACTGTATTGCACATTCATATCGACGCAGGTCAACATTGTCAATGAAATTTTGAAGTTTTACGGACTTTCTTCCTCCATACAGCCATATGACTTAAGATCAATCCTGGCCTGTAGTTCTTGAAGATGATGTGAGGAAGAAACAGACGTTGTCTCAACTCCGCAGAGCAGTGAAAAAAGATGGGGTGTTGCGAGTATGGTTTCTTTTTTAACACAATACAACACCCACATACAGTAACTTTTTTCAAGTACACACACTCCCATTTCTATCTTGCCAACTTTAACAAACAAATTTTATAAATATCATTAAAATATATACATTTGTGTGATGACATGCGTGTTATGTGAATATTGTTGGTGAATGTTGATTTTGCATGTGATTTTTTCTGAATGAGGTTTTCTTTCACACCGCAGGTTGCCCCAGCATGGGAAGCTGATACTGTACACCTGACAATGCCAGACCTGTCGGCTATCCTGAGTGCCTGTCGATATTCCAGGAGGATTTGGCTGTGTTCCTGTGGGACCTGTCGGCTGTCCTGTGAACCTGTCCTTATTCCAGGAGGATTGTTCCGGAGGACCTATCTGTGCTGTTGGACCTGCCGGCTATCTACAAGACAAGAGAACATCGGACTGTGACTGTGAGTTGGCTTTTACTTCTAGAATTCTTTCAAAATAGGGATCTGCATGCCGCAAAGCGTAATCAGCCGTTTAGAACATCTTCGCGGAACATGAAGCCGGGGCATTTGATTAAACATAATTTGTGCAATATGACGTGCTAAACGTTCAGCTGGCATGATCTATTGAAGACTAATACGTGGCCGCTGTCTTCTGAGATTCAGCGCAAAGCGTAGTCAGGATCTCCCAATGCAGGCAGATCCCTAAAAATGACAATGAAAAATGTTGGGAAAGGGCATATCTGAGATCCTCTGAATTTTTAGTTCCAAACACTTGTTAAAACCGGCCCTCCCTTCTGTTTGTTGTCGTTTCTGAAAGAGTTCACATTTCATATACTAACCCCTAGTTTAAGGTTGTGATTAATATTTTATTGCAGATATGATGGAGAACACAGTACATTTTCCTTTTGAAGAGAGCAATATTGTTGTTTCATTCTGTGTGGCAATGGGAGATATCTTCAATATCATTTGCAATCAAACTGTTTTGCCTGATATCCTCTTCATTATAAGAGTTCACCTTTTTAAGAATTTTTTCTGAAAAAAAGAAACTAAAATATTCATGGTAAAGCAAATTAGTATCAGAGAAACAAAATGTTTGGGATGAATCTATCAGTAAGTGTAATGCAAGAGTTGAGTATAGTATACAAAAAATGGAAAATTAGTAGGTTGCAGTTATGCTAAGGAATGACAGGTATAAAACTATAGATGAAAAGGCAGTGATAACATCTTTGCAATTATGAAAATTGGACAGCCATAATATGGAAACATTTGCAGCATTTCCCTTCAAATATTTTGTGACACAAAAACTGTTGATTTTTAGGAAATGAAACAATAATGCTAACTGGAAAGCCACTAAGCTACTATTGAATTGGTAGTTCAATCCTCCTTTTTCTTCAGTTTATTCATTTATAAAATGAAGAGATGATCCTTCAAATAACCAAACTGCCTTTTAAGTTAAAGATCTTGTCTGTCTCTCGTAGTCAAATATACATGAAGGATAGGTTAAGCACAATAAAGGTTATTTGTATGAACATACTTTACATCAACTAAAGGTACTGATCAAGTGAATCATAAAGTCTCACGATCTAAACATGTGTGGTGCACAATTTGTTTCTCTCAACAATGTTGTAAGTGATGAAGTGGATATCAGGGAAAACACTTTGGTTACATGATGATTGTTGGAATTGTCCCATTGCTTTACCGAAAATGAAAAAGGCAATGTTATGCTTTCTGTAGAGTAAAATGTACTACAGGTAAGCTGTGTGTGATGTTTGAAAGAGAGGAATTGAGTTAAGGAATCAGCAAAACGAAAAATACACTATGGATTTATGGACGTTTTGCACGACATATACACGATTCGCCCAGTGCAGATGGCGATTCATGGTTTTGATGTTGTTGACATCATTTGGAAATAAACATTCAATAAATATAGTTTATAAGTATGTCTTCCAAATCTCGGGAACTTAAAAACTAATTTCATACTACGGTGCATGCATGATATGATGACGCAGGAACACGGTTTGGTAAGTTTTGTACAGAAGGTGAAACAAACGCATGTATCATTGACTTTTGTTCATGTTATAGTGCATGTACAGTACAGGCTTAGGGATATGCATCAAATCCTGGGATTTTGTTTGACTTGCTCGTAACTCTTAATGTAGGACCTTAAAACAAGTGTGTTGGCTCTGAACTCCCCCGACAAGATAAACTTTGAATAATAAGTAGCTACGTAAACACAACTACCGTTCAGCAAAACTGATGAAATTTGCCATCTACGGCGTTAGCTAAACCTTTTGAGATCTTAACCCTTAAGCTGCCAGGTTTCCTGCCCATCACATGCTCTCCGTACCAGGTTTTCCAGACCCTCTAAGAATAAGGGGTACTGTTCAGGGGTTCATCTAAATCAGGAAAGAGGGGCGCTGCGCCCTCTTGTTTCAGCCCAGCACCCCCTTGTCATATTCAGATTTTAGCTTAATATCCAGCATACAGCCTTCCCTCAGCGATCAATTCTTCCATAAATACATAAAATTCGCTCCCTTGCCTGTATGTGCTCCCTCTTGTTTAATTTTTCTAGAAAAAACCCTGCTGTTATTATCTCACTAGTTTATGGTCCATCTCCTCCAAAATACCCCCAATATGTCATACATCAAAAGAAACCTGAAAGTCTGCACTGTCTATTTATGTCATGTAACTTTGGCCAAGTGACAGCAGGAATGTTTTACAAGGGCAATGATGCAATAAAACAACTTTTCATAATCTTATTGTATTATAGCATTAAAACCATTTATGAAATGCCAATATCAGTACCACAGGACTTCTGAGAGGTCTTGACAGCATCAGTCTTAAATACATGAGAAAAAAAATCACTTACTAGGTATTACCACAGGTGAGTTTATACTACAGTCTGTCCTTGGTGCTGAACTGATTATTTACAACACAGTATACTCCTTCCTGAGGCTTTATAAAACATAACTCTTTGATATCAGCTGAAAGTTTACGACTCATACTTTCTTCAGATATGTGTACCTACTTGCATAGATTTCTTGGGTAATAAACACACCAAAGCAACAAAACATCTTACACAATGCTTCCAAATAATCTGCTCTAGCATACATGTAGAACTATTTGTTTCTGAGAATTCTTACAATATCAAACACTGGTCAGTTTAAATCAAGAAAGACAGTAGCCATTTGGAATCTCCAGCAAAATTGATGTTTTACCACTACGAGACACAATCAGTCTCCCGCAGTAGTCTCTCATAAAATCCCAGGTTCGCGCGAATCCCGCATGACTTTGATGCATATCCCAACGTCTGTACTGTACAACAATAATGAGATATGCAAGACCAAACAATAGTAAACAGGGATGCTAAATAAAAACATATGTCAATATTCTGCACGGCATAGTTCAAAACTGGGTGCAAGTGAGATGAAATGACCGAAGGTATAGGGCTAATAAACATGTTAAGGTTGTTTTTACAGATTTGTAGCAACCGTGAAAAGCGTCAACAAATTTTCTAAGAAGAAAAAAAAAATAGCAAATATGTTCATCACAAGCTAAATTTATATCATGAGGCATTTCATTTTAGGCAGTAAGTTTGTACTGTGTATATATCGTTTGCTACAGTAACTGTGATTCCTGATTTTTTTAACGGTGACCGTAGTTCCGTGTTCAAGTTTTTCATGGCATACGTACGGCAAACTTTATCATGACTGTTTTCAAATCATTCTCCCAAATTTGCAACTTTACTGTTAGATACTACAGTCTGTATCAAGTTTACTCATTCAGTGAGTGTCTTTAATCTTTTCCCTGATCAGTCTGTGCAAATGTTCTCCCGAGGAATGTCTTTTCTGGAAGACATTGGGGCGTCGAAACCCCAGTACACAAGCACATTGACTGACAGGAAAAAGAACGAAGACACTCAGTGAATGAGTAAACTTAATACAGCAGCGCATCCTTTCCAAGCGCTCGACCCTCCACATGAGGATGAGTATAAACTGGGTGGAATACAATGTACATAGTGCAATGTCTATAGGCCTGTCCCAAGCATAGCAAAGAGTCCCAAGTATGTAAATCAGGAGAGACCCGAATATGCAAATTTATGCAAATTAGGAGATTGAACCATGCACTATCTAAATCGGCGGGAAAAAGTTAATTCAATCAATTTCAGTCCTGCCATCAATGCAAGTAGTGTGCTCCCCAGGGGAGGTCTTTGCTCAAAACCTGGTGGTTTGAATCACCAGCAAACCTTTGCAATGACTGGGCAGGGAAATTGATTGATAGAATAAAAAACACATTTTTAGAACAGGCCTGACCATCTCCCAGGAATTGACATGAAGCCTGGAGTAGAAAACCTCTGTGCCGGGGTAAACACATCCACAGAGCCCCTCTCTGTTAGCGTAGCAGGCTTAATGTCAACACCTCTACTACGCAGAGTCGAGGCATGTGTAAGTTAGAACCCTGGGACAAAAGTTCCTCCTCCAGGCTAAGCCCAGGAACAAGTCAAAATTGAACATACGGAAAGAGAGGAATTGTGTCTTGTCATGCAGTGATGGGCTTTGTTACAACTGTAACAATTCAAACCTCCCGCATCAAAATCAAGGCCAAGTCTCGAGCTCAGCAAATAAAGTCTGTCAGCGTCAAACTCTACTAGATCAACATGAGACGAGCCCTAAATTTTGCAACGGGAGGTTGGTTTTGCTACAGCTACATGAATAGTGGTAACAAAGTCTGTACTTGAACACTACATGACTACAAGAAATTGGCCGAACAAAATTACACCCATTATTTCCCCAGAGATTATTCAGACAAACGTTTTGCCCCTAGATTAAGTAAATGTTACAATATCTCTTTACAACTTCCTTTAAATATTAATTTTGTCACTCTTAACATGCTTTGAATTTTTTTTCTTTCTACAGCACTAAGTTTTTACAATTGCCTTGAAACATCAGCTCAGCAGGTACTGTAAAACATGTTAGCCTCAACTGGGGCGCCAAAGTATTCATACTAGTTTTACAGAATACATACGATCCTTTACGAGAAGCATATGAGAGGGCCTGCATGGGGGGTTGTGGTCAGCTGAAATACTATTTTCTGCATTTTGAGGGGCAATCTTACTGAGAGACTTTGCTGGAATTCAGCCTATGCTTTACTAGTAATCAATAGATTACGTTTTACGTTGCAGAAAGGTAACTGCCTACGTTTTACGTAGAATGAAAGCGAACAATTACATGTTACGGCCGATGTACAGATTACAAATTACGTTGATTTTGGGCATCTGCCTACGGATTACGAAGACTCAAAAGGCCTGATTACGCCTCTGAAAAAGGGCATGCAGGCCCTCATATGAATTTTGCGGAATATCATATGATTCATTCTAATCAGTTGTCTATCACGTTACACCAAATCTAGCTCAGTCTGGTCCTCCTAGTTGATCTAAGGCTACATTAGTACAGCTTGAGATTTTGGGAGTTTAGCAGGATGAGATACGCCATTATTCAGCTCTTAAAAGCCAAGATATCATACAAAACTGCTTCTGAATAATCTTGAATTTGGCGCTCATGTCATGTGACCCAAAAAATAGTAAGAATCGAAAGTTTCTGCGTGATGGATCGTATGTATTGCATAAAATTCTTGTGAATTCCGTAAAATTTGTATGAATAATACTTTGGCGCCAGCGGTCAAACTGTGACTGTCTAGGAATGTTTTAGGTAAACTATCTACCAAAACTTAATGTATTTCTTAAGATTGGCATAATTGACTAACTGTAAAACATGTGAACTGCCGCTGTCTGTATACCATGCTTGAATTACCATCTGTGTCTACAGGCTACATTTAAAGTTGAAAGCAACTTCCAAGTAAAACATTGTGAAAAGTATAGAATGTATTTTTGTTCGGCTGATTTCTTGAACCCAATTCCTCTCTTTCAAACACCACAATTACCTGTAGTACATTTCACTGGAAGGAAGCACAACATTTTCCTTCTACATTTTCTGTAAAGCAATGGGACAATTCCAACAATCATCATGGAACCAAAGTGTTTCCCCTGAAATCCACTTCATCACTTACTGGACCCAATTGTTCACTTTTCATTACAGCTTTCTAAAAACATAAGTTTTCACAAATTATCTGTATACGAATCTTTATTATGTTTCACCTATTATTGATAATGATTTGTCATGTAATGTAAGGGCTCCCTTGGAAATTAGTTACATTGTTAACTGAAGGGACCACCCTAAAGATTAATAAATAAACAAATTTAAAAAATTGACAATGAAATTTTTGGCTGTAATAAACTGACTACCCACAGATCTGACAGATCTAAAAGTTGGTACCAGGTAAACAAATTTGGACGCAGAAAGGACCGTCCCTGAGTATTACATGCCGTTTGCTCTACTTTCGAATATTCCTGAGCAGGCATTATTTCCCTTGGTACAACACCAAGGCAGTCTCTGATTGGCTGACAGCCGGTTATTTTCCACCCCCTCAATACTGCTTTGGTTAGGCCAGACCCGACCCTGAAGGAGGTATACGCGGGTTCGGCTCTGCTACAGGAGAATGGTTCATTTCATCATCCATAGATTGTGTTTCACCTGTTCTTGTTATACATGGTTATCTTCAAGTTAAGGATCATGTTAATGTCATCGTAATGATAACAATTGTCGAATAACAATACTGTTTTAATTACCAAGTTTATACAGTTGTTACATACTCACAGGGCTTGTAAAATATGTAGAGTGGTTTTGATACAGTACAAATTTTACAACAGCTTATTGTATGATACTGCAAGCAGGACCCAAGTTTCTGTTTATGTCTCTGCTTTTTACAAACACAATTAGAAACATAGCTAAGTAGGCAAGAGTACTGTTGCCTTTTACTGATGTAATATTATATTAGTATGAAGATTGATAGGAGTTTGTTTAACAATGTTTTGTCATCACGGAATTGTTTCAAGTTGTTATGTACATGTTTCAATAAAGGTTGTGCTTGCAGTTTTGTCTATTTGTTAGTGGTTTTTAATTGCATCTTATTCTGGAATTTTTCTACAACGTCAGTCCATAGTGACTTTGTGGCTTCCCATTTTATATGCTAAATGCACCAAATCATAGTATTATTGGGCAAAATTGAATAAAAGAATTGATTGGATAAAAGTTCTGTTAATATTTCCTAATCTTGATGCATTAATCACAAAATGATATTCCATTTTTGAATATTACAAAATCACTAGATGATTTATCATGAAAGATTTTGTTGCTTTAATAAATCCTTCCCTATTTCATCATCATTACATAAAGAACACTTTTGATTTAAAAAATAGCTAAAAAAAGTTGAAATCACAGTGCATGAAGAGGATATCAGGGATAACACTGGTCATCGCAAATGATTTTGAAAACATACCCCATTGCCATACTGAAATAACAGACAATATTCCAAGTGCCTTCTTCCAACAGGGAAATGTACTGTCTTCTCCACTATCTACAATGAAATATTAGTCACAACCTTAAACTAGATGTTAGTATAAGAAATGTGAACTCTTTCAGAAATGACAACAAATAGTAGGGAGGGCTAGTTTTAACAAATTGGTGATTGGAACTTAGGACTAAATGTTGTCCTTATTAATAAAATTTCAGAGGATTGCAGAAATGCCTTTTCCCAACATTTTTCGTTGTCACTTTTACTGATCTGCATGGGGGGGTCCCGATCACGCTTTGCGCTGAATTAAGTTAGGCAGCGATCACGTATTACGCTTTATTCTTGCAGGCTGGACATTCGTGTAGGCTGGACGGTTTACGCATAATGCACGGGTTACATTTCACGTCAGAGGCGACCGGCTTCAAATAGCGCACTTAAAGTTAGAACGGCTCATTGGGGAGAATTCCCTCAGGGGAATTCTAGGGAATTTCCGTCCGGACTTCCGCTTCCCAGCATTCCCCCGGCTTCCGTCACTCAACAGAGACGCGCCGCTAGAGAAGTCTCCACCACCCACCCAAGCTGCCAGATGAACTCACTCAGACACACTCCAATAGAGACTCTATTTCGTTTAGTTTCAATCAATGTTTTTCAATCCGTGTACGACGGTTTACCGTCCTTCCATCTCGAACGGCCAAGCTCTGTAAACCTCGGCGCTCTCGCGTCAGTTAAAATATAACTAAGGCAAGCCACTTTTCTCTTGTGTAACTTCGTTACCAGTTTAGTTCTTCGTTCCAGCCAGCATATTTGCCCGATCATTTCTAGTTCCTTCTTTTTGTTTTTCGTGGTAACTATATAATCCTTTTCTCTGTAGTTTAGCTATAGTCTAGTTTAGCTTAGTCCTGCGTTTCTCATTTGTAACTTCGTTACCAGTTTAGTTCTCCGTTCGGCCAGAACATTTGCCCGACCATTTCTAGTTCCTTCTTTTTGTTTTTTGTGGTAACTATATAACCCTGTTCTCCGTAGTTTAGCGGTAGTCTAGTTTAGCTTAGTCCTGCCGAGTTGTCGGCCAACGTTCTTCTGAATAAACCAAGAAGACGTAAATTGCCAAGCACTTTCTGACTCCGACTCGCTACTTGTCTCACTTTCTGTCCGGAGTAATTATGCAAATCTAAAACAGCTGATTACGCCTTGCCCCATGCAGATGACTTTTTGAAAGAATTCTAAAAGCTAAAGCCAACTCACTGTCAAAGTCCGATGTTCTCTTGTCTTGAGAAGCTGACAGACACACAGGATGGCTGAGAGTTCCACAGGAACAAGGTCAGGTCCACAGGATAGCCGACAGGTTCCACCGCACAAACAGAAGCATGGACGTGTCCTCCAGGAATATATGGTCAGGAACACAGGATAGCTGACAGGAACACAGGATAGCTGACAGGAACACTGGATAGCTGACAGGAACATGGACAGGTCCCACTGTATCTGGTCTTCACTTCTGAGGTGTAAAAGAAAACCACATTCAGAAAAAGTCACATGCCAAATTTACAGACAACAAGTTACAAGACACATTTATGTTCATAATATTCACACAATGAAATGTTAAGTTCTAAAACCTGCTTTGGGTTGAGAGTGAGAGCATGTCATGGCACATGAGCATTGTTTCAGTGAGGAAGCATGTAAATAAAAAGACAAAATTCAGTCAAAAGTATACATAAAGTACATAAAACATTTTAAATCATTTTGTATGCAAAAGAAACATTTCACATAAGTTAGCACATCAAAACCATCCATATAAACATGTTACGTTATTAGCACACATCTCATGTTGGTAGAATATTGATTTCATTAAAAAGCTATATACGAATAAAAATGAAATGAAATGAAAAACAGCATAGTCAAGAACCTATTATAATAATACTGGTTTTTATTCACATTTAAAACAGTGACAGGGTGGCAGGGTCCCATGTAGGGACCCTGAATTGGTCTGCCTCTTTACACATTTAAAACATGTTTAAAACTGCATTATTGCACACTGTTTCAAGACAGCACATACATTGTTACAATTAAAAAGGATTCTTCCACTAAATTCACAAATTAAACCTAATGCTGTTTCTGAAGCAGTAATGAATCAATGCACCAGACCCCTCTACTGAATCATGCAGTGTAGAGGAGTTGTAATATAAAGGTTGTACCTAGGTAATCAAAAACAGCTACATACACATAGAAACTCACACTAGCTGGCAAACATAATCATTACTTAATATGAAAATCTGGAAAATACAAGAATAGATTAAAGTCCACAGATCTAGGATGTGAATGAGCATGTTAGATGCTATCTGAACCTTGCAAGACCAAAGTGCCTTTTCTCTGCAGCGCTGACACTCAAACCTGGAATAACAGCAGAAGAACAACTTTGTACAGACGACCCAGTGATAATGTGAAACTGTCCTTACCTGAGCATACTTACCTGTCAGCCAGGGCACTGGTAGCACATGTCTTAGACCAGTTTTACCTCCACTGTATAAATCTTAAAGTCAGTCCAAGACTCATCCACTGAAGAATACAACAAACAATAAGTTGGCAAGACATTCATGACAATTAATACACAAAATCTATACTACATAATGATAAAGTTTTGGGACACTGTTTTAGAGTTTCACCTGTTGAAGACAGTCCTGAGGCCTCACCAATTTAATTTGATGGTTCTCAAGACTATAGAAAAATGATACCTTAGAACGTCTCGGTGTAGAAGGCATCTTCTTGCCTGTTAGACACCCTCTTCTCACTATGCTGAACAGACAGATAAACATGACCTTTAATAGTACACACGGGTTGAGAACCCTTTAAGCTGGATGGGGAGCACATGGCATAAAACTACCCCCCACCCCACGTTACTTGCTTATTGTTATCATGATGATTAATATGCAAATCAGTCCAGCTCAGGTGCGCCCTGGTGTACGCCCCGCCATGCTGCCTCAGAGACTCGGCCATATTTCCGCGTTGTTACTTCGTCTTTCCACGGAAGTTTGCTCAGAAAATGGTCACAAGAATAAGACGAACAAGTTAGGGACCTCTCACCACCCAAAACAGACGTTTTCCGTCCTCCAGAGACAATTTTTGTCAGACGTTCCGCCAGAGACTCGTGTCCGGCCGCCATCTTGGATTTCGCGGGCTCGCATGGCAACATGGGTAGAACCACGTGTTGGTCTTCAGCTGTGCTCATTAGATACTAGTTACGTCATCATTTCTCGGTGAAAATGCACATTTTGCCACTTGTCCTTTAATTCTATCTCTTTGTCAAGTTAAAGCTTTGACATGTAACTTATTTGACATGTAACTTCTCATGGAAGGGAAAAGGAGGACATGTTCAAAATAAGCTTTATCATCAGAGTGCACGTCATTCGTTAAACACCATCAAGTCACGGGTAAAATTCCTGTCCTTGGTGCTGAACACTTTCCACGCAGACAAACATTCCTGTTAGTATGGTGTAAAACACCATCCACACAGCCAAACCCACCTGCCCCTGACGCTGAACTATATCTACACATAACCAAACATTCCTGTCCTTGGTGCTGAACGACTTTCACACAGAAATACTACTCAGTACAACTTCTATCATTAGACTTTTGTCTTTTTCATGAAGTGTGTAGGAACTCCGGTCTAATGGGTGATTCACATGGGCGCATTCGTCACGCCTGTCAGTGGGGGCCCCTATCGGTTTCTTTAAGTTATGGAAGGGGCTCTATTTAACTGTTTCTGTGCTGCAATTATCGATATAAATAGACATTCGTGACCTAATTCCAAGTAGTTGTCTGGTGACCTAATTCCAAGTAGTTGTCTGATCCTGTTGTACAATCTGTCTGTTGTGGACCTGCAATGCCTCATACTGGCCGTTCCACGGATACTGAGTTTGAACAACATTCTCCACACTCTCTGGAAGAACGAATCGTTAGAATCACGACCACATTAGGTTGTGAGACAGTTTTATTTTTGAATGACAGAAAAGGAGGCGTTGTCAGAAGACAATGGCAGCAAGATGAAGTGAAATTAACCCACTTTAACGGACAGTGAACAAATAGGGCATGCATGGGGACCGGAGCTGCAAGGTGCCAAAAGGACGATAGTTGATTCTATTTTTGAATGACAGAAAATGAGACATTGTCAACAGAAAATAGCGGCAAACTGGAGTCAGATTAACCCAGTTTAACACACAGTGAACAAGTAGGGCGCGCATGTGGACCAGTGCTGCAAGGTGCCAAAAGGGCAAAGGTCAGGCCCTGTCTCACTGCAGCCGCGGGACGGTGGCGGCCTCGCTGCGTGCTAAACTGGATCTGTGTTAGCCTTGAGAAATGGTCCTGACTAATATTGTGATAACCGACATAGTCGCGAAACGAAGAAAAGGACAAAAAAGTCTCGATTGTGTAAAGTACTCTGGAAAAACGTATCATTTGAATTAAGACCACATGAGGTTGTGAGACAGTCTAATGACAGAAAAGGAGGCGTTGTCAGCAGACAATGTTTGCCTATTGTCTATCCGCATATGTACAAGTGTTTGAAAACAAAGATATACAGGGCATAAAAAACATACAGGGGGAAACTTGACAATAGGACTTATATCATAAATTGTACATAACTCAGAATTAAACAAAATTAATGATAGAAAAGAAGTGAAATTAACCCAGTTTAACGGACGGTGAACAAGTAGGGCGCGCATGTGAACAATAGGGCGCGCATGTGGCATGTGTAACCTCTGCCCTTTTGGCACCTTGTACAGCAAATTGCTTGATTTTTGCAAATTGTCATCTTAAGTTGATTTTATTTGTTGTTTACGTGTATAATGTAGTTTTCTAACGGACACCTTTCTTACACTCTGTGTGAAAGTCAACGTGATTCAGCATTAATGTGTATACATTACGTACTTGGCTGCCGTGTTGATTTTGATAAAATTTGAAGTTCAAAGACACAGACTGAAATTTTTGGATTGGAGAACAGTTTTCATCTCTCATATTTTTTTTTATCCTGAGTTGCCCCCTACGAACCACGGTCCAAACATAAAGATTTGTCCTGAAATGTCCAAGCTGGCAAAGTGCGTGCTGTATACTACATGTACAGATAAACCATTCACCCCAACAAACAATAGATCACAATAGCCTCGCGCTTTTTCCATTGAGCATTTATCTGTGCTCGTCGCACGGAGAGTCGGTAAAAGCTAGGAGGCTATCCTTGGTGGTGGAAGCTGGTGCTATGCGTGAAAGGCCCCCATGCGGAATCACAGTGTAACTGCACCGCCTCTGACACCTGTTAACACATATCAGGAAAAACGCGTCTTGTGCTGAACCCTTGTGCTGCGGATACTCTTGCAAACAGGCGTAAAGACGGTACTACGGGAAGTTGAGAAGTAAATAGAGACGTTAAATATTCTAACTGTGACTTTGTATCCTGGTGTATTGCTTGAAAATATCGAAACGTTCGTGACAAAGAATAGGTCGACTCTAAAACTTGACCTCAGGTGGAACGCTACACGGGATAGTCTATTTTCTCAGGTGTACAGGGGACAACAGCTTACTTAAGTTTTATATGCAATTCACATGTTAACAATTGCAAGCACTCGGAGGCTCAACATTTATGCGTGATAATCTATATATGATCATGATTAAATGTATTTGTATGTGTTCCGTTTTGCTGCGTACAGCTGACTTGTAGAGCTTTTAACAAACTACGTATTCAAGCCAACACCCCTAATACTGAATGACGTTGTCCAACCCAATATGGCGGAAGGCGGAAGTAAAGTGTTCCAAGTTTGCGGACATTTTGGGGAAGATTCGTGACAAAAGTAAGCAAACATGACGGTCTGTGGACTGTTCAGTATTTTCTGATTAGTCAGGAATGTTTTCTTTGTGGGTAACTTTCTGTTGTAAAACTACAACTCGAAAACAAAGTGAGTGACGTTCAACTTGATAAAAGCTAACGGTCCTTGCACTCAAGAACAAACTTCACAACTTTTCTTAAATAGCAGTTGATATGAGTCGGTTGTCTGTTGGCTCTTTAGATTATGTACCAAGCTTTTGGCATTCACATTTCACTGAACAATTATAGGAACACCAAACTATCACAGCGCAAGTGGCAAGTATTATAAAAGACTCAAGAATAAATTGTTTTTTTATAATGACAATGACAAAGAACTTTATTGTATATTCATGGGCTAAATGCATTAGGTAACATAAAGTAAAAGAAAATGAACATTGTATTATATTCCATCTAAATCTACAGAGTCTCTTCTCTCTTCTTGAAACATTTGTACACATAATATTGTGTATTTTCCGTGGGAGGGGGCATTCGAAGGCAGTTTGTGGTATTCAAAGGCTCTTTCGGTGAGAACAGCTATGCCTGTGTTAGGGTAATGTTGCTGTCCCCACACATCTAACACCCACCTGTCTGTTTCAGGTGTTGTAACCATGGAGACCTGACACCTGTATGAGTCATCATGGCTGACGACCAATGGGCAGGTCTCACAGGTAAAATTGAATTGTGAAGTTACTCAGTATATTGATAACATCATAGTCATACGCCAAATGACACTTACTCAAGCAACTGGATAAAAGTTTGAAGGTTTTAGCCACTTGCTTGGGTAACTGTCATTTGGCATATCTAATTACACACATGTCTAACATTCAACGATGTAACATTTCAACTATTCACTCACTTACTCACTCACTCATGACCCATGACTATTCATATGTACTTTATTGACATTTCTCTAGATACACCTCAAACCTCCAGCAGTCCGAAGAAAAGGAAGAACAAGGAGGATCAGCTTACAGTGAAGAGAAAAACTCATCTTATGGAGGGATTTCCAATGGAAGGTAAGAATCATTCTTAAACCAGTCTTCATATATAAATTAATGATCTCTGAAAAGTACCTTCCATTCTATACAACAAGCCTCTCTTGGTATCATAATGCATTTTTGAAAACTTATTGCATTCGAACAAGTTTTAGCTCTGAATTAGATGTAATCAGTGTCTTTCTTCATGTTACTTTCCAGGAGTTCGTAAGTACTTCATTTTCATCAAGAAAAGAGTCAGCTCAGATTGGAGGGACCTGGCCTTCTGTCTTGGGTTCGAGCGAGGAGACATAAGAAACATTGCTGGCAGAAACCAAGATGACAAGTCTCGCTGTATGGACCTGTTGGAGGAATGGCTGGAGCGTAACGGAGAGAGAGCCACCATAGAGGTCCTGATGGAGGCTCTGACGGACATAGAGCTAAAGAGTACTGTGGATGGACTGAAGAAAAGATATCCAGGTAAGAATGAATGAATATAAGAAGGGGATTGTTTTGTCTTATCTAGATGTATTGCCCTGTTTCAGACTGGGTAAGAAAGTTTATCTCAGTTTTATTTGCTGTTGTTGTTTGTCTCCCTGATGTTGTTGTTACAGTTGCTCTAATTTTGATGTTTTTGCATGAAAAAATTCTCTGCACAAGGAAATAATCTTAAAACTGCAAGCCAAACTATCATTTACTCTTGCTCTTAGAGTCATCAGCTGGTAGATAGACTAAACAAGCTACCTTATGTTTGGCCTTATGATGCAAACTTCAGTAGACAACAAAAGGTACAGAGTCAGTGATAAAGAATTGAGAAACTCACTATGGAAGTGAAACCAACTTAGATGTTTTTGAAATAAGTTAAAGATGTGTATTAAAATTTTGGTCTGTTGAACATCTTGGTTCAGCTGCATTCATACGTCTTTTCCCCCCTTTTGCATCCACCTCCAGAACTGTCACTGTGCTGTTCAGATGCAGTCCTTCCTGTGAAACTGCACACAGAAGCCATGGTGCGCAGTCTGAGCAAGGAGGTAACCAGGCTAACAGAGCAGAAGGGGACAGCAGAGAAAATCCTCGGAGAACATAAGCTGGAAATCCAGCAGCTCCAAGAGGCCAACAAGAGCATGGCGGCTACAATAGAGGAACTGATGGATGCTAAACACACAGCAAAGGGTCAGGGTCAGGGTTATGGGACAGAGGGAGGCCCAAGTGAGGAGAAACACTCTACGCCTGGAAAGAGGAAGAGACTGTCTGAACCAGAAGACAAACCAAAAGCTACCAAAGGTGACGAAATAGGTGTGTCTTGTGCAACTTTGTCATATATAGGTATAGCTTGTAAATATGAAGTTCACTACTAAGTGCTAGATTTGACTTACATAAACAGGGGAAACTGTCTTATTTTGTCATGACACCAATGCATACACCCATTCCTATTTTGTGATATTAAGTTTTATGAAATGAATACATTCAAACAATCCGTGAATAGTTTTATCAGGTTGGTAAGTCACTGAATAAAAAGACTCTGTTTACACAACCAAGAGATTTATCCCACCAACTCCATTGCCTTGAAGAAGGTGACAAATGGTCACCGAAATCTCTTCGTTGTGTAAAAAGAGTCTTTTTATTCACATTCGAACAATGTTTAAATTATGTTTTTATCTACCTTTAGGTTTAATTTGTTACAGGTTTACATTATTGGCCAAAGGCAGGAGGATGGTAGACTAACCATACCACAAAAATTAAAATACAACAAATATCTGTATAAGTATTCAGCATTAGAATACTGTTACGTGGTGAAGAACATTTTTTGATACTTAGCTTCCCATTACTCTGTACCTTGTAAGTTAAAGGACTGAACAATATTTTTCTTTTTAATCTCGGGAATCTTTTGTAGAAGTCAAATCTAAAGTAGTGGGTAACTTGCTCACTATTACAAAGGGTTATCCCAGCTGACAAAGGCAATACAATAACATGTGTTTCCAACAAAAAGATCAAGCAATGTTTCCTTGTTTCAACTGTTTTCAGGACCTGGGGCTGAGCCTGTGGTGCTGCTGCTCAACGACGAGTATGGCACTTCAAAGGGCGGCGTCTCCACCATCCACTGCCAGATGACGGGCCTGCTGGCCTCCAAAGGAGCAGAGGTCTACAGCACAGTACTGGAAGCCACGCAACAGGACAAGGACGATGCGGAGGCTGATGGGGTTCAGCTCGTCTTTCCTACAATCTCCGAGCGTGACAAGAGAAAGCCCTGCCTTGATTGGCTGACCTTTGACCACAAGACTCGTTATCCAAACCTTCCTCTGGTAGACTTCATCGTCGGCCACGTGCCCATCACAAGCCATGCAGCAAGACAGATCAAGGAGCAACGGTTTCCTGACGCCAAACTCGTCCAAGTCACTCACGTGATGCCAGAAGACACCAGCCACTACAAGAGCGATGCGAGGGTGATGAGCATCGGGGAGGAGAACCACAACATTCTGGATGACCTGCGACATGCTGATGTGATCTTCTCGGTTGGCCCATTGATGTATGACTACTACAAGATGCAGACAAGGCAGCTAAAACCTCATTACGAGTTTCTGCCTAAGCCATCCGACATTTTCAGAGAGACTGAAGTGACCTACGTCGACACTAAAACGAAGACAGTGCTGACCGTAGGTAGGGTCCAGGGCGTGGAGAGGCTGAAAGGCTACGATCTGTCCGCGACTGCCATGGGCGAGGTGATCGACCATCTCCCGCACGCAAAGTGGCGAGGCCGCGGTGTCAGCGCTGAAGATTTCCCGGAGAGCAAGGCAATTATCGAGGCCAACGTGAAGAAGGGTAAATTCCACTTCACTCCCCTGAAGTACGGCACACAGAGAGAGCTAAGCGAAGACATGCAACAGGCCAGCGTCGTCCTGATGCCGTCTCGTGCAGAGCCATTCGGACTGGTCGGTCTGGAGGCTATCGCTGCAGGGGTGCCAGTCCTGGTCTCCCACAAGTCTGGTCTTGCGATGTTCTTGCGCAAAGATTTCGAGCGTCCAATCGTGGAGATCGAAGACGACGATGAAGAGGCCGCCAAAACACTGGCCAAGCGCATCATCGATGTACTAAAGAATGGGGAGAAGGAGTTTGAGGCTGCAAGAAAGCTGAAGAAGAGGTTGTTGGCCTCCAAGTACTGGGATGCATCGCACAGCAAGTTCCTTGAAATATTTGACCTCAAGTGAATTTAAACGTAAAGTTGTTTGTTCATCACCACTGTTTCCTTACCTGGTCAACGCTGTAGCAGCCGCCAAAACGTTGACTGATCGCGTCATCGACATACTGAAGGATGGACACCAGGAGATTCAGGCTGCGCAGAGTTTGAAGAAGAAACTCCTGGACTCAAACTACTGGGCTGCATCACACACCAAGTTCCTCGAAACCTTTGGTCTGAAAGGCTAACTCTTAAACACATTGATTTCTGTCTCTGATTCATTTGCCATCTACACTTAGAAACCATACTGGATTTCTTAACTTTTTAAACCTTGTGTCTTCCATCATGGCCTTAAGAACCCACAGATTTGGAATAACCGTGTCATTCTTAACATATTCTTGCATAGCAATCAGCTCACTATAGTCAAACCTGTACTGGTGACCACCTCTACATTCCTATCCCGATAGTGAAAGATTCTCTTCTCTGATCTGTCATGTCATCAACTTTGAACTGTAATTTTGTGCCCAGTACCATATCCTGGTCTGTATCAGACTGACTGTGACGGTAAAATACAAAAATGATGCCTACGTAAGAGTGGAAGCAAATTTAACTCATAATGCGGGAGGGGATTTTGAAACACAATGTTGTGTGTTTTTGTGTAAGTTTATTTTGCCAGGAGGGCTCACAGCAACAGATTCACAGCAGCTTGTAACAGGTGCCGGCACCGTCGCACATCTTCGCCCACTTCTCTAAGAGAGGGAACTTTCTGTAAATAAAATTGTTTAAAAGCAATGTGCCTGTTAATCATGTCTGTACTCAATTTTGTATCTTGAATTGTGTCCAGGCGACACCTATTCATTGGCAAAATATTTCCAATCAAGAATTATCACCAGATCCTATTAAAAAACAATGCATGTATGTATCAAATTTCGAAAAATTTTATCTAAGGTTCAGTCGATTTTATTTGTTTTCATAATGTAGTTTTTTAAGGACACATTTCTGAGACTTTGTGTGAAAGTTAAAGCAATTCAGCATTAATCTGTATGCATTACGTACTTGGGTGCCATGTTGATTTTAATAAAGTTTGAAGACACAGGCTATCATCATCATGTATGCCTAACCAATTATCATTGATGTGTGTGTGTATGTGAGTGAGTGTGTGCATGAGTCTGTGTTAACCTTTATCTACATCGCCCCTTCCCCACTACAGACCACACATGCAGCAAACAGGTGACCAAAGCTGTTGATGTCTTTATTGATGTCTCAGTGCTTCTGTGTCTTCACAACACCTCAAAAATCACACTTTAAAAAAATTAGCGAGATTTTAACCAACTGATTCCACATTTTTCCATTTTATGTTTCTTTTATGTGTTTGTTACCAACAACAAGAGGCTTGCTGCTACAGTATGATCTTAAACTTTCAAACTATATTCTCAAGTACAAAGTTGGTGGTCATACACAGAATCTATTAAAGTGGTCAAAAAAGTTTGTAGAATTCACACAATTTATTCAACGTATATGTGGCAAATAAAATGGTAGCATCTGTGTAACACAGTAATACATTATGGGTGCCAGAAACACCTCTCCATCCCCCTGGTGTTAGGTGATCTGTCCCATGTTAGTATGTCTGTAGGGGAGAGTCATTACTGACGTGGGGTGATGCGAGCCACTCGGCACTCAGGCCCAATAAAGACTTATTACTTCTACATTGCTTAAATCACTCCGACACTGGGGTAATCTCCCCCATCCAGAAGTGGCACGGTCCAAATCCTACAGGACTTTCCATCGGACTTGGACTGTACCACTTCTGAATGGGTCGTTTTACAAATTCCAACACTGGGGTACTTACAGAACCCCCATACAGGAGTGGCGCATTCCAACTCGCACGTAACTTTCCATTAGGGTTGGTATGTACCATTTCTGTACAGGGGTTTTCACTAAGCTACTAGACACTGGAGTACGCAAGCTTGTAAAAATTTCTTACATCTAAATTGGTGCAATTATAATTCTGTGAAGTGCATGTTTTTTCCTTTATTTCAAAATAAAACATTGATAAAAAATCCGTCACATCCACACCAACATGTCGTCACTACCATATTTGGTTTCTCGCAAATTTGTATCAGCTGAAAATCTAAACCTGACGAGAACAGCACAAAAATCACACGTTAAGTAGGGTCAAAGTTCAAAGCAGCAGCGGTGTGTTCTCTCTAACTAACTGGATGCTTGATAATAATCGAACTATACAGATACTCGTGCCTGACGGGGCCCAAACTGTGCAGGCAGGACCTACTGAAGTCTTACTGGGGAGTGCAAAAAATAGCATTAAAGTTAAACTTGAAGGCTGGAGGCCTGCCCGCCTTTGCCTGGGACCTCCTCCCCCCTACTTTGCCCCTCGTAGGGTTATTTGGGGGCCATTGTATTGAAGTTGAAGTGAATATCATCAGCTGAGGACTATTCTGCCTCTTTTATTATCACAAACATGATGTGTTTCTAAATTTGAAACATTTGGACCCCCCCCCCACACAGTTTGGCCCCCCGCCCTGCAGCATTAATAATTCCTACAGAAATCTGGCGTCTAACAAAGTCCACAAACACGGAAAGCTGCCGAAGCCGATTTATTCATCCTCACAAATCAAACAAAAACACCAGAAATTCAGGCAGTAAAAACTTCATCCACAGGACAGCACGCGACGACCATATATGGGCAGCCTTGAGGTCAGAGGTCACAGCACCACAGGAATTGTGGGAGATTTTCATCACAATTATTTTTTTCGTGACATTTTCTTTCTGATCAAAGTTAGTTTTTTTCCATCATTGTTACTACTTAAACTTGACCCTCAACCTGACCCCAAGGATGACCCAACGTTCCTTACAGAATTTTTCCTTCTCCTGAAGTAGAAAATTTGTACATTTTGGTTCCTTCTTGTGATGCAGCGAAACTGGTGAGACAAAAACTCCTACTGAGTTCCTACGACAAAAAAATCAACAAACATCCGGACAAAATTTTCCTCTGCAATTTACCTGCTCATGATTACCGCTGACGTGATCACCACACCTGCCTACCTATGCACACCTGTGCGCACACCTGGCCAAACATTCAGCACAGGAGGAACAAACTCTCCACTTTTTTTGTCTTTTTTTTCTCAAACGAAAACTACAGACAGCCTTACAGGCCAGAATTAAAGGGACGACGTCCAGTTTCAGTTTTTAGTTGTGCTCTTCCTATAACAGTGATGGGATAAACGCTATGTTCTTCCTACATGAGATCTGCTAAGATTTAGCCACTAACATCCCTGCCTTCCTACTGCTTACATTGTTTTGGTATGTCATCGTTTCTCATGCAGTACTGCATGGAGCCACAAGGGGGCGTTCCTTACGTTTTGCTGTGAATTACGTCTGCAAACAACTTTAAGTATTTTTTTGCAAGTATCTTCCCAAGATGCAAACCTTAATCCTCGCATCTGCAGAGTCTAAGACATCGACAGGACGAGCGCTGCCGTCATCAGTGTCACAGGTAAGAACTCTCACACCCAAACATTCGGAGAGCCCTGAAATGTGCCAGATCAAAAAACTTACAGTCGCTATGGAAACAATCTTACAGTCGCTATGGAAACAAACGGTTGCTACGGAGACAGTTGCTACGGAGACACATTCTGATTGCCGAGTGCACAACTTGAGCTACGATGCCATTGGTAGAAAAATCCAGCTAAGTACACAGACATGTATGCTTCCTAAAATGGTCGCCCGGCGACGGGCGTGGCCACGGAACTGCAGCAACGGTTGCCGTGGGTCGTCAGTAGACCCAGGTAACAGGGACCCACTGCGGCTCGGTGCTGAGCCCGTCGACCGCGGACTGGAGCTTGTCGTAGCAGACGTCAAGGTTGTCGTTGGTGATCTGAAGGTCAAAGAAGTGGCCGTACGCCCGCTCCAGACGTGCCGACTCCTCCACCGTCCTCTTCAGGTCATTGTCCTGGGGGCAAAGGGCAGGGGTCAGTATGGGTCATTGACATGGTCAGTAGAGGTCAGTCACCACACACATGTCCATCCACACACCCAGGTCATACTCATAGCTGTGCAACTGGCCAGAATAACCCACGCACTTGTCAGGGTCGGGTGTTACAAAGTACTGTATATGCTCTCTTTATACACATATGTTGTATGTCAATCCTGGGAGACCTTGTTAGATTGTCCCAATACATCCACACACCCAGGTAATAGCTGTGCAACTGGACAAAACACAGACACAGAAACTTCCACAAACACAGCTGTCTGTAGTCAGCAGCACACCAACAAACATGCTGTAACCACAGCTGTCTGTAGTCAGCAGCACACACCAGCAAACATGCTGTAACCACAGAATGCAATGCTGTACAAGTCGTGTCAACAACAAATAATGCAGCATCACTCTGCGTCTGTCAACAGTCATGTTAGGATCTGCAAGAATTAAGAGTGGTTATCAAATCTTGACATTCTCATGCCAAGTACCCTTGGAGAGGGGAGGGGTGCTAGCACCAGGGGTGGGGGTACTAGCACCAGGGGGGGGGGGGGGGGGGTACTAGCACCAGGGGGGGGGGGATGCTAGCACCATGGGTGGGGGGTTAACACTCCTGGGGTGTGTAAGTTGAGTCATAAAATGCGGACATGCCGTCGTGTTTACCAGTTCCCATTCCTGCACCTTCCTGCCCAAACCTGTCTGGTAGTGCTGAACGAACAACAAACAAATAAATAAAATAAAAACAGACAGTAAAATAAACTAAAAACATGGATAACTGCATAGAAAGGAAACCATCAGGGGAACCAAACCTTTTATTTCGTCTTCCTTCTTAATATACATCATGTTTTATTATGGACAATTCTTCCCTAAATCTAAGTTTATTACAATGACTGTAATTCACAACTCAACATAAAATTACCTAAAAGTAAAACACATACAAAATCACATCAGCTTAGTTGTTTACATGCACGTATCAGTAGAAATGTTAACAAGAGAGTGAGACTAAAGTGGTTGAGACTGTAAGGTGGACAGTTGACATTGTTATATAAACTGAAAGGTGCATAGTAGACAGTCATGTTGTGTAAGACTGAAACCTTGTCCCTGTAGGTTTCTCGTGGCGTCTGCGGTCCGGCAAGTTCCTCCTAATTAAGGAGCAGGAAGAGGAGAAAGAAAAGTACAGAAATACCGTAATAAGATAGAAAAGAAGACTCTGAGAATAAATCAAAGCTCCCTGTACAGACCCTAAGAAATCTTAACTCCAAAAGGAAAGAGAAAATGAAGCACAAAACACGAAGCCATGCAGGACACCCTGCAGTAATTCTAACCTACAGACAGGGGAGCTGTGATAATGTCCTCTGGATGAAACTTCATCTTAAACGCACATTTTTATGCTCCCTAGTGATTTGATTTGATATAGACTTATTTGTCAGGATATAGAAATATGCTGGGTCATTTTCCATTTTCTTTAAAGTCAGAATTTACACTGCAGAGACATGAGAAATGGGTTCTCTCCAAGCAGAGGAGTGGGTCCGGCTGGTGTTCGTTGTGTTTTTAGGCGTTTTTGTCGGGCTTTTTATTTTGTCCTGTTTTTGATATGTGTGGGTTGGCTACATTTAGAAAACGGGACAAAATAGAAAGCCTGACAAAAACGCCTAGAAACATAACAAAAACCAGCCACATGTACAACCCACTGCTCTGCTTGGAGTGTAGGAAATGGGTCCGGGTTTCCTTCCACGTTTCACGAGTCTAAAATCCTGATGACATCACAACGTACCAGAGGGATGGGCTCGGCTCGGGTCTCGGTAGCCGTGGTAACCGCCTGTTCCATTCAGGGGAGGGGGGTTCAGGGGGGGTCGATAATGGAGGGGGCAACATTGGAGGGTGGGGGGGAGATGCACAAAATACGATCTGTTGAAATGAACATCACCAAATGGAAATTAGCAAATCAAAATCAAGAAGAAGAAACCACAAATGTACTGTTAAAGCCAACAGCAGAAAACAAGGTGAGTTTTTGTGAGATTTCCCAGATTCATACCTTAATCTTACGGTGCTTCTGCAGACGGGGGGCGAGACGACATGATGTTAATGAAGCATGAAAGTGAAGAGCAGAAAACAGCAGCGAGAGAAGGGCAGAAAGCAGAGCAGAAATCAAGCTTGGCGGAAAAGGAGATTTAGCCTGGCATCCAAACCCATTACAGCTCCCAAGTCGCCTCTCCACAAATACGACTTGCGGAGGGGAGACTCGTAACCGGTCTATTTGCGGAGAGGAGAGTCAGGAACTATAATAGGTTTAGCTAAAGAAGATTATGATAAAAAACAGCCATACAGCTAGAAATACAACTTGCTTATCTGGTCTTTTTAAATGAATGATCAATCAATAGTGATATTGATATAATCAATATTGATAATGATATAATCGATAATGATATTGATAACATCGATATTGATCTATTGATGACTAAACCTACGTCTCCAGCAGTCTCCAGTTGGGGCTGGTTGGAGTCCTGGTGCACCATGGGTAACAGGGCATGATGGGTAATGGGCATGATGGTACAAAGGGAAGCAGGAAATTATGGGAATGGACAAAAGACAGGGAAAATGTTGACATTGGTCAGCAAGGTCATGTGGGATTACAAGAAATATAACAAGAACAGCAATGAGTGGAATAATTGTGTTGTGAAGTGCAAAAGGTGATGATTGGTAAGGAAAGCGACAAGAGACAACAGAAATAAACAAACATGCTTGAGAAAATAAGAAGTGGTCTGAGGTTTTACCCTGTGTGAGCTGACGGACTGCTGATGCTCCAGTCTCGCCTGCAGGAAACACAGAAGAGCTCTGAACATTTCCACTGTCGGTGCAGGGAAGGTGGAAATGGACAAAAGGAAAAGGTTTCTTGATGACAAAATGAGAAAGGAAAGGTAAGACCCTGCCGGACCCACCCTCTGGATGAGGTTGGAGGGTTCCCCCTTGTCGGGAGTCGGGGTTCCTTCCTTCTCCTGGAGACAAAAACCTTTTTAAGACATCTTGAAGTCAAACCATTTCTGTTAACTGAAACTTTCTTAAGAAATCTTGAACTTGGACCATTTCTCTGAACTGAAATGTAAAATCTAAAGGGTGCTCAGCTCATACTATAGAACAAAAGATTTTGTTGAAAGAAATGAAGGGATCTGACTAAATTCAAGACCAAAAAAAGGAGATGAAATCATAAATAAGAGATAAAAGCTATAGCAAGTGTTGAGAACCTTTTTCTCGATGTATGACTGTCGGTCCTCGTTTATTTCCTTCTGAGCCTGGAAACAAGAAAGGCAAAGAAAAAGCAAATTGCGGACTGAAAAATGTATTTTTTCACTAATATTTACTGATGTGTGGAAGTTGCAGATAATTATCATTCTCTTTGATAAAGTCAACAGAGGGTAAATTATATAAACTATGGATGAAGAAAGAAACAGAAAAGGAGACAGGAAAGTTGACAGAAGATCATGATTGATTGATTGACAGGTAGATTGACAGACGGACCCTCTGTATCAGGTTCCCCATGGTTTTCTCCTCCTCGTGGTTGGCTCCCTCATCCTCCTGCTATAGTGAGGAATCACAAGGATCATAGGATACTACTGGTGACCCAACAGCTCAACACACCACATGGCAAGAGCAAGTAAGAGTGGAAACTTTATGTCAGACAAGGAAAACATCTATGAACTCTGTTGTAGATTGGAATAAAGCTATTCTTTGTTCCCCTATCATTGCTAGAACTCAGAGATGACGAACATTCCACTGACTCTTTCTGAAGGCTTCTCCATTACAACTTACAGTGCTGCCAAACAGGGGAAACGTTGGTACTTCTGACAAACAAGAGAAAGTGCAGAAAACGAGATAAAAGCATTCCTCCAAGGTTTTGTTTAATTGTAATGAGGCTGTTGTAGTGCCTTCTAACGTGCTCGACGCACCTCGTTGATTATTACATGTTGTGCGAAGGTACAGATTGAACAAGTTTGACAAAATGACTATACAGAAAAACCCAAAATTTCTGCACCTGTTTTTTCCTCTCAATAAAACTCTGTCTGTCATGGTTGATCTCCAGGTGGGCCTAAGGTCAAGGGTCACAGGGCGCACAGTAAGGGTCATGTGTACCATGGTGGGGGTCAAGGGTACAAGATGGCAGCGGATTGCATGCGCAAGGAAAAATAAAATCTTAAGTATATGAAAAATAAAAAGTTTCATAATGACATCAGAGAAAGAGTAACACAAAAGCGACTCTTTTACCCTTTTCATGAGCGCTGATCCTTCATCCTAATGTAGAGTTCCAACAAAGGAAAACAAGAATAATCACACAAAAATGGAATAATAAACAGACTGGAAACAGAAACGTACAAGGGAGATATTCAAACAGAAACGGACATAGGAGACATTTAAACAGCAATCGATCATTCATGAGCATCAGGAACAGCAAAGACAAGGAAAAACAAGACAGACAGAAAGAGACACAATAACAACTTTCAGAACTGTTCTGAAATGTGCAACACAGGAAACAATCAGAGCCGCCAGAAATAAACAACACAGAATTCATGAAGCCGAAAACTCAGACCTTTTCTTCTGAACCCTCTCTTTCTACCGTCAATGCCTGATGGGGGAGGTCAGAGAGTAAGGGCAAGGGTCAAAGGACAGGGGTCAAGGACAACATAATAAGGTTATGGGCATGTGTCATAAGAGAATACAAATTAAGATCAACATAAGAAATATAACAAAGGAAACACTGAGAATAACGAGAGATAGAAAATGGGCAGAATCGAGAACAATGATCAAACCTTCTTCAGTTTAGCCACGGGGGCTTTCTCCTTCTCTTGGCTCTTTTCTTCCCTCCTTCCCTCAAACTTAAACTCGGGAGTTTTTTTGGTTGGATGCGGCTAGAGAGAGTTTACACATGATATACAAATGTCCAACAACACAGACGGACATGGATTCAGTGTTCATCAACAAGGGTTAAAACAGTGCAATGCATAGTGAGCTGCAGTACCTTTGTAGAACACTAGTTGGCATCCATGCTAGTGAGTCAGGTATTAAATAGGAAACGGTCAGCTGTGACATTTGTATCAGTCTTTGTTCTTTCAACATGAACATGTGCAGTACCACCGGCTGACACAAAGTAACTCGTGCTAACAAAAACTCCATGTCACCATTCTAAAGTCAGATCGGTCAGGCTAGTTGCACAGCTGTCAAGTTAGTTTCTCAAAGTTCAATCTGTATCAACATGGACTATGCAGTACCACCTGCTGACACAAGGAGGCGTGCATGCTACAAAAGAAACAGTCTGTATTGTCATAAGGCCAGTTGCACAGCTGTGAAATCCGTATATCATTCATACAACATTCAACATGGATAGATGCAATACCCCAGACAGACACAAGGAGGCGCTAATGCTACGTGGAAACCTGTGTTTTGTCAGAAGGCCAGTTGCACAGCTGTATCCCAACATCAAGTCAACGTTCAACACGTTTTGTAACATTTATCCCAACATTCCACCCTCCCTTCATATCCTTATCTGATTCAGTGTTCGTAGTAGCCCCCTGTCAGCATGTTTGTTTGTTTGTTTATTACCGTGAGAGTTTTGGTGGTCGCCCCCTCGGCCCGCGCCTGCTCGTGCATCTCCTTCAGAGTCTCGACGCTCGGCGCCGCGATGAAGACGACAAACGGCATGAACTCTGGCGTCTTCAAGACTTTCAGCGCCTGGAGTAAGCAACGGCAAGATGTACAGGTCTTAGACACATGTAACTTAGAGGGATGGCAAAGTAAAGACAAGCGGCAAGGACTCTGATGTCTCCAGGACCTTCAAGTTAAACAGTCAAGATTCAAACATGATTCAGGAGCAAAGGCAACATCAATAGCAGAGCTTTCGGAACCAATACAGGTACTGACTCCATATCCTACCAATACCCTTAGGCCAGCCTAACACCCTGACAGATTACCAGTGAGAGTTTGCTGCCCCTCTGACCCCAGGCTACCCGAGTTTGTTGCCCCCATGACCCCAGGTCACCTGAGTTTGTTGCCCTACTGACCTGTGGGTTTCCCCAGGTTACCAGAGTTTGTTGCCCCCCATGACCTTAGGTCACCAGAGTTCGTTGCCCTACTGACCTGTGGGTTGACGTCCAGGATGCACATCTTGCCGGAGCGCATGACGTTGCGTACGGAGTCGAGTTTCGTGCCGTACAGGTTACCTGAGTTCAGTGACCCCCCGTGACCCCAGGTTACCAGAGGTTACTGACCTGTGGGTTGACGTCCAGGATGCACATCTTGCCGGAGCGCATCACGTTGCGGACGGAGTCGAGTTTCGTGCCGTACAGGTTCCCCTCGTACTCGCCGGACTCCAGGTACTTGTGGTCGCGGATGTCCGCCTGCATCGCGGTCTTGTCTGCAAAGTAGTAGCCTTTCCCGTCTTCCTCTCCCTCACGGGGGGCACGGGACGTGTCTGAGGGGGGAACGGACACGGTTAGCAACAGATAACGGGGAAACTACAGACCTAGCATGTACCAGCAGAATGGAGCAGACACACACACAGACAGACAGAAGTAGTAGCCTTTGGCGTCGTCTTCTTCTTCCTTATGCGGTGAACAGGATGTGTCTACAGTCAGCAACAGATTACAGGGGAAAAAAAACAGCAGTACGGGACAAACAGACAGGTGGTTGTACCAGTGGTTAGCGGAGATGGAAACATGTATAAAACCAGCCCCGAGGAACATGGGAAGTGAGGTGACTGAGGAGGAAACAGACACAAAGACGGGTTTGTTCAGAAACGGGTTGGTGGGACAGACAGACAGATGAAGACCTCTTTGCTCTGTTGTAACATGACAGAAGCTTCACAGTGATGGTCAGATGGGAAATGACAGATGTTACATGACAGGGACACTCGTACATACAGGACCGTCCAGCAATGAAGGAAAGCTAGATCGAGGCAGGACTTGGGGAAGGGGATTTTTACCATATGCAAATGCAGGACGACAGAAACCAATGACAGCTGGACATCCCAGCATCCACCAAGATATGCCCAAGTCTTTGAGAGAACAGTTCGACACAGGATAAGACACAACAGCACTGCAAGAATAACTTGGACTCAGAGATGACGTCTTGACAAGCTTCTCGGGTTCACAACAAAGAATAAGAAGATCAGATCTTGAGAGCAGCAACACTTTCATGGCTGACAACATTAGAGCCTACGAACAAAAACCGTCTTGTAAACGTGAAAGCTATAGATGAAAGGTTTTCATCAACCAGAAAGCGAATAAATGCAAAAAACCTTCTGACAAAATCACAAAACCTTTGAAAAAAAGAGCTGAACCATATATAACAGTAATTGACACTTTTTCCTCTCAACACTTCAGGATTTGCATGCCTTTAGAGTCATTACAAGAAACGTTTCATGCAGAAGAAAAAAGTTGATTTTTGCATGACTGATTCTCGTGTTTTTCCGTTACCGGACATGTCAAGGCTTTCGACCGTGGTCGACGGTTGAGCCGTCAGCTTCATCCTCAAATCGACTGGCGCGAGGCAGGTCAAGGTCATCCAAATTACCGAGGCAACCAGCTCCTTGCAGTCATCCAATGAGATACAAGAACCTATGACATACAGGAGGAGTTCACTTGTTACAGAGATGCTCATTGGTCGATAAACAGGCCTCCTAACCAGTAAATCTATCAGTCAGCCAATGGGATACAAGGACCTATGATATACAGGAGTTCACTTGTTACAGACAAACTAATTGGTTAATTTTTTTTCACATGGAGAAGGCTGTGTAAGGAGTCTTGGGGGCACCAGGTGTCAGGGAGCAACAGAACAGAACCCAAGAAAGTTGGAAGGACACAGAAGAAGTCTTAAAGACATAAGAAACAGACTCACAGAGAATCTAATCTACAGTAAAACTTTCTACTCTAGAAAGTTATTTGTAATTGATGACAACAAAAAGAGTATCTACAGAGACAAACATGTCGCTAAGCAGCAATCAGAACGAGCCAATCACGGCACACAGATTTCATGACATCACAGGACAATCAAGGATAACCATGGCAACTGTCAATCAATGATTGCAAACAAACGTAACAAAAATCAGTTTATTGTTGAGCTGATTGTTGGATGTGGGTGATAATGAATAATCATTCTTGCTGATCAGCTGGTTTGATTGTTTTTAAACCGTAACATTTGATTTTGGTGATTGGGGTATTTTTTTTATGACAACAGGGGTTCGTGTTGGGGCTGGGTTTTTTTCAAGTTAGGAATGAACTTTTCCTCTTTCGTTTCTTGTTTGGTCTTTCTTTGTTTTGACTTTTTTTCTATAAAAAAACACACGAGAAAATCAAACAAGCAGTCAATTTTCCTAATGATATTTTACTGAAATACGTTACTAAAAACTTTCCTGGCAAAGCAACATTCTTTCCATAGAATAAATTTTGGAAACTGAAAAGGTGTCCATCTTTTTGTTCCAAAAGTAAAGCGAACTTGAACCCAACATGAACCCGAGGACTGGACAAATGAATGACCTTCAGGCGATTGACCTTCGCTGCTTCCTGGGAGGGGTCGAGAAGCATCTAAGGAGAAAACACACTTTCATCAGCTGAGATGTCTCCACATTGTTTGCAGCACCAAAATTTTGTAGTTTTTTGTTGTTGTCACAATCATTTTCATGTTTTTTCCTGGTTTTCTTTCAGCAACGAAGGCATTGTTTTCAGCGAATTTCCTGCAGCAGCAATGATGTGGTTTTGGCACATTCCATGCAATAATGTCATGGTTCCAGAACATTTCACGCAGCAATGACATGGTTTTGAGAAAATTGACTGCAGCAGCAATTGACAGACTTTTTGCACATTTCATGCAGCAATGAGCTTCAGAATTTGCTGCAGCAATGACATGGTTTTTGCACACATCACACAGCAATGACATGGTTTTTGCACACATCACGCAGCAATGACATGGTTTTTGCACACATCACGCAGCAATGACATGGTTTTTGCACACATCACGCAGCAATGACATGGTTTTTGCACACATCACGCAGCAATGACATGGTTTTTGCACACATCACGCAGCAATGACATGGTTTTTGCACACATCACGCAGCAATGACATGGTTTTTGCACACATCACGCAGCAATGACATGGTTTTTGATTGCTTGCTGAAGCAGACAAACACAATACAAACTCATGCAGAGTTGAAATGTCTTTAAGTCAAAAATGGTGATTAAAATGGAGATTAAAAACTCTTCAACACTGTAAGTACTGTTTGTGTTTGGGAAGTTGGATTGTCACAGATACTGAGGTTGAACACACACATGTAACACAACAGTTACCGAACATACACGACTTTGTACATGTATACACCACAAAAACCACAGACTTTCGTCCTTTAATTTCTCCACAATTACAGACAAAAGAAAACTACTCTCTTAACATCACAAAGCCCACATATTACATGTACCGAAAAACGGGGACCATTGTCTTCCGCTGTTTAGAAGTCAACCCAATACAAAATGAGTTAGCTAGCTAGATTATAGTCTGCATTTAGACTACAGCAGACACATGTAGAGAAGTCACATGTTATATTTTGCTACATTACTTGTCTGTTCTTTTCATGTTACTTGTAACTTAACCCATGCCAGGCATAAGTTTGCAATAAACTTATTTTTCATTAACTACGAGTTGAAAGGCATGCTGGGTAGGTATGGGGCATGCTGGGTAGAGCAGTGCCTGCTGGGTACGTACGTGGCATGGTGGTTCCGAAGCGCTCGTGGTCGGACAGGATGAGGCGGTTCTTGAGGCTGCGCCGGCCGACGCCCTGTGCCCCGATCAGGATCAGCGTCTTGCGCTGGAACGGCGGCATCTTGGCCACTTCCTCGTAGATGGACAGCTCATGCCGGTCAAACTCTGCAAACCAGAATTAATTAACGCATTAATTACACAGGAGTTAATTAACTTCCGCTGGAACGGAGGCATATTGGCGACCTCCTTATAGATGGACAGCTCGTGCCAGGTCAAACTCTGTACAAGGGGGTAATTGACACAATGATTAACTCATTAATCAAATTAACGAGGCATCTTGGCCACTTCCTCTCAGATGGACAGCTCAAGTTTCATTCACCACAGCACTGTTTAATATTTCACTGGGCAACATGAAGACATTAACAAATGTACCACTGACATCAGCCTACATTGATGTTGTTCTTTTCCTAGACCAGACTAAGACAAGGAAGTGTTGAAGGGTCTCACCTGCGTTCTTGTCGGACAGGTACATCATCTTCTTCTTCTTCTGCTTGGCCAGGGGACCACACCCAACTGTGGAGGGGGAGGGGGGTGTCGGAAACTCATCATTAGTAACGGCAGAAAAGGATGTGGAAGGGGAAGTCATGAACTCCAGTTCTGTGAATTTTTTTCCAAGCTCTCCATAAGAATTTAGCAGATCTGATCCGAAAGAGTTTTTCATTAAACTAGTTGCAATATGAATTCCTGAACAGGTACAATGTATGTCAAAGCTGGAGACATGGGTAACCCCTTTCACACCCTTGTGAAACCTGACCTCAAGGTTATCGGGATCAGGTGACAACCAACCAACCACACACATGGAAAAATGCATGCCACACAGCCACATCTGTATACACTCCATAAGGACACAACAGGAACCATCTTTGCACACCAAAGTCCTGATGAGGCAGGACTCCTGGTGAAACATGGGTCGTGTGGTTCACATGAGGTCGTGTGGTTCACATAAGGTCGTGTGCTTCACACGAGGTCGTGTGGTTCACATGAGGTCGTGTGGTTCACATGAGGTCGTGTGGTTCACATGAGGTCGTGTGGTTCACATGAGGTCGTGTGGTTCACATAAGGTCGTGTGGTTCACATGAGGTCGTGTGGTTCACATGAGGTCGTGTGGTTCAGGGGTCGTGTGGTTCACATGAGGTGGCTGCACAGACGGCTGGGATCTAGACTACTACAGATGTCATTATGAGGCACAGTGTCTAAAGTCCTAGGCTATATTGCACCACCTTCACATGTCATATGACTAACAACATCACAACAGCAGCAGAATAGATAATATATTGTACAGTGTTGTAACTAAACTCATCAGGTATTCGGCGATGTGGTCGTGTTTTTCTTTGAAATTAATTTGCTGAGTGAAGATTGATTACTTGATTGATTGATTGATTGATTGATTGAAGAATAATCATTGTTTCAAAGACTTGATCACTCGTCAGCGATTTTTTTTAATCATTTCTTTTCTGAGCAAAGAGCTTTTCGATTGTTTGATTTGAGAAATTGTAGAATTTTCACCCTAATCTACAAAACATCAAGAAATGTCCACAGTGTCCTCAGATAGAAGCCCATCACCAGCAACACAGCAAATACTGCTCATTCAAACACAGCATGGAAATTCTGCATTGTTATATATCAATGTGCATTCATTTTTTAATTCATTTTCATTCAAAACGCAGTTGTTACATTTTTATGTTCGGGCAGTTAAAGCTCCATGCTAACAGATAGTAGGGCTTCTGCATTCACACAGACAAAAGTCTTTTAATTTCAATTCTTCTGTTTACCATGAACTCCGGTTTGCAATGTTTGCAAAACTGAGTTCAGCTTGCCATTCCTACACAACATGCTCAAACTCAAAGCAGATTGCTATCAAACCTTTCAAGCCAAAAAATTCAGGCTTTCTTCAGGAACTGTTTGCATCACTTTCTTGCAATCCTGTTATGTGTTTTTCTGTCAAAGTCTACATGTCATTGAATGCCATTAGAACTATTAGGTTATGGCAGACACTTAATATTCCTGCAGGATCAAGTCTGCAAGCCAAGAAAACACACCTAGGATTTTTCTGTGGTCAAATTTTCTGTCATTGTTGTTAACTTTCCTAGTCATGCTGCATGCTCAGTTGCACGTTCCCTGCCTCTACTGCACATGGTACAGTCCTGACTAACAGTGTCTCTGCCAGGGACAGGAACAGTCCATTCAGAGCCAGGGGGTGTTAGTAGCGAATCATGCAGGAGGACAAGTTGCACCGAAGACGGGTGAAAAACAAGAACAAGAGAAATAGGAACTGATGTAAATTTCCAGCCCATAAACATCCCAAAACTCCTTCAACATAAATTTTTTACATTATAGAAAACCACAAATGACTAAAACTAAAGATTTTGGAGGCTGAAATAAACTAAGTAAAATCAGCAGTTCCTGTTTCTGGTCTTGTTTCGTCCGTTTTCGTTGCAGCGCGACATTTCTTGACGGGAGGAACTTACGAATACCGGACGGGCGCTCGACATAGTCGTACTCCGGTTTCACGAACGCCTTCCTTCTCTCCTCGAGAACCTGGCTCGGAATCAGCCCGGCAGGGCCGTTATTCTCCGCATTCGCTGCCTGCAACGGACCAATGGCAAACCTCCTTTCATAACTATGGACCAATCACAGGCCTCAAGACATTCACAACCACCTTGGTCAAGAGAGAACCTCCCTGATTGGCTTAAAAGGTGACCAATCAGAGGAAGACATTGAGCAACAACAATTTTTTTTCTGACATGTTTTTCAGAAATGCCTTCATCCAACATGCTTCATGCCTGACTCTTTCTGAAGATAATGGATTCAGGAAAAAAGTATTTATCAGATTGTGGAATGATTGTTAACTTTTTACAGTTTTTTCCTGACACAAGATTAAAATTGAATTTCGTGACCATATTTGCACATTTGTATCTTGAATTTTTTCTACATGCAGGATTAAAGCTGTTGTTCAAATTTTTAGTGGAATACAGTATCAGGCATTAAGAAGGTTGGATAAGGCTTGATGATATCCCGGCCACTCTGTTTTGTTTCCCAAATTTCAGCCCTGAAAACTGCAGTGTTTCCCCAGCGATGTCTTGAGCCCTGTGAAAGATTAAGACGTGAGTTTGCAGATTCTGAAGTGTTCGCACATTTGTACCACTTCCTCCGGCCCCCTGGCTCCTGCGCCACGTAGGCTTTCCGCCGCTCCTCCAGAGTCTGGCTGGGAACCAGGCCGGCGGAGATGGTCTCCTCTAGCAGCCGCGCCTGCAACAAACCGGGACAGAACCGGGGAGACTTTTAACCATAGTTAGTGAGAAAACCACTCTTGGTTGCCAGGCAGTGCTGCATGCAGGGGACTGAAAAATACTCATGGCCGGGTAGGCCAGCCTGAGCAGAGTTAGGAGGTTAGAGGGAAACCAGGTCTGCTCAACTCATGCCTGGAAGGAACTGGTGCAGAACCAAACAACTTTTCACCAACTGTTACTGGGAATATCATTCCTGGCCGCAAGACAGCCCTGCATAGAACTGTGTAACTGTTAGTAAAAAAACGCTCGTGGTCACAAGACAGTGCTGTACTAGACTGTAAGGGAAAAAACTGTTCCTGGTTGCAAGACAGCTCAGCACTGGACCATTTACCTGTTAGCCTGAAAGTTCATCTGTGTTGGTAGAAATCATTTTGAAGCAAACTTCAACATTAGCAGGCATCAAGTGCTGATTAGATGCTGGCAGGATTCTTCATGGCATTAAATAGACATAAGTATAAAAGTAGTTTAAAACAGTCTGTAGATAAGTCAGAAAGAAACAGGTCAGTCTAAGAACAAAATTCTATTCATTGAAATCAGCTGCATGCCCCAAATGTAACGTTACAGCCCACACATTTTCAAACACAATCGTCCTCATGCACATTTCAGATCGCACCACACATCAGGTGCAAATCTAAAGGTTAAACAGGCTGTGCACAACAGCCAGAACACAGACAAATGGATGATGCAGAAAGGAGTAAAATGGAAAATCACAAAAATGGATGAAAGTATACAAAAACCTGAGGTTTTGCCAGCATCGAAGTATCTTTACAACAAGGCCAATCTTTGATTCAAACTTGTCCGTAAAATTTTCCCAGTAGAGTTTTTGTAACATGTGAAACTGGGATGGTGTAAATATGTTCAGACCTGGCAAAGCCTATGATAAAGAGATAAGATTTTGTAAGAAAATTTGTGAAATGTAACACGTCTTAAAGACGTACCTGCCACCAGTTGGTGTCGTCCTGGTTAGTTAGTGAGTTAGTAAGTTTCTGTGCCATCCTGGTTGGGATAGAGTTAGTTAGTGAGTTAGAAAGTTTCTGTGCGTACCTGCCACCAGTTGGTATCGTCCTGGTTAGCTAGTGAGTTAGTAAGTTTGCGTTAGTTAGTGAGTTAGTAAGTCTCTAGACATACCTGCCACCAGTTGGTGTCGTCCTAGTTAGTTAGTGAGTTAGTAAGTTTGCATTAGTTAGTTAGTGAGTGAGTGAGTTTTCTAGCCGTACCTGCCACCAGTTGGTGTCGTCCTGGTTGACGATCTGGAGCACGTCGCCCTTCTGGAAGGCGAGTCCCGCCTCCTTGCAGGGGATCAGGTTGTCCTTCGCAGGGTCGTAGTCAAAGTGGCTCTTCACATACACCTGGGGGAACGGGACAAGACATTTATATACATCTTCACATACACCTGAAGGAACGGGACAAGACATTTAGCTTCACATACACCTGGGGGAGGGGGGAGAGGGACAACACGTTATAACATCTTCTCGTACACCTGGGGGAACAGGACAAGACGGTATCTTCACATACTGAACTTGCATGCACAGGTAAGGGATGGCAGCCCTTCAAAAGAGATGTTACTCTGTTAGAGAGGCTTTGCATGGCTAACTGACACGAGATCAAGTGGTCATGGGTTCCGTTCCTGGCTAGACGTTGTGTCCTTGGGAAAGGCACTTTCCTCACTCCACCCAGGTGTTAAAGTGGGTACCTGACTTTGGTTGGAGAGGTAAAAGGCGGTGGAAGGAGAGGGTTGGGCTCTGTCTTCCGGATCCAATCCCATGCCCTAGACACTGTGGCTCATAAGGGCTATGGCACTACCTTAAAGTTTACCTTTACCATTGTTTTATGATGAAGTCAGTCACTTCTTGAAGGGTACTGCCTACTTAAGACATGTACCTGTGCATCTAAGACGTACCTGTGTTGCGGGAAGGTTCTCCTGGTAGCTGGGCAGGATCTTAAGTGTGATGCTGCCGGTGGCGTTCTTTAAGTAGTCCTGCAGCGCCTCGGGGCTGTTGGAGACGTCTTTGCCGTTTATCTCCTTGATGATGTCACCAACATGCAGCAGGCCTGGGGGGACACAGGGGGGTCATTTCATATTGCACGGGGGGGGGGGTCATTTCAAAGGACATAGGGGGATGTAAGGGGGCTGATGTCACCAACATGGAATAGACCTGGGCAAATACAGGGGGGTTATTTCAACTTACTCAGGCGGTGATTTCATAAAACAAAAAAGTCTTTTGGCCCGATTCCCCAGTGTAGCGATATTTGAGGTAAGTTTACTGATCGTTTTCCTGTAAAAACAGCAGATTGATGACTGTCACAAGCATGTCGCTCCCATGTGATCCGCATTTCAGGCCAGGGAAAAGTGGGTTTGGCCCAGTACATTTTTTTTACTTGTCCTGTAGGGCCAATTTTTAAAAACTTGTCCAATCCTGAGGGGGTATAAGGGAGGAAGGGTGTGTAGAGGGGGTGAGCGGAAGGGTGTGTCATGTAGACAAGGAATTAAAGACTACACTGAAGTCTAAAAGCAACCCACTCGAGATTCTATTGTGAAACTGGACTTGATTTTGTATGACGACTCTGATTTGATGATCTGGTTTTGTTGTGTTGTGTTTTAATAACTATTGTATTATCTATCCTTATTATGATTTCATTTGTATCAATTTCTGTATATAATTATAACTTCAATTTCTGTCATGCAACTTATTTTTCCCATGTTCTTATGATCCATACTTTATGGGCACCCTCGGAAATCAACCAATGATTATCGGGGCTGCCCGGATGCTTTGAAGATTAGATAAACAAACAAACAAATAAACAACCAACCCTCAAACCAACAGCCGCCGCTGCCTGCAGGGACAAAAGTTGTCCAAGTATCAAGGCAGAATTCTTTTTAAAAAAGACTGAAAGGGGAGCAAAATTTGAAATTGAAAAGCCTACTACACTAAATTTACCCGTAAATCAAGTTCTCACTTGTTTTACATAAGTCCATCATAGTTCAGGGCTCTCCCACTGTTTGAAACTCGCCTGATGATAGAATTTGGTGACGTCAGTCAGCTACATATCCCAAACGCCCCATCAGTTCTGATATATATTATTATTAATAGGGCTTTTCGAACTGGCTTTACTTGTAGAGCCTTCGCAACTTGAAAACACCTACTATCTCATCAATTCCCTCAAATAAAAAAGAATTCCTTGAAATCCATCATCAGGAAAGCCAGCTCGAAAAGCTCTATTGATATATATCAAAACTGACGTCACCAAAATCAAGTAGCTGTCAGCATGGCACGTTTTGCAAACAAACAAACATCCCGCCCACCTTGCCTGTCGATCATGCCTCCGTGCATGATCCTGGCGATGACCAGCTCCCCGTTCTCGACCTTGAGCGTGACCCCTAGCGGCTCTCCCTCCGACTTGCGGATGCCGACCATGCGGATGGCGTCCCCGGGGGCCATGCCGTTGTACGCCGGGGGTGGGGGGGACGACAGCTGAACCGGGGAGGGGGGCGGGGTCTCGTACGACTTGGCGGCTACCGCGTCGTGAGCCTCGAGTAGAGCCTGTAAACAACAACAAATAATAATAAACAACAAATCAGGGCTCTAGCCAGCCTGAAATTTAATCCCGTAAGGCCCAAATTTTGGTCAAAACCCAACATATCGAGCGCCGAAGGTCTAAATTTTGAAATCTAGACCCTCTGAAACGCTATCTCCAGCATTTTGAGGGGCAAGTTTTGCTTATTTACTTGACAAATATACACATGAATTTAAGTCGGCAGAAATAAAACATTTTCAACACCGGTCCCGTTTGCGCCCTGTACTAAATATAGTAGGAAATGAGACACCCTACTTTGGACAGAACGCCCTAAAGACGTTAAATATTTTCCTTCCATGTTTTCCATGGACGATTTCTCCGGTAACTTCCACTTGATTTGATCAAAATTCGTCAATTCAAGTTTTCAAACAACCCCATCGTCGCACCAAATATCAATTTCCGATAAAAACTCACGGATTCGCGCTTCAACATCTCGTGAACCGCGAGACTTGTATGTCATTGGTCGATTTTCTGTGACGCGGCGTGAACGAACGCTGTTATTGGTAGATAATATCTGATTCTGTGGTTTCAAACTCTCAACACCAGTTTTCGCGGGAAGAAGGTGTGTGTAACTCGGCGTAAAACTTTACAATGTTTAGCAGAAAATACGGAAAGCCTGGTAACTACCGGAGTATTTTTTTGTGTGGCTATAATTGGCGGTGAACCGGCGAAAACAGCAGAAAAAACGTCAGCCCGATGCGACCGGGCACTTCTAGTGGGGAGGGGGGCGCACAACGCTGATTTTCTTTTAGCCCAAGAACCACTGGCAACCTCCGCGCCTCCGTTTGTCTGCCATAAAGCCACCTTGGGGTTGTCACCTGTCGCCGGCTGAAGATAAAAATGGCCTGAATCGACTTCGCTTCAAACTTCCGCTTCTTTTCTGGAGATCATTGCAAAAGTTCAAGCCCTGTCTATATCTTTTCTCCCGATTTTTGTCCGTCAAGGTTTACGGATTGGTCTTGAATTTTTTCCGTAACACGCAGCAAAGTGCCGTAAATTTACGGCAAAACTGGCGCTGGCTAGAGCCCTGCAACAAATAGATAACAACATTCAACGGGCTGAACTGGAGGAATCCGAGGAGAAAGTCTGTACCATTTTTTTAGAAACAAAATTTCAGTGAGTGAATATAGTCTAATTCAAATTTTCCTCATAGCTCTGTTTTAATCTTGTCTTCTTGATAAATATCTATTTGATAACCCTTGCCAAACTGTTGTCTAATGTAGCATTAATGCCAGAAATACATATGCAGCACTAATGCTTGGTTAGTGCACACTGCCATGGTAATTATTGATAAATATTTATTTGATAATGCCTGAGAACCAAGGAAATCAATTAGTCTGGAGAAAATCCCTGGTGTCTGTCTAAAACTTGCAGAACAACATAATTATACAAATGTAACTTTGTCAAATTAACCAAGAGGCAAACTAAGCTGCAAGAGTGATGGAACAGTGAGGCCTGACCTTGAAGTGCGGCTCGTTCAGCAGTCCGGAGAGTTCCGCGGCGTCGTTGCTCCCGGCGATGACGGGGTTCAAGTCCGTCACGATCTCGTCCACGAGCTTCAGGTTCTCCTCGCGAACAGGCTCGAGCTTCTGTTCCTCAAGACGGTCGTGAGCCTAAAAAATACGCAAAATATCGTTATTACGGACCAACAACACGAACAGGCTCAAGCTTCTGTTCCTCAAGACGGTCGTGAGCCTGCAACGGGCGCAAAATATCGTTATTAGGAACCAAAAACAAGAACAGGCTTGAGCTTCTGTTCCTCAAGACGGTCGTGAGCCTAAAAAATACGCAAAATATCGTTATTACGGACCAACAACACGAACAGGCTCGAGCTTCTGTTCCTCAAGACGGTCGTGAGCCTGCAACGGGCGCAAAATATCGTTATTAGGAACCAAAAACAAGAACAGGCTTGAGCTTCTGTTCCTCAAGACGGTCGTGAGCCTAAAAAATACGCAAAATATCGTTATTACGGACCAACAACACGAACAGGCTCGAGCTTCTGTTCCTCCAAACGGTCGTGAGCCTAAAAAATACGCAAAATATCGTTATTACGAACCCTTATCTGTTACCCAGACTTAACGCTAGCGAAAAGGCTCGCGTTTCTGTTCCTTCTACCGGTCGAGAGTCTTGGCTATCCAAAGTGAATTGCTAGAAAGGGTGGAAACTTTGGGACAACCAAGAAAATCAAGCACTTAATATACATGTTCCCAAAATAGTCACACACACAATCACATCTCCTTATAACCAGCAGTCACACGGCTTCATCCTTATAAGAACCAGCAGTGGGTAGAATGTACTCACGACTGCTGCGGCTTGACAGACGACTCAGCTGGGAAATCAGCCCAGTAAACGCTAACGACCACCTGTCACTAACGAGGACGTGTCATCAGGGCTCTTACACAGGTGAAATATGAAGGAACAATAACCCCATTATAACTGTGCCTGTGGTGCTTGCTTCATCATGGGGAGTTATACTTATAGCAAGTCAGGACGGAAACACTCTGACAGTTTTTACTGATCAAGCACAAATATGTATGAAAGATCATTCCCAATGAAAGTCTGTAAATATATCACTTACACAGTGATATATGAAGGAACACTTAGGTAATTATACTTCCCATGTAGCTCGGAATATGTCAGCACAGCACTTATACAGGATGAAATATGACGGAGCAATAACCTAATTATAGTTTGCTGTGCCTGGGCTGCTATTATTAATATTTCTCATTGATTCACGTCAACTTTAGGACAGAAACACTCAGATTTTTATGTATAAAACATCATTCCTGATGAAAAACTGTTGACACATAACTACCATAAAGATTTATGAAGGAACACTTAGGTAATTATACTGAGCTTGTAGCTGGGTAGATAAATTTAGGTCCACACAGAACTGGCAGAGAAAGAAAGTGTATTTGCTAGAATATAACGTTAACGTTTCACATGTAGTTTAAAAAATGTGGAAAAAATATTCAATGCACCAACATATTGCAAAGACTGGCTAGTTGATTTTTCACTGCTCCCAAAGGAAAAGTCAACCCTAGCAAAATCTGATTTATAAACCTCAAATACTGCTGGTTTAAGTTCACATTTTTGTATGCACCAAGCTACTTTGTACCCATCATCCGTTAATATTCACAATCAGCCTTCCGGCAATAATCTGTTATCAAAAGAGTCACAAAAGCCTATGATATAGAAAATGATGGATGATAAAAAAGTAATTCATCTAATCCCAGTCATGATTCCCAGCGTGGCACCTGTTATTAATGTCTTCATAAGCAACTGAATTAGGCTGGCACAAAACATTTCATAAGAATCCATGAAATGATAGACGGCTGAAAAAAGAACAATTTTGGCTCCATTGATACAGTGTATGTCTTGATAATGTTGTTTGAAATCATGCAATTTCTAGACCTGAGAGAGGTAAAACTCAGGTCCACATGCTGAGAGCTTAACATTTGTACAGTAGAGAATGAACATGACATTGAATGTGCAGGTATGAATATGTGACTTTCATCATCTGTGCCAAGCCTATAAATGGCCTAATGTGACAATGGCATTTTCAGATGTCTGTTTTGAATCTCATGCATGCAGCAAACAGAAAAGAACAATCTGAGGTCTCACATGACCCAGGATAGCGTTTAACCTCTGGATTCAAGATGGCAGAAGGTCGACACCAAATGTTCCATCGTATGACCCAGCCATATTTGGAGGAAAAACAGAGAGAAGCAGGTTTTCAGATCTGAAATTTCCAGATGAATGATGAAATTGTCCACATGCAGACATCCTTTAAGTTTAACCTCTGGAATCAAGATGGCAGAAGGTTATGACCAATGTTCCATTGACCTATGACCTGCCATATTTGGAGGAAAGAGAGTGTACTTGCCACAGGCATGTGTAGAACTGCAGCACAGCTGATGGAGGGCTAGGGCTAGTCACAAATCTAAAGGAGGGGGTGCAGAGAGGGGGCTACCAGGACATGGGGGGGGGGATATGGTGGAGGGGGTTTGGTGGAGGAGGGGGGGTGTGATATGGGTGCCAGAAATCAGACAGGTTGATTTGATAAGGAAGAGGCCTTATCTAATCAGTTGAGAACGGGGCTGTCTCCAGATCTAAATTTTATCCGCCTCACTCATTGTTTGGGAGCCCATGTAGTTAATTCCTGTTGTTGAATCTGTCACTTAAGCCTTTGAAAATATGTGATTAAATCAGGCTAGGAGGGACGGGTCCTGGAGACAACCCCGGTTGAGAATGTGCACAAAGAATGGCAGCGGGTGATGTGAACCAACAAGTCTGGTTCATCCAGCCTGACAACATAACATACAGCATGGAGCGTGCAAAGTACAAACTGATTCTGTCAGAATATGACGACAAAACAGTAATAAGAAAGTAAAGTAAAGGAAATGAAAGTGGAAGTAAGACATTATAGTCTCAGAAAGTAAAAGTATAAAATGTGACAACAAAACAGTCATGATGCAAGAAATGAAAGTGAAAGTAAGAAAGGCAGTCTCAGAAAGTAAAAGTATAAAATAAGGTAGTTACCGGGGGGTCTTCAGGTGGGGGCGTGTTGTTCAAGTCCTGAGAAAGACAAAGAAAGGAAAAGGAAAAACATGAACTAAAGACTACGGAAGAAAACGAACGGAAGAAACTAGAAATCTGATGAAGATAAGCTCTAAAAAACAAGCAAAGAAACATCTGAATAAAGTACAGGAATAATACAACAGAAGCAGACAGAAACAGTACAAAAGTAGCACGTATGTGATATACTACATGCAGAAGGAAAATATGGTAAGTCGTTAAGTTTGCGGGGCGTTTCAAGTCTGCGGCTGAAACAAATGTAGTAACCTGGTAAAAATACCTATGGAGAGGACAAAAGATACTCCACAGCTACATTTGTACATATATAATGAGTTTGGATAGCCTAGTAACGCAATGCAGGTCAGAGTGATAAGTTTCAACTGTGAACATAAAACCGCTGCATTGCACTATCTCAGGATTTACAGTACATAAGTGACTGTTGACTGACAGAGGAGTTGGGCTATTCTTAGACTGATGGGTCACCAAGGTCAGATGTTCAACTGTCAAACCCAGGGATCAGCTGACCTGTCAATCACTCAACCAGCTGTCAATCATCAGCTGTTGTCAGGGCAACACTGCTATAGCCATGACAATACATATGACTATATATTTGTGATTCTTAGGAAAAATATTCCTTCTATTATTTGGGTGTATTATTTGGCCTTCGAGCCACATCCTCAGACCCAAGCAGGAATCTAAGAAAACATTTTTTGTTTGTCTAAGAAAGGATGATGTCTTCAAGAAGGGATAAAGTCTTAAGGTGTTCACTCAAGGAGATGATCTGATGTCTTAGGACTGTCTGCAGTTACTTACAAACACAAACATGGAAAATCCATCTAAGACAAGCTGCAGACAGAAAAGCAAATATCCTGCTAGGGTTGGAATCTTAAACTAGCAGAACATCAGCTGGAAAGGTCTCAAACATGCAGACTAAATGTTTTCATAAATGCAGTAATTTGCCGGAGGAATGTTTCCATGAGTGATGTAATACAATTATTTCTTCCTGTGATTTCAGAGAGCTAAACTCCCACAGAGAAACTGAAGTAATCTATTGGTCCAACTTCTGCCTTGATCATTCTATCAGATTCAGAGTGATCAAGGTGTGGTCAAATTTGTCGTAAGCCTTCGTACGATTCTGATATTGTAGGATTTTCAAGCAGGCAGTGACAGATCCAACTGTCAACAAAGATCGAAGACAGCTTTTCGGTAACAAGACAGATGAACTTTATGTGACACCTGCATAACTATCACAAGAATGCCCTCAGTTTGCGATCGTACCACGAATATGACCAGGGCCCAAAACAACTTGTATACAGACATGGTCAGGGCCCCAATTCCCTCTACCAAATATCCAGCTGCAAACGTAAGTCTGCTAACAAAAACTGAAACTGTAGATTTTAGAGAAAGACAGAAGAACCACATACACATACAGGGCCATCTTACCATGGAGGTTACCTGTATGACCTTGTCAGCTGACCTTCAGAGATGTTTTTATCGAAAAAATATTTTCTTCTTCTGTACAGGCAGTTGGATGTTTTATTCAGTTCAGTTCCTCTTTGTTGTATGTACTTCCCTACAACCTGCCCACCCCCATAGAGAGTTGGGTTCACCTGGTTCTCAGTCAGGACGATCACATCATTCTAAACTTTAGGGGTGTCAACAAAATATTTTCTTCTACAGATGAACATGATGAGAAAAAGTATAATCCTTTTGTTTGTTTGTTGTACGTTTAATCACCTGAAAACAGAGAGGTAAAAGATACAAAGAAAGCTAGAGACATTTAAGAGACAAGTTTAGGTAAAATGTGTTTTTCTCTTTTCCTTCATATCAGATATTTACGACCAGTCCACTATCCCAGTGGGGGTGGGCAGGACTGGTGATAATGACAGGTTAGTGAACTTGTACAAAGGCGTCCCCCCTCGGGGCAGAGTCAGTCAAACCTGTCGCACAACTCAGACACAAAAACACGGAACACTGATAGGACTGACATCAACAAACACAACGCTCGGATAACAACACTGCACCGTACAATAAATTTCTCACAGACACTCACCCACACTATCCAGTTAATATTCTGGGGGCAACTTCTGTCAAAACAGTGACTCACTGACTGCACAATTCTGAACGCAATTACTCTCTACTTTCAATAATCATGACAGAGGAAGGGCAGTTTTTTCAAGAGTGTTTCAGGATGAGGAAATGATGCCAATATACCAGGATCTTGTCTTGTATTGATGAGACTTACCGTAGTATAAATTCACTCGGGCATGAAGTTGTATTTCTATGGACTTACAAGAAGCCCGATCATGTGCAAGCCACATGTGGCAACATGGACTACACATGTGTAACACATGTACTACACATGTGTAACACATGTACTACACATGTGTAACACATGTACTACACATGTGTAACACATGTACTACACATGTGTAACACATGTACTACACATGTGTAACACATGTACTACACATGTAATGTTACTGGTTCTGATTGCATCCAGGCTTCACCAACAAAGCCAACATTCCCAGCCTGCCCAGAACAACACGGCGGGTTTGAGGGCAGCTCTGCGATTCTCAGCGTTGGAAACACCAGCTTATCTGCTCTCAGACATCCAGCTCAGTCCCATCACTCCACAGTTCCATGCCCCCCTCCCCCTCTGAGTCTAACAGACACAATCATGTATTCCATGATTCACATGAAGTATGCACGTTTCACCAAACCCCCATCTCTATTAAAACTGAAACACAAACCTTCCAACCAACAGCTTAGTTAGTGGAAGCCAAAGAGACCTGACAAACACAGCATGGATCTCACAGTATCTCCTGTGTGCAGGCCTGACACACAGGCTTCACGTTTGAATGAAACAACAACTGACACAACAACAGAATCATGCACGTCAATCCAACCCTTTAACTCTACAACTAAACACCAACCTTTCCAACACTGTAAGTGACAGTAGAGTAAGCAGCAGCCCAGAACACTTGTAGAAGGAGCTACATGTAAGCTGAGACTGAGACAGGCTTGTAACATGGATAATCTTCACTAGTGCAGTACTAGCATGTCCAGCCATACAGCAATCAGATTTGAATGAAACAACAACTGAAACAACTGAAACATGTTGCATCAAACCTTCAGCTCTACTAAAACACTAAGTAAATGTTAACCAACCTTTTAAACAGTCAGCAGCAGCACAAGAGACTTGTACTTTTAGTAGCAGGAGTAAAACTGAGACAGACACAGACTTGTGAGAACCAGGTCCAGTCAAGCGCGCAGGTACTATGAGGTAGCGTCCCTCTCCCACCCTGTAATCCGATACCTGCGGGCTAATTCCTGAGGCACTGCCAACAGCTGTGAGGGCTGGGCCACTACGCTAGCAGGGGTGGCTGGGAACAGGATTTTCTAAACTGCTGCTGATCATGACTTTCTATTAGTTTTGTATGATAGAATATTTTGTCATATCAACGTTTCTTTATTTGAATTTGGTGAATTTTGTAACCTGACAGAATAAATCATGGAGAGGCTGCACACCCCTGTGCTGAATGGATCGCCCCACTTATCCTGTCTATTCATGTCAACAACAACAAATAGGACAATTGGGTCACTGGGGCACTGATGGTCAAGGTTAATCAACCATAGTTAACAAAGCTAACGAACCGAAGTTAAACCTGGGCATTAGGGCACTGATAGTCAAGGTTAATTACCCCTAATTCATGGTGAGTGTAACGAACCATAATAAACAAAGCCACAAACACTGTCTCTGGCATTTACGGTATCAGAGCAGAATTAGAGGAAGGGGTTGATTTTATAACAGGCATTGAAATAAATAAAGGCACAAAAATTTCTATCATTCACAAAGTTTGGTCTCCAGACTACTGTCTGTCATAGTTGCCTTTACCAAGCCTCTCCAGTCGATTTGAAAGTTTGTCTCAGTTTCTTTTAAAGTAAGTTTCTTAACTTAAGGTGACATGAAGAAATGCTACTTTAACAATCCTGTAGTCACTACTTGAAGTGTAAACAGTTATTCATCTAGACTTGCCTCCCGACCATAACATGTACAAAGGTTACTTTTATATCCCCATATTCTTCATGATCACTACACCATGACTACTACTGATCATTTCCTCCTTCCTTCTTTCCCACCTTCCCTCCTTCATAATCAGGACCTGCCCTATAGAAATATCTAGTTTGAAACCGACACAACAATTGCTACTTCATAACATTAGAGTATGGTTGCTACAGCACTAACTTGTCACTAACACATGTCCACATGAAAATTAACATAGGTCCTCCACAACTGTCTGGACTTTACTAAAACCTTATAAGCCGACTAAGATCCTTCCTCCAAAATTCAAGGCATCCAGTCGAAGCTCAAAACAAAGTGCCCTTTTTGTTTTGCTTGTTTACAAGGGAATAATCATGTTATTGGCACGTCTAACTGTAACGCTACATGTCATAGGCCCTCAATGCTGTACAATTATTTGTCCTCACTACAACATGAAGTCTCTATCCCAAAACATTTCTAGTCAAAAACTGACAGAAAGTGCTGCTGTTTTTTAGGTAATTAATTAATGATCAAATAAACCAGTCACCAATAATTAGATTAACGAGTCGTTAATACTTACTGAGTGACTGGAGAACTGGTCAGGCACTCTCTCCTAAAATAGTCATGTAGTCAGGGACAGTTCAGTAACGCTCACAGTATCGCGGGTTGGGATTCAGCAAGCATACCAAAAAACACCTGTTGTCATAACAACCAAAAATTTGGAATTTGTGGATCATCCCTGAGATTAGAACAAACAAACGAACGAATGAAATACAAGCAAAGAAACAAAGTTCTTCTAGAAGAGTTAGGTTTAGTTTGGCTCCCCCCCAGAACGTCTAGTGAACTGTCCCTGCGGTCCCAGGGTACATACCACAGACATACCACACTCCCAGCATGCTCTAGTTACCAGAACAAACATGGGAGGTGAAGATCAAATTCACAGGGCCGGGACAGGGGAACGCTGCGGTTCTAGTCATATGAAAGTAAACAAATTTTTCCAGAAGGATCCATTAGTTCTAAGAGTTCCTTAATTTGTCATCCAATGTGCTGGATAAAAAGGATTAAAACCCAACTCCATGCACAGCAGTTTCTGTAGGGGGGAGGGCACAAGGTCATTTTCAAGGTTAATTATGCCATACTTCAAGCATAATTTGGCTTCTACAAGGTCACCTCAAGGTTACTGTTTTCCTTCCGACCCTAACAATGTCTGAAGGAGGCATAATTCTGCTGCAGGTTCCGTTGGAAGGAAATTGCTTTTGCACAACGCCCTTGAAGCTTTCTCAAGAACAAAAGGTCACGGCGTCTGCGGCAGTCTTGCAGAAAATGGCGTCTAATATCCAGGGAGGGTTCAGACCTGCCCTGATGATGTTCCATTGTTGTGGATCCTGTCAAATTGTTATAAGCCAATAATTCATTCAATTTCTGCTATGCTGCAGCCCCACCTAGTGGGCAGGAACTAAACTGCAGCATGCCAGATCATTACCACTGGCCATGGGCGCTCAGCCCAAGCTTCAAACATCAAATAACTTTAGACCGTCCATCTCTGACTCATTACCTGAAGTATGAACATTGTGACAGTTAAATGACTTATTAACTAAGCTAGAAATACTGATGACTTGTCCTATTGACGATGGGAGTATCCAGTCGCCTCTCGAGAAATTTTAGGCAAAGGACTAAAACTTTATCATAATGATCATTTAGCACTCGCCCAGGGATAACTTATCAACCTAGTTATTAATATCAATAACTCACCCTAACAAGGGACTTCATGACAGGACTGTCCATGGTAATTATAACTCATTAACTAAGTCAGTAACATCGTTAACTCACCCTAACGAGGGACTTCATGACGGGACTGTCCATCAGACCCTTGAGGAAGATCAGGTCCGTGTCCTTCGCTCCGGCGCTCCCAAGATCCTCCATGTTGTCGAGCACGGCCTGAACTGCGGCTGGGGAGGGGGGCGGCAAGGTCAAACTCACAAGGTCACACAAAACCCACTGTTGCACTCAATATTAGAATGATAAACAATATCTAGACAATTCAATATCGGAGATTCTACATGTATGCAACTGTGTCAATGTACTGGAACTGTACTACAGAAAACTACCTAGGGACAAGGTCAAACTCACAAGGTCACACAGATCTCCTTGTTGTACTTAGTATGAAATGATTGTACAACATATTTCTACACAATAATAAATACAAACAAGTGTGTCAACATACTGGCACTGCACTACAGAATAGTGTGTCAATGATTTGCCTAAAAAGAAAAGTCATAAACGTTTGTTCAGTGTTGGTAACATACATGTATACAGCTCAGGGTGAGTGTGTTTGGGAGATGTTTCATAAGACGGACAAATCATGAGATATGGAGCTGGGGATGGAGCAGAGGGGAGGAGGATGTGCAGGTACATGTGTCAGGGAAACCATGACTACCATAAGGATGTCTCTCTGGACTATCACTACTTTGCCCAGTCCAGTTTCCCATGGCTGGAAAAGAACAAGTGATATTTCCTACTGCCCAAACTTACAAACTATGGCACACTCAAAGTCATGCATGAATCTGAGAGGAAAAAACAGCAATAAACTTTGTTATAAATGAATAAAGAATGGAAAAGTGGCCTTTTACCAATACAATCTTTTGCTTCCAAATGTATCACAAATTATCCTGAAGTTACAGCTTTTTCTGTCTCATAAAGGCTTCTAAGGTCCTTGATCATACAAAACTGTTTGGAAGAATTTAATGTCAAGTTTTTCAGAGAAAAGAAAAAATATGAGAAACAACAAATTGTACTGGTTTGGCCGTAGTGACCTTTGACCTACCATCATATTCTTTATGTACGTTTGTGACGTAGTCCATAAACAAGGCTAGAAACGAGATGATAAACAAAATTTTTCATTTATTGTCTATCGTCCATAAACAAGGCTTGAAGAAAACAAAACAAGAAGCAATTTTCTTGTTAATGTTTCTTTGACACCTGTAATTAAACAAGGCTGGAAGCAAACATGATGATAAAAGGCTGATAAACGATGCACAGGAACGACCCATGCTGCTGAAGGTGACCCAGCCATTATGACCCATGCTGCTGAAGGTGACCCAGCCATTATGACCCATGCTGCTGAAGGTGACCCAGCCGTTATGACCCATGCTGCTGAAGGTGACCCAGCCGTTATGACCCATGCTGCTGAAGGTGACCCAGCCGTTATGACCCATATATCAGCAATGTTCATTTTACTGCTGGACACATTATGACTGCAAAAAACAGTTTTGACGTCGAGGTGTTATCAATTTATCGTATTGGGTCTCAGATATTTTCTGGTGAAAATTCAGCAAGCAAGTGGACAAGCTGAAAACAGGGGGCTGGGAGAAAAACTTCAATCTGACAATATTCACTCCCTGAAACTGTGTGTCCCAAGGTACAGACTTTTCCCTCACACTATGTTTTCATGTTAATCTTCCAGTTCAAATTCAATCATTGGCATTATTCCTTTTGATCTGAGAACCAACAGATCACTTACAGGAATCCCTGTGACTGTAGGTTCAGCACTAAGGACAGGACCTGTATGTAGATACATCATTTTCTACTGCTTTCATGTTGATCTTCCAGTTCAGCAGCCTCTTTCTAAATCCAAGAAAATAAATCAGTATGACTAAACCAATTCACAGTTACTGCTTTCCCGCTGCCCGCCCAGCGGCCCAGCTAACTACAGACCATGAAACCTGAGCACAAATCAATACGGCACAAAACGGCAATGTCGGCTACTCGCGCTGACGGCCAATATCACCTCTGGTTCAAGTTCAGGTTCAATAGGAAAAGAGCTGACAGGGATTAGCTACTCCAAGGTTTCCTGCGTGACAAATGTTTGTAGGTTTTGGTACAACACAGTCAAGTTCAAACTTGCCCAAGAGGACCAGGACAATACAGTCAAAACTGTCCAAGAAGACCACTCTGGGGAACAATAAAATCTGGTCTATGTGGACAGGTGGTCACTCAAGAGAGGGTCAATGGGAAAAATTATCTAACTGATTCTAAGGGACCACTTACAAGAGGTGGTCAGGTATAGTCAAACTGTTTGACTGTAGTACTCCAAAGCTCCTGAATGATATCTAGCACTGGTACAAAGGCGGTTAACGTGAAGATTTCAGGTATAGCGGAATAAATGTTAAGGGGAATGCTGTCCCAATTCAGCATATTTTAGATGTCTCTGCAAAAAATATACATCACATTTTTGGCACTGTGGCAGGACTTATTGGTGCATGTGCAGTTCACATGCAAACGTCGCCGATAGTGAAACAAGTATTGATGTCGTGCTGTAGATGTTGCAGCTGATATCGGCTAGACAATTCTGCTTCAAAAGGAATATAGAGCTCAGCTGCTGTGGAAAATAAACTAAAATGTATAATTTCAGAAGAGATAAGAAACCACTATTTTTCCAGAGATAGAGTACACCCCTGCAGTACTACTGTTATATTGTATAGTTCCCAAAAGTGGAGAAAATACCAAAACTGTTTTCTGGTTGCTAAAAATAACGCAATTCAAACACAGAAGAAATGACTACATTAGTGGCGACCTCAGCACTACTGAGGGAAATGTAGCGTTGCTTCATGGGTAATTTACATGCAGATTCCCACCTTTATTGTCTGTCAGCACAGTGAAAATCACTTTCCCTTTCTAACTGCTGAACTGGTTCATGAAACAGTGTGGGTCTGGGGTAAAGTCTGTACCTTGGTACGGAGTTGTGTGACAGTAGAAATGTATCTATCTACAGGTCCTGTCCTTAGTGCTGAACTGCAGTCATGGTTACTGGAATCACAACTTCCACAGTGTGACTGTCAGAAAAGGCATGAGTTGTACCCAGGCTGATGCAAAGTTGTCCCACAGTGGAAATGTGTTTGCATACAGGTCCTGTCCTTAGTGCTGAACTCACTGTCATAGGGATTTCTGAAAGTGATCTGTTGGCTCTTTGATTTAAACGATGCCGAACTGTAAGATCAACATGAAAACAGAGTCTGAGGGGGAAGTCTGTACCTTGGTACACACAGTTTCAGGGAGTAGATATAGTCAGATTCAAGTTTCCCTCCCAGCTCTCTGTTTTCAGCTTGACAGCCCTCTTATTGAATCATTAAGAAAATAGATCGGTGTAGCTCAAACAATCCAGAGAATTTTTCCTGCAATGATTTTCATTCGTACATGTTAAATTAGGCAACAGGTCAAAAACCAAGAAGTGAAAAAAAGGTCCCCACCCCAGGCTGGGTCACATTATCATACTTTACCACTCAGCAAAATTATTAACATCATTAATGTTGATTACTGATGTGGAAAATATAGAGCAAATCTAGAATCACGTTCATTAACAGCAGTGTCTATGAGAAACATGCAGTAAATGTTGCAGTGAATAAAAATAATGATCCATTATCAATGTAGACTATTGGACATACAGAGCAAAATCTGCCAATCAAAAATAAATCCAATACTCTATAATTATTAAAAGTGGGATATTGGAAAATCAAACTGAGTAAATCTAGCAAAAATAAAACATGTTATCAGCGTGGAATATTGAAAAAAGAGTAACATGATACATGAAATATTGCAACAGATGTTCATAATTCATGTGGCATATTGGAAATTTCTGCAACTGTAGCGATAATGTGTAACATGATATGCTGCTGTAACGGCTGCGTGCATGAAACACCTGATAGAATTTTTCCCTCCATTTATTCAGCGGAAACTGTAAATGAACCAACTTTCTCAACATCTTGATTGATAAAAAACGTGAGATACCGGACTCTTGGCCCCAACTTGGCAAACATGACATATGGAGGTCACCTGGGGTGTGGCACTACTTTTTCATGACACGACCATCATTAAATCATTACTATACTTCACCACAAGGGGATGGAAATATTGCTTCAATCCGTCTCGTGTGTTTCTGCCAGAAAGTGCTTTCATTGGTACGCCAAAAATAGTTACTTAAGCAACTGGATAATATTTCAAAACAGTCAGACGTTTCAGACAGCTTCCACTATCTTTCGTCAGTGACTAAAGAAGGATCTGGTACAACTAGGTTTTATACCAAAACTCTGAATAGATATGTTAATGAAGGGAAGACAATTTCAGATGGTTCAATAGGATAACTTTCATTCGTTGTTTTTAGCCCTCTGTTTTCATGATGTGTTCTTGCCAGAAATGTACATCATCTAAGAAGGTCTGGGAACCAGGGACATAATTTGCATTGGCCTGATGTCCAGTGCCCTCCATGTAGCCTGTCTCACCAGTAATGATATACGGTATTGACCTCTGCAGCACAGGAATATGGATTTTCTACCCGTTCTGTCGCCCTGCTAAGCTACAAGTTCATACATGTATGAAGCACTGACTTTTTTTATCACAGCCAAAAGCAAAACAAGCGACCATGCTTTTGTTTCCTACTGTCTGTCTCTCAGTTCCTGTGTATTTCTGCTTGACAGTTTCTTTCATACTACACCCTGTTTTCATATTGTCCTCTTGCTAGGATCATACCTTAGATTAGAAGAATGTCTGAGAATCAAGGACAATATTTAAGGTCCAGTGCCCTCCATGTAGCCTGTCCCCCAACAGTAATGAAATATTGACCTGCAGAAATATGGATTTTCCATCGTTTTGCCGCCTGCCGAGCTGCAAGTTCACAGGAGACTCTGACCTGCTCATTACAGGCCAGATGCAAAAACATTCATCAAAGGGCTGGACTAAATCAATATAGCAGTCATTTAAGATGTGAGATTCTGACATATCAATTTTGTTGTTTACTATTAAGTTAGACCAACAGTTATCTTTAGTTTTAGGTTTGAATATTATATCAGAAAGAGCTGATAGTTTTTTCCTCTTTCAGGATATTATCTCAACTGGTTTTATTATGCTTTTCAAGTGACAAATAAACAAATAGAAATGGAGAAATCCCAGATATATAAGACAACTAGAAAGGCCGTCATTTGCCCCTGAGCAAATACAGCATGTTTAGCCTACTCCTCCCCATGCAAGAAGTGGGCTGTCCCAAAATAACCCCTGGGCAAATCGAAATATTAACTGCATGTAGGAAGGCAACATTTGCGAGAGCATCATACTTTGCCAATCTCCCTCCCGATGCATAAATTGACTGTTCCAAAATCACCCGTGCAAAAATGTCTCTACAAGTTCTGCGAGACGCCAAGAGCTTCTTACTGCAAAGGCTTGCGTGTTTACCCGCAACATGACCTCAGGTAACCTGAAAAGAACACATGTTCTTTGGCCAGCAGCAAATGGAACGCCCGGAACTTTAGATAGAACATGGATTCTAAGATAGAACATGGAACGGGGACAGCACTTTTGACCCGTTTTTGGTCTGAAAATGGGTCCAAAAGTCCCCAAAACGAAACATTTTGAAGTGATGTACACCAGAAATGTGATTGAAGTCCTGTAGAGACATGTTCAAGGCACCCTTGTACCGAATTTCAGGTCATTTGCTTGTAATACCAGGGCACAGGAGCCAAAAATATGAAAATTGCCTAAAAATGCCCCAAAAAACCTCCATAAAAATGATTTTAAGGCCTGTTTCAAAGCAATTTTAAAATCACCTGAGGGTATTTGCCTTCTTTACCTCCATGCCAAATTTCAGGTCGGTTGATTAAAAAATGGCGGAGTTGAATCGATTTGAAGATTTGGCAGGAGGAGAAGAAGAAGAAGAACATGAACAAAAACAATATGTTGAGCCATACTAGGTATGGCTAAACATAATGACTAATTTAGATAGGCACACATGTCCACCATTTTGCTGGTCAAATATTGAATATTTTTACAGATATTTGGAATTCAGGATCAGCTAGCTAAGTCAAGTCATAAGACTTAAGAGCCTCGGAGAAACAAGTCACTGCTCTAGTTTTGCCGCCCGCCCAGTAATTCAGGTCAGAAAATGAAATGACTTTTTACTTATCGCTACTAATGAAATCAGCCTGTGTAGCGAATGTACCGCCGGTGGAAGTGACACATTCGAACGTGTCCAAATTAGATTTCACTACACGGTTTGGTTCGCCGCGATCTGCAGCGGAGTCTATACAGGCGAACCGGGTCAATGGGAGAGGGATGGTTCATTAATTCTGTTTAATGAGGGGAGGTTCATTATATACCCATTTCACATTGCAGGCATCTCAATCATCAATGTCTGATTAGGGCCGGCCTGCCGCATTGGTTCTCACTTCACGCCTCAAGCTGAGGGATATCGGGAGAGTCATGGATGTGTTGCATCTTGTGACAGGCTGTTGTACATGTAGATCAGTTATTTCTATTATTTATAGCCTCACTAGAAAACACAGAATACAGTATATATACAGGCTACCCTGACACATTGCCACATTTGTTCTCAAAATGAGGGTGTAATCGGGATAGTCATGGATGTATTGGGACAAATTCAGCATCTTGCGACAAAAAATGTCAGAAAATGTTACTCACAGATCGATTAGTTCTGTTATAGCCTCACTGGGATAGTCATGGATGTGTCAGTGTTGGAACAAACTCAGCATACTTTGACAGAAAAGGCTGTTGTTTTAAGTTCTGCTCACAAGGAATACAGTACATTACACAGAGACTGGTAAGATTCCCCTCACTCTTTATACGGCAGCGAGAGTTAACAGTGGACCATGGCTTAACGTCCCGTCATAGATTATAAGGACTGTAATACAAATAAATCATATTTCTGAAACATTTCAACCAGTATATATATAGCCAGCTAGTCCTCTGATGTACCAGAGATAGCCTTGATCTCAGACACAGATTTAGGAGCCCAGCAATAGGTAAAAGTAAAACTAAAAGTACTTCCCTCAATTTCCTTTAGAGATGGCCAAGATCACCTGCTTAGATCTCAGACCCATGATTTATAAACCGGTATTACGGAGTAAAACTGATGAGAGTAAAACTGAAACTTGAGCAAAAGTACTTTCCTCAATTTCCTCCGTAATTGGCCAAGATCACCTGCTAGATCTCAGATCCAGATTTATGAACCTGAATGCTGAGTAAAACCGATGAGGGTAAAATAGTAAAAGCACTTTCCTCAATTTCCTCCGTAGATGGCTGAGATTGCGCCTGCTCAGATCTCAGGCCGTGGATTTACGAGTTCCATGGTGTAAAACTACCTCCTGTAAAAGCACTCTGCAGCAGACTCAGCTGTGATGACCCACCGATAACCCTACACTGCTGCGACGAATATCGTCCAAGCTATCTTTACTGGGTAAGGTACACTTAAAAACAAAAAAGAATGAGAGACAATCTACAAATACTATAATAATCTATCAACCCAGGACTGAAGTGTTAAAATTTCCTAGAACTATCGCCGGTGTGTTACGCTCTGCGCTGTACAAGACAGATGCAGCCGTTTGCAATGTTATCAACAAACTATCTCAGCACTGATGCAAGTTGTTGTATCATTAAAGTAACATCAAAATTGATATTGTACACTCAGAATTTTAAGTTTTCTATGTTTTACTTTTAAAGACATAACTGCTAAATTTCAAACCATACCTGGATGTGAAGTTTCACATTACAAAGGAGCTTGCTTCCCTTTGGTATAAACTTACATGTAGAATAGTTTCGAGCATTCTCTTTGAAATTCCCTCTTTCACTTCAGAAATAGAAATTGGTTTCTAAATTTTTCCTTTTTTCGGAACCTGACAAGCACAAAAACCTATTCCCTAATAACCTTCAAGTCTTAACCAGTTTGCTGGGCATGTGTTAATCACACCTGGCTGCACACCTGAGTGAACACCTGGTACAGGTGAGGCAACGACTGACCTCAACCTGTGACCTCTGGTGACCCCAATATGTCATGATGTCATCGGGGGAAAACATGCAGCAAAATTTATTCTCTTCAAGGCCAAGCTAACGCAGTTCTGCGTTTCTCAGACATTCCTGGTCAAAATCCAGCAATTACATCAGTTTAAGATGAAAACAGAGGGCTGGGAGGAGATCCTTCCTCTGAAATTCACTCCTGAAACTGTTGTATCACTGGAAGTTACATGTTTTACCTCAGTCATTGACAAGGTTAACCTCAGATGCAAAACAAAAACCACCAATGTTTACTATCTATGCAAAATTGGTGAATCTCAAGCTAATGTATTTTACTGTTACGTTGATAAAGGTTAGACATCCAGGTAGTAAAATAGCTACTCAAGCAACTGGATAAAATTTTGAAACAGTCAAAATTTTACTACTATAACAAATTTTACTGCTATAACAAAAACTCTTTAGATGTCCATAAAAAAAAATTAATACATTTCCCCTAACTCTATTCTGATTCACTGTCATATGTACTTTGGACGTATACTTTCAAAGCCAATGTCAGGTTTTTCTGAAGCTTCTGTGTTCTTTGTTCTGTAATGTGAGAGTCTGTCTGCTCTTTTCGGTGCCTGATTATTATTTCATGATCAGCACAATGCACGATGCACTGCTACACATGTACATAATCAACATATTTCTGATACGTCCAATATGTGAATTTTCCAACACAGCTGTTTTCAATACATTTTGTGTATTCCTTTATTTTCTCTTGTGTGCATTTCAGTAAAGCTAATTATAGGACTATTTTGCCATGGCTGAAATTTCCCATGTTCTGTTCTGCTCTACATGTATTTTACAGTGTCACCAAATTGTTTGTATTTTTTTGTACTGCTCATAAGGATTTTGCCTCTGATGAATAAAAAAGCTACTACTACATTGAAGGTTTTTCTGAAACAAGATCATATTTTATCCTGTTTTTCAAAGACATACGGACATCTGGCTCTTGCTGGTAGCTGATTATTCTTTCATGACTCCACGCAAAAGACCAGTCCTATCAATGTGCCAAATCATCTCTGACATGCCCGATATGCCGATTATTCCAGAAACTGCTCTTCATGTAATTTTCAGTAATGGGTGTTGCAGCAGATCTCTGATCTGATCTCATGCAACTGTACATAGCATCTATACATAGCACCTGTATTTTATGAAATCTGACACTTCGTTCAAGATTAATTGACATCTTGTAGAATTCCTGTATTTCTAAATTTAAATGATTTTGCAACATAAAAACACAACTTCGGCAATGTAGCAATTGTACCAAATAATTCCAAAACTTGCTCTGCTGTAATTCTCAGTAATGGATGTTTCAGCGTATCTGCTGATCTCGCGCCACTGTAGCAACTACGGCTAATTACCTCCCTATAAAAACTCTCATCAGGGGAAATTGATCATCCTCAAGGGAATTTTGTTATGACCCAAACAAAACAAATGGAAGACAGAATTTTGATGAAGAATTACATGCAGAAAAACATATAAAATTTCCACAGATACATTTCAGGCTTTTTCTAAACATTCTCAAATTTTTGTCCAGAAGTTAAATTTTCTTCTTCTAGAATTTGGAGTCTTCCTATATTGCTAATGAATTCGCAACAAAAAAACTCCCACAATGTAGCAACCAAAATGTAGCAAACCGAATACTAAATGCTACAAACAAAACTCCCACAATGTGGCAAACTAAAAGCTGAATTAATATACTAAGAACACAACTCCTGCAATGTAGCAAACCACAATGTTGGAAGCCGAATAGTTGCGAAAATTCCGTGGAAGAAAAACGGAAATTCGTCCCGCGTTCCGCGGAAATACCTTCCTCCTCTGCCGCCTGATTGGTCTGCGCCTCGTCCAATGGCAGCGTGTCGGTGCTCTCCAGGAGGTGTCGGCTTTCCTCCTTCGTCAGGAGAGACATCTTAAGGCAGGGCTGCGTCTTATTCACGTCTTAAAGGATCCTTAAACAGTACTCCTGTGTCTTAGGAAGGTCTGCCAAGGATCTTTAATCCACAGTGGTCCTTCTTATGTTGTTTATTTGTCTCACAAGGATTCTTCAAGTATCGCGTCTTATATACGATCCTTAAATGTACTCCTGTGTCATTGGGTGTCTTTAAGATGCACTTTTTCTCACAAGGAGTCTTGACGTATGGTCCTTGACAGCTGATTCTTAACCTGCACTTCTTGGCCTTAAATCCGTCTTAGAAGGACCCTTAACCCGAAACCTGGCTTGAGCAGCACGTGGGATAAAGTGTCGCTGCACGGGGAAGCTTAACAGCACTCCACACTGGGGAGAAACCCTGAGGTAGGGTGCGTAAGAGACAAGTGAAGACTCCGTGAGGAGAAATACTGTTTGTTATGCCACACGAGTTGTCCTATGGTCGATGATCCACACAGGAGACTGACCCTTGTGTTAGGTTGGGTAACAGCTGGCTGGTAGAATTTGATGGAGAATAGTTTATTATGCTACAGGTGTTCGTCCTGTGATCCACACAGAGGAGCGACCTTCGTGTTACATGTAGGTCAGGTACCAGTAGAATCTGATGGAGAGTGGCCGTTTGCTATGCCACCCGTGTTCGTCCTGTGGCCGATGATCCACACAGGAGACTGACCCTGCGTTTGGGCGGGTAACTCTCAGTCAGTCGTCTTTCAAGGCTTGTGCAGAATTCGTGGAGAACAGTTAACTATGCCACACGTGTGGTGGGTAATCCGCACAGGAGAGCGACCCTGCGTTAGGTCGGGTGAAACTTGATGGAGAATCGGCGAGGTCCGACCGTTTGTTATGCCACAGGTGTTCGTCCTCGCTGATCCGCACAGAAGACTGACCCGTTGTCAGGGACACCCAGATGGAATTTTACCGTCCGTTACAGAAGCAGTTTGACCTTTACAGGCTACAAATGTGGCTATAAATCCTGCAGAACTCCACACAGGAGACAAACCTTGTTGTAAAGAGCACTCCACAAGGGGGAGAGAAACCCTCAGCACTGCACAGTACTTAAGTACCAGGCTGGAGGATGGCCTTCTGTTATAGTCCCATCTCCTGTAGTTTATTGATGATTCCTTTCACTAGCCTGTGAATTCTGCGGTCAGGCCCACATAGGAGAGAAACCCTGATGGTGTTAATTAACACTGTAGGACAGCAGGCACCTCCTTACAACAGTCCACCTTCAAAAACTGCAATGTAGCAGTCTGTTGTATCTGTCTTGAAATGTAGCAGCTGGAGAGTCACCGTTTTGCAGCACCTGTATCTCTTACTTTTGGCTTTCTATATCACCTGTGTCCCACTTTCACTAGTCTGTGGATTTTGCCGTGAATTCTGCGTCCGTTTCACCTTGACTCCCCCGTCCTGCCGCCACGCTGACAGCAGAGGTCATCCCATGCACCAGCTGGCACGGCGGCCATCTTGGATCCGGCACACTCCACTGGGCACGTGCAGAACATGCCACGTCCGCACCGCAGGTGTGCCGCCAGGTGTCACTTTCACTTTCACCACAGGTGAGCTCACAGATGGGATGATGTCACACTAAACCTCACAAAGGAGATGAACCCACAGACAGTCGCACTGGGGAGGCACCGACCGATACCCACACTGGAGAGCAGCCTTCAATACTGATGGTATCTATGGCTGCAGCGATATATGACTGGGCAGATAGTGATCAATAAACCGTATGACATCACTGTTTTCACCACGCACAAACTATAGGCAAGCATCTGATGAACCCACACACACAGACTGGAAAGCAGCCCTCAGTAATGATGGTATCTACAAAACAAGCGATGTATGACTGGGCAGGTACAGACAAATAAACCGTATCACATCACCAGAAACTGTACACTTAGGAACTACACTCCCACCGATACCCACACTGAAGAGCAGCCTTCAATACTGACTCCATAGATGCAGCGATGTATGACTGGGCAGCTACAGATCAATAACCTGTATCACATCAGCACACAGGAACTGTACATGAAGGCAATCAGCTTCCAATCCTCTGCTTTAACGACGCACAAACTACATGTACAGGCAATCATCTGGTGACCCAGATACAGGAGATAACCACACTGGAGAGCAGCCCTCAAAACTGGCTCTATAATTCAAATGCAAGGATGTATATTTGTACATGTATGACTGGGCAGCTACTGGTTAATAAGCCGTATCACATCAACACAAACTGGACAAAAAATGGAATTGAGATTTTTTCACAGTCTACAACATCAGTAGTTTCAGGGCACATTTTGCAATCATCTGATATCTACATACAGATGCAGCGATCCATACATGACAGTAACAGATCAATCCACCGTTTGACATCACCAGTTTCACGATACACCAACAACAACAGACAAATCATCCCATGGGCCAGATCCGGAGATCAAAGCCTGGGAAGTACCTGGGAGGCCTTTTGCTACGACCCAATTTATCTCCCACCCTTATCTGGCTATCAGAGGTTGTGGATTCTCCCCTCCAGGCTAATTACAGGTGATAACAGGAAGGAAGAAATAATGACAGGGCTGAGAGAAAAATCACAAGATATAAAACCCTTCTGTTTCCAAGGCTAAAGGATGGGTGTCCAAATCAGGCTTCTTTGGGTTTTATTTAGAAGCAGTGACAGATGAAATGACCCATTTATGACCAGGCTAAGTACAGGCAATAACACCAAGGAAGAAATACAGACAGGGCTGAAAAAAAACATGCATAACCCAAGACTAAAGGATGGTTGTTGTCCGAAACAGGCTTTTTTTTTAGCTTTGAAGCTTTATTTCGAAGCAGTGACAGATGAAATGACCCATTTATGACCAGGTTAATTACAGGTAATAACACAAGGACAAGGAATAACAACGGCAGTGAAGACAGAGCTAAAAGTGATACCTTATGAATAATATAATGCAAAGGGATGACAGTCCAAAACAGGGTTTTCAGGGTTTGCATTTTTATTTTGAAGTGACTGATCAATGAAATGACCCTTTTCTATTCATGATTATGAGACCTAGAATTACCCCAGACTGTTGACAGTACATGCAGATTCGATGTTCAATGAATAATATCATTTGCTTATCTGATAAGTACAATAAACAGTGGACAACAGCTTAATATGCATTGCCTCCCTCACAGTCATGTGCAAATCAAGCCAGCAACAACAGCCGGGATTCAAACCCTAAACCGTCTGTAAAGAAGCCCGGGGTCACTAACTGTTGTACCGAGAGCTTCCACTTCAAGCCACTGAAAAGGCCATCGAGTCCTGACAATAGAACCATTAAATTTTAATGCCTGTCGACGTCCCAGAAGAGCCGATATTGTCCCTTCCACAATAACAGCTAAGAGGACGTACTGGATTATCTATTTAGTCTGACAGGCGATACTCACATGGACTACATTGTACATGTATGTAAAACACGGACTTTGAAATATTATAGAATATAAGAATTCATGTTTAAGCCACTTCAAATCATTTCAGACATTTGTGCAAACATAAAGCAAGATTAGACAAGACAAAAACATAATCAAGGCTGGTAGGAAATTTGCATCTGACAACAAATGTATAATTCACTCCCTGAAACTGTGTGTACTGTTTTCAAGGTACAGACTTTCTAAGAGATCCGTTTTCCATGTTGACCTTTTCTTTTTTCAGGCCAAGGTCACAGAAGAGCCAGTATTTTCCCTCCACAATACCTGCTGAATAGGATATATATACCGGATGCACAGGAGTATCTATTCAGTCTGCCAGCTGATGCTACCATAGACCATGTCGGCGTAAAAGACAGCTGCAGCTCATAGTACATATTGTAACCTTTGTACAAAATATGAAATTATTGATATTGAGGCTTATTGAGCTATTTCTCTGGTTCACAGGCAGTTAAGTGTGAAAATTAAGCATTTGTTCAAGAAGAAAACAGCAGGCTGGGAGGAAAACTTGGTTCTGACTACTCTCATCTCCCAAATAAACATACCCCCCGGAATAAACATACCCCCTGGACAAATCTTCAAAATCTAATAAACGTACCCCCCGGAATAAACATACCCCCCGGAAATTGACCAAATTTACAGATAAACTCAGTGTCCATGCTACTTCTGTCTGAGGGATACAAGATGATTAGCAGGATCTCTTTATTCATTTATTGACTATTTATGCCTGTCTGAGGACCATACCAATTAAGTGTATAACTATTGAACAGAATAACTGTACACGTCTTGTTCAAATTATGATATTCCTTGCCACTTCAAAAAGATATACTGTAGTAGCAATGTTGAAAAAAATTGGGCATAGGTTCCCCACTATGACCCCTAACCAGGGGCCAACGCTGCTTCAAATTCAACAAGTTAAAATGTATAAGATCATTGATACATGCATTTTCTGCTTGGAACTTGAAGCAAGTAAATTGTTGTATTTACTGACATATAATCAAAACATGAAAAGTAGTCGCCAACTTCTCAGTTCACTTGGATAAGGCAACACTTTGAAAGTCTAGTCTTTTTCTATACAAATGTATCAACATTTAGAAGATGAACAGAAAATTACAATATCCTGAATATATGGTCATCACAGGTATTACTTATATTTTGTAAAAGTCATGATAGAGAAAAGGAAGACTATGACAATCACATGTATATGATGTAACTTTTTGTCTTTCCCAACTTGCCATTTATCTTCTATGCCTTCCATATAGAAACATAGATTTGTAAACATTACATGCCACAAATCATTGTGTTGTGTCAAGGACATTTAATATCATATAATATCATGGAAAATATAATATAATGTTCTTGGCTTTTGTTGTTGCAATACAAATAATTTAAAATCTTAAAATTACCCTTGTATGTATCATTTTGAGAAACTAAATTGTCAACAAATTTGTGAGAAACCTCCTGAAGGCTTGTTACAATGTTGCCACAAACTACAGGGTTCTCATGTTACATGAAAGGGTGAGCTATAGACAGTGGCGGCGCCACAGACAGAAAGGGGCGGGGCTAACAGAACATACACTCATGTTCTTAGAAACCTCCGGCATTCTTTCTGTAGGGGAGTGATCTTTTTTCAAGCATTTTTCAGTGATGATAATGGTGACTAGATTGCAATTGATTTTCTTATATATACTAAGGTATTAAAAGTTTTTTTGTTAAACTGCAAAAAACACATTTCTGACGAAGGCAAAGGAGTTTTGGTTTTAGATCAAAAAGAGTTGTTTCCCCTTCTTGGAAGTGAGATCTTCCAAAACAAAACATTCACACAGACTGTTACTGCCGGGTGCGTTACTGTGGCGCTTTTCGAAGGGCTAAATTTTCATGTTTGCGGCTAAATTTTCATGTTTGCGGTAGGATTGAAATGTTGTGATATACTTTCAAAGTAATTGTAAAGTTTTTGATGCTGAGACACAGCTGTTTGTGGTGTTATTTTTATATTTTCATTTTGGGAAAGACTGTATCTCACGTGAGTAGAGTAATGTATTACATGCGCAACGTTACTTGAAACACTTTGCGCCGCTGACATATATTGGTTTCTGGTCAGCATGCTTTGGTTTACGATGTAATGAGACTGCTAAAGTTGTTCTTATAAAAAGAATTGCATTTCAAAACGTCAGTGTGGCGTCTTATTTTCGCCCAATAACAACGTTGACTTTGAAGTGTTATAGAGATCGACCGATAGGTTACGAGTTCAGCCAGGATTTCACAAAGGCCGAGTCATAGCGGCAGGGAAATCAACGCTGCTTAGCAGGAAAATAATGAATTATGAGCAAAAATGCCGGGGAAATATTGGCAGGAAAACCCAAACTTTGAATTTTAAGGGGATCCCAGGTTAGCAAAACTCAAATTTTCAAAAAAATAATAAACGTACCGTCCCAAATAAGAACGTACTGGGTGGATTTTGAGGCTGAAAAAAATAAACGTACCGGTACGTTTATTTGGGAGATGAGAGTATATACATGTACGTATATTCACAAGCTGAAACAGTGTGTACCAGAGTGCAGACTTTCCCCTCAAAATCAAATTGGTGTCAGTCAAGTATTCTTATTACATAGATAGAACTTTATTGCACGACAATTGTACCCGGTACAAAGTATGGCAAGAATTCTTAAACATAATACAAAGTAGAAGTATAGAATAGAAGCACAGAATTAGAGATAAGAATCGTATAAAATCAATGAATAAATGTAATTCCTTCAGGATAAGACTCCTTGAAGTTTGTCAGTCTGTTTCATTTGTAAGGACAAATTCTCATCCGATCTCATCAGATCTTAATTGTTCTAACAGATGAAGTGCTGACTGCTGCTATATCGACATGTTAGGCTACTCCGTCCTCATTGTGTGGATGATATCCATGTGGGGTCGTGTGGCGCAACGGCAGAGCGTTCGACTCAGAACCAAGAGGTCCCGAGTTCGAATCCTGTCATGTCACCGATCTTGTGCCCTTGGGAAAGGCACTTTACACGACTTTCCTCACTCCACCCAGGTGTAAATGGGTACCTGACTTCGGTTGGGGAAAGTCGTATTGAGGTCACCTGGTGGCGCCGAATGGCAGCCGCCCAGACCCTTGCGACAGTTCCACAAAATGCAAGTGTGGATAAGAATTAAGATATTATATGTTGTGTATTGTGTGAAACCTGTAGAACCCAGCATCAATTCAGCGCTAGAAAGTCTGCCATTGCGGGTAATTTCTGACCAATAAAAAAAATATCGTGGTACAGAAGTATTGATTCTGGACTGATTTCAGAACAAAGAACCCGGCAGGTTTCCAAGAACCGCAGCCAACAAATCAAACAAAGCCGGGAAAATCAGGGGGGAAATGTGCAATTGTTAGATCTACTGAAATTGCAAATATGCTGTAAAATGTTCAATTGCAAAATATTTGGGCTCTCCTGTGAGTGTGATGCCATCTATATCATTACATTTGTGTGGCCTATTTAGTCTCAAATGAGTCTTCCTTTGACATGTCTGTCCAGCCACTGCTGACCATTATACCTGTGATTCCACTCAGTGCTAGCCTGACATCCAAACCTATCACAGCTCCCGAGGAGAGGACAGAAGAGACTCGGGAGCTACCGTAAAGTTTCTAATATCATACACATCCCCATTTAGGTACGCTATTGGAAACGTTACAGTACAAAAGGTTTGGATGCCAGGTTAACTCAGTGCTGCCCCCTGTCTGCCATGACTGGCACTGCACCATAGTACACATAAACATCATTCTGCACTCTCTCCCTCTCTGTCACTTTTTTTTTCGTACCTCAAAAGGCACTAAATATATGCATACAACAGAACCACAATATCTACACTGACTGTTAGTTGCAAAAAAGGAAACAACTAAACTATAGGTACAAGTTTTAAGACAATCATAAAGACATAATCAAAATGGTGGAGGCTGTCTTGACAAATTGCTACCTTGTCCTAATTTGTTCTTGGAAGAACAACCCTTTAGCTTACTACAAGTTAACCTTCTCTCTGCTTATCCTAAAGGTTCATCTGGTTAGTAAATTCTGGAGAAGACAAGACAGCAGTGAAAGGGTTAAAATTACATTACTAGCTAATGGGTATTCAAAACAAAACCTTCTAGTCTGTCTGGTGAAAACTCATTGTAGGAGTCGACAGACAAGCCCCACAAATGTGGTTAAGATTGCAAAATAACTACCACAACTAGGGAAAATCTTTAAGACATGATGTATCAAACTACTGATTTCTAAGACATACAGATCCAGCGAGATCGTAAGAAGTACCTGATTGTGAAGTCTTATCTTCCCTTCCTACCGCACAGCGTCCCTGTCGACTGTCTTCTGACCAATAGGACAGTTTCTGTTAGACTCTGATGGTCGTTTTCTCACAAGTAAACAGGTCAACAACACTCCGGGTCAACACAAACAAAACAAGTAAACAACAGGGCGGCTCAGTGCAAACAACACCACAAACTAACGATTACTTGCTTAACGAACCAATACATTAACATATGCCAAATGACAGTTACTCAAGCAACTGGATAAAATTTTGAAACAGTCAGACGTCAACACATTAAAACCCACATAGATCTTATACTACACGGAGAAGCTTTAGAAATGATGCTATAACAGAACTATCTGATATTCCTAGAAAAAGGGACACTTGAAAGAATTAACAAGGATTTAAGTATACCAGAAAGGCTTGGGCACATTAAGGGAGCTGTTCTGATTGGGTAAAACAAGGCCAAGGATGCTTACTGCACACGTAGGCATCTATAAAAAACGATAAATGGGATTTCCTTGGAGACACTTCAGCAACTTGAATCCATTCCAGGTATTGTCTATGAATATAGTACAATTCCAGGAAACCATGGCAACATTCCTGGAAACTATCCCAGCTGGGACAGGTCAACTGGAGTAAAGGTTCATGTTGGCATGGTAACATACTTTAAGCTGGGAAGAAGGAGGGATGGATAGAGGGATGGATAGAGGGATGGATAGAGGGGTGGATAGAGGGGTGGATGAGATGATGATGTGTGCTGTGTTCATGTTGGGTGTGTATGTAAGAACTGTTCACAGTTGTATCATATCATATCATATACAAATCAATTGTTACTGTAGTTGTAGTATTAGATATCAATAAGTAACAAACCAACATTTACATTAAATCTTTTGTAGGTCCATTTTAGTACAGTTTATAATATAGTACAATGACAGATGTTTGCTTGCGCAGAAACTGTTGACAGCAACAACCTTGTCCGAAAGTTAGCACAAATGTAAACCTGTCTGTTTCAGTACAGCACAAGTATGAGAAAGGACATTATTGTACAGAACTAGCACGTTAAGACACCATTGTAGTACAGAAACAGTTTAGTACATTTCATGTACATGTATCATAGCAACAGTACAAGTATAGTACAGTAACAGTACAGTAAGAGTACGAGAACAGCACGTGTTATTTACCTTGTCCAGACTCCTCCTGGGCTACAGGCATGCTTCGGTTGCAGCAACTTGCTGTTAGAACTGCGGAGCCTCGCTCTGGTGAGGAACCGCTTAGCGACGCACACACAACGCTGGTGAGAGACCCGTTAAACGCAGGTGAGAGACCCGTTAGCACCACACAGCAGAGACGTGAGGTTAGGCTGGCGACGTGTTGCCGTGGAGACGGATGTTTAGCACCGCAGCGGAGACGAACCACAACCAGCGAACTGCAGCATGCAACACAAGGCACGGGTTAGACCATTAGCTGGGGGAGGGGGTTATTATCCATTAATGTAGCAATATTACAATATTACCTTGGACCAGCCCACTGAAGGAGGGGGGTTAGAGGAAATGAGTGTTTGCACAGAGAATCATACATGCAGTTGTTACTATTACAACTTACACTAAAAAAGTTTGTAAGTCATAATCCAGATCTGGATCTTTGCATTCATTATAAAATATGTACCTGATGTATCTGTATCACAGTATTTGTACCTGTTCCTGTATCTGAAACAATACCTACATGTACATCTGTGTCTGTAGCTGTACTGGAGACTGTATTTAGACCTTAGTTCTAAGGCATTTTATACATGTACATTGTCCCATATATACATCATGTACTTGAATTTGCTATTTGAATCCATTGAAAGAAATCCTGGTGTAGAAGATGAGATTTGGGACATACATTTGTACGATCAAATAGTGATATTCGTCTTCAAAGCCGCGGTTCACACCCTGCAAACTCGACGTAGGTAATTAAGGAGAAGACAGACGACCTGTCGGCAGGTGAAATTACAGCGGAGTCAGAACAGGTGATTTACCGTCTGCTGCTGCTCCTTAAGGGCCGTAAGACGTCCGAGGGTCGGCCAAGACAAGTTATCTACCTGGAGCTCAGACATCTGGGGGAAATACGGCAAACCCTTGGCGTAAAAAGGCCTAGTGGTTAGGGTAGCGGAATGAGACCGAGTGGGCATGGGTTCTATTCCTGGCATTCCTGACTAGACAGCTATGTCCTTGGTTAAATAAATAAGTAAATAAAGGTTATCTATTGATTGATTGACTTATTGATTGATTGGGAAAGGCACTTAACACGACTTTCCTCACTCTATCCAGGTGTAAAAATGGGTACCTGACTTTGGTTGGGGAGGTAAAAGGCAGTGGAAGCAGAGGGTTGGGATGGCCTTCCAATATCATGTCCTAGACACAGTAGATAACAGCCCATTGCCTTACGAAAGTCGTGTTAAGTGCCTTTCCCAATCAATCAATCAATCAATCAATCAATCAATCACAATCAATCAATCAACCAATAAATAAATAAATAAATAAATTAATCAATAAATAAATAACCTTTATTTTTTTAACCAAGGACACAGCTGTAGCAGTGTGTGACTATAGCATTACGGTGAACTTAAAACCACCGCGAACACTCCATTTTCCCCTTAGGCCACACCAATGTTTATTCCCCTCCCCCCCCCCCCAAAAAAAAATTTTTTTTTTAAAAATCATGAAAACAGCCTTCTGTCTTGGGTGGATGGGGGGCAGAGTGCATATCTGGTGCGGGGGGGGGGGATAAATACCTGAGCTGTTTTGCCAACACAAGTCTGAAGGTGACCTTCAACAGGAAAGGTCACAGGTACATAGGGGTCGTCACTATGGTGGTTTAATTTTGTGGTAGAAGCCAGGGGAGAGGAGATTATTGCTAAGGCTTCCTGGGGGGTAAAATCAGCCAGACAGCTCAGAGCTGAAGACTGTGGACAATAATCAGATGTTCTTATACAGCCTTCCTCTCCTTCCCCTGTAACTTTGTCCCTTTTAACAGCATCCCTGGTCAATCAGAATTTTATGCTTGTCAGAGGATCTGCTCCCCAGGGTAAGGGGGCATGGGGGGGCAGGGCCCCTGTCTCATTAGAAAAGGCCCTGATGTACCAACGTCTGATTCTGAATTGCTCCTTGTTAACAATGGTTGTTGATCAAAAGTTACAGACAGTTACAGATATTCAACATTCAAATACGGTGGCGTCGTGTTGGTGTAACAGTTAGTGTGTTTGTTCCAGAACCCGAGGTCCTGGGTTCAAATCTCCACACATCTATTCCAGGGCATGGGGGGCAGTGCCCAGGTGTCTCATTAGAAAAAGCCCTGACATATCTCTGATAAATCTTGGATGGAGTGGTCAGGAAAGACATTATTTTTTAGGTGTGCAGCCTCACCAAAGTGGCCCCGCTGGACAGAGCTGCCCGGAAGCGTGGTGTGAAGACAAGCCGACTGCTGCCCACCTTATATATATAGTCTCTACCAGACTAACTACGCCGGCTATGAGGGGAATATTTGCCAGGAGGGTTTGGCCACCAGAGGGTTTCATTTGCGGCACAGGGGTAGATGTTAACCTTACTGCGGACTGACTCTCCTGGCCAATTATTCCCTTTTTTGACGAATTTTATGATCCCATACCCCGTAGGAAGGCCTGGTGGAGGCTATAGCCTACCCATGTGTCAGGGAACCCTGCATCAGTAAAATCAAATACTGGATACTACAAATACTGTAAATGCATTTAAGTTTGTGTGGTTTTTATTTCGCGCCAAGGCGAGAATGGAGTGTTCGTGGTGGTTTTAAGTTCGCCACAGTGCTATAGTCGCATACTGCTACAGTATTGGACAAAAATGTTCGCAGTGGTTTTAAGTTCGTGATGAAATGGTCAGCGTGAAAACCGCGAACATAAAACCAGCGCGAACATTTCTGCATTTACAGTAAAATCAAATACTGGATACTACATGCACTGCCATCCCTCCAGGCCTGAGCACAGGTAAAACGAGGTCAGGAGCCACTCAGAAACGCATTCTGGTCCACTTAGAAAAACCCCGGCACCAGAACACGGTCGTTCTGCGCTGTTTTAATGGAGCAGTGCAGGAAAAATCAATTAGATCAATAAGAAATTCGCCTCCGGGACATCAAAATTCTTTACATTAACACGTGCACTGCAGGGGTTCAGTACCCAGTAGTAAATTATGAAAGTAAGTCATATATTTGAATGTAAAGGAAAAGGTAGTTCCATGTCTAGGGCACGGTATTGGAAGACGAAGCCATGTATACCAAGGCACAGACTTTTCCCTCAGATTCTGTTTTCATGCTGGTCTTCCAGTAAATATCACAAAATTCAAACTGTCCTGGTCTAACTAGCTAATATAGACAAAGATCAAACACAAAACGCTAAACTGTGCTGCTGGGTTTGGAGGGTCGATTTCTCTACCTATTCTGGCCAGGTACAACAATAGTCAGGTGTGCGGTTCCTCCTGTGTCCATTCTCACCTGTTGTCTCACCTGGACAGGTGAGGACAGGTAACCTGAATAGAATGTTCATCCAGTCTTTATCTACACACAATGCCAGCCATGATCTCTTAGGCAACGTTTTTGTGAGCAGCACAGAAAAAAATTCATTCCATATCAGTCCCTCCCACCCCTCACCACAAAATGGTATCAACCAATTACACATCTGTTCAACTATGACTGGAAAAGACCATTAAATATAACAGGTAGCAAATTTCATCTTAAAAAAAAGATTAGTCGCTCCCACCCCTCAGTCCACAGTGGTGTCACCCAGCTCTTCTTTTGTTTCAGATGTCACTGGACCATTCCATTTACTATAACAGGTAAGACAGGTTGATAGAAGTTGTTGATGAAAATCATAGATAACACTGATGAGAACAAAAGAAAATCTTCCCTTTGTGTCTGCCCTATAGGCGTAACCAGCTAAGATTTAAGATAAAGAAAGATAATTTGAGGAATGGAGGGTAATTACTGGCACAACAAGTCTTCGGTGTCATAACTCATAGTATACATGTAGCTGTAATTCTGACTATTCAAATCTAAGTAAAGATTTGGCAAGAGATATGGTAAAAACAGGGCTGAATCTTGAATCTGACTTTCACTCCCTGAAATTGTGTTTACCTACCGTAATGCAAAGTACAGACTTTCCCTCTGATTCTGTTTTCATGTTCATTGTCTGGATCAGCATTACCTTTTTCAAATCCAGGGACCAACCTATGAAATTGGAATGAATTCTGGTCCTTACAATCTTCTTTCATTAATATGCATTTCATTTATTGTGAAATAAAAAACATTATCATTTCATTCTCCTTAGTAAAACTGGAATTCCAGCTGTGCATTCCGAATGCATCATTTTCACAGAACACGGCCATATTCCAGACTAGAATTTCATACCAGCCTCCAAATTTCCTGAAGAATTTTCTATGAATTTCTGATGATGGTCGGTAATTACGAAAAGACCTTTGATGTCAGTCAGCATAATCCTAACATTGCTGACACGGTTTAATTCTATAAACCAGGGAACACCGTTGTTCTGGCCCTGAGTGCAAATGTAACAAGTCAGGGCTCGAAATTCTTTTTTGGAAATAGGTGCACTGGTGCACCCAACCCAAAAAATTAGGTGCACAGAAAAAAATTTGGGTGCACCAAAGTTGAATGTCAGCAAAACATAAGTTTGAGGCTACTGAACTTCAATCTGTGATTATTTTCAGATTTCAACAAGCAATGTATCAAATAAAGTACAACAAAAGGTTATATTTTCAGATACTTACATTTCAAGAATATTCTGTATGCTAGTGTACGAGAGAACCTTTACCCTATAGAGTACAAAAATATCTAGGTGCACCAGTGCACCCACAGTCAAAAATTAGGTGCATGTAGCTCCAATTTTGGGTGCACACAGGTGCACATGCACCCAGTATTTCGAGCCCTGCAAGTCATCAGTAAAACCACAGAACTGTATTGCTCTTGCCGTAGCTGTTAACTGCTGAGGAAATAAACATGAGTAAAAGTACTGCATTGCTCTCGCCGTAGCTGTTAACTTCTGAGGTAGTAAACACGAGTAATGACATGTTGGGGTGATAAAACTGGCCCTACCAAAACCCATCAACCCCCGGGCACATTACATATGCAGGCAGACCTGTCTCTAGTGAGCCATAGCTGCATTGCACTGCTTAAGCTGACGAAAAAGCACCATCCTCAACCTGAAGGTTCCACCGCTCTACCTCTCTCTCTCTTAAGGTTCCACCGCTCTACCTCTCTCTCTCTTAAGGTTCCACCGCTCTACCTCTCTCTCTCTTAAGGTTCCACCGCTCTACCTCTCTCTCTAGTGACCATTCAAGGGACCTGGCCACAGTGGACAGGTCACCATTATACACAGGATTCTTAATGCTTGGACTCAAAGGAGAAAAATCATCTAACTTATCATCTAAATTCTGATCAAGGGACCACAAAAAAGTAGGCACAGTGGCCAGGAGTTCATTATGCAATCTCCAAGAAGATGTAACAGTTGTGCTTGTTTTGAGCGTACATGGCGTTGTTTTGTAGTATTGTACATTTTTATGCAGGTTCAATCTTTTCACAGATACCCACCTGGTACAGATACCCTACCCAGAGGGAGCCAAACTAACTAAATTGCAGCCACTGCTGACAGTAGAGCTAGCGCCCCGAACAAAAAACCCTCAGCCTTATCCTCAACACTCGGATGCAAAAGCACAAATATTATTTTACAGTTGCTTGGACAAAAGTTCTCATGTAGAGGTGGTCACTAGTTAGTCTCTACCAGACTAACTACGCCAAGGTTTCACTTGCAGGCTCCGGGCAAAATGTGATCTTCACTGTGGACTGACTCTACTGGCTAATTATTCATTTTTCTGCCAAATTCTACGATTCATACGCCCGTAAGGAGGCCTGGTGGAGGCTAGTCACTAGTACATGTACAGGTTTGACTACAGATAATGTGTGGGAACATGCAGGCCTGAATTGCCTCATTTTCTTGATGGAGAGGCTGCAAAAGCACAAATATTGGAGCAATCTCCGTTCCTCCTCCCATTGTGCGGTTGCCATGGCGATGACTGGCAGGAAGATGAAGCAGAGTTATCCATCAGTTTTACACAAAGGGAATGGCACAGCTATTGTGGGTCAAATGTCAAAGGGTGGGGATCACCATGGCAACCATAGAACACTCCAGGTCACAGGGAAAACCTCAGATTCTACCACAATCTGCAATATGTGTATGAAATAAAGTCAACACTGTATTATGATTCCTACCAACACAGATGAGCTTCCATTATAAAATCCATCTGCGTTGGACTCTTGAATTGTTATGAATAAACCTATGGTTTGATGTACGTGTACCTTTTGCAGGCAAGGGTGCAGACTAAATAGCCTTACTAACCCTGTTCACTCCCTGAAACTGTGTGCACCAAAGTATGGACTTTCCTCTGAGATTCTGTTTTCATGTTGATTTTCCAATCTAGCATTTTTTTTGAAATTCCGTTAAATTAAATCAAGAAATCAAATTGGTGTGGCCTAACCTGATATCACAGCAGGCGAAGGTGGGAGTGACCTCAGGCAACCTCACCTTTTCTTCTCAGCATGGCTCAAGGCTAGCCAGGCTAAACAGTAATTGATTCCCTGTACCACATTTGTACATGATGCGATTTCCTTGCCATTACTTGATTTGATCTCCTCGAGCCATTTTTCACCTTCAGATGGCAACATCAGGCTCTGAACACTTAGTAGTGTCCAGTATCTGATTACACTGCTCAGGTATCTGATCATGACAGGGGTGGGCAGCAGTCAACAGCCTAAAATTAGTAAGATTTGCAGGAAGACAATCTAGAAACCTCCAGTTTTGCAGGGCAGAAAGACATTAAACTTAGAGCATGTGTTATGAAATTTGGGCAACTTGCAATTTTGAGGTAAGACTATGAGAAGAAGCAACTATTCAATTTTAAGTTGGTGCTGTCTGATTTCTGTGGCCTTACATCTAATTTCATAGCCTGGGTGCCAGACCACCGCGCTCCGTCCGCTAATCCTTCGGCCCGGGAAGCAACTTGCGCCGCTGCCACAGATAGCACACGGGCCCCTGATTACCTCGCGCGCGGTAGAAATTAGAGATCGGCTGCCAAGAGCGCCCGGGTGCCAACTCTATCCCTACTAGGCCTTCCCCACCCAAAAGGGGCTATCGCATCGCGCGAAAGGTCTGGTATCCAGGCTGCTAATTTCAATGAAACAAGGAGATTTCATAAGGACAACGGAAAGTGACTGTTATGTGAGAAGGAGTTATAACTGTTCAACAATGGGAGAGAGTGAGTCAGCGTAAGTTCAACAATGTAATGTTTCCTCCAACATGTTAATGACCTTTCTATCTTACCTCTGCACTAGTTTACACGTGAACTGGTTGTACTTTGTAACATCCAAACTGCTAGGACATGTCTCAGTGCCTTTAACAATACCTACGCAAACTACGTCTCAGTTTTACAGACAGATTAACCTTTACAACATGATGAAATATCGAGTCTATTTTTAGACATTCCCAGTGCCATCACCCTTTGTTCTTCAGCATCAAAGTATAAAACTTGTCGCTTGAAACTTCCAGAAGCAATCTCAGTACTTTATCCAGTTGTAGTGATTACTTTGTCTTATTCTGTCATGTTCAAATATTGTCATTGTTTAGCTGGATGTCTAGCCTTGAAAGACGTCACAATTAATGTACTAAGTCTTGATACGTTCATCCATGTGACATTTATATTTGCAGTTCTGACCCAGCCTCTCAATAAAAACTACTTACCTATACCATTCCCAAATTGTGTGCTCCGGTCTCAACATTTATTTACAACTAGAAAAATACCAGTCAAAATGTGTAGCGAGAAAAGATTCAACACTACTTGGGGAATTTTTGTGAGGAAAGTAAATGAACTTCTAGTAGCGTCAGCTAAAAAAACGATTACTAGTAATCTACAGAGTCCCCTTTCCAAGAGTTGACCTTTGTACTGTACCCTTGTACACGTTTACATGTGGCATGTTTGAAACGTGTTCAAAAAGTAGTCCAACCAGCAATCATTATGTTTGACATGTCGATGACTCAATACAACATAATTTCAATTAGCATCATTTTTCATGTCACACTCACAGAGCAAAGTTTAGGTTTTAAGGCCAAACTAACTGATTTCCCTGGTTCTGGAACACAGGTAGACAACAGGGAACAGGTACCTGACTGTGCTACTCACCTGTCCTACACAGGTGTACTTATATCTCACCTGTAGGTCACAGGTATGCGGTGGGGGGCAGGTAGCTAGGATTTACGATTATAACAACGCCTACTACAGACTACAGCGTTTACTGCAGTTACCAGGCTTGTGTGATAATTTATGTAAAAATGAATATCAAGTGGATTTCCGGTCCTCAGCTAATATCAACAGTATATATTATTGTTATTACAGGTGAGCACACACCTACAGGTGAATCTTGTTCTCACCTATTTGACTACACAGGTAAATCACCAAGTATGACTAAAACACTTTCTCCTGTAGACTGTACAATATTCCACTTTTATTCCATTTACTGTAGGTCATGTTTACGTTGTACGTTCGTCTGTATTTTTGTGGGTCAGCAGTTACCAGCGAGAGCTGCCTTGGTCGGACCAGTGCAGTGAATTGTTTCATTGTTAATAGATACAAATGCAAATACAAATACAGGTAATCGTGATTTGGGTAATGATGTACTGAGTGAATCTTGAGCACTCTACAAGACACGTAATGACACAGCACAGGTAAACATTTCATTGTAACTACAGGTCGAGAACACATCTGCTTGGGTACACAGGCAGGTATGACTTTAATACTTTCCAATGTACTATAGACTATAAAAGTATCATCTTACCACATTTCATCTTAAGCAGTGATTGTGTAATAATTCATTAATAGATTTACTCAAGTGAATCTTGAGCACCCTACAAGTCACGTAATGACGGTACAGGTAAACATTACTAACCACAGGTAGAGAAGGGAGCACACCTGTGCACCATATAGCATGTCATGTCCACAGGTAAAGGGGGGGAAGGTACACGATACTGTATGGTTTCTACATACAATACATGGCTTCACACAAGATTTTGCGTGGATTGTGCACAGCCAGGTGCCTGTAAGATTACACACCTGTCCCCACAGGTGCCTTACCTGTCCCACACCTGTTCCCAGGTGTACCAGGTGTGTCCCATGTAAAAGGGGGCACAGTTAAATGGGGGAGGGGGTACAGGTACATGTACACAGTACAGTATGCTTTCTACAGGGTTTCACACGAGATTTTTCACGCCTAGGTGCCAGTAATACTAACACACCTTCAACTTGTTAAGGCACCTGTCCCCACAGGTGATTTACCTGCCCCACACCTATGCCCAGGTGTCCCAGGTGTTCCCAGGTGTCCCAGGTGCGTACCTGTAGGCGGGGGCGACCCCGACCCGCCGTAATTTGCGTGGGTTTCATGTTTCTGTTCTTTATAATAATTCCCGCCCTCCCCCAAACCTCCCCCACCCACACTGAAACTATAGTTCCTCCCCTAAACCCGCCATTCTAACCGCTAGCTGCGGTAAAACATGTTCATTCCTTCCCTCCGCCATCTTAGCTCTCCCCACGCTCAGGTAAAAACAGCACAGATTTTAAATTTTCATGATCGGTAGGAAAAAGCCCTCCCTTCTTCCGCCATGGCATCGGAACGAGTTCGGCTCAGGTGTAACAAACTGCGGTCCGGATCGCCACACTGTCGCGCCAACTCGCCACACTTCGCTACAACAAACTCGCTACACCCTTACAAAACTGTAGCCAAGATCCCCGAGACTTAAGGACAAACAGAAACATCTTAAAAACATGAGAAATTCCGAAACACCCACCTTGGACTTGTACCTCCTTCTTCTACACGCTTAGGACGCGCGGCGAGACAGAAGCTAGCCGCGGGTTCGGGCGCAGATTCGCACCAACAACCACCTGACGGCTTTTCGGCACTTTTCGGGCAATAGCGTTGCCAATGGCAACCGGTGACGTCAGAAGTGGGATTTGGGCTTTTTATAGTCGTGAGTCGTGCTCATTTAAGGTCATGCAGAAGTATTGCCGATTTATTCTATGATCAAGGGGCGGTTCAGTTGATGTTTAGGGAGGGTGTCACTAGAGCGACAAAAATGAATGATTGAACGAACAAAAAACGTCGACAAAATTTTCTACACGATGGAAAGCAAAATAGTCTTTGAATAAAACCGTTTTAAAAGATTCAAAGGTCGAAAAACTAATGAGTAGAATTTGAAAGAAATGAATTGAAAATAAATGCACACGACCAACCCAGCTCATTCAGAGCATAACATTGCGTGGGACACAACGTCAATGACAGCGCAAAATTTGCTTCAAGTAAAATCGATATTCTAACATTACTTAACAGCAAAAGTCTATTCATCTGCAAGTTCAGCCTTAAGAACTATCTTAAAGTGGAGCTTGGTTCGCATTTTATCATGAAAGTTGGCAAGGGTATTTTCATAAGGTAATTAACGTTTGACAAATAAACGGTTGAAGTTGAAGCTGTGAATGATTCCGATGTGACAATCATTCGGTGTGATTGTGTTTAGTATTACATTGTAACGTTATGTGTTGGTTTATTCGTCAATTCAAACCATTTAATACACTGGAATATCTAAGTAGTAATAGTAGGACATAAGGTAGTCTGAATGGCGTATCCTTGGCATTGAAATTATAACAATTGTTACACATGTAGGAACTTAATACAAGATAACAAAAAAAGGATTGCTCCGTCAAATCTTACAGAATTAAGTATGTCAAACCTGCCTTGCAACTTAACTGTTCCAGATACCTGAATCTGCAGTTTACGAAGAAAGCGCTAGGTTTTTCTCACCTGCGGTCCGCTTTCACTTGGGCTGTGAGCTATGGTTTGAAAGATCCGCTCTGATTGGTTGTTTCAGACCAGGAACTGTGAAGGATTTTAGCTTGTCTCATGTTTAAAAATGCCCACAAATGTCATCATTTCACCAAAATAATACACCTATGTTACTACTTATCCTTCCTATTCCACTAAAAGATGCATATGCTTCCGCGGAGTTGTTTTGGGCGGCGAATGTTGAGAAACAGTGATTCATCCATTTGACCAATCACAGCGTAGCTCTCACTCGCAGTGATCGCATGACCGGTATTGTACACTGCGCCGAGATTTGAATGGGATGTTTCAGTGCCGCTTGTTAAAAAGGTGTAAAAACGGTCGAACCTCAGATTCAGACTGAGGATGAAGCATGTGACGCTTTTTGTTAGCTGTCAGTGCAATGTGGCTTCGCTACAGCTTGCGTATGACGCGCGAGTGGCATCATTGTACTGCGCGCGGCGACTTCGAGAATAGCAGACTGGGCCCAGTAATAAAAACACCCCTAGCTGACTCCTGGAGACTGGTGACCAGGCTAGTACTAGTATGTGTTACATTACCAACCCACTGTATTTGATGGCGCATCTTCTTTGCTTCCTTTCTTATATACAGATATTTGTAGTTGCCACCAAACTTCTTTGAAGGTTGAGAGAAAAAAGTAGAGCCTGTCCCAATTAACAAGGACCGTCCGTTTTTACCAATAGAATAATTACATTTTATTCGGTAGTCGGGGACGTTACAACTTGTATGGACAAAGTGAGGCAGCTCCAGAGCACTAACATCACACCTTCCCCTACAACCCCGAAATCTTTTGGGGAAAGGGACTCAACACCTATTTCTTCACTCGACTCAGGTGAAAATAAATACCTAGCTTTGGTAAGGGCCGTCTCTCGGACAGGACATCAAGCCGGAGTCCCCGTGTTTGGGGACAGCCACACCTCGAGCACGTTAAAGAACCCACCGCACTTTAAAAAAGCGAGTGAGTATGGTGTGAGTAGCCTGTATTTACACAAGCTCTCAGCCGGAGGTTACTGCCCCCAGCCCAAGGGGGATGGCGGTTACCGGACCGGCTGGCCACTAGGAGCACGATTCGTCAGGCTAGGTGTGAGTAGGTAAAACCTTATGGGCCAGTCTTACACAACTTGAACCTACCCGACAAAATTGGTGCGTTATGACTGAAGGAGATCTACTGGTTATGTAAAACAAACAATCATCCGGTGTTACCAATAGAATAATTACATTTTATTCGGTAGTCGGGGACGTTACAACTTGTATGCACAAAGTGAGGCGGCTCCAGAGCACTAACATTACACCTTTCTCTACAACCCCGAAATCGGAAGGCAAACCTCGCCACAAACAAACCCGTCCGGAAACGGACACTTCTACGTTTCCATGGCGATAGTTTGGAACACCAAGTGATGGCTACTATGACAAAAAAAACAGATTTTCGGAAAACATAACAGAAACTGGAAAAATTAGGCTATCTTTGCAATCCTGGCATGATGAAGAATACAAATTTGTCTTCGGTAAGGAAATACACAAGATGACAGGCACTAGGTTCACCTAGATGTGTTAACATTATGTGTATAAGGACACAGATCATCATTCTAAAGTGCTTCAGAATGTGCGACAATGTTTGATACAAATACGTTAACATGTACATCGTTAGGTGACGGAAATAGTACAGTAATAGCATGATGATAGCATGGGTACAAACTATTGGATTACCACAAAAACACAAGATGAGAAAAAATCATAAGGAAAATAATGCAGTGGTCTTGATATACTCTACAGAAATATTCACAATCTATCCAGACTCCCCCACCACAGAATGGTACCTTCTACAGATCAGCAATATTATCATATACATGGTACAAAGTTGGACAAGTCTACATCAGAATGGGGGTATACATGTTTTTACAGCAGACTAAAAACATGAGTTACAAAAACTTGGTGACAAAAAAATAGATGCATACAAAAAATCACACGTTACAGAATAGGCACATGTATTTCTATGACACTATGATATTCTAAAATATAGAAGAAAATGATAAATAAATGATAAGAAAATGATTCATGTCGTTAAGGTGTTCCAAAATATCTTAGCCTTCCGATTTCTTAAACGTTAAAGACGACTTGAGGCCGAGGTTGGTCGACAAGAAAATATTGACGGGAGCTCTTGCACGGATACATACACAAGATCTGAGCTACGGTACTTACAATAATTAAGGAACCACACCCCTGCCCAAGACGTCTTAAACCCCAACTCCATGTCTTAACTCTACTCCTTGGTGCTTCTTGCCTCCGAAACTCAAGATTATGATACATTTAGACATCTAAGCACCTATCAATGCTACCCTAGGGGGATAGGAATATTGTACCAATGGTGCAGCCCCTATAGGGTGTAATGAATGTTGGAAGTGACAATAAAAATGGCCCTTAGTGAGTAGCTCTTGGGTTGACATTGATAGGAGCATTAGTCCTTGGTTACACAACCCCCTGTGCATCTATCAAGGTACAGACATACACCATAAATGGTCCAGGGAAGGGGACAGAGTGAGAAATACAGCCTGGGCAAAATAGGGTACTGTATGACTTTTATCATTATCATTATTATTTGAATTACTATAATTTGTATTTCTTGTTCTCACGGATGGTTCAATGTATGTATTTTCTTTTGATTTATGAATAAAAGATTTAAAAAACTGCTTCAGTGAGTCACGTGTCAGAAGAGAATGGGTCAGTATGCACGAATAAGGTTGGCGATTTGGTGGGAGTTACAGACACATGTAGTCAGCCGACTTTGTTGTATTTGTAATTCAGAGTTCAAGTTTTGATTTTGCCTTGAGGTATTTTTATCAAATACCCCAAAATTAGTTACTCAAGCAACTGGATAAGATTTTTGAAAGACGTTTCTGACAGCATCCGCTGTCTTTCGTCAGTGACTAAGGAAAGGACTGGGAAACCAGGTTTTACACCAAAACTCACAAGTGCTGCTGCATTTGTGGTACTGCACTTGGACTTTCCCAGAGGAAGATTTAGATACATGCATGGGGACAAAATTTCACTTTTTTTATTTCCAAATTGTTCAGAATTAAAACTGGCTTGGAGTTGACAGTCAACTGGCTTTTGTAGTCCTGAAACCAGTGAAGTCCAGAAGAGTGCAACTTCATTTCAACTTTAACTGATTCACAAGATGATTGGGGACAATATCTACCTCCTTTTTCATTTATTTCCAAATTGTCAAGAATCGAAGCTGATCCAAGAGGAAGATTAAGATACACGGGAACAAAATTTCACTCCTTTTTCTAATTTCAAAATTGTCTGCCCAGAATCGAAGCCGATTTGGAGTCGACGGTCGTAATTTGGTTCCTACCTTGATAGACACAGAGGGGGGCGTGTTCGGAATCGTGTACAACAAAACTGACAAGCAAAAGTAACGAGAACGCGTCCCAACGTGAACTAACGGTGCGGACGGTACCGGTTCCGTCCTTTGGAAATTCCTCGTCCTTTACGAAGCGCCGGGTCATGTGACCTATCCGGCACGATTCGGTACCAAAACTGCTACATCTAATCATCGTTACAATTCTGCCTCAATAGTCTCTGTCTTTTATATTCCTAAAACGAGGGAACAAAACTAGTACGTACAAGCAACGAGAACCATAGTTACAGGGCAGTTACCATGGCTACAGAGCGGTTTCCATGGTTACAGGCGGTTTCCAGTGGTTTTTCTGTCCTTTAGTCTGGTTGGAGAGGAACGTTACGATGAAGGCTGTGGCGCTGAAATGTGGCGGTCCGATGTAGCGAGTCGACTGTAGCGAGCCACGGAGGATACAGCGCCCGGCAATGTTGCGGAAACGTTGCGAAGGAACTTCGGTAATGCACGCGGCCGGCGGGACGAACCAAGTGCATCCCTACGGAGGGGGGGGGGCAGCTACGAGGGGAACATGTTCTGATTCTTCATCTTCTCCAGATGCTGGATCTGTTGCCGTAGAAACAGTATCCTGGAAACAACAAACAAACAAACAGTCAGCCCACGGAGGGTCATGTCTGTGTCTGTAGGAACAACATTCTAGAAACCTTTCAACATTTCATCAAAATTACTCTCGTAGTGGTTTCATTTTTCAGAAAAGGAAAAGGATGTCTTGAAGTTTTCATCCGAAACAATGCTGTAGTACAGTAGAAATACGAAACACAGATAGGTTAGGATTTCGCGTAAGAAGAAAAAAAAACCATCAAAGCAAGAGACCAAGGGAGATGGCAGTATTCAATTCTGTCGGCGTATCGGCTCCTCACGCCCACTTTGAAACAGCGCTCTGCAAGAGGTCACTGAACTGCAGCCGACTCACCCCGAGAGGCAGTTGCATAAAACCTCTTGAGAAACATGTTTTGCTATTTCCTTATGTAGATATGTAAAAACTGAACCCACCTCTGTTCCTGTAATGTGGCCTGTATTTCTGAGACTCTGACCAGCGACCGGGCGAACTTCAGATCCACCGACACCTGCGAACTGTGCAGGCTGCCCATGGCATGGCCCTCCTCGTCTAACCTCTGCGCCTAAACAACAATAAACAACAACAATAAACAACAGTAAACAACGAGAACTGTGCAGGCTGCCCATCGCATGGCCCTCCTCGTCTAACCTCTGCGCCTAAACAACAACAATAAACAACAATAAACAACAGTAAACAACGAGAACTGTGCAGGCTGCCCATCGCATGGCCCTCCTCGTCTAACCTCTGCGCCTAAACAACAACAATAAACAACAATAAACAACAGTAAACAACGAGAACTGTGCAGGCTGCCCATCGCATGGCCCTCCTCGTCTAACCTCTGCGCCTAAACAACAATAAACAACAACAATAAACAACGGGAACTGTGCAGGCTGCCCATCGCATGGCCCTCATCGTCTAACCTCTGCGCCTAAACAACAATAAACAACAACAATAAACAACAGTAAACAAAGAGAACTGTGCAGGCTGCCCATCGCATGGCCCTCCTCGTCTAACCTCTGCGCCTAAGTGGAAAAACACCAAAATAAAAAAAATTAACATTTTTCCCTTAATGGAAACGGTAGTAGTAGACACGGAGGGTGCCATTGACCTTCTGCAACTTATGATCCACTGCTCACTGAGTTGTGTGACGTCACAGAAGCAGTGGATTGCTCATTCCTTGAAGAATACTGGAGATTATCAGTCGAAAATTTGGGTCCCATTTTTTGTTGCAAATAAATTATCTTTGCTTCAGAACAATAAATGTCTTCGCGCATGCTCTGCCTACCAGCCAGATCCAGCTGTCCTCGTAGTACTTGACTTATAAACAAACAAACAAACTGACCTGTCTCTCGGCATGCTCGGCCTGCCAGCCCTGCGTGTGTCTGATGAGGCTCTCCCGGAAGTACTTGACTAGCGAGGGCGTGAGCTCGATGGCGGGCGGGAGAACCGTCTGCACCGCGCTCGGGGTCGAGCCGTGCACCACGGAGTAGCTGCTGCTCACCGCGCCGTCCGCGTGGCTCCTGAAAACCGCAAACGAGTTTCATTATCCGTGAATGATTTCATCAGGATGGTAAGTTACTGAATAAAAAGACACTTTGCATGTACTGCTCTTTGCTTCCGACGGACTTACAAGGGTTTGGTCAGCTTGAAATCAACTCAGTCACTCATGAAAATTTGAACAACAAACCGAGACATTTCAGTCTCAAGAAGATATGAGCCTCTACACTTGTGCCAAATTTCAACCCATTTGAAGCAAAAATGAGCCTGTTATGAAAACACTTGTATTAGTTTTTGTCTGCCCCTTGTAGTACATAATCACCTGCTGACGTTTTGGTGACCGTCTGTCACCTTTCTCTGGGCAAAACTAACTGGACTGAGGTGAGAAGTAGAACCAGTCAGTATTGCCCTGAGGAAGGCAACGGCTACACAAAGAAACCAACGTACCCTACGGATTTCTGGCTATGTACACTGTGAGCGGGACAGACGTACCCTACAGATTTCTGGCTATGTACACTGTGAGCCAGACAAACGTACCCTCCAGATTTCTGGCTATGTACACTGAGCAGGGTTCTCCCCAGACAACGGAACAACGGCGTGCCGCCGGTATACTCCTAGCTCTGCGCGGGTATACTCATTTTCAAATTTAGGGTGTTTCTTTCCTATTTTCATGGATAATTTGGTAAAAATTCACAAAATTACGCAGAATTCTGGGCCGAGCGGCGTCACTTTTTCCGTCAGCATTGTCTGTAAAAACTTCTGAATGGATCGGATACTCGAAAAACAATGGACCATTTTGGCTACAACGCCGGTGACAAAAGAATCTCATTATTGGTTCAGCATCCGACTCCCCTAAATCCCATTTTCATGCAAACAACGCTAATTGTCTGTATTTACTTCATGAATCACAGCCAACGGGTCAAAAAGAAGTTTAGTTGGAGCTACACGTTTGTGAAAATCAGCTCCTCTTACCGCCAGTGCGTCATGGCCTCTGCAACATAATCCTCAAAAAAACGGCAAGCAGCAGAAAAATGCCTGGTTCATTGTAGCACAACTACATTTGAAAACATCGTGTGGTGTTTTGTTTCACATTCAGTGAGTATTATTTAGTCCCAAAACCGATTCAAAAAAGGCAGAACTTTGTTGACAGCACTCTACTCTACTCTCAGAGTCAGAGCACATGGCTGACGAAATATTTTAACAAAATCGGCGATCCAGTCGAAAAATGGCGGCTTCATTTTAGCAATATTAACCATAAAAATACAGTACATGGTGTTATTTCACTTTTGGTGTTGGTTATTAAGTCCCAAACCCGGCGAATCACTGCTATTCTTCAGGATCGCTGCTACAAACTCTACAATGCACGAGGATCTCTTCCGGGCCGCCATTTTGTTTTTTGTGTTTACAATAAGCCTAGACAGAAAATAGCCTCACATTTCACTGCAGATTACGGGCTTTAAAATTTGATGTTATGAGCATGAAAAAAAAAAGTATCAATCTTTTAGAAAACTACATTTTAGAAGGATTCAATATTTATTTGAAAGTTCAAAGGATCATGTTTATTTTCTTTTATTCAGATGTGGTTTTTGAGGTCAATATTTTCTTTGAATCTACGGCTTGGAATGTCAGTTATATGCTGTAGTGGAACGTTCCATTTTCTCAGACTGAAAGGGGCCAATTCAAGCACTTGGACCTAGAGGTTTTGCAGGAAACTTTTTAGTGTATGTTGGGATTTTGATGTGTGAAATGCTTAAAAAAATTCATAACATTCTATATTAGAAAATGCACAGGTTTCTGTTGTCTTCTTTTTTATAGTTTTTGATGTGTTATTCTATCAAGTTGAAAAAAAAAATTAACGTTATTTATTAATACATGTAATGAGAATATTTTGCCCAATGCTTTCCATTGTGATTTGCCTCAAGTGCCAAGTAGAAAATACATGACTTGGAGTTGTGTATACTATTTCTCTTGTTGAATTTGAAGGCACCGTTGGCACCCGGTAAGGGGTCATAGCGGGGAACCTATGCCCATTTTTTTTTTAAATTCAGAAATTTTTTCAGTTTATATCCTACATGAGGTTATTTGCATTTTTCTGTATATGTGACAGGGATGAATGTAGTGTCCTTTGCCTACGTGATTGCATCTTCTTTACCAAGAGCAGATGATGAAGATTAAGCAAAAGCCAGCAAGATGATGTCAGAAAGATATGTAATAAAAGTGTATGTGTTTTGAAAATAGTGTAGGCTTGAAGATTTTTCCTGCCTCTTTTGTTTGTGATTGTAGGTAAAAAGTAAACCTGAAGTTGCAGGAAATGGCCTCCAATTGTACTTGAAACAGCCTAAATGCTAAAGCTTCCTCCTCCGGAGGGGGGGGGGCACCCCCCCTCCGGGCCACCCCCCCAGCGCCGCGCCTCGCCGGGTGCTTCGCACTCTCCTCCGGTATACTCTAAATTTCTGGGGAGAACCCTGCTGAGCCAGACAAACGTACCCTACAGATTTCTGGCTATGTACACTGTGAGCCGGACAAACCTACCCTACAGATTTCTGGCTATGTACATTGTGAGTGGGACAGACGTACCCTACAGATTTCTGGCTATGTACACTGTGAGCGGGCGACGCTGTGCTGGTAACGGCCTCCGGCTGCTGACTGGAGCTCGGATGTGGCGAGAGCTGAGACTGGTAAGGAGAGGACATGTCTGATATCGACGTCCGCATGGAAACTGGAGAGGAGTCAGAAACATCTGGGAAAACAAACAAAACAACATCAATCAACAAAAAGCACAGAAATTTAAAGGCACATCACATTTTCTGTTGTAACACTGTCAAAGTCTTGCTTTGAGATAGATTTTCTAACAAATGTGTAATGCAATTCTTTTCATCACTTCTTGACTTATCCTGTTTCAAAGTCTGCAACCAAAACACCCCTGCAGTTCCAACAAAAGCAGCTAGAAAGATGAAAGCTAAGTCACTTCTTCCCAATCACAATAGCTATCTACCAACCAAAAACCATACTTTGTGCAGAACATGAGAAAACAAGAAGGAAGTCTGAAGCAGTGCCAAGGAAAGCCATCAGGGGGCTCAAAATCATTTTTGATGGTACAAGACCAAGCCACATACCAAATTTCAGGACAATCCATCATTAGATTCTTGAGTTATACGGTTTAATCACACACATGTGTTTGCTTGTTTGAACTAAAAATAACCTTATCAAAGGTAATATCACTAATAACACAGTGAAGTCAGACAAGATATGAAAGCAGAGTTTGCTCACTAGATGGTAGGACAGTTGACTGCAAACAATGCAAAAATAAATCCACTGCGAACATTTCAAGATTAACGGTAAGAAAGTTTACTCACTAGAAGAGTCACTGCCAACAATGCAAAAATAAAGCCACGGCGAACATTTCAAGGTTAACAGTACGAAAGTTTGCTTAGAAAAAACATACATTTATCACTAATAACACAGTGAAGTCAGACATGATATGAAAGCTAAGTTTGCTCACTAGAAGGAAGACCAAACAATAAAATATGAATACAACTACTGCGAACATTTTAAGATTAACGGTAAGAAAGTTTGCTCACTAGAAGGGGGGACAGTAGTGGAGGGCTGCTGCTGCTGCTGGGCCTGCAGTGCCTGTTGAGTCAGCAAGGTGGCGTGCTGCAACAGCTGTAACGACTGCTCTACTCCTACATTGTGAACTGGGGAAAACAAAATAGCAAAAAAGTCAGTCAGGCCTCAGCAAGTAAATCTTATGGATGACATCCTCTGCAGACTCAAAATCTAATGCGAGAGGGGAAAGACAAAGTGGCATAAAATCTTCCATGACTAGTTTCATCAAGTTGGTAAATCACTGAATAAAAAGACTCTTTGTGTTTTATTCAACTACAGCATTTCCTGAATTGCTGAATTTGTAAAAAGGTTTACACGTTGTGAATATATTAGCTGATGAGGAGCTGAATTCTCCTTACCTTGGGATATACTACTTGCGTTAGAGGTGGGGGGGAAGAGCTGCTGCACCAGGGATTGGGGGATGGTGTGGGGGGTGGAGTGGGCGCGCCCCAGGGAGGGGGTTCCAGGGGAGGGGGTGTTCTGCACCGCAGGAGACTCTACAGGGGGTAGAAACATTGGTGTGAGACATAATGTAATGTCAGCAAACATTGGTGTGAGACATAGTGTAATGTCATCAGATTACATCTGCTATCTTCAAGCAGATGTGGGGTGGACCCGGCTGCATCAGGCTTTGATCGTGACCTACACGGACGTTGGTCCAGTCAGAGAGAAGTCTCATCATCTGCAGGGTCCGACAGATGTGCACAGCTATTGTGATGAAGCTCTAACACCATTCTATATCAGGGATCCAAGGCAACAGAGTTCATCACAGTTCTAATCCTGTTGCCAGGCAACAGATGTTCTGATCCATTCTACTCCTGTTGCGAGGCAACATGTTTGTAGAGGTTTGTGTGTAGTGGATATGTACAGCTGAGGGAATGACCTGTTCTGCTCCTGTTACTGAGCAATGAAAGAACCTATATGTTCTACCCCTGTTGCTAAGTAACATACACTCTGTGCTGTTCTACTCCTGTTGCTAGGTAACATGTGTTCTCACCTGTTCTACTCCTGTAGAATGTCTGCAGGTGTTCAGGAGTTGTGGAGATGTCCATACGGTCGCTGCCCTGCCCGGGGGTCCCGCGGTGCGCGCTGGGAGTGCCCTGGGATGACGAGGGGGTACCTGCAGGGGGGGTACTTTGTTACACAAACACTAACAAGGGGGGTCCTTGTTACAAATACACTGAGGCAGTGAGCTTGCACATAGCTTAATTTACACACAGAAGAAAGGTGCAATATACACAAAACTAAGTTTTCCTGAACAAGTAGAAATAAGACGATTTTCAGCTTCCTATATCATATGTTCCATAACATGTTATCTATAAGATCTGAGGCTCTTTTACCTGTTCTATTGTGGGACTTGGAGGTGTCCTTGTGTCTGTCCAGGTTGGGCTGGCCTGCATTGCGGGGGGACGGGTCCGTGGAATGCTTGTGATTAGATGCTGCAGAACAGGAGAAAAGTCTATCAGTCTCACCATTTCTTAGGTTTTACTTCACAGTTCTGAATCTAAATATTGGTTGACTGGGTAACACACCAGCTTCACAGGCACAGGCTGGCTAAGTCACACCCAAAGGCTTATGGCATCACCATCTCTAAGAGATGGGTGTAGGGCCCTGATGAAAATGTGCTCTCGAAGCTATGACACTTGTACAGGTTTATAGTGTAGTAGTAAGTACAGTAATAGTAAGTAGTAATATCTAATACTCACAGCTAGGAGTACCAGTTGCGCTGCTGCTAGCGTTAGCTTCTCTGCTGTTGGTTCTAGTAATACTAGTAGTAGTAGTAGCAGTAGTTGTAGTAGCAATAGTAAGTAGCACTTATACTCACAGCTAGGAGTACCAGTTGCGCTGCTGCTGCCGGCTTCTCTGCTGTTGGTTCCATGGGAAACTGAAGAGGAGGAGGCTGAAGAGGAAGAGGCGGTTTCCTTGGCAACAGGCTTGTCTTTCTGTTTCGACTCTCCGCTATCTTTTGGGCTGAGGGGAGAGAAAGGACAAGTTTAAGTTCATGTAATGCCATCTGTTATTGGATGATGCAACAGAGACACAGAAATATGCACACAGATTGACCAATCAAAAGAAGTGATACATAACGTGTCGTCTGTTAGGCAACACCAATTTAGTATGTTGGTTTGGGGATTACAAAAGATACGGCTGAACTAAAAGATCAACTTGAGTCTAAGGAGAAAGTCTGTACCTTGGTACACACAGTTTTAGGGAGCGTATTCAGTCAGATTCAAATTCTACTCCTAACACTCTGTTTCATTCTTGACTTCTTGCAATCGGTGAGGCCTCATAAATTCAAACAAACAAATAAATAAATAAATAAATAAACAAACGCACCTCTCCTGCCATCCGGGTGGTTTCTCCCACTGCGACACCTCAGTTTTGCAGTTGTAGTAATACTTCTTGCCGGACGAACTGATGTGTTCCGACCAATCACATTTGACCTTTGTGAAAGCCTGGGGAGAAAATTCATCCGTGAATAGTTTCATCGGGTTGGTAAGTCACTGAATAACAAAATTCTTTGTACATAACCAAGTGTTTTATTAGACAGGATCATTAGCTGGTGTGTTACGCCTAATGGCGGTTATACCGGCTATATAGATACAGATACAGATAGGAAGGTTTATTGCAAGCCCTAGCCTGTAGGCTAATTCCAAGTACTGCACATGTAACATGAAAAGGATGGACAGACAATGAGGAACAGTATAACATGTGACTTCTCTAGTCTAACTACTGACACTAAATTCTACTTATTGGGTTCGACTTCTTTTTCCGAGACAGTGGAAGACGAATGATCGCACTTTTTCTGTATTTTGTGGGCTTTGTGATATCAAGAGGAGATAAGTTTTCTTTTTGTCTGTGAAAGTGGGAAAATTAGGTTTTTATGTTTCCAGAAATGCTCGAAAAACAAGTCACAGATCTGATTGTGCTCCACCTGTAAAATAAAATATGGGAAGAATAAATAGTGAGACGCCTCCCATACCTTTGTATTAGCTGGTGCAGTACTGGTAGTAGCAGTGCTGGACTGGGTATGCTGGAACACAAACACAAATTCAAGTCAGTAGGGAAATAAACAGCTCAAAACACATGTTTCTGCATCAGGGCTCGAACTAGTGGGTGCATGTGCACACAGTGCACCCAAAATTGGAACTGTGCACCTAATTTTTGACTCTGGGTGCACTGGTGCACCTATATATTTTTGTAGCCTATAGGGTTAAGGTACTATTGTACACTAGTAATATACAGAATATTCTTGAAATGTAAGTATAAAAAAACAGCATGAGAACTTTTTGCTGTACTTTATTTAATGTATTATTTGTTTGAAATTTTGAAGTTAGCTATAGAATTACAGATTGAAGTTCTTAAGAAAGGCAGCAGCGTTAAACTTTGTAATTATGTTCTGAAGAACATGCAACTTTATCTTATCAGGTGCACCCAAAATTCTTTCTGAGTACCCAATTTTTTGAGTTGGGTGCACCAGTGCTGCAGTGCACCTATTCCCAATCCCAAATATGAATTTCGAGCCCTGTGCATACATGTAACTGCACCGGTGAAGGCATCATGAAAAACCAGACAAACTATACCTGGGTATAACTAAGCCATCTGTAAAGAAAATTCTGGTACTGTACTTCTCTTAACAGTCCACAGCATGAGGTGTTCCAACCAGGGCTGTTTCCAGCCTTAAATTTTTTTCTGTCCCACTTACTGTTACTGTTTGGGAGCCCATGTTGTTGATTTTTGTTGCTAAATCTGCTATTTCAAGCCTACGAAAATACAATTTCATCAATTTCATGTCAGGAAATTCAGATTTTTAAAAAGACGGTGATATTTTTTCCCTGTCTCAACAAGAAAATTTCCGTCCAGGAACACAGCTCCAGGAGACAGCCCTGCTTCCAACTGCACTTAGGTCTCACCTCCGCGTTTTTCTTTCCCGCGTCGGTATCGTTTTTCCTGTCTGCGGCCGCGGTTGGCTGGGTCTGTGAGTGGTTGGCGGCGCTGTTGCCCTGTCGGGGCTGATGATTGGCTGCGTTCTGCGCCGGAGAATCGCTGGTCCCTGCGCGGTGACACAAAATAACACACGTCATCAATCACACTCACTCTCACTATCCGGTTTAACGTCTTCATTTCCCCATCATCTGGGGGTTGGATGTGCACATGATTGTAATGTGATACTAATGTGTGGTGCACAACACAATGTGCTCTGTGATAAGTTTTATGTGTTGCAACAGTTGCATGATATCAGCTTTCATATTTCTTTTTTCCAAAGACCTTCAAAATGTAAAGCAGGGTTCTAACAGTGACATCATCTCTTCTCCAACCAATCAGCTTTTGCCATTAGAACCTAACCAATGAGCAGCTTGGTGACATTGTATATTCTTCAACCGATCAGCATTTGGCATTGGAGCAATCCAACCAATGAGCTGTGTTTAGACCTTCTTTCTGTTTTTTCTCCAGCCAATCAGGTGTTGGCAGAGGAGAAAGCTGACCAATAAGCAGCATTGTGACATTATCTCTACTCACCTCTAACCAATCAGATGTTGGCAGAGGATAAAACCAACCAATGAGCAGTGCTGTAACATTACCTCTACTCTCCTCTGACAAAGAGGAGAAAACTGGCCGATGAGAAGTGTTGTTACATTACCTCTACTCTCCTCCAGCCAATCAGGTGTTGGCAGAGGAGAATGCTGACCAATGAGCAGTGTTGTGACATTGTCTATACTTTCCTACAGCCAAGTGAAAACTGACCAATGAGCAGTGTTGTGATATTACTTCTACTCTCCTCTAACCAATGAGATGTTGGCAGAGGATTAAACTGACCAATGAGCAGTGTTGTGTCATTACCTCTACTCCCCTCTAACCAATCAGGTGTTGGCAGAGGATTGAACCGACCAATGAGCAGTGTTGAGACATTACCTCTCCTGTCCTCCCTGTCTCTCCTGTGAGGCCTGTCCCAATCCCCAGGACTGTACCTAGCCCTTTCTCTCTCTAAAACACAAGAACCACACCGCAAGCTTTAACAAAACAATTCCAAACAAGCAGGGAAACACACACAGTGTTCTCACCAGGCCTTTTCAGCATAGGGGCCCCCTATGCTGTGATTTGGACCCCCTATGCTGTGATCTGGACCCCTATGCTGTGTTTCAACCAGCATAGGGGTGTTTCTTTCTGGGACAAACCTTGTGACCCTTCATAAATCTTATAAAAAGTTCATATTTGGCTTTAGAATAAGGCTGTGACAGAGGAAAAAGTCTACTTCACAAAATTTATCCCTCAAAATGCATGAAATAATGTCTCATTGGGTTATGAATTTACAAATTTTCCAGGGGAACATGCCAGACTCCCTACTCTGGTCATGTCTTCAGCACTCCACGCTTGACTTGCACTGCGTAAAGTTGGCCTTCTGTACCTGACCCCTATGCTGTGAAAAAATTCTGGTGAGAACACTGACACATGTTAACAGAAATCAGCACAAAAGAAGGGAAAAGAAGCACACAATGTGAAATGACGATGAGAAAGAAACCACAGATGTGAAAATGTGTTACTCAAAAAGCAGCAGGGATTCAGCATGGAAGTCAGAGGAGAAAACAAGAATTTCTTGTGTGAGGTCTTTTCTGTGACTTTGTTGAAAAGCTTTGAAGATTTGAAGCCAACAGACATTGGTATGAAGACTTTTTTAAAGAAAGTTTAAGATTTGATAATTTGAAGGTAACAACTTCTTTTCAACACAACTTTTGTACCAGCCAACGTTGCCTTCTTCATGATGTGAAGAGCTCTGTTACTCATATCACTGACGTGTTGTCAAAAATGTTGGTAGGTCCAAAACTTTGGTTATGTTCAGAATATTTTAACCAACCCTGACGAAAATCCTGTGCTGTGGACGATTTTAACTGCATTGTGAATCAGTCATGATATTCAGAAGTGGTAACAACTTATGACTGTTTTCAGCTTCTAATCTTGATCAAAAATGTTTATAATTGCTACTGAGGCTTCACCCAGCTATTTCCTCGGTTCGCTGATAATTTTGGGTCAAATGTTAGCAAGACAACATGAAAACTGAAGCCTGAGCAGATTGTTGTTTTGGTCTAAGACTGTTCCATGCTCGGCAGACAATTAAGATCCATTTTGGGTTGATTTGAGCCAATTTACTTTGACAGCACTATCTTATTAACTAAATCTCATAAAACCTTCCAGATTCAAAATTTGCAACTTAGGACTCCGTGAAAGTGTTCACCTTACTGCTCACACTAAGAAACTTCACTGACATGTTTGACAAGTCAGGGCTCAAAAAAGGCTTTCTGTTTCCATGAAGCTAACCAGGGCTTGAAATATCTTATTTTTGCTTTCAGTGACTCCTCAGCTACCTTCTTCAGGACATCGGTAACATACTTTGACAAGTCAGGGCTCCAAAACAGCCTCGATTTTTCTTGAAAAAATGAAATGAAACTAATTTAAGCTTGAGACATTCTACTTCTGTTTCTAAGTTTCTCCTCAGCTCCTTTCCTCGGGACCTGAACAGACTTCACTACTCCTTACCACATAATGTTAGTTAGGCAAATGTCTTTCAGGTTGTGTTATGAAAATGATATCCATACTTTCCAGTGAAGATAATCACAGAATTTACATCTATTTTCTGAGATAGCACTTTTCAAAAGGATAGAGGAATGTCTTCAAGAAAAGGCTTCACAATTTTTCAGAATCGTCCAGAATTCTGATTAAGTGATCTTTGAGTCCAAAGCACTGAAACCATGAAGACAATTTTGATTCCAAGGAAGACCAGTAACTGTTACAATGTTCTTTCTGTTGTCAGCTAGGCAAATATCTTATAGATTGTGTTATGATACTTAATTTCCAATATAGATATTCACACAATTTTCACCCTTCATCTACATTTTGCGATATACTTTAAAGAAAAGACCTAGAAAAGTTTCAACATCGTCCAGATTCTGCCAAATTGATTTTTGAGTCCTCAGCACTGGTTTATTATAATTTTGATTCCACAGAAGACGTAAAGTTCAAACCCTCACATGAGAAAAACTTGTTCCTCCCTGAAAAGTGAAAGTGGAGACGTTAGTGAGAGTTACTCCAGACACGCAGCCGTTGCCATAGTTACCTCTTCTCTCGCGCTCCCTCTCCTTTTCTCTATATCTTTCTGAATAAGAAGATTTGTTCTTATATCTGTCTCTATCCCTGTCCCTCTCCCTGTCTCTCTCTCGCTCCCTCTCTCTGTCTCTGTCCCGGGACTCCCACGGACTGTTTCTCTTGCCGGGACTGTCCTTCGTGCGGTTGAAACCTTTGCTGGGCGAATCCCGCACTCTGTCGATCCGATGGTCGTAGTCGTTGTATGAGCTGCTACTTTCACGCTTGGATGGGTACTTCCCCACACCAGCAGACTGAAATAAACATAAACAACAACATAAACAACAAACATATTAAAAAGAACAACACAAGTCATTCAAATCTACTATCACTAATGAATACCATTCTATAAAATCTTAATTAAGTGTAATTACATGAAATCAAAAACTAAACATTTTCATCAAAGACCAAATTTGTTACTATGACCATTGGTAAAACATTTATAGGTTAGTGTTATGTCTATCTTTTTCTTTTACTGGCTAAATTATAGACCTGTTTATCAACTGAACCAGTTTAAGTGTGATCACAACATGAAGTATCCTGTCTGCATGTACAGGTTAGGGGCATGATACAGTTTTTGAAAGGCTGTTTGTCACCCAGGATAATCATAAACCTACTACTTGATCCCTCGACTGAAAAAAAAAATTGAAAAAATAAAAACGATTTTGAAGAAATCATTGTCATTAAAAAATTAAGTTTCCAAATAACAGTTGTGACATTTTTCAAGTCAATTTTTGTCGTGAATTTATGTCAAAAATTATCTAAAATAGAAATTCCTAAAATTTCATTTTCCAAAAGATGCCAAAATTGGTTTATAAGGTCAAATTTCTTGTTTGTTTTGATATTCAATGGGGTATTTTCATCTGATCTATCTATGATGAGACACACTTCATCATGTGATGATCTGTCCATTTTTTTCTCATGGAAACGTCCAAGACTCCTTCTGTTCTAAGTCCCTGCCGTGACCTGAGTCCGGACAGTGCCCAGGTGAGATACCTGTCCGTCTTTTGTTACGTAATAAACGATGAACCCTCGGTCAAGGGTGATTGATTCAGATGAACTTTCCACTCTCACGATTTTTCACCAATTTCGTGTTTTTGGAACTGATCGAATGGAATTTTCAGTGATTTTTGTCAGCCAGATTGGGTGCTGGGATGTCCAGAACGATCCAGATGGGTTTAGAAAGGGCCAATTTCGGTCTGGAAGGCGCGATATTCGTGTTTACATCGGAAATTGTGACCACTTCTGTCAAAAATGAGGCTGGAGTGAAGTCCCGAGCTCGGCGCCTCTCGGTGTACCAACCTGGTAGGGATGGGCCTGGCTTCTGTCGTGGTACCTGCAAAACAAAACACAGAACGTTAACGGCACGGAAACGGGCTCTGGACGGGCGGGAAAATCGACACAAACTCGAGGAAACTGAGAGCGATTTTGTAGAATGTCTGGAACAAACATGGCGGACTTCTGTCAATGGAGGAATGGGGAAACAAGGTGCTTTACCCATCATTGAGCCGCGGATATTTCCGTGCATGCATTACCATCAATACCATAGAGGCTTAAGGGTGGGGTTGGGTGCAACTCGGGTGAATTTTCGGCACCGCAAAGGGTCTAAACGCCCGCTTATTTTACACCATCATACACCACCAGCCTCTCTGGAGGGGAGGACGCCATGACACATCCGGGACCTGCGGATTCCAGCCTGATCGATTGACGTTCGTGTCACGAAATTAGCGGGGCTCACAAAGGGGTTTGTGAGATAATAAATTTGCTTCATTTGTCTTTCTATACATCTAAGAGAGGATATATTTTCATCTAGGCTCATAATAGAATACTTTGATGAGAAATGAATTATATTATAAGCAAAATCATGCATTTGTGTTAGCTTTTAATCATTTATACTTCTTAACACGAAAGACTTCTAACAGACCCTAACGCTTGACGGAGATTACCGACGCCTTCCGACTGTTCCCGAAGAGGTACGATCGCCCATCTTCGGGTCTTCCATATGATTCTCATTGTAGCCTGTACAAGCTGTGTGGCCGGTGGGGCGCAAGACGTCCTGTACCGTTACATCTTACTCCTTCCCAACAACGTCTTGGGTTCCAGTCAAGAATCCTTCAAGGTGAGTTCGGAAGATAGAAGGCCCCCCTGTGTGCTGTTTAAGTGTGGCTAGGCGCGCGAGGAAGCTTGATGCTGAGTGTGTTTATAATTTTTATGTCTGGTGTTCCAACGTGAAAGCTGTTCTACACGTCCCGGCTGTAGTGTGTTGTTCCTGATGGGTTTTACTGTGTTAGAGAATCGGGATCTTTGTTGTACGAATGTACTAGTGTCTGCCGATACAGTTATGTTTTTGGACATGTCTGCATGTGTGTGTGTGTGTGTGTGTGTAGTTATCACATGTCCATTTTTTGGCAGAGGATCTAAGATTATTCAAGATCATGCAAGGAGATGCAAACAGAGTCTTCCGAGAACCCCTCCCCCCCCCTTATTTCCACAACAATAGGAACAAACAGAACCGGACACTTTACATGTCAACTAATATTTACCCAGGGGTCAGTCAGAGACAGGTGTCTGCAGCCCAGGCCACATGTATCAGTCCAGGGCCTGAATTCGTCTGTGTAACGCAATTCAATGAGGCTAGCCCTTTGTAACACTAACAGTGTGGTTCAAGCGCCACCAACTGACCAGTCTAACTAGCCTGGATGCCAGACCCCCAAACTCTGAAATATCTTTCGTGTCCCACACGAAAGATATTTCAGAGTTTGGGGGTCTGGCATCCAGGCTAAGTCTAACGGGTCCAGACCTTTTAGCCTTGCGGTTAGTGTGTTGGGTTCATGAGCTGGCGGCATGGGTTCGAATTCTCGCCACATGTTTCACCTGAAGAGATTCTACAGTTCTCAGATTTGACATCACATGCTGCCGAACTGGACGATCAACATGAAAACAGAGTCTGAGGGGAAAGTCTGTATCTTTGTACATACAGTTTCAGGGAGTGAAGATTCAAGTTTTCCTCCCAGCCTTTTGTACTTCCTTTGCATTGAAACTGTTCAACTAACAATGAACTGTCTCCTGATCATCACATTGTACTTCCTATACAGTTGTAGTCTGGGTGTCATCCTCTGTAGTAACCGTTGGCTCAATCTTTTTGCTTGCTAAGCACGGAAGATGGCACGCAGGCTAATACAGTTGAAACCCCTCAGATGAACAATGTACCATCCCCTGGCCATCCCGTATCTGTGCGACTTTTCAGATCAATAAACGATCCTTCGGATCAACACTGTACCATCCCCTAAACATCACATTGTACTTCCTGTATAGTTATATTATAACACTTCAAACAACAATGCACCACCCCTAACCCTTCCTGTGCAGCTGTGTTCCTTCAAACCTGATGACAAATTTATTTCCTCAGTGACAGCTGCTTAGGGGAGATTCAGTAGATTCCAGGGGGTGAAGAGATGATGTACCCACCCTGATCCATAGATTTTGCCAACTGGAATCACCGTAGATATGACCCAGAAAATGTAGTCATGTAAAATTTTTTACAAAGTGGAATTGTGCTGAAATTTGAGAGTTCACTTCACAACCTCCCCTTACGGTGAAGTGAATCTCCCCAGCAGATATGATTCACCCTGTACCCAGTGTTGGGTAACTGGAGGGGAAATCGGCAGGTTTTTGCTGTTTCCACATGTTTTCTTTGGTTTAGTGGGAAGTGAAGACTTCAACAAGGGTGTGGAAAGACTGGTCCATGAAGGTTAGACATCCAGGTAATAAGATACGCCAGGTAACAGTTACTCAAGCAACTGGATACATTTGTAAATGGTCAGACGTTTCAGGTAGCATCCACTACCTTTCAGATACAGCCTGGGCACTCTTCTACAGTACTCCTAGTTTAAGTTTCTCACACGCTACCAAAGTATTTGTCTGAACTAGTTGGTGAGAAAGCGAGCAAGGAGAACAAACAGAAAACTAACTGTGATGGTAGGGTTCATGTCTATTAAATCTGTAGTGTATATCTGTGCATATCATACGTCTCATCAGTATATGATAATATATCAGTACTGTTCTGTAATTAGTGCATAGGCTAAGCAGTAGTAATATCCAGTATTTGATTATACTGCTGCGGGGTCCCTGACAGGGTGGGCAGCAGTTGGCTTCCAAGCGACTCTGTCCAGTAGGATATATTGCCTAACCATATTATGTGCAACGTATATGTCATATACATGTTATGTACATGTTATGTACTTGTTACATATATGTACAATGTATATACATTGTACATGTTATCTACAATAATGCATATGTTATATATAATGTACTGTACAATGTACATGTATTCATTATATTTCCCAAACCCACATACTAGTACATGGGCAATGTACAGGGTCAGGAAAACATACTGGATGTTTGAGTTTTCTTTTACACAGACTTGTGATATTTGAGCAGCGCAAACTGTTTTCTTAACTAACAGGGATAAAGTCTTAGTGTACACATGTACATCCTTCAAGACTTCTTGCACCTTGCAGTCACCAGACAAGTCTTGAGACTTGAGATGTCTTGGCCTTCATTTCACTTATTTTCAGTAAATCAGAATGTCTTATCTTTCCTCCTTGTGTTTCAGGATGTCTTACTGAGACTGGCAGCCAGCTGACTCCTTGAGTTATTCTCCAACAAATCTTAAGACATCGTCTCTCCTGCCTGGTGCAGCTGGGAACGTCTTAGACAACTTGAAGGTCATAATTTTGATAAGGTCAGTTAGACTTAGAATATGATGTAAACTTGTACGGTATGTGTGTGTGTGTGTGTGTGTGTGCGCATGTGTGTGTGTTTGTGTGTGTGTTCATGTGTCTGTGAATTGTATGTCTATCTTCTAGCTTTCAGGTTTCATAGAGTCTTCCCATACAAATGCTTGTGTTCTGTTGTAACCTTTTTTTTTAACTGTCATCATATACTTCATCTTAAAAACACTAAAATGGCTATTATGACATAAAAATTTTGCCTGCAATTTCCTAAGCAACTGCACAAAGTAGTTGAATACATTTAAAACATACAGTGGATCAGGTTTGTAATGTAGTCATCTGACATGTCTTTTCTACAATGATCTTTTTTAAAGAGGTTTGAGATTCCTTAACAGTCAGAAGATTGTCTGAAAGTGATGAATCTTAGTGTGCAGGGATTAAAGTAACCAAATGGGCAGTGCTGTCTCAGCCTGTAGGTGACCTTGAAAGAGCTCAAGGTCAGCTGTCACTGAAGGCTCCCTGTTGGTTCATGTTTGCCTTAGAGTCATGTGACTACTTATACTGGAACTAGGTAAGAAAACAGAGAGCTGTGAGAAAAACTTGAATCTGATTATATCCACTCCCTGAAACTGTATTTATCAAGGTACAGACTTTTCCCTCACACTATGTTTTCATGTTAATCTTCCAGTTTAGCATGGCATTTATTATTAAATTTGTTGAGAAGGTTATGTTTTACACAGCATCCGTGTGTGTCTGTCTGTCTGTCTGTTAACACAATAACTCGACAATGCCTGGATGGCTTAAATATTTGGTAGGTGGGTAGGTCTTTGTGAGACCTAGAAATGATTAGATTTGGGGCCTCCTGGCGACTTGTTCTTTTCAAATTAGAAGAACCAACAGATTGAATTGGTGTGGCCTTAACTAACCCGGATGAGTTGACTGCGGTAATCAGTATAAATGACATCATTTCCCAGACAAGATTATAAATCCCTCTCACAACACAGAAGATTAATTCATCCCCTCCCATTCATCAACCCAAACATCCCTCCCCTAATCCAGCACAATGGTGTTATTATCCGTGCCTCGTTAGGAAATTAATTATTGACGATGTTGAGAACAAAAGGCGTGACATCTGCCACTGCTAACCTCATCAGGGGAAAGTTAATTATTTAGATTTCCCAGTGGGAAGGTTTGGCCAAGGCAAATTAATTTTCTGGTTGTTGGATTTTAGAATAAAACATAATGCCAAACTGAAGTAACAACATTAGAACTGAGTTTGAAGGGAAAGTCTGTACTTTGGAGTGGAAATACTGTAGTCAGATTGATATTTATTCCAAGCCTTCTCTTCTCTTTTCATTTTGATGTTTGGATGATTCTTACTCTAGAATGTCTGAGAACGGAGGAAAAGAATTGTTGTCGCAATCACTACATTAGTGTTCTGATTAGTGGTGTGGATCTAAACCCGAGTTTAGGTTTAGGTTCGGACTCGAGTCCAGAGGTTTAGGTTCAGGTCCGGACTTGAAAGTCCGGACCTGAACAATCAATAATTTTGGAATATTTTTTCGTGTTACATGTAAAATTGCATATTGGCAGATATTTTACACATAATTTGAAAACTATATTTATGGAATTATATACAGTCAGTAATTAACACGAAAGTTCAGTTATAAACACAAAAACAGCAATGTTTTAATATTTTTCTAGTGCAAATTTCACGATTTAAGGAATGTTTAAGATGGTTTAAAACAAAAAGGAGTGTAGGAGTGAGAGAATTTTTTTTCAAGTCCGGACTTGTTTCCAGACGTTTAGGTTTTTTTGGACTTGAACCTAAACGTTTTACAAGTCCGGAACCGGTCCAGCCGGACCAATCCGCACCACTAGTTCTGATTGGGGATGTCAATCTGTCTGCCTCCAGAAAGGTTTGCCATCTTTTAATACATCATGACTTGTGCATACTGGCAAGACTGGCAGACTCATCAATTCCTTGGCTCCTGATTTGTGGCTGATTTGCAGTTTTATCATATTTTGTTTATATAAAAAAAATCACAATCATGCCCTATTCAATTCATCCAATGTGAATCATCTCTAAGTGTTCATATTTTGGTACTAGTAGTGCTCATGCATATTCCACTGAAAGTTTGATATACAAATTCATTCGGGTTAGTGAGTCACTGGATAATAAAGTTACTTGTACACAACCAAGACTTAGTGTTTTATTCCAGCGAACGTTTCAGTGACCGTCTGTGACCTTCGTCATTGTTAGAAATGTTAACCAGTCTGGTGTGTAGACTTTGAGGCTGCTGTCTATCTGACGCTATCACAGGAGTTCTGTTTCTTTGTTAGTTCTTTATTATATATTCTGCCACCTTGTTAGAAGTTAATTTCCTTCAAAACTTTAAGTACCAGTACCAACAAATTTATGTAGTTCCTAATGGATGTAATGTACATGATCTTGAGACTGTGAACTGTGTTTGACCTTGTCAGCAGACTTGACAAACTCCATGTTCCACCTCTGACCTTGAGAATTCAGAATTCAGTGAGAACAGCAGTGACAAGGTCGCATTCTTGACCCTGCAGGAAAGAAGTTTCCCTGGTGGCTGGTTTGGTTTTGCTTTCTTTCTGGAAATTTAAATGATTTTGGTTGGCTGCTTTTCGGTGTGTGCAGCTGTGCCCCCTATCTGGTGAAAGTTGGAACTGCAGCCAGGGTCTTGTGCAGGTGGAGAACAACATTGAGATGGTTTATCCCTCACCTGAGTCAGGTGAAAATGAGTACCTAGCTTCAGTTAGGGATGTCCCTCGGTCTTGGATAGGGCAATAATGGAGGTCCCATGTTTGAGGAGAGTCACACTCAGAGCATGTTAAAGAATCCACCGCACTGAGGGAAAAGAGTAGGAGTCCATCCCGGTGTGAGTGGATCAAACCTTACAGTCTGGTCTTATACAGCTTGTACATACATGTACTGTACAAATCTGGTGTGTTACACCTTTAGGCAGTTTCCTGGTTGTGCAAAACAAACAAATCCCAACCTTTGTGCCGAAACCTGCGCCATCTGCTGACAGGAACAGGTTGTAGCTACCTACAGTTTTGTTGTTTTGTTGTTTTCATCTCTCTGAGATCCTTTCTTTGTGTTACCTGATAACAAACCTGTCACAGCTGTTAGCAGGGGACATGTTTTCCTGCCTTTTTCTTTGTGTGGAAATAAGGAAGTTGTTACGATTGGCATAGAAGAATAGTGATACATGTAAGTAGGTTCTACGTGTATCACAATTTGGAAATTCACAGAAGATTGTTACAAAATTTCTGTCCCCTTTAGCGTTACAGAATTAAAATGCAGTGAAGTTGAGTGGCTTTACAGTATTCAATCATAGAGATTGACATTGTGTTGGCATAATGGTTAGGGTGTTTGGCCCAGAGGTCCTGGGTTTGTATCCCCTGACATGCCAGCACTGCCCCAATTGGAAAGGTATTCAACATGACTTTCCTCACTCCACCCAGGTGTAAAAATGGGTACCTGACTTTGGCAGGGGAGGTAAAATGCCGTGGAAGGAGAGGGATGGGAGGTAAAAGGTGGTGGAAGGAGAGGGTTGGGCTCCGCCTTCCAATACCGTGCCCTAGACACAGCGGATAACAACCCACTGACCTTATTTTTTAGAGAGATTGGAACAGGCATGTAGGAAAATGGAAACCAATTTGTGAACATTTTGTCCCCATCTGAGGCGGCATCTACATTAAATTATCCTCCGTTTCCTACCATTAACCTCAACTGTCCCGTCCGATTTTTCAATTAACGAGCTAATTAATGCATTCTGACCTCGTTAGCTGGGAGATGACTAATCAATCAATCAATTAGACGAGACCTCACCACAGGCAATGGATGGTTAGAAATCTGAAGGAATTATTGAAAATGGGTGGAATTTGCTCATCTATTGGGTTACTAGTAGTATATGTGTAGTAACACAGTGAATGCTTCTCATGTATAATCTGATGCGAATGCACGAAGACGAATGTCGGTGTACTGTTACTGCAGATTGTATATGGGGGGGGGGTAGTGATGAGTCATCCTAGTTATGATGTATGAGCTGATCCCTCCCCTTATTGGTCAGATTAATGGATTTCCCCTGGGTAATTTTTGGCGCCACTGACGTTCTCGGCTCATTTTTGGAACATGCCATTTTAAGCACACTCTGGGGAAATAAACACAAATAAGTGAAATTCATTATAATTTCTACATAAATGACTTGTTAAGAAATGTTCAAAATCTTAACTGTTGACACTGAATAATGTCAATACTTGTCAGTTGCCACACATTTTTGTAGCTTTTCCATCTTCCTCTATTCATAAAAAAATGGACCGTTCCAATGATATTCATGTCTATCTACACACTCCCGTACTCAGTAATGGAATGTCCCCAGGGACTGTACATTATGCATGCAGGGTGAATGAGAGTGCTGGGTGTGGATGTAGGGTTTACTGTACAGAGGTGTTTTCTGTCAAGTGTACAGGTAAGGTTTCTAGTTTACTGCTATGAATGTTTTTTGTAAGGCCTTTGTTTGAACAATTTGTAGTTGGGTACAGGTAGTTTGTTTTGTCTATTGTGGGACTGATATGCAAATATAAAGTATTTTACTTGTATTTTGGCATTCCTAGAGACAGAATACGGTAATAAAAATAGCAATTACGTTTATCAAAATCAATTAGTATTATCCTTTGAATTTTGCTTACATATACTATAGCTAAAGCTTGATATGATATATGAGGGGATTTTCTGTAGTATTGGACTGTAACTTGTAAGCTAAGGTTGTAGTTATAATTGGCCCATATTTCATCAGGTGCTATTAATATGGAAGTAAGTTCCAGGCATGGTTTGGTATAATGTCAGGCATCAGTCTCTTGAGCTGAACAATTTATTTTACTGGACTAGACAAGATGAAAAAAGAAGGCTGGGAGGAAAACTTGAATCTGACTACATTTGTATCTTCACTCCCTGAAACTGTGTGTACCAAGGTACAGACTTCTCCTCAGACTCTTTTTTCATGTTGAAATAGCAGTTGTGATCACCTCTACATAAGGAAGTTGTTTTGCCAATGTGACCACTTTTCGGTGGTTCTATAGATAAGTTTCTCAATTAACCCAAGTATTACAAATCCTGTGACCACCTGTCCACATTGACCAGATTTGATCGGTCCCCTGAGTGGTCTTCTTGGGCAGGTTTGACTATATTTATCCATGAACCAACAAATGGAATGGATAAGTCCTCCTGTGAACTCAATAGTCAGATTGAACAGATGTTTCCATCATCACTTTCATTCAAAACTCAGATGTTTTTCCAGTTGCCTCTAAGTGAAAGTGCTCTGCTGTGGGTAACCACTTCCCTCCTCTCACTTTCACTTAGACATGCCCACTTTCACTTTCCTCTGGGTAGTGTGCTGACCTTTGACCTTTTGAACAGTTCTGGGTCATCGCTCATTCACTTTTCATGTAAATGAATAAATTTTGTCTCATCTAGAAATGAAGAAAACTGTACAAGTTGAGGATATTGTAGTCTTTCTTTCTTCATAGTTCGGAAGGGAATCTTTCTTGCCTACTTCTTGTGTCAATTTTTTAGCAATATGATTTTGTTGTCTTTGTTGTCAAGCCTTATGTTTATGTCATTAGAGTTTAGACCTGCCGCATGTTATACTAGTTTTTGTTCCTGTGTAGAAGCTCCTCCGTGTGAACATATTTAGAACTGCAGGTAAAGAATAAAGGTCAAGTTACATCAGATGGCAAGTAATCAGATGGCAATTTAACACCGAACAAGCTGAAGCTCCCTCTGGCAGAGCACACAGAAACTGCAGTATTGACATACATACAGACAGACATTCGTATTGTCTGCAGTGGCATCTACAACAATGCCAGATGATACTTTATTCTTATTGTCCACTCTTATAATTAGGTGTACAACTCGTATGAGTACATTTGTACTTGTGTATGCAGTCTTCCTATGATAAACAGTCTTATGCCAAGTTACAGCACATGTTCGGTAACTTCTTAACTAACTTCTTATACACGGTTGGTTTTGATTCTCTTCTCAATTGTACTATGCACAGTCTTTCTACCCTGTTGAAGGTTTTAGCAACAAAAAAATTTTAGTACATTGTACTACTGACAGCCACTTGTCTAAACTATAATAAACTACTGGCACAAGATTATATCTAATTATGATTACTGTCGTAGATACTAAAATTGTGACTTAGTTCATGCATACATCAAATACATGTTGGGCAACTTTTGCATCTTTCCTAGTTACAGTTCCATCCATGTAGACACTGGCCTTTTTCCTCCTATTCAAAATTGCACAGACAAAAGTTATATTAGTAAACTATGTGGTCAGCTTGCTCGTGTTTCCACATATTAATTGTACAAATTTTCCATCTTTCTCTGTCCCATCTTCAGTGTTACTTTTATGATTATAGCATTTTAAACATTTATACAGGCACATAACTTAAAGTTTGTACTTATAAGTGAACCATCTTTCTTAAAAAAAGGCAATTTCTCAACCCTCCCACGACAGCTGCCACTAGTCCAACCTGCAATTCCTTCTTTGAGGTTATAAAATTTCCCTTCTGACTTAATTTTCAGTTTCCTATATCAATAACTAGTTTTCCTATAGTTGAACTATGATTGTAGCATCAAGAACAGTTGTAGCTACACTTCACTACATAAAGCTTTAAACAATACTGTGATAAATTATCATAATAACCTCTTATGCACTGCTGCTTGCCTGCAAAGCTGGTGTGTTTCACCAAAGGTTAACAAAACACAGAAAAAGATTACAGTAAATCCACTCATTTTTTCCAATTGCACAAAGATCCTGCTTCAGTTCACGCTTCTCAGACAAACTCATCGCAGCTGTCGACTTAACCAAAAAAATTCTCCTCCAACCATTCTTACACCCAGTCCTCTATCATCTCAAGTTTCTCAGTCAGTTTATCTAAAGTTTTGTATTTTGATATCCTCAAACCGTAGCTTCAGTAAAAATTAAGGATTTTCAAATGCAATTTACAACACAAAGTATCTCAATCTGACTTGCTTGCTCCAATTTACGACTGCACAAGACCAGTGAAATCATTCCTGTGACTGGTATTGTGCTGTGGTTCCTCATAATACAGTCAAACCTCGCTTGCCAATCACCAGTCTTAGACCATATTAAAGTAGCCCTGTATAATTTTCCGTAGTTAAGACCTTCAGACCCTCTTGTTTGCATAAACCACTCCCTCTCACCAACCATTTACTCTCATTTTGAGACCAGTTTTGACTGTATTTTTAACACCGTTCCCGGCGATTATTCCACGGAGTCAGTTTCCCCGTCCGGCTCTTCCGTTGGCTCGCACACGAGATCGTCGGCGCCGAGAGTCCCCAGCAGTCGGCGGTAGAGCGCCTCGGGCTGGGCGCAGCGTATCCGGGACACGATGGCGGTGGGGCAGAGGTCGGGGACGCGCTCCATGCGACAGTCGCAGAGCCAGGGGTTCCCCGACAGCTTGAAGTGCAGCTGTCCCTCCGGCAGGCTGCGGCACAGGCCCGGCGGGAACAGCTTCAGCCGGTTGTTACGCAGGTCAATCTGGATCTGAGAGTGAAGAGGAGAGGAGAAATCTAAACGAGGAGAAGGATTTCAAGGAGATTTAATCTTAAGGAGGAAGACAATTTGAGACAGTACTCATGAGAAGGATTTTGGTTTCTATCTCAAGTCCTTGGTTATCTATTAAGGAGTTTAGTAGTTACTTATTTAAGAAAGATGACAACCTGATTTTTAGGGTGGACAAAAAGTTTATCTACTTCAGCATCAACTAAAAAAGTTAAACAGGGGCCAAAGGTCAGCTGGAGCAATTTGGGCAGGTTTGTTGTCTCCATTCTCCGGCTTGTTAGTCAGCCTATATTTAAGTCATGTCACTACAGAATCAAACAGAACAAAGATAGGATACATGTAGAGGAGATAAAGTCTCGAACCTTTGCGTCTTTGTTGCCGATGTCTCTGAAGCATAACTTGTTTATCCATTTCAAAGCGTGCATGCGAAGCTGGTATGTTACGTCGAATAGCGGTTATACCAGCTATTTAGATACAGATACAGAAAGCTATAATAGACAAGATAAAGTCTCGCACCTTTGCGTCTTCATTGCCGACGTCTTGGAATAAGAACTTGTCGATGGCGCGGAGGTTCATCCAGCGCAGGTGGAGACGGAGGCGGGAGGAGTTGGTGGCCACGTTAGAGAGCATCCCGCGGGTCAGCCGCTGCACGTTGTTCCCCTGGAGGTCAAGGCTGCGCAGCTCCGTTAGATTCGCCAACACGCCCTCCGCAATCATCCCAACACGGTTATACGCCAGCGACAGCACCTGGGGCAAAGGTTAAAGTACATACATAAGATCTCTGGGAGGGCAAAGGTTAAAAGCCATTGACATCATCTGGAGAGAGGGGCAGAGGTTAAAGGCCATGGACAGCACCTTGAAATAAGGGCAAAGGTGAAAGGTCATGGACAGCACCTGAGGATAAGGGCAAAGGTTAAAGGAGAGTGGAAAGGTGACTGACCTCCAATTTTTCCATGTTCTGGAACATGCCAGGGTCAAGGTGCATGACCCTGTTGTTGCTGAGGTCAAGTGTCAGCAGGGAGGTCATGTTCTGGATGGGGCTGATGGAGCTGATGTTGTTTCCCGCCAGGTTCAGCGTCTGCAGGTTTTCCAGCAGCCCAACAGCTGCAGGGATTTCCTGCAGCATGTTGTACCGCAGCCCCAGTTCCTTCAGACTTCCCTCCAATCCACTCAGTATGGCAGCTACTCCTGCAGCTGGAGACATGTTAGACATGTTAGACTGGAGTCTGTCTGCAGGAATTCCTTTCAGTGTCATAAACCTCATGCTTAGCTCCTTTCCAGCCTCTGAGATCTTACCAGTAATCTTGTTGAATCTAACAGACATTCTAGGTCATGGGGTCAATGGAACAAACTACTATTTCATAGGGAGGTATATACCTGTGACCATGTTGAAGCTGAGACTTTACCTGTGATCTTGTTGAAGCTGAGATCCAGGTGTGGGATCTTACCTGTGATCTTGTTGAAGCTGAGATCTTACCTGTGATCTTGTTGAAGCTGAGATCTTACCTGTGATCTTGTTGAAGCTGAGATCCAGGTGTGGGATCTTACCTGTGATCTTGTTGAAGCTGGGATCTTACCTGTGATCTTGTTGAAGCTGAGATCTTACCTGTGATCTTGTTGAAGCTGAGACTTTACCTGTGATCTTGTTGAAGCTGAGATCCAGTTATGGGATCTTACCTGTGATCTTGTTGAAGCTGAGATCCAGTTATGGGATCTTACCTGTGATCTTGTTGAAGCTGAGATCCAGTTGTGGGATCTTACCTGTGATCTTGTTGAAGCTGAGATCCAGGAGTGGGATCTTACCTGTGATCTTGTTGAAGCTGAGATCCAGGTGTGGGATCTTACCTGTGATTTTGTTGAAGCTGAGATCCAGGTGTGGGATCTTACCTGTGATCTTGTTGAAGCTGAGATCCAGGAGTGGGATCTTACCTGTGATCTTGTTGAAGCTGAGATCCAGGTGTGGGCTCTTACCTGTGATCTTGTTGAAGCTGAGATCCAGGTGTGGGATCTTACCTGTGATTTTGTTGAAGCTGAGATCCAGGTGTGGGATCTTACCTGTGATCTTGTTGAAGCTGAGATCCAGGAGTGGGATCTTACCTGTGATCTTGTTGAAGCTGAGATCCAGGTGTGGGATCTTACCTGTGATCTTGTTGAAGCTGAGATCCAGCACCTTGAGGCTGCCGAGGTTCTGGAAGCTGCCCTCCTCGATGACGCTGATGTTGTTCTGGATGAGTGACAGGAACGACAGCTTGTCCAGCCCCGCAAACGTGCGGTCTGTAACCACGGTAACCATGTTGTAGTCCAGCGCCAGGTGCTGCAGGTTCTCAAGGTCGTTGAAGGACTCGTCCTCAATGTCGTTGATGCTGTTGAAATGCAGGTTGAGTTTCTCAAGGTGGGCCAGCCCGGCGAGGTCGTCTGTGCGGAGCTCGGTGATGAAGTTCCCCTCGACGTGAAGCGTGACGGTGTCGGCGGGAATTTCCCGCGGGAACTCCTCCATGTCCTTGTAGCGACAGTCCACGGTCTGTTCATTGGAACAGTCGCAGACTCCCTCGCTGTCAGAGCAGGCGACCTCCGCAGAGGTCATCGCCATGGAGACCAGACACCCGATCCAGAACAGCATGTAGCACCAGGTGGCCATGTTGGCTACTTCCAAAGTCTGTCGGCAAAAAGAGAGATGTCAATCTGAGAGTCAATGAACTTTCAATCAAATTTCATGAAATTTGGCCCAATGATAGCATTGTCGCTCCTTCCAGGCATAGAATAGTGTTGGGTAAATTGGCAGAAAACAGCAGCAGCAACAACTATGATAGTAACTGTATCTGTATGTACCTTTCTGCGTAGCACACCAGCTTCATATGTGTACGCAGTGTGGTAGCAGCTGGTTATATCGCACTGAACGTCCGAACCTTTGCACATCTATGTCTAGCATTGTTAAGCTACTGTACTTGTGAGCTAAAGACAATCTATTTCCAGATCTCCCCTCCCTGGCTGAGATCCACAGCAGTCCCGAGGGTCAGACGGACCAACTTTGACTTAATCAGAACCAGAAACTCAGGCAACAACAACAGCCAGCGGGAACTGGGTCAAAATGCAGTAAATTTAGACGATAACTCGTCCGAATTATTCAGATTCTGACTTTATCTCAGTTTCGAGGGATGTCCAGATATGGAGCTTACTCCTTTGGGCCCATCTTAGCTCGGTAAATTTTCTCTGTAACAATATTCAGCATGAGGACAAAACTTGTTCACTCTCCTGAAACTGTGTGTATGAAGGTACAGACTTTCCCCTGAACAAATTAACTAACGTTGCAGCGTTAAACAAACATGTGAGTAAAGATGGTCCTTAAACTAGGTCTACTGATTTGTCCCATGTTCTCTATTCCTTGCCTTTTGCAGGTATGTTGGCAGTCGGTTATGTGACATTGAACAACCGGCACACCTAAACCCTCCATAGCTAACTCAAATTACTGCTTAAAACTATTTAATGAAGATGCTTGTAATGTTTTTTTAACAAAATGTTGTGAGTTTTGATGTAATGAACGAGTTCAGTGAGATTCAGTAGTTACGGATAGAAAATGATTTACAGGAACTACCGACAAGACTCTTGACTCTGGTACATCCTTAAGTAAACCCAGCTGTCAAGGTCAAGTGGAAGAGATTGACCTTGTGGAAGCAGGAGAAACACTTAGACTATAGTTTATTGTCTTAAAACTCTTCTAAAATTAGGAATGGAAGATTTCAGCATTGTAAGATATCTGGAACCCAATGTTAAGGCTATCTTAGATGACATTTCTGCAAGTCTAGTACCTTAAAGTAGGATTTGATACCTTAGCAGACTTTACCGTCTTGGAGAAAGCTCAAGATCTTAGAAGTGTTCTTATCTCCAGTCAGAGGAGCAAAGGTGGGACTTACCCCGGCTTCTTAAAGGACAGAATCAAGATGAAAGTTTCTGCAAGACGATCCTCTAGTGTCCAGCGCACCTGGCCTCAGAACAGTCCAGAGCAGTGTCCTTCAAAGTGGCCCAAGGTCGCGGAACAATGGAGGACGGTGCGCAGGCCGTACATGTGTGTCTGTTTGTGAGGGGCTGAGATAGAACAGGGGGCAAAGGTCAGCTAGAGCTGGGATTGGCCAGAGGTCAGCGAGGTCACATCAACTTGTTCCAAGTGATTCTGGGAGAGATACGGCTGGCCCAGGGCCAGGGGAGGGAGGGGCGACGGTGGATGGAACAGCGCTGGATTTGTTGGTTTTCGGATTTTAGAAAAAACACCTGGTTATGGAAGATCAACATGGAAACAGAGTCTGATGACTCTGAGGGAAAGTCTGTACCTTCAGTTTGCACACATATGTGCAGTTTCAGAGTCTGATTTAAATTTTCCTCCCAGTCCTCTGTTCTTATGATGTGTTATCTTAACCAATGCGATAACTTGGTGTGGGCCAATTACTCACCATGATCAGTGCTGAGAGGCAAGAGGGGGAGGGAGGAAGGTAGATGGAAGAGCCTAGCACTCTACTTCTAGTCTTCAGAGATGTTGGATTTGATAAAAGTTCTCCCACAGTTTTGCCAAATTGCAGAATAAATCTCAGATGTTCAGCATTTGACATCGGTTGGCCTCAGATCAAACCTGTCGGGTTTTGGGTGCCATCAAACTTCTGAAGACCATTATCGAACTTTTCCTTCATTGTCCCTCACATATTACGTACATTTAGTATACCCACCTGCCAAATATAAACTTTTCAAGTTCAGGTGTCCACACACAAACAAACGGCGCTGAAAATGTAACCATCTTGGCGAAGATGATAAACCTCAAAAGGTCAGTGTTTGATGGCGTTTGGCCTCGGACCATGTCTGTATCTAGTCTTTGGTGCGACATGATAAAAAGTCTGGCAGCAAATGGACAATTCTGGCAGCGAAATGAACGATTCTAGGTTTTAATTGCAGAATTCTGGCAGGCTAGCAGGACAGCTGGGCCAGGCTGGGTCTGGTTCAGATGTGATGATTTGCGGCGTGAGGAAATTCAGTAGAACAAACGGCCGAGATGTTGTGTCTGATACAAGAACTCTTTTGGCAACAATTCTGGCTCTTTGATACCTTCCTGTCTACTGTGATAGGGAGACAGTCGGAGATTTGAAGTGTGATGATATGAGCCTCAGAGGTCTTCGAACTTCTGTATCTTTGCTGGGTGCAGACATTTATTCATTAAGCAACTTTGAAACAGAGGGCTGGGAGGAAAACTGTTGGTTTGTTGAAATGTGATGAACTCTGCAGAATGTGAATTTCTAGTTCTTTTCTGGTGGTGCTGAGACTTAATACTAACTACTTAGATTACAAAATGGTTGTCAGACATTTAGCTTCCACTAGGAGTTGGGAGGAAAACTTGAACTTGACTATATTCACTGACCCTCAAATTCTAGCTTTAACCTTCCCTCTGCGGCCTAACTCCATAATCAATGAACATTTGGTGCCAAAACGCTACCCTAGCAGGCTGTCAGGGTATCAAGATATCTGATAACCAAAGAACTGAATTCGGACAGCCCCTCAGACAGCGGCATCCCTGCTGATGTGAGGCTAATAGAGGTCATGTTGTTGAACTTGACCTCCACATAGCGACTCTGATCTTGTAGCAGCTACATCAAACTCCTGTCTCTTCTGATTCCCAAGTCAGCATCCAATGGCAAGGGTGCCCTGACTTACTTAGGGAAGTCCTATACATAACTTTTAACGACTTTTTGATAGATCACGCCAATTCAGTTACTTTAGCAATTCAATTTCAATTTTATTGTGGGATAACTAGCAGAAGTATAGTTCAATACATATTATATACATGTAGGGGCAGTGGGTTTTTATCCACTGTGTCTAGGGCACAGTATTGGAAGGCGAAGCCCAACCCTCTCCTTCCACTGCCTTTTACCTCTCCTGCCACAGTCAGGTACCCATTTTAACACCTGGGTAGAGCAAGGAAATATGTGCAATGTACATGTCGGTGCCTTTCCCAAGGACACGTTGTCTGGCTTGAATTGTCAGGATTCGAACCTGTGATCTCTCAATCTTGTGTCCGCTAGCCTAGCCTCTCCACCATTCGATTCATGAAACAAACTCAGGAGGTCATAAATGATACAAGACATAGTTTTATTATGAAAGTCTTTAATGTTAGCATTGTAGTTTGATCGTTAACCAGGGTTGAACAACCTGTAGTAGTGAGAAAATGTGTCATCACAGATTATGATGTTTGCTTGACTCACAAACCAATCAGAACCAGGGACAGACTTTGGACCAACAGTATAAGTTGATTAAGTCATGGAGTGGGTTGAGTGAACTTAGGGTAAAATTCGTGCCAAGTATGGACTTAATTTCGCCGGGAACCTTGTATCTATTTACAGAATTTCTAATTCTTTTTGTCAGCGCTTTTGATTGGAGTGTGATATTGTTGATATTTATGTTTTTATATGACATTGCATTTAATTTTCTAATGTTCAATCATGATGTCAGGCATCACAAGGCTACTTTGCCATCATAGTATAATCTACATCCAGTATTGTTCCTGGCACAATACCTCAAAACTAGCCAGTGTAACCCTTGCTGCTGGTTCTCCTGTGTCTCTTGCTGTCCATTGGTGCATGACATGTTTAGTCTGGTCTGCCCCCCTCCCCACTTTACACAAAACAGCCAGGTTGGTTTCTCACTTTGTCTCCTGTTACTGTTAATTTATGTCTCCCCCTTAACGGACAAAAAGTACTTTTTACTAATGAGTCCTGAATGTACACCTTAGTACAAGGCTTGATGAGAAGATGGGTGTACCAAGAAGGTCATGAAAATGTAAGATGAAAACTTGAGGTCAGTGTCCTTGCCATGTTCACCTTCGTGGCTAACCACCCCCCCCCCCCCCAAGTTCACACTGTATTGTACAGTACCTGGAAACATGCTGCAGTGTAGGAGTGGCTGTGAACAATAATCTTTATTTCTGACTGGCATGCATGTGTGAATTGTTGGTAAAAGTGCAGAAAAATCAGATGAAATTTCTGTATGTTCGTGAATTTTTTATTTTATTTTGTGCTAAAGGTCATCCTCAAGCTAAAAAGGTAGCCTTGACCTTGTGTTGAGAGTCCTGAAGTTGACCTTGTTGTGTTTTGTTGTGTGTTCTACAGGTGTGTCTCCACCATGTGACGTCCTCCTCCTCCTGTTCAAGGTCATCCCAAGGACACACCAGCCTCCTGCACCGGTCGGAAGCGAGGCATTCCGTAATGTCCGTCACTGTGCTAGTTTCTGGACAGCGATGACATTGTCAGCTCCAGTAAGGTCGGAGTTCAGCCATCCTAACGTTACAGCTGGGATAGAGGGGACCAACGGGAGACAGTAGCAGTGGAAGGACTGGAACACAAACCAACATTCCACAAACACTGGATCTGGATTCGGATGGGATTCTATGATTTCAGATCTCACAAATAAATCCCGTTCAGAAAGAGGATCAAGATTAAATCTGTGCGATCATCCAATCTTGATCTAAGTACAGTACTTTATAATGGTCTAACTGTAAGACAATCAGACAACTTCACAGCATTCCAGCAAGGCTGAGTTTTCTACAACAACAAACTGCCTCACTTCAAGGTGCTCAGAGTCTTTTGAAATCTCTTCCGTGGAAGACTTTTACCTTTCCAGACGTCTCAGGGAATTCTTAAGGAACCATGCCGGGACTCTCGACTATAGGCAGCGATCCTGGTAAGAAAACTTGTTGTAAAATACTTGATTTCTTGAAGTTAAAAGGAGATGGAGATTATAATCTTACATTGTCCCTTTACCACTTTGTGTACATGTACCTGCAGTGCCTCCTAGCAGCAATGTGAGGTACTGCAGCTTGTTTTATGAAATTGAAGTCAAGTCTAATTACTTCCTAGTTATTCCTTACCAGTGTTTGATATGATATATATATAATAGGAGTTTTCTGGTTATGTACTGGTGTGAAGTAGCAAGTTTTATTAATTATTTACATGTTTGTTTGTTTATTTATTTATTTGTTTCCACCTCTGCAGGTTTACAGCGACTGCTGCAGTCCCTGACCCACGTGCAGGGGAAGGTCGAAGGTCAACAGAATGACTTCTCCTTCCTCAACAACCTGTTCCAGAGCCGCGACTTCGAGGCTCTCCTGAAGGTAAACAAAGAAACAAACAAACAAATAAACAAACAAATAAACAGACTTCTCCTTCCTCAACAACCTGTTCCAGAGCCGCGACTTTGAGGCTTTGCTTAAGGTGAACCTAGAGACAAATACTGTAAATGCAGAAATGTTTGCGGTGGTTTTATGTTCGGGGTTTTCGCGTTGAACTCTTAACTGCTAACTTAAAACCACTGCGAAAAGCCGTTTCATTGTGTGACTTTTTCGCTGCTATTGTTCCAAACGCCAACTCAAAACCACCGCGAGCACTCCATTTTCTCCCTACCGCGAAATTAAATCCCCACGAACATTTCTGCATTCACAGTGATGGTAACAAATATCTTCCATTAAATGTAGCGTGCATAGTCCTGTGGTTAGGGACCCTGCCTCTGGACCAGAAGGTTTGGAGTTTCTCATTCATTTGTCAGTTCAGTGTCATTTTGTAAATCCAACAACCAACCAAAGATTGGGTTTGACCTGAAGAAGCAAAACAATGTATGTGCCCCAGATTGTGGTGATGTACATGTTAAGTACACGTCTCCAACCTGTACTTACGTCTCGCTTCTGTCAGTCTTGTTATCACACCTTCTAGCTAAAACCAGTCATTAGGAACTCATATAACAGTTATACATCATAATGAGGGGTTGCTATGGGCAGAAACTGGCTTTTCTTTGGTTCACAGGTGATAATTAGTGCTCGCATCAACATTTACTTTTTAGGAAAACCATAAAATGACAATTGTACATATTATGTGTGGTTGTAAATGCTAGTGACCACCTCTATACATAAGGACCAACTGCCAATGTGACCACTTTTTGTTGCTCCCTTAGAGATAGTTTTCCCCTTGACACAAGCAGTAAGAATCCTGTCCATACTGGCCACCTCTCTACTGTGTCCATTTTCTTGCTGTTCCTTGGGTTTAAGTCACTTCAAACAAGTTAAAGCATTGACAGAAATGGGGAACTTTGTACTTTGCAAGTAAATTTCTCATCAGGGTCTTTTCCGTTGGGCTTCAGGAACACCTGGGAACAACGCCTCTTATTATAAAGCCGTAAAAAACACAACTCGGCCTTAATGATACCTTATGGTGGAGGCACGCATTTTTAGAATACCTAAGACCACACCAATTTAATTTCTTGGTAAACGGATTTTTATTTTCCCAAAAAAAAATTTTTGAAAAAAAAAATCATCCCAGCCTTCTGTTTTCATGATTTTTTTTTCTACATTTTTTCTTTTTTTTGAAAATAAAAATCCGTTCACCAAGAAATTAAATTGGTGTGGCCTTAGCAGCGTGTTTCCGGCTTCCGGGACCTTACATGTGACTTGGCGTAACATAGAATATACTTTTGTATATTTTCCTTTTCCCTGTCTACAGGTGCACAGCTTAGTGTCAGCGCATATGGAGCAGGACCCCAGTCCTGTCATGTACACGGCAGCGGCGCTCTCGCTCGATGTGAGTACATGTTTCCTTCTTTACTAACCTTCTCCCTGCCGTGGAAGCCTTTTGGCGCTGCATCTGTATCAGTTAGGGCATCAGGTTGTAGTGAGGGGGTTAACAATTGTTCACAGCAGCCGAGGTCTCGCTCGATGTAAACTTGTACATGTTTCCTTCTTTATTCTACTGAACCTTCCCCCTGCCAAGGAACCCTTTCAGCACCACATCTGTACCAGTGATGGGGTCAGGCAGCAGTGAGAAGGTTAACTAACACTGAAAGCTAAACCTTTTTTTCTGTGTCTAGGAAAAAGTTTCTTATGTAAGTTCTAATGTTAACATTTACATTATTGACATAGGGTGTTTATTAACAAGAGTTATAATTCGCTATCGTCTTCTTTACAATGACATCACTGGTTTATACAGCAGTATTGTTATTATAATAACAGTTAAGCTGCAGTTTAGGTAAAAAAATTGGACATTAATTTTGTAGTTGTTAGTCTTCTGTTTGTTTCTAACACTCGACTCACCAACTTACAGATTTCTGAGGAACTCCGCTTCATGATGCCGACTCCAGAAAACCTGGAACTCCTGAGATTACTGAACAGTCCCCACATCAGGGTAAGGGTGTTACTGAACAGTCCCCACATCAGGGTAAGGGTGTTACTGAACAGTCCCTAACTCGGAGTACTGTCTCCATGGTAACATCATAGAAAGTTAAAGTAGATGTGAGGAGAGTATCGTGTGTTCTCCAACACTAAACTCTCTAGATCTCTAAACAATAACAAGATTATAGAGAAACTAAAACTCATACAAAAATGTCAAATATGAACTTACTTGTACCCTAAATCTTTGGACATGGCCTTCGTCAGGGTAGAATTATCCACTGCTTTTGGCACTTGTCATTGGATGGCTGGTACAAGAGATTCGCCCTTGGTATGTGAGATGAAATGACCTTGTCATGCCCCCCTCCCCATATTCCAGAATCTCCTGTACCCCAAAACCAAGTAGAGTTCTTCCCTAATGAACTTCATGAATCACACAATCCTCACATGATCATCACATGTTCATCACATGATCATCACATGTTCATCACATGTTCTTTAGATAATAGGACATGAGATGACCTTGATATGCCCCCCTCCCCCCTGCAGGCTCTCCTGTCCTCCCACGACCGAGTGGCAAACAAGGAGTTCTCCCCCCGTCTTCCGGACGTCGAGTCTGACGTTGACTTTGAGGAGGAGGAGCCGTCTCTCAAGGTCGTCCAACTGGTCAAGAACGAGGAACCGCTGGTCAGTATGCAACATGATTGTCCGCCATTATGACCTTTGTCAAGAAGGTTATTTTATATTTTCGGCAGCATTTGTTTTGTGTGTCTGTTAGACAACTCAAGAATGTCTGGATAGATTACTTTTATATTTGGTGTGTTGGTAGGTTGTTACAAAAACTTGAAATGGTAAGATTTTGGCCCCTGGTGGCTTTCTGCATCAGTACAGTGGCCTGATTGCTGTTTTACATCAGTTTCGTATCATGGAAGTTTTGTGATTGACTTATATGGCTGTGAAATTCGATAACTTGCATGATAAGCCTGTGTCCAACTGACCGAAACCAGTCTGAATACTTTGAATTTTGAATCGGAAACCTGTTGGTTGACTTTTAGGGCGCGACGATTCGTCTTGAGGAGAAGACGGGTCAGATCTTCATCGCCCGGGTGATGATTGGCGGCGCCGCGGACCGCAGCGGCCTCATGGCGGTCGGCGACGAGATCTGGGAAGTCAACGGGATCTCCGTTCGCGGGAAAACGCCGGACGAGGTCGTGCAGATCCTGAGCAACGCGGTCGGGACGATCACGTTTAAACTGGTGCCCGCGGACCTGGACCTCAGGCCACCTAAGGACAGCAAGGTACAAATGTAATCATATGTTGACTCATGATAGTCACATGATAATCACATGATAGTCACATGATAAAAATCACATGATATTCAGATAATATTCACATGAACCCTGACCTCAGGCCACCTAAGGACAGCAAAGTAATCACATGTCTGTCACATGATCTTTGCTTGATGATCACATGATACTCACATGATCAGTACATGCTTTTTGCTGCCAATATTTCTACTCACTCTTTTGACTGAAGGCATCTATACTGTACTGTACTAAAGAATCAATGAACATTTGTCTCAGAAATCCACTAAATATAACTTTTGTGTCGACTTCTCTGCTGTGTCTGCTCTGCCATTAATGTTGCCTCCTGTACTTACGGCTAACACTGCTCTGGCCCCCCCCCCACGCTGCCAGTTGGCTCCCCCCCTCTGCCCCTCCCTACCCCCCTCCTCACTACCCCCCTCCGCCACCACCTCCCAAAGCAGCATTCTCTCCTGTATTGAGGAAGTGGATGAGGAACAGGTAGGAAACTAACCACTCATTTTCACATGTCAGTACACACGTATGCATGGCTCTAGTTTATTGTGCAGGGTACATGATATTAGAAGGAAAACTTTATTGCACAACAATTGTACATGGTACAAAGTATGGCAAGAATTCGTAAACATAATACAAAGTAAAAGTATAGAATAAAACTTAACATCCTAATTAATAACTATTGATAACTATTAGATATTGGAACATTACATGCCAACCGATGTTATAATTGCTCCATGTTAGGAAAAATGCAATTTTTAGGTGACAGCAATGAGGCAGTATAAAATACAGCAGTGTTCTGAAGGTCATTTTAAAAGATAGCAGTATGCTGAAGGTCATTTTCAAAGATACATGTGACTGTGTGCTAAAGGTCATTAATGTAAAGAACAGCCAAAGTGTGCAGAAAGTGACACTGCTGTGTTCCCAAGGGTTTCTATGTCAAGAAAGTAAAGTTATACAAAAGATTGAGAAAAATATACTTTTTCATTGCATTAAAATGCATTGACGTTTTTCCTGTCGCAGAATGGTCAATGACTGACTGTCTCCACCTGTACATGTACTCACCTATACTCACCATTTCTCACCTGCCCCTCCAGGTGCGCATGAAGGCGCACTTTGACTACGACCCGTTCGAGGACAAGAACATCCCGTGCCGCGAGGCGGGCCTGCCGTTTGCGCGGGGCGACGTCCTGCACATCGTCAACATGGAGGACCCCAACTGGTGGCAGGCGCGGCGCGAGGGCGACCGTAGCTGTAGGGCAGGGCTCATACCCGGGAGGTTACTACAGGAGAGGTGAGCATGTGGTCATCACATGATAGGCACATGGTAGGCACGTGGTAGGCACATGGTAGGCACATGGTAGCTAAAGGCGCGGCGGGAGGGCGACCGGAGCTGTAGGGCAGGGCTCATACCCGGGAGGTTACTACAGGAGAGGTGAGCACATGATCATCACATGATCATCACATGATCATCAAATGGTAGGCACATGGTAGACACATGGTAGCTAAAGGCACGTGGGAGGGCGACCGGAGCTGTAGGGCAGGGCTCATACCCGGGAGGTTACTACAGGAGAGGTGAGCACATGATAACTGCATATTATTAATGTTTGTCGCTACAAAATGATAAATACCATTCACATTATCTATGTTTCCATTATATCAATTAGTATAAACAAAAGTCACATTATGTATATGCTCAAGTAAAAAGCTGTAGTTCTACTACTTCTGCACTATGTCCTTGAGCTCAAATTGATCACAATGTACCCTCCCTGCAGAAGAGAAGCTGTGCGGCAGGGGCGCCCTGCTAACGGCGGGGTGCACAAGGACAGACCCAACAAGTGTGAGTTACTCAAACTCCTCACTATATGGGAAGTGTTTGCAGTGTTTCTATTCAGAGAATAATCTCTGTATACATGTACATACTTCACTGTTGGGACCACATCTATAGCTGCAGTGCAATCAGAATAATGCCCTGAGGAAGGTGACAGACGGTCACCAAAACGCTGGTGGAATAAATCTCTTGGTTGTGTAAAAAGAGTTTTGTTATTCAGGGACTCACCAACCTGAGTGTTTTTATTCATCCAATAATATTAGTTTGTTTTGACTTGTTTGTTGTTTTCCTGTTGTTTGTTTCTGCAGCCCCCCAGAAGTCCCGTTGGGGTTCGTTCCGCAGCAGTAAAAAGAATGCGAAGACGCGGAAGGTCATGTACCAGGCTCACCAGAACGACGGTATGGGCTTCTTGCAGATATCTATCAATCAATCAATCAATCTGTCAATCAATCAATCACCTTACTGAGGTAATGTACCAGATATCAGTCAGTCAATCAATCAATCAATAATTATACTGGAGGGTAACTGGTTGCATTTCCAAAATATTTTCTTAACAAAAGGTACAACTCTTTAAGCTCTGTACACATCTCTACCTTTAATTTCAAACTATGAAGATCTTGATATTGTAAAAATGTTTCTTCATTTGTTTGTTTGTTTTTAGAATACGACACCAGAGAAATCCTGACCTATGAGGAAGTAGTTAAGGTTCTGCCCAGACCTGGCCGGCCTAGACCGGTGGTTCTGATTGGTCCGCCGGGTGTTGGGAGAAACGAGCTGAAGAGGAGACTGATCGCCAGCGACCCCGACATGTACCGGAGCACCGTGCCTCGTGAGTCTCTCACTGCAGTTCTCATTAGGTTTTATACTTCCGTTCAACTTACAACAGTCTCACACCACAGTTCTGGTTAGGTTTTACACTACCGTTCCATGTACCGGAGCACCGTGCCTCGTGAGTCTCTGGTTAGGTATCACACTGCTGTTCCTGTACAGAAGCACTGTACAGGCGTCTCACACTGCTGTTTCACATAACTGTTCCACTCAGAGAATCTCATGCTGCAGTTCTGGGTAGATATATTACACGACTGTTCAATTCACAAAAGTCTCACACTTCCGTTCATGTTAGGTATCACACTACAGTTCCATGTACAGGATCACCCTTACACTGAAGTCTCACACCATAGTTCTTGTTAGGCCTCATACCTCAATCCCAAGGAACTTAAAGTTTGACACCTCGTAACAAGTTGAAAAGTGGGGCATCTAACATGGCAAGTTGGCAATCTTTAAAATTTGAAGATAAATGACTTGTCAAGTGAAAAATTGATGATTGTTTGCTGAATAATATTCATTTCTCTATTCTCCACCTTCTCTCTCCCACTGCTTCGCTCTGCTTGCACAGACATGGCGTATGGTATGTTCTGGTCTCGGCCAATCAGTGGCGTCCATGTGGCTGTCATGTGACAAGCATGCACCCGATCATGTGATGAGCATGCACTCGTCCAGTGTTGATCATGTGATAACTACACTTTGAGCATGCTGCAATCATGTGTTTGTGATGATGTATTTGTTACATGAAGCTTTTCTACGATGGCTTGAGACTTTCCAGAAAAGGCCAAACCATTTTATTTCCTCTGTTCTCAGACATTAGAAGTAAAGATTCACTAGAAGGTGATACAATATCTTAGGAAGTACATGTAGAGGCCTGTTTTTCTATAGAAACAGAGTCATGATGGTATTAGCATGAAAGTTTATCTAAGTTAGTAGATTACATGAAATTCAACTCAAGAAATTTTGCTCCCTGGTCACTTGGTCTTCCTCACGGTACATACAGAAGACTTGCATTTTTGTTTACTTGTTTGTTTGTTTGTTTCCAGACACGACGAGGCAGCGGAAGAACGTAGAGATTGATGGGAAGGATTACCACTACGTCTCACGACAGGTCATGGAGGCCGAGATACAGAACAACAAGTGGGTTCTTCTATTGTTGTGTGTGATACAGAACAACAAGTGGGTTCTTCTATTGTTGTGTGTGATGTTTACACAATATGATTAGGATTGAATCAGTACATTTTTTCTTGTATGACTCGGAGGTTTATTTGTATTTGTGAGTTGGAGCCCAGAGAAGAGCTGACTCATGTTCCTTGCTTATGCTAGGGTCACATTTCCAACCCGGGGCCCGGTCGGGCAGCTGGTGGGAATGAAAACTATGACATAGAAGACAACAAAAGACACAAAACTTTTTTAAAAAATTATTCCTTACCATACCTTATGTATATTCTTGATATGCAGCTTTTATTCTTTGTTTTCTCAATCAGCCTGGTCGGGCCCCGGCTTGGAAATGCGACCCTAGCATTACCAGGATGACTCATGAATGAATGAATGAATGGTTTATTGTTTATCGTTTCTCAGGCTGATTGAGTATGGGGAGTACCGCGGGAACTTGTACGGGACCCACATCGACTCCGTCCGTGCTGTGGTACAGGCCGGCCGCGTCTGCGTGCTCTGTGTCCAGCCACAGGTCAGTAACCTTTAACCCTCAACCTCTGACCTGTCCGCCTGCTCTGTGTGCAGTCTCGTGACTACCACTTAACCGTAACTACCACGCTACGTTACCATGTTGCCATGACTACCATGACACTGGACCGGCTTTTACCGTGACTATCATGTTACCATGACTACCGGGTTATGACTGACAGGTTTGTTTCCATGGTTACCAGGCGCTGAAGCTGCTGAAGACCTCTGACCTGCAGCCCTGCGTGATCTACGTGAAGCCGCCGCCGCTGGACCGGCTGCGCGAGACCAGGACGGCCGCCGGCGCCAAATCGACCCACGACCCCTCCGCCTCTCGGACTTTCTCGGTGAGACAACTCACCCTTGCCTCAGGCCTCAGCGATTTCATTCCTTGGTTCTCGTGTTGGAAATAATGCTTGACTGGAAAATGAAATTCAACGTGGAAGTCAGTCGTTTGTTTTTGTTTTTATATATTCATGAAAAACTCAAATCAGCCTGCTGACCACTTTTCATTTGGGTCATGAGTGAAGAGGTGAGGGTGAAACAAAATATAACAGAGCAGAGTTACCTTTTCTCTCATGACCCCAATGAAAAGCGGCCAGCAGGTCCATTTTAGTGGCAAGGTCATGGAGGGGTCGTTTGTTTGTTTGTTAGTTTGTTTGAGCCTGTGTTTTCCTGTTGACAGGAGGAGGAGCTGCAGGAAATGATCATCAGTGGGAAGATCGTGGAGGGTTTGTTCGGGCACTACTTCGACTTCGTCCTGACCAATGACGGCCTCCAGCAGGCCTACAGCGACCTCATGAACATCTGTCACATGATCCAGACCGAGCCGCAGTGGGTCCCCGCAGCCTGGGTCAGATAGGTCAAGGGTCACAGGTCAACAGGTCATGAGTCACAGGTCAACAGCTGACCTAGGAAACCTCACATCGAACTCTGTCATCTGGACTGGCAACCAGGGTCAAGCAATCGGGTTATAGGTCAAAACCTGCCCCATGAATTGTAGGTTTGGTAGGTTGTAGTGTAGAGGTCACAGGTCGGGATCTGTCACATGAGCCAGACTGACCAATCACCCATGGGTCACGGCAAACTGGATAAAGAAGGTCAAGGTTTTCAGGTCAAGAGTCAACTCTAACTTGCCTTATCACCCAGACAACTTCACAAGAAGTCTTTACCGAGGTCTGAAAGGTGACAGTTTAGAGGTCACAGGTCACTACTTGTGATATGCTTCATCCTGGATGTATTTTATTCTGGGTCATATAGGTCAAAGTTTACAGGTCACTCATTTTCCATTGGAGGGTTTATCAGGGTCAAATAATTCAATGGTCAGGGACCATATTTGGGCATCAGCTAGAAGCTATGCTAAATTTACTAGTTGCTAGGTACGTCTGACCTGTCAAAGGTCAAAGGTTGTGTAAAGGTGATTTGTGAAGTTCTATACTGTCAGACTAGCAATGTCAACAAATTTAAAGGTGCAACTTTGTATATAAATATGAAATTTATAGATTTTGTGCAAATTTGAATCAGCTCTAGATAGACAAAGGTCAAAGGTTATGTGGCCAAACATGGTAATGTTGCAGAGGTCGTGAGGTCATGTCTGTTGAGCAGCTTGTTGTTATGTCAGCAAGATGGTGATGTAAACGTTGCAATGTGTAAAGCAGTGCTGTCTCCAGCTGTGATTTTTTCTGTCCCACAAATTGTATGGGAGCCCGTGCTGTTGATTTTCATTATCAAATCTGTAAACGGACAAAAATATGCTTCCATCTAGTTCAGATTTTTTGGACAGACTGGGGGAATTATCTTTTCTTCCCAGCAAGCAAATTTCTGTCAAGAGACAGAGGGAAGAGTCCTGGAGACAGCCCTGGTGTTAAGTCAGTGAATAGGTAATACAAAATCAAACAACCGGATAATGTCTCCAACACTGTCTTTCAACAGTGATTGAGAATGAGTGAAGTAGTATGTAAATGAGTCTTTAAACTTGAGATTTCACATTCCATCATGCATTAGTCATTCAAACTTAAGTTTTATAATTGGTCACAGCAATGTACTTGCTGAGTGAGAAAGAGATTGTGTAGAGTTGAAATTTATGAAACAACTTTCCAAATCCATTTGTTTGTTTTATATTCTTTCTTTTTACGTCAATTTCCCTGTTCTTTCATTTAGATGACTCTGCACTCTTGCCAGTTCAGGCTGATGTACATGTATGTGTGAAAGCACCACTTGTTCTTGTATTGTCAGGATATTATAATAAAAAGGAGAAAGAAAGCATTGCTGTTTGTAGTCATTCAATGTTTTACTTCACACAAATTGACTTCGAATGTGTAAAATTGAGCCAAAGAGAGAAATATAGGTTGCACTGAACGCAAGGTCAGAGGCAAGTACGTAGTGAACGCTACACAAGGGTGCACTTCAGATATGGGTCGCTAGAGGCCGCTACTGCCTGGTGTAGAAACAAGAAATGCCAAGTGCAAGTACGCAATTTAGCAGCGCCCTCCAACGGCGCGTATACAAAGCACATGTTCGAAGTCTTGCCACAGGTGTCACACGGTCAGTTTACGTGTATTATCAATCCCATGATCACATGAAGGCCCTTATATCATCTAAAATGCTCTTAACACTTTGATCTATGGTTGCAAATTGGTCGCAAAAGCGTCCGTCAGGAATGTTCGTCAAACGATGCGATGAAGAGCCCCCCCTCCCCACCTGTTCGGCCGACAACATCGTTGATGGGAGAGTCATGGCGGTTCAACAACTGCAGCAACTTTTATTATAAATCCCCTCATCAACAATAACGTTATACTCATAGCAACTATCAAAAAGTAGAGGGAAGACAAGAATATCATGTGAGATATTGAAAACAACAGCGAATACGCTCCACCCTCCCCACCTGTTCTGGAAAGTATTGTCCTGCAATACTGATATAAATCGCTAGTAGCTAGGACGGCGCTTTTGATCCATGCGGTGCAGGCTGCTGGGTGCACTTTTTATTACGTATAATAGGGGTCGCTTCTGTCATTCACGCAAACTAGCAAAGTTTTGACAATACCTTACTGACGTCGGACCTTTGATGCTGGTTAGCTGAATGGCTGTTTATCGTATTTTGTTACAGTTTTGATAGTTTCTACAACTTTCCTAGCCCGGAGAGAGACGAAGGGATTTTTGTTCACATGAATTGATAGGAAAACGACTGGACAACTGGCGGGAAAACAAACATGTCCAGTACATATCATACATTCAATGTGTGGTAATGTTTTCAAGTTAAGTAGAAAGAATAGCAACATTTGTTGGTATACATTTATAATTTAATAACGAAGAAATAGTCGTAGTTCCTGGTCATTTGAGACGAGCCCTTCTTCTTTTGATGAGATGTTGGTAGCGGTAACTGTTGATCATTTGAGAAGAGCCCATCTTGTTTAAGGAGATATTGGTAGCAGTAACTGTTGGCTATTTGAGACGAGGCCGGCCTGTTTTAAGGATATGTTGATAGCGATAGCTGATGATTATTTCAGACGAGCCCGTCCTGCTCTAAGGAGATATTAGTAGCGATAGTTGTGGGTCTTTGAGACGCGCCCTTGCTGTTTCGAGAAGCTAGGTTGGTAGCCGTAGTTGTAAGTTGTCTGAGACGAGCCCGTCCTGTTCTAGGGAGATATTGGTAGCGATAGTTGTGGCTATTTGAGACGTGCCCGTCCATTTTTGAGGCGGTAGCTTTTGGCTCTTTGAGACGAGCCCTTCCTGTTCTAAGGAGATGTTGGTAGCGATAATTGTGGCTATTTGAGACGGTCCCTTCCTGTTTTGAGAAGCCATGTTGCCAGCAGCTGAAACATGGAAGACGGCGCAGACTTCTTAGACGCTCTGTACACGGACGTCGCGCAGTCCTTAGAATGGAAGGAGACGAAAGCCTTGAAGAAGAGGGTGTCTTCCTTAGAACTCCAAGATCCCGTCTCGGACGACGACTTGGCCCAAGACATCTTCAAGAAGCTGGAGAAGGAGGGGCATTTCGGGAGGGGCAATCTGCAGTACCTTACCGACCTGCTGACGGACCTGGGACGGGCCGACCTCGGGGAGAAAGTACAGGCCGCAGGTGGGTGAAAGGGAAAGTTTTATTAAGGGCAGGTGGGTGAAAGGGAAAGTTTTATTAAGGGCAGGTGGGTGAAAGGGAAAGTTTTATTAAGGGCAGGTGGGTGAAAGGGAAAGTTTTATTAAGGGCAGGTGCGGTGAAAAGAACGGTTTTATTAAGGGCAGGTGTGGTGAAAGGGAAAGTTTTATTACGGACAGGTGGGTGAAAGGTAAAGTGTTGTGACAGGTGTGCAGTGAAATTGATCAGACAGATAGGTTAAAAGGAAAGTGTTGTCAGGTGTGGTGAAAGGGAAAGTGGGTGACAGGTGTGGTAAGAGGAAAGTTGTCAGGTGTGGTGAAAGGGAAAGTGTTGCGACAGGTGAGGTGAAAGGGAAAGTGTTGTGACAGGTGAGGTGAAAGTGTTCAGGCAGGTGTGTTGAAAAGGATGGGCGTGGTGATTGATACGGTCAGGTGTAACAAAGGCGCTATAGAAGTACCTGTCCTGTACCGTACTGTACCGAATGGAGAAAGTATTTCTCAGCTTCAACTGCTTCAATGGGACTTCGACGTGACGTCAAACGTAGCAGACATAGACACACCTGTAGCTAACAAACATGAACCCACCTGCACAGGATCGAACTCTCACCCCTGTGAAGCAATCATACGAACCGATGCGTTTTGTCACAGTTGGACAAACAACACCCCAGCTTCCTGGGCAGATTACGTGTTCAGCACCAACCTCCTAGCCTCTACCAGGCTCCGCGGGATGGCTGGAAAATAGTAGAAATTGGCTTAATAGAGTGAATAGTGTGCCAAGGGAGTTATCTACGGAGAGAGGGCCCAATCTGCCATCTTACTTACTGTATAGCGGACCTACCCTGTATAGCGGAGTACCGCGGCTGATTTCTATTATTTTCCCAACGATAGGACGGAGCCTGGTAGAGGCTACCATCCTCCCAGCAGACCCGATATGTTCGTTACCTCCCACAAACCGGGAGGGTTTGCCGAACATTTCCCGAGCGGGTTTCAGCGCTGATAAAGGAGGGTAGTTCAGCGCCAGCTGTGTTATATCCGTGAGTGTTACGTACTAAACACATGTCAGTTCTGGCTTCCGGGCTTCAGAACTACGACTAATCTCCAAGCAGATGCTGGGGCGAAATATATATTTTTTCTGACATCCGTGATCCTCTGTAAGTTTAATAGGTAATCCATGAGTTTGAGAATGAACTGCAGGAGTAGATAGACTCCCGGGCCTCCGCCCCGACATGGAGGGGAAACTCCGAGGCGGGTTCAGAGGGGAGACTTCACGAGTAGCGCGATAACTCTGCTGCACGGAGCGCACTTCCGGGTTTGGAGGGACGCTCGTATACTATATTTAACCTCCTTGGTTTGATCTAGATCTTGTATACCACAAGAGTCAAGACGTATCAATCCAATAACCATTAAGAAGTCATCCTTTCTAACTACGCTGGGTGAAAGATATAAAGATTTAGTCAAACAGGAGGACTGTTTTGCTACCATAGGGTATCATATTACTGGTTTATAATAATCAATCAATCATTTATAATAATGCTTGCTATTATATGACTGGTTTATTGACTGAAACTTTTATTTGCCCGCTTACAAGGGGAAATGTTACCCGTTACCGCGGGCTCTCCTGATCAACTTTTGCCGGAATCTAACCCCTTATAAAGGCCTGGTGGAAGCTTGATAATAAGAACAGGACGGGGAGAATAATAGTTCACAGGTTAAGGTTTGCAGTTTTTTTTTGGAACATAGTGAATCCACGCGGGATTTCAAAGGTGTGTGTGTTTATGTGTAGGGTCACTTTCACCTCTGATTGCTTACGTCATACACTTTCTAATGTGTATTAAACATGATGCGGGGACGGTACGTTTGTCGGACGGGGGGAGGTGCAGTGACGCACAGCAGATATATATACCAGCAACAGTGATGTTGTTAGCAAACCAACTCCATACTATGAGTCGTTCCCCGGAGTGTTTCCATGTTCTATTACGATAACAGAGGAATGCTCTAATGGGCGGTGGCGATAAGACGTTTATATGGTCATTGGAGACTTCTTGGATATAGCCTCTACCAGGCCCCGCGGATGGCTGGAAAAATAGTAGAAATTGGTCAAATATAGTGTGCTAAGGGAGTTCAGTCGGCTACGGAGAGAGAGTCCAATATGCCATCCTAGAAGTCGCAAACCGTAACTTTTATAGCGGAGCCTGGCATGTTATCAGTCTATTTGGCCTATTTGTACGATTATTTCCAGCTACCTGTGGAGCCTGGTAGAGGCTAGCTTGGATAGAGTTTGGTCGAATACAGTAAACAGATCTAGACATTATCATCGTAGGTTTACTATAAACTAGGGAGTTGATTGGTTAGAGTTGACGATATCTTTGAGGGACCGCTGTCTTTGTAGGACCGAAGTTTTTCTGAGGTTCTGTTTTGTGATTGTGGCAGTGTTCTGATGACTCACAATTTCAACAAAGATGCATAAAAAGGGCATATGAACTTGGCACCCGTGGCGGAGTCTGTATTGGAGGCTACTGACTTCTGACATTTCCACAGTTATGTTGTGAATGGGAGAAATTCGGCGCCCCCGGCAAAAGGCGAAACGGGCCACTAACTTAGGTACACCGACCTCCGTACTTAGTTATAGTATATTTATGTGTTGGAGGTCAATCGTTGCCACGCTGCTCTCTATACTTGAGAGATGTTAAGTGACGATGACTATGTATACCTTCTTATAACTCCATAATTGTCATTTTGCCTATGATTTGTCAATTCTGGCCGACGTGACGTCATTGTTTAGGCGGATAGTTACATCACGTGACGTCAGGCTGCGCAGACTGCCGAACTTGAACTTCATCAAATTACTATCGACTTCAGAAGTTATCTCAGAGATTAGGCGATAAAAATACATCCTTCATTTCTCTGGTAGAATGCCAAAATCAAACCCGAAAAACTGCTGTAGTTCACTGTCGGTTCAGATGACTTGGATTGTGAATTGAGCAGTCGGACAAGATTGTTTGATGAAGGTTTTTAAAGTAAGTCCATTGAAAAGGAAGGATTCAGAAAAATACAGGTACTTTATATAGTGGGGTAATCTCCAAGCAGATGTTTGGGGCGAGATTGTTATGTTTACTCAGTGCAGGTCTTTTCTTATGAACCCATCTCATCCGACAGCCAACAAACGGCATCCTCACATCTGTTTGGAGATTATCTCGCCCTCAAGTTCGCAAAAATCTCAAATAACGTTTGTAAGAAAAACCAACTCGCCATGTCATAAATAATGCATGATTATCTAATTTCCGGGAGAAGAGTTTTTCGACAGGAAAATGAAAGTCCATATTTGTCCATGTCTGACGGTGTTTTCCAGGAATTATGCCCTTATTAGTGCATATTGACCGTGAATCATCGCATTACCATTGATTGGTACTCAGACTAATGGCACCCTGGGAACGGGACCATCGATCTGGGGACGAGTCATATGAGTTCATTCACGGTTAGTTTTGACGTGGAACCTGCGCCGAAGCCTAGCCTCCCCCAGGCCTTCCTACAGGGTATGGATCGTAGAATTCGGCCAAGAAATGAGAATGATTAGTCCGGAGAGTCAGTCCACGGAAAGGTTCACATTCACCATTCCGGAATGTGGTTGAGACTACGCCAAACCTGCGGCGGTATGAATGGTTGGGGCCTTTTACTGACTTGCCTTATTTCTCTGTCTGCGACCCATCCTAAACGACGGAAAACAAGGCGCGTCGACAGAAGAAGGTCACAATCTTCCCAACCTCTGCTTGGAGACTACCTACACCCTCCTAATCTTTCTCCAAGCAAAGGTTTAATATAGGCTCAGGCTTTTTTATATGGACGTCACTTTTTAATTAAGCATTTTTTCGTTTCTGTTTCGTCAGTTTTCGCTGGTGTGTTGTTCTGGCCAATAAAAGACGCCCAAGGAGCCTTAAACCTCTGCTTGGAGAGTCCGTTGGCTCAGCCCCCCCCCCCACCCCTCACGCCCCCCCCACCCCTCACGCCCCCTTCTCACGCCCCCCCCCTCACCCCCCCTCTCTCACGCCCCGCTCGTTCCAGCCATTACCAAATCACGTCTAACAACCGGAAACAGCTGGAAAGCCCGGGAGTCTAATCTCCAAGCAGATGTGGTGTGAAAGATCGTAACGTTATCTGACTACCGGGCTTCCCTGATAACGACCCACCCAACTGGGGGACCGTTATGAAACTCCATCCCATCTGCTTGGAGATTCGTTGAAGTTGTAAACACGAACAAGCCCACTCAGGCGTGACGTCACACCAACTTGTCCTCTCCAAGACTTCTGCCAAACGGTAGCAAACCCAACTGTTTATTTCAAGGTCATTGTCAGAAATCTCCTCCTCAAAAGAAGTAGAGTGTTACAAATCTAACCTTGAAAAAAAGTTGTCGTCGAACTCATGGACGCGATGTTCAAGTTTTGTCGCATGGAACCTTTGGGGACACCGTGCTTCCGCGGTTCTTTTCACCTTTCGGAAAGGGTAGACTGTTAACAAATTTCCTAAAATGCTGTTATACTAACAGTTTACAGCGGTGAAAGATCTTCAGAAAAGTTTAGAAATTCAATTCTAAGAGACAACAGGAAGCTGGGTTCGACCTTGAACGCCCGTGGGTGGTCTGAAGGTCAGCCCGTCATGGCGGCTTGAGGAGATAGTGCGGATTAGTCGGTACAGGAGTGAGGGTTTGTAGGACACTCGGGAGTGAGTCATGGGGATCACCAATAGGACAACAGGACATGGGGATCGTAGCAAAAACCCATCTTGTTTCCTCTTTCGTCCTGTCTTCATCACGTTTCTCCTATTTTCTTCAAAGATAAACCGGGTAGTGAGTGAGTGTAAGGGTATAACAAAGGTCACAATGGTTAATATTAGACCCTATCCTAAAATTCCTATATCCTATATGTTCAAGTTTCTTGATTTCATTCTTTAGTTTCGGCCCTCTATCCTTCTCCTTTTCTAATCTGTCCTGAAATCACTCTGTTCTAGAGGGCTGTACGAGGGGTGTTCCGGCGTTACAACCCTTTTCCCTGAATGGAAAAGTTCACCGTTACCAGTGTAACCTCCTTGGTGTTACCAAATAAGACTCGCCCAGAAGATACCAGTGCCGACCTATCGTCTGGATCTGCCCTGTGCAGAACACGGCTCAGTTCCCGCATTATTGCCACTAACGACATTGTGACGTTATGAGTAATGTCCAGACAAGAAGTGACACATAGTGCATGCCATCTCTGATATCACTCGGGAAAGTACATATATCGTATCATCAACGTATGCTTCACCTAACTTGAGAACGACTGATTTACCTTACTATCGTAATAATTACAGAAAGCATCTCTGATAGCAGGGAACGTGCACAAACCCACATTATTACCAGTGACGTAATTTTCAACACAGGACAGCTGATAGCAGGGAGCAAGCAAAAATCCTCAGTCTTACTATTAACGTACTTTTCAAACAGGGCAATGTGAGGGCAGGGAACGTGCACAAATCGTTACTCTTACCATGAACGTAATTCAGGTACCTCTGATAGCAGGGAACGAGTATAAATCAAAATCTTACCATAAACGTAATTCTTTTTACAGTGGTTACCTCTGATAACGGAGCGTGCACAAATCCTCAGTTTTGCCATTTAGGTAATTCTTGTTTCGGCACAGTGCAGAATGCAGTAGCCTTTGCTATTCTGATGACTGAATATTGAACTTTTTGTCACCACAACTTTTCTCCACTCCAGAGTTGGAGCCAGAGCCTGAGAACAAGTCCATCAGCGAACAGAAGGAAGACACAACAGGTGGGGCACTTTCACTTTTTATTATCAGAAATGTAAATTTATAGACATATACATGTATGTACAAAATGCATAGATTATTCTTAAACTTGTTGCAGCATCCTATGTCAAGAAAACATTCTGGTTTGACTGGAGGGAAAGAACAACCAAAACAAAGTTTACAAACAAGTACAAAAAATACAAGTAGTGCTTCAGTTACATTCTTTTCAGCTTATATGAAAATTTGCCAAAGAGTTTGTCCACCACAGAAACACCAATAGGCGAACCATTGTGCAGTTAAGAAAAAAAAATTGCATATTTTTGGCCATTTCTTCAAAATACCGAGAAGACTGTGGTGAAAGAAGGTGGAAGATGTCAGAAATAAGAATCTAAAAATCAGCATCTTTCCCTGCAGTTCTTCGGCGGCACTTCCGCGCGGTGGCGCAAGAGGTCTCTCCTCTGGACTGGAAGAGATTCGCCAGGCACCTCGGGCTGAGTGAGGGGCAGGTGAGGCGTGTGGATGCAACCTGAAAATGAAACGTCTGACCGTTTACAAAATCTGTCCAGTTTTATTGCATATCTCATTACCACTATGTCTAACCTTCATTGCTGTAACAAAGATTCGAGAGGCACCTTGGGCTGCAGGGCTTCAAGTTTCATAAAAGTTAAACCTTGCAAAATTGGCCACATGCTGTTGTCTTCTGAGGCGGTACATTTCTTCAGAAATCATTCTCTTATTGATTTGTTCGATTATTCACTTACTGGGTATCCTCATCATCAACATCATCATCATACATACGGATTTTGTCCAGTGAGGTAAACTAGATACAGCGATTCCAGTACTTTTTGTCCTTCTTAGCGAAGACGAGGCTTTATCATGCTCCGAGTCTAACTGTAGAATTGTTTCCTTAGTCAGTCCAAGTCAGTCTGGACAGTGTGAATCTCCATAAATGAAACTTCTGCTCATCCGCAGATCCAGCACATCGGGATGCGCCAGAAGAACAACTCGTACGAGGGCGTCATCGAGTCGCTGTACGTCTGGGAGAACCAGCTGGGCAGCAGCGCCACCTACCGGGCACTGCGGGCGGCGCTCAACACGGCCGGCATGGAGAATGTGGCCGACAGCATCTGGGCCTAGCAGCGCCGCCTGGAGGGGGGGAACAGTACTGCAGGGACAATTTCTATATCCCCTGGATTGATACAGACCCTGTGTAGAAAAAAGATTATAATTGTTATTCCTGCACATCACAATTGATAACGACTCTCTCAGCTAAAGTATGGTTTCTACTGGGCCTAGCAGCGCTTCCTGCTGGGGGGAAACTGTGCTCCCATGCTCTCTCTTGATTTGTGGATGGAGAGTATGACACTCAGGCTACTGATACAAATCTTGTATGGAACAAACATTTAACTTATGACAAATAGCAGTGACTCAAGCAACTGGATAAAAAATATAGAATATCTATCAAATCTTATCCAGTTGCTTGAGTAAATGCTATTTGGCATATCATACTACCTGGATGTCTAACCTTCATTGAAGAAGCATTCAACTTGCTATACCTGCACACAGCATAATAACAACATTCTCTCTCTCTCTCTCTCTCTCTCTCTCTCTCTCTCTCTCTCTCTCTCTCTCTCTCTCTCTCTCTCTCTCTCTCTCTCTATCCAATTTAACGTCTTTTGTTCCCCATCATCTGGGGGTTAGACGTGCTTGCACATTGATGGGGAAGCCCCAGAACTCCTCATCAAGTGCAAGTCCTTTTTTGAAGCAAGAGTTTTTACATTCTCGACCTGAATATGGTCTCAACTTAGCCTTGAAGCTACATGAACAAAAGCGAAGCCTCTTTTATTTGCGACTACAAGAAACACAAGTCAGGTCAACAGTAGAACAGTAGCAGTAATGTTCACAGACTCCAGATGTAAACTAACAAGACAGGGTGCTGATAGGGTGTTAACGACGGTCATGTGACAATGACATTATTCGCCATGCTGATTGCATTTGGTCGACCTGGAAAGTTGCCAGTTTATGAGATTTGACTCTATATCTCGAATTACTTACTTACTTACTTATCCTCTTCGTCCCTTCTGAGACATAAGGCCATGACTTATTCCCTCCATCTGGGACTGTTCTGTGCCAAGCTGTCAGCAGTTCTCCAGGACGAATTACAAAGAGTTATTACATCAGTACACATGACAATGTTACGCATGCAAAATTTGTAGTGGTGGGTCTTCCAGGTACAACCAAGGACACTATATACTACATAATGTCCTTGGTACAACCTACCGGCATGGAGGGTTGCAGTCACTGTAAGCATACTACTAGTATGCTGACATTATTTTGCTTTAGATGCTATGGTCTTATGAGAAATGGAATACAAAAATGGCGTATCTTATGAACATACAATGGCTCGAGTACTCGATTATATACAAGGTAGATATAAGGTCACCCCTCGGCTACACAACTCCCTCGGCTACATAACTCCCTTGTGTGTGTCCCCCTCCCCAATATACTGTATATGCCGCCGTTCTAGGAAGTCTGCGAAGGAGGCTATATATCTACCTTGTCCACCCAAACGACCAGGATGTCGAGGGACTAAGTAGTTAGTTATATCAATGAATTACCTTTTTTTCTACCAACTATGAAGATATGAACACATATTGTATGATATGGAATAAACATGTTTGGTTTTCCCACCAGTTGTCCAAGCATTTTCTTTTCCAATTCTCAGTGCGAACAGAAATCCCTTCGTCCCACCAGCAGGCTGCTTTCCAGGCTAAGAAAGTTGTAGAAACTGTAACGAAACACGGTAAACAACCGACGAACTCACTAGCATCAAGGAACTGACATCTGTGTTGTGATATCAAACTTTGCTTGAATGACAGAAGCGACCCCTATTATACGAAATAAAAAGTGCACCCACCAGCCTGCACCGCATGGATCAAAAGCGCCATCCAAGCTACTAGCGGTTCAGATCAGTATTACAGTCCAGAACAGGTGGGGCGGGAGGGCGGAGCGTCTACGCTGTTGTTTTGAATAACTCTGATGATATTCTTGTCTTCCCTTTGCTGTTTGCTCGTAGCTAAGCACGTAACTTTGCCACTGGTGAGGGGAGTTGGTCACAAATGACCATAAAAGTTATAAAAATTGAGCCGAAATAGCTGAAGTAGCTTCAAGTTCGGAATTAAATGCCTGAAGCTGAGACGAAATCACATATTGCGGAGAGGGGGCGTTCCAACCAAGGTCAACGACCTCTAGGCCCTTTGTTCCAGTATTGATGCTGCACTTTGAAAGTAAATCGCTGGAGGCCGCTTATTCGTGACCATTCTGTGATGGTGTAGTTTTGGCGGGAATGTTCAACACTTGCAGTTAGCGTATAAAATATGGGTTGTCTGCCATTTTAGGAAATAACGGGCCATCTATAATCGTTACAAAACTTGGAAAGAAAGGAAGGTTCACTCTAAAGTGCCATTTCAGTCGTGTGGTGGGCTACATCCGAGCGGTAGAGACATACATGCGCTTTGGTGGGGAGGGGGGCTATTAAGCGCAAGGTCAACGACCTGTAGGCCTTTTGTTCCAACATTAATGCTGCACTTTGTAACTAAATCGCTGGAGGCCGTTAATGTGTGGTGTAGTTTTGGCGGGAATGTTCAACACTTGCAATTAGCGTGTAAAACATGGGTTCTCAGCCATTTCAGGAAATAACATGCCATCCAAAATCGTAATAAAACTTAGAAAGAAATGTAAGTACAATCTAGCGTGCCTTTCCAGTCGTGTGGCGGGCTATATGTGAGCGGTTGAGACATAAATGCACTTTTCTGGGGAGGGGGGCTATTCAGCCCAAGGTCAATGACCTCTAGGGCTTTTGTTCCAGACTTGATGCTGCACTTTGTAACTAAATCGCTGGAGGCCGCTAATGTGTGGTGTAGTTTTGGCGGGAATGTTCAACAGATGCAGTTTGCATATAGAATATGGATTATCTGCCATTTCAGGAAATAACATGCCATCTAAAATCATACCAAAACTTGGAAAATAATGAAAGTACAATCTAGCGTGCCTTTCCAGTCGTGTGGAGGGCTATATGTGAGCGGTTGAGACATAAATACACGTTTGTGGGGAGGGGGGCTATTCAGCCCAAGGTCAACGACCTCTAGGCCTTTTGTCCCAGTATTGATGCTGCACTTTGTAACTAAATCGCTGGATGCCGCTAATTTGGGGTGTAGTTTTGGCGGGAATGTTCAACACTTGCAGTTAGCGTATAAAACATGGGTTATCAGCCATTTCAGGAAATAACATGCCATCCAGAATCGTAACAAAACTTAGAAAGAAATGTAAGTACAATCTAGCGTGCCTTTCCAGTCGTGTGGCGGGCTATATGTGAGCGGTTGAGACATAAATGCACTTTTATGGGGAGGGGGCTATTCCGACCAAGGTCAACGACCTCTAGGCCCTTTGTTCCAGTATTTATGCTGCACTTTGCAAATGAATCGCTGGAGGCCGCTAATGTGTGGTGTAGTTTTGGCGGGAATGTTCAACACATGCAGTTAGCGTATAAAACATGGATTATCTGCCATTTCAGGAAATAACAGGCCATCCAAAATTGTAACAAAACTTAGAAAGAAAGGAAAATACAATCTAGCGTGCCTTTCCAGTCGTATGGTGGGCTATATGTGAGCGGTAGAGGCATAAATGCACTTTTGGGGGGAGGGGGGCTATTCCGACCAAGGTCAACGACCTCTAGGCCTTTTGTTCCAGTATTGATGCTGCACTTTGTAACTAAATCGCTGGAGGCCGCTAATGTGTGGTGTAGTTTTGGCGGGAATGTTCAACACTTGCAGTTAGCGTGTAAAATATGGATTATCTGCCATTTCAAGGCATAACAGGTCATTCAGATTGGTACAAATCTTAGGAAGAAATGACACTGCACTGTAAGATGCCTGTGAAGTTGTGCTGTACGCTACATTTGCGCGGTAGAGACATAAATGCACTTTTCTGGGGAGGGGGGCTATTCAGACCAAGGTCAACGACCTCTGGGGCTTTTGGCGGGAATGTTCACGCAGCCAAAAGCATTGTGGGAGTATTTGCAAGGGAATAATATTTTTTTCTCTTTGCATTATCGGAACCTCTTGATTGACAATAAAAGTTGTGTTTTTTGTTTAATTGTTGTTCTGCAGCAAGTTCTGATACTCTGGCTATAGCGTCAACGATGTATTGTCGTCCAGAAGGGTGGGAGGGGGGCTCATGTTGTTAGCGAACTTTGCCGATTTCTTACCGCGAATTACAGTATCTAGAGCCTTTGAGATGATGTAGGGGGTCATCGTGTTGTCATGGGCTTGAAATACACACAAAAACCGACTGAATGACAACAAGTGCAAGGTTACAGCGTGTACTTCGTATACTCGCCGTTGGAGGGCGCTGCCAGACCGCCTACTTGCACTTGGCGTTACTCATTTGTACACCATGCAGTAGCGGCCTCTAGCGATCCGTATCCAAAGTGCACGTCCATGCATCGTTCAGACGACCTCGGTTCGGCGATGTAGCTTCGTTTCGGTGTATAAATTCTACGCGTTTTGAGGTAAGAACTGTGTCACACCGGAGCTGAGATAGTGTAGAGAGAATGTAATGGCGGCTGTTTCGATGAAGGTGACTTTGAAGAGGGGACAGGATCGGAAAAACAGACTAGAGGCGGACAGATTTCGATGGGGGAGGGGGGCAACGTAGTTGTTTCATAAAGACTTGGGGTTTAGGATGACTGCAGATACATTGCACACTAATCGACGCCGAAAACAAGAGAAAAGGAGCACAGTACAAATGTGAAAGTTGTCCATTCAAAACTCAAAAAGTATACTTATGCACGTTTTACTCATTTGAAAAATGTTGAAAATCGCATGCTAGTGATTGAACTGTAATGGATGTGACGTCACAACTATTCAAGCATAACCATATTTGTAATTTGTAGAGAGTGATATGAATTTTCACATTGACCCGTTGTCATGGAAACTTCCTCAGATCTAGCCGATCCGAAATGGAGCGGTAACCGTGGTGACAGTCACTATGGTGACAAAGGAGGCATAGGAGCGGAGAGTGATGATGATGATGGTACTGATGTAAAGTTAGGGACGAGATGGGGCCAGCCTCCCTTCCTGATCATGGCATGCACGACGCAGGTACGGCAATGATTTGGGCAATATCTTTGACAACATATAAGTCCTTAAACTGGTTTATTCAAATTGTTTTGCAGCCAAGTGGCTATATTGCACAACAATTGGCAAATACATTAGCGTAACATTCAGTTCGAAACACTTGAGAATGAACACAATAAAGCTGTTGGATTCCCATTGTGCCCAGATTTCTAATCTTCATCAACATACTTGAATTAAAATCGCAGGAAATTAAGTTAAACATAACAATATGACAGTAGTTTTGAACATTCGACAAACAATTTTGACTCATGTATAGTAGAGCGACTTGGCAAGATGTTGAAAAACTTCAGGGAAAAGTCGCATCATGGAGTTTGATATGCACTAACTCTCTCCGATGTGCAACATCTTCTTACTGTAGCACAGTAGTGACAAACCTTAAGTACGAATTTCATGAAATTCATTCAATTTTTTCTTAAACCATTGTTATGGTTATAAGAAAAACAGAGGAATATTTTAAAGACTGACCAACCGGTCACTTTTTATCCAAATCTTCCAACCGACATTACATAATGGTTCATCAGATTTGTCTCCTACTAACTACTAATACTATTCTTCTGTTTTAAGTAAAATTCTTAGGGATGTTCAGAAACCAAAGCAACATAATGTACTCCACGGTTTGTTGTTGCAATAGCAAATGTGTTACGTTAGTTTCAGCTGCTCACTTTAGAACAATGTCCCATTCCGCAACTTCACGGATTCTGTACCGAGTCCCGCGCACCTTGTAGTTCTTCTCGACGTCGCTAGGGGGCCTGGGGCTCGTCAGCTGGCTGGGGTTGCCCGACCCACAGAACTTACATGGGTCGCGGTCACCCAGGCTGTCTGAGAAGTACATCTGGGTCACCAGGGGCCGCCGGCCTGGGGCGGTCACTCTGGAACAAGGAGGAAGGAATGGATGGATGAATGAACCCATGCTAACCCACATAGTAACCAATATTACCCTCACTAACCCACATAGTATCTGTATCTAGTAACCCACACTAATCTGCATGATAACCGGCTACTATGTGAGTTTCTCTGTGGGTCATGTGGGATACTCTGTGGGTTATTTTGGTTACTGTGAGGGTTATGTGGGTTACTATGTGGGTTACTGTGTGTGTTGTGTGGGTTACAGGGTTGGTGTACTGACCTGAAGTGCACGTGTACAGGGCGCGCACGCCACCATCCCGACCCGTACTTGCCCGGCCGGACCGTCAGGAAGCTGAACCTGCCCCGGGCGTCCGTCCGGACCTTCGCGCGACAGAAGTTCGCCCTCTGGGAGTTGATTTTGTAGCTGAGAAGGGGGAGGAATTGAAGCTTTTCATTGACGTCAAATTAATGTCACGGCAGAATAAACACAGCACAGTGCAGGTTTGAAAGGAAGTTATAGTGGAAACTAGAGTTAAGTATTTGAGGTACATATACTTCAGGTTTGCTATGTTAGCTTAGCAATTACAGGGTCTTTTTATGAATATGAATTGGTATTTTCGAAAATAATTTCATCAGGTTGGTAGAATATAGGATATAGGAGAAAAGAAAAAAGAATCTCCTATATCCTGAATTGGTATTGAATTTTATTTTTATTTGAGTTGAATGTGTGATAGTGTGTGCCAATTTGTTCAAAATAGATAGACAGAACGCTAGCGACCCCAAGAAACACCCCTCCCTAAGAAATGGTATGGCCACCCTGCGACGTTACAAAATCAAGATGGCGGCCACCATACATGCCAGCGGATCCAACAAAATTTTTGCTACGCAAACCTGTAATTGCGATGGCTCTCATGGTTGTTCGTACTCACCAACCAGTCGGGTCGGCCTGCCACACCTCCAGCGTTGCCTTGGCAACCGCGGAACACTTGCTGTCCCTCACCTGGGGAGGGGGGAGGGAAGTCAGATGCGATGAGTGAGGGGCTGATATAGAACTATAGGAACCGTCCACCCCGACACACCTCATGCCTGTGCTGCACTATAAGTACTAGTGCACCACAGTGACTGTTGTTACAGGTTGTCACTGGTTGTTACTGGTATAAACATGGACTGACGGTTACCCTGACCTGTATATATAATATAATATTATAATTATAATAACTTTTTTGCACAACAATTGTACAAGGTACAAAGTATGGCATTCACTGGAACATAAATAACATTCTATTATATGTATGGCCCGCCCCGACACACCACGTGTTGGTACGGCACTACAGATACTAATGTACGACTGTTGTTACTGGTTGTTATTAGTTGTTACTGGTTGTTACTGACCGTTCCCTTGACCAGCATGTATGGCCCGCCCCATCACACCACATGTCAGTACGGCACTACAGGTACTAATCTACTACTGTTGTTACTGGTCATTACTGGCTGTTACTGGTCATTACTGGCTGTTACTGGTCATTACTGGCTGTTACTGACCGCTCCCCTAATCAGCATGTATGGCCCACCCCAACACACCACATGTTGGTAGGGCACGATAGGTACTAACCTACTACTGTTGTTACTGGTTATTACTGGCTGTTACTGGTCATTACTGGCTGTTACTGGTCATTACTGGCTGTTACTGACCGCTCCCCTAATCAGCATGTATGGCCCACCCCAACACACCACATGTTGGTAGGGCACGATAGGTACTAACCTACTACTGTTATTACTGGTTGTTACTGGTTGTTACTGGTTGTTACTGGTTGTTACTGGTTGTTGCTGGTTGTTACTGGTTGTTACTGGTTGTTACTGACCGTTCCCTTGACCAGCATGTACGGCCCACCCCGACACACCACGTGCTGGTACGGCACCCCCCGCAGGTAGTACGGACCCTGCACATCCCTGGGGGTCGGGCTGCAGCCTGCTGCCATGGAAACAAACAAACAAACAAACACATCAACTGCATGAAAGGGGTTTCTGGTAGTGACATTAAATCTTAAGGTTGAAAAGAAGGGTTGTTTTTTTTCAGTATGTTTTGACGATAAGTTATGCAGATTTTCATGACGTCACAATGACGCCATTAAGAGATATAATCTTATCACGCAAAACCCGCACCTACCCGCGAGTACTTCCAGCCTGACGGCGCCCTCGGCGTAGCCTCCCTCCCCCTCCGCCCTGCAGACGTACGTCCCCGCGTCCACCGCACTCACCCCCAGCAGCCGCAGGGACGCCTGGTCCACAACCTCCGCACGGCCCTGGTACCTAGAACGGTCACCATGGTTACTAACACGCACAGAACACTCACCATGGTTAGCAACATGCACAGAATGGTCCCCATGGTTACCAACACACTTAGAACGACCACCATGGTTACTAACACACATAGAACCGCTAGAACGGTCACCATGGTTACCAGCATGTACAGAACAGTCACCATGGTTACCATCACACATAAAACCCATAAAACTGTCACCATGGTTACCAACTTACATAGAGCCCTAGAACGGCCACCATGGTTACCAACTCAAATAGGCTACCCAGAACGGTCACCATGGTTACCATCACACATAGAACGGTCACTATGGCTACTAACACGTACAGAATGGCCACCATTGTTACCATCTCACATAAAACACCTTGAACAGTGGCAGAAAGAAAGAGATTCACTAATGATTTTGGCGGGAAAGACTGGGACTCACCCATCATAGGCCAGGTCGTTTGTGACGTCATAAACCTCGGTTCTCGGCCCTCCCGGACTGTCGGGTTCCTTCCACCACCTGACGCTAGGGGGCGCACCTTCCCGCCCTGTGTACCGGCAGGGCAGAACCACCGACTCCGCTCCACCGACCGCCTGTCTGTCCGGGCCCGTAGTCACGGCAACGGTCGTCACGGCAACGGTTGTCACGGCAACGTTGGTGCCTGGGGGACACAGTTAACGTTTAATTTGGTTATCATAATTACTGTGAGCAGTAGCAGGTCAACCCATTCTGTCATGTTGGCATTTCGATTGCGTTTGAATTTGAGCACTTTTTGCAAAGATGTTCTTTGACAGGAGCTCTATTACCAGACCAGACACCCGCAGACACGGCAGGTCTGGCAAACGTCTTTGACCACCTTCCTAAGTAATCGGGACATCTTAAGCTATTTTCTTAAGTAATAGGAACTTCTTAAGCTATCTTCTTGAGCAATCAAGTCGGGGAGCATGTCTCCAGCTAGAAGTCTTAAGTGTTCCTTGAAAAGCTTAACGGTCAAATTAGAGCCTGCAACGCCTAACGGTAAAGCCTCTGTCACACTTGTGCGTATATACAAGTCCGCATGGGTTGCGTATTAACATGTTTTTGGTTTAGGTTAAGTTTGCAGCAAAATAAGTGATTTCTGAGGTTCGATAACCAGGCTGCACAACGGTGGGTCAAAGTAGAAAACAACTTTTCCCCCGCAAACCTTACTTAAACCAAAAAAGGTTAATGCGCAACTCACGCGCACTTAGATATACGCACACGTGTGAGAGGGCCCTAACTTGACTTGTTCTTGCGAAAGGTTTGGGGGACGAGTTCATTGTATTCATAGAGTGTCTATATAAGACAGGCCGAAAACACTGGCACAACCGGGCCCGTGTTCCCAGACATTTGAGGGGAGAGACCTTGAGCTCGGGTACCGAGTTTTCTATTGCAGACTTGAACCTGGAGCCCCTGCGGTCTGCTGGGGAGCAACAAGCTTGTTCCTGTTAGGGGATTTAGGCAACATGAGTCCAATTCATTGGTTCACGGATTTTTACAGGACATTTGCGAAGACGGGTACTAAAGTTAAAGTTAAAGTCCTCCCCGCACCAGAAGGTGCATAAGGCGGCGCCCATCTCCGTTTCGGTAGCCCTGGGCCACACAACTTTATCACTACAGCTAGGGGCTAGTCCACTGGAAGTGATGTGTGTTTAACTACCATACTCTTTCCCAAATGCTGAGTGCTGAGCAGAGAAAGCAGTATGTGCCATTTTTAGAGTCTTTGGTATGACCCGACCGGGATTCGAACTCACGACCTACCGTGTGCAAGGCGAACACTCTACCCACTAGGCCATTTCCTCTTCGGAAGACGGCCGTATATTAGAGTGCACGTGGAAATGAAATGAAATAGACATTTGGTGGACCCAGCTGCCAACACACCAGAGTGGTTGATCAATGTTTGAAACAAAGAAATGTCAACAATTATTGGTGAAAACCGAGACAATTGTTGGTGCCAAAACGTTAGAGGTGTGGGGTTGATTCATTGCGACAGTGTTTTGTTTTATCGGAAATCAAATAAATGGTGAGTACGAGAACCGATGCATTTTACTGGCGTGGCCTTTAATAAGGGTGAAAATCCGAAACAGAAGTCACAATTAACATTCCTAACGCTGACGAATAGTAACACGCACGAGTCTGATATTTGAAACAATGAATGTTCAATTTTCAGTGCATAGGTTGATAGCAACAAGAGACAACTGACAATGTGAGCGTAATGTACTTGATACACGTAACTTCTTTGCTACATTTGTTTCTTTTCTTGAAAAAGGAAAGAAGCGACAAGTCGAACGTACCGAGACATTGAGCTGAGGTGGACTTAGTTACGGGTGCAAATCCGAAACAGAAGTCACAATTAACATGCCTGAGTCTGACGACCATGAACTAGTACGAGGCAATGCATTGATAAATAGAAAGTACTGGTGCCGAAATATGAGTGCATTGGGGTTAATTCACGTAGTTGCTACTTATAAATTTTTTCTTTAATCAGGAAAGAAGTAATTTTCGAGGACCACGACATTGAACTGAAGTGGCCAATGGTGGGTTCAAAACCGAAACAGGAGTCACAATTAACATTCCTGAAGTGGCAGCTCTGCACGTAAGCCTTACAACAGGCAGCTGGCTTCTGTTAGAGGACTGTAATCGTCTCCTGTTTAGTCTGTAACATTCGGGGTCGGAGAACAATCGGACAGCAGATTTGTCAACCAGGGAAAAAACTCACTAGCGGACTAGCCTGGATACCAGACCCCTCACGCTAGACGATAACCCCTTTAGGCCGGGGAAGACCACATCATGCGTGGTAGAGAGTTGGCTCCAGATCTCTAATATCTATTGCAATTTATTTTTGTGCTGGCGGGGCAACTTGCTTCCCCGACCGAAGGATTAGCCACCGTAGCGCGGTGGTCAGGCACCCAGGTTACTAGCGGACAGACGGTAGGAGACGAAAGATCAGGTAACCACAATCTGTTAAAACAAAACATTCACAAACACTCAGCCAGCTTTCAGTGGTGTGGTCTTCATTCTGATATCTAAGTTTGTGAGTTTCGAGAACACGAAGGCAATGCATTGAAGGAGATAGTCCACCAGCGGCTCAGGAGTACAAGTTCAGAACAAAAACAAAATCATCTTAGCTCGGTTGAAATTTCATTTAGAGTTAAAGGGAAGGTAAACTCAACAAGCTAAACAATAATGGGTGCAGAAGAAACATTATGTAGCGTCTCGATTCTACAAAATTGTTGCAAGTCCGTAACTGTATGGCGGATGACTCCTCTGGCAAGTTGTTCAATCTATTCGTCAATTTCCCATTTTTATAGAAACCCAAAGACTCTGCCTAACAGATATTTAAAACAACCGGCTTATCACTAGTGGATATAGATACAAACATAAGTATTACGTAGTATCTATATATACGTATATATGATAATGATGACTAAGAGAAATCGGTCGAAGTTTTCCGAAGATTTGAGAGACAGGCGAGGTGTTTCTTACCTGTCTGAGCGGACACTTGAAGACGGAAGGAGGCGACAAGGAGGCAGCCGAGGAACGCGAGCATGTCTGCAGCTGCCGATGACTAGTTACTCCAACCCCGTAAAACTACTACCGGGTGCCCAAGTATCCCCTGGCGGCGGAGAGCTCCTTCTGTCCCGGCGAGAGTCCGTCCAAGCCACGGTAGACTGGATGTCAGGTTACAGCTGGCACCGGCCGGCAAGGGTTCTAACTGGGGAGGCCCGGACCGAGAAGAAACGCGTCGGAGACTTTAAAGAAATCCAGCAGACTTAAAGAACCCCCGTGGAGGCCCCCTGTCACCTTAAGGAGTCTGAAGGAGGACGCTGGCGCGTCTCCAAGGTTCTGGGTTGTCCTCGGGTCTTAAGGCGAGATGGGATTAACAAGGAAGGTTAACCGGCAGCTGGGACGACTTAACATCGCTTACTCGGCAACAGTATGAACTGTAGGAGCCTCGAACAGACTTCTAGGGACGACTTAACATCGCTTACTCGGCAACGGTTAGAACCATAGTAGCCTCTAGCAAACTTCTTGGGACGACTAAACATCGCTTACTCGGCAACAGTATGAGCTGTAGGAGCCTCGAACAGACTTCTTGGGACGATTTAACATAGCTTACTCGGCAACGGTTAGAACTGTAGTAGCCTCTAGCAGACTTCTTGGGACGACTTAACATCGCTTACTCGGCAACAGTATGAACTGTAGGAGCCTCTAGCAGACTTCTTGGGACGGCTTAACATCGCTTACTCGGCAACAGTATGAACTGTAGTAGCCTCTAGCAGACTTCTTGGGACGGCTTAACATCGCTTACTCGGCAACAGTTAGAACCATAGTAGCCTCTAGCAGACTTCTAGGGACGACTTAACATCGCTTAATCGGCAACAGTATGAACTGTAGTAGCCTCGAACAGACTTCTCGGTATACAATTGTAAACTGGTCTACAATCAGAGACTGGTATACAAGTAGAAAACTGGAATCCAATAAGAAAACTTGTATGCAATCAGAAAACTCATTTACAATCTGAAAGCTGGTATTTACTTACACAATTGATATAAAATCAGAAAAGTGTTATTCAATCAGAAAGCTAGTATACAATTAAAAACGGGCGTACAATCAGAAACCTGGTATACAATCAGGAAACGTGTATAGAATTTTAAAAAAACATCGGTATAAAATCACAAGAATAGTACGGTCATAAAACTGGCATATAACCAGAAAACTGATAAAGAATAAAACAAATATACAATCTGAAAACTGTTACACTATCCGAAAACTGCTTTGCCATCTGAAACCTGTTATGTAGTCTTAAAACTGCTCTTCAATATATACGAAAACTGCTATACAATCTGAAAACTGTTATATAATCTGAAAACTACTATACAATCAGAAAACTGTTGTTCAATCTGAAAACAACTATACAAACAGGAAACTGCTCTACAATCTGAAAACTGCAAAGCGATCAGAAAACTGCTATACAATCGGAAAAATGCTACACAATCAGAAAAATGCTATACTGTTTGAAAACTGGTATACATTCTGAAAACTTTTATACAATCAGAAAACTGTTTTAAAATCGGAATACAGCACCTGGTGGACTTGGGCCATTGAATTCCCATAGACAGGAACAAATGATTTATGATTTTGTAACGTTTTTTACTTGCAAATGCGTCAATTTAAACAAACTCATAACATTTAGTCTCCCTTCAGCTTTAGACAGCCGTCAAAGTTATCCCCTTGAACCCAACATGCCATAGACCTTTTCATTAGCGTCTTGCCTTAAACAGTAAGCTGTTGAATAAGTTAAAGACCTGCGTGGGATCCGTGACAGGATTGTCTGATGCCCACATATGTCGCTAGGTGGCGTGATTTAGCATAGCTTGTTCATAATTTCCAAGCAGATGTTGGGACGTTGCACCTCAATGTCTGCCACTTCTAGACCTTCATTTGGTCTCAAAGGTAAGCTAAGTGCCCCTAACGCACCCTGTTTTGGCTGTTTTGGCTAATTTCAACAACTTTTTCAACTCGAACAGGAGGTCTGGTAGTGAGTGCTCAGTGTCACTTACGAATGTAGTGGATGCTACTTGAACGTTTAACATTTTCCAAAATCATATCCAGTTGTTTGAGTAACTGCTTTTTGGCATATCTTACTTATTACCTGGATGTGAAACCTTCATCGACGCCTGATATGTGGGTAGGTCTTGATGAGACCCCCAAATGAGTAGATTTTGATTGCCTAGCGACCATCTAAGGTACTGCAAAGAAACTTCCGTTTCTGGTATCTCGTGTTCTGCACAAGCTATGGTCATGGTTATCTTACTACAGTAAAGTATAGGGTCCAAGTGCAATTTCGCGGCAGTTCTGTTTTCTTTGCCTTAAGCCTAGGTTACACATAGCCGAACATGGCTCCCGAACGCTAGCCGACTCGGGTCGGCGGTAGTTCGGGAGCAGTCTGACCAGTTTTTGGGCCACGCCTATCTTTGGCGCCGAACATGCGTCGAAGATGCGCCGATCATCTCCTAACCAGTACACGAATTACTCCCGAATGGGCCCCGAATGCTTTCTAGCTTACTCCCAACCGTCCCGACCTCTAGCCGCAGACTGCCGAATCTCTCCTGACTAAACCCCGACCGATTGCAGACCCTCTCACGAATTTAAATGGACATATTCAGCGACTTTCAAAAGAGGGGCCATTTGCGGTTTTGATTAAAATAATCCATTCTATTATGTTGTTAACATCACCGAGAGATCGAATTCGGATCATGGCTAGCTTTAATACTGCTTTTAGTGTTCTTCTTTGTTTTTGGTCGTGTGAAGGTCGGGGGTGATTCGACCACGTTCCGATAGTAGTCACTTGGTTGAGAATTAGTTAGCAGAGATTTGTCTACGGCCTTGGGGTGAGTTATGGGTAGGTTGGAAACTAGTTGGGAGTAAGTCAGTAGTATTTCTGGCGTGGTTAAGGTTCTAATTTTACTACTGACTCAATCCCGAATACCAGCCGAACACTAGCCGACCGCGCCGAACACCAGCCGAACACCAGCCGACTCATTTCAGACCCTACGTCCAGAGCCGAATGTTTTGAAATTTTCAAAACATTCGGCTGGCGCAGCCGAACACCAGCCGACTCAGCCGAACGCCAGCCGACTCGGCCGAACCCCAACCGAGCTAGCTCCCGAATCACTCCAACCATGGTCGGGGGAGAGTCGGGAGGCCATGTTCGGCTATGTGTAACCTAGGCTTTAGTTTCTTACGAAACAAACCAGCGAGAATGTAGAAGAATCAGCGTGTTATTTTGACCCATTACTATCATCCAATTTTTGCATGGGCGTTTTACTGCAGATGGTCGGAGGGCCGTTGTACAGTCGTGGTTCGAGATCCATTTCCATTTTGCCTATTGACGTCCTGGAACAAACGAATGAATGAAAATAGCAGGAATGAGATGTGGAATGATGTTTGTTGACATGGTTTATAACAAGAGCAATCAAACGTGCTTAGTGTGGTGGATAGATGAAGGGGTTTCAGGAAATGGTACGGTTTACAAAGAGTACCTGGGGCAGCCTGGCATATGAAGCGCTGCACACTGTTGCAATAGTAGTCGTTCCACTTGTTTTTCCACTGGTCTCGGGATGAGTCGTAAATAACACAATCTTGGTTGTCCGCATAGTTGTACGTCCCAAGTGCAGAACCCGGATACCAGGCGTTGTACGTCCCAAGTGCAGAACCATCCACCCACTTAAAGGTACCGTCTTTGCGCAGGCCGAACCAGAAGGCACAATTGTCGCACACGGACCTGTACAAGGAGATCACGAAGGCGTCGGTCTCAGCGTCTCGGGGCATGGCGAGGGTGCCGCCGTCTACACTACAGGCCGCGGCCGCTCCGCTGAAGGTTTTCTGGATGTTGAAGGCCTTGTAGCAGATTTCATGCCACATTGTGTAACCTTTAGGACAAGATACTGGAAAGAAATTTCGAGAAGACATTGGTGTTTTTTGAAATATTCCAGAATTCTATCACTAACAAATCATTGAATTTATTTCATAAGAAGAACATTCGAACATGTACTTTGCGTAGGTTCATTTGATGCCAGCATTGCAAACAACTACTCTGAGACATTAAAACACTATGTTAGAACATGACAACGGGCTTATACACACAAGTGCGTATATTCTTGATGTGGGAAATGATATGAAGCCAGTCAAGGGAGGGAATGAAAACACCCAGGAATGATGCTGATGATGATATGGAATAACGATAGTCAGTTCCACATATCGTCCTATTTTTATAAGAGTGATGTTCCTCAATACCATATCACAAACAGTACCTAAAACAGCACAAAACCAACTTACGTAACATCACACTCATCTGGTGAAGACGCTGCTCTGAGGCAGTAGTTCGGCTTCGCTCCTTGTCCAGGTCGCGCTTCAAGTCGTCAACAGTGGTGGACATGTCGTCTTGGTCGCGCTTCAAGGCGTCAACAGTGGTGGACATGTCGTCTTTGTCGCGCTTCAAGTCGTCAACAGTGGTGGACATGTCGTCTTGGTCGCGCTTCAAGGCGTCAACTGTGGTGGACATGTCGTCTTGGTCGCGCTTCAAGGCGTCAACTGTGGTGGACATGTCGTCTTGGTCGCGCTTCAAGGCGTCAACAGTGGTGGACATGTCGTCTTGGTCGCGCTTCAAGGCGTCAACTGTGGTGGACATGTCGTCTTGGTCGCGCTTCAAGGCGTCAACAGTGGTGGACAGTTGGCGCATGTCGTCTTGGTCGCGCTTCAAGGCGTCAACGGTGGTGGACAGTTGAGATATTTCCTTTAAACGTATTTGCACAAAATGAGGAAAAAACAGCAAAATTTTCATGATCGATCGCTTTAAAAAAAAACAGAATAAGAAAATAGTTCGACAACAGGCTTTTTAGTACAAACGTGTTTACCTCTTTATTGATGAACGTCAGAGGGGCAAGTCCCACGGCGAGCAGCACCGCAATCCCGGCGGCCATGCAGCTACGGTGGGAGCGGATGAAGCTACAGAGACCACGGCGGCCGCTTGCTCCACCCGGATACGTGACGTCTGTAAAAGACACATTTGTCTCAGGTTTAGAGTGGCAAAATAATGTCCCTTGGATTGTGGCAGTAGGGAATTGAAATTTACTTCATTTATATTGCATATGATTATGTAATCACCGAAACTGCAAAGAAAATAATGATACTAAGATAACCATCTCTACCGTACATTTATGTTTTTTATTACCTTCGCCGAGAAGGTTATGCAGAGGGTAGCGTTTGTGTGTGTGTATGTATGTATGTATGTATGTATGTATGTATGTAAAGAGGCAGAATAACCGGAGAAGGCCTTGATACATCGATCGTCTTGATATTTGGTAGGTGTGTAGATCTTGATGAGACCTGAAAATGATCAGATTTTGGGTACCCTAGCGGCTTGTCACGGTAACTGGGGAAGAGAGAAATATTATTAGATACCAACTATGCAAATGAAGACCTCATTTGCATGATTAATGAGAAAATGCTATAACTCAAGATGGGCTTGATGGATGGTCATGTGACATTTGTAACTGAGAAAGAGAGGAATGTTGATAGAAAATATGCAAATGAAGACCTAATTTGCATAATTAATGAGACAACTATTATACAATACTAGTAAATGACGGCAATTTCATACTTGTGGCCTATGGAAGTTATGTGAATGTCAACATCTTTGAATCAAATTATGTTAATAAAGACCTCATTTGCATAATTGATAATGAATGTGAGCATAACCTTCTTTGCTCAGCTCATACTTTGGACAACCTCTGTTATTTGGGTGGAGAAGACGATCAACTGGTATGATTTATAATTGATGAGAAACACTCATAATACGTCAGTCATAAAGGTTAAAATCATTTGGTGAAGGTATGAGGTCGTGGAACTCTAGTTGTACAATGAAGAACACGTTGCACAAGCGTCGGCTACCTGCAGCTGCATAACGATTCACCGCATCGGCTTCTTCCTTCGTGTGTGGAGACGCTTCTTTCTCTTCTTGCAACTTGCCAGAAGCACCTTTGTCATGGCGGCCACGCCCGTGTGAACCACTCTGAAGGACAGGAGGGGGTTGAGGCGGCGGCCCGCTGGTTTCAACCCCCGGCTGTGGCGACTCCTGCTGCCGCCCCGCCTCACGTAAAGACGGCGGGAGTTCCTCGTCCTTAATTGTATAGTACACTGTCTCGGCTTCATTGTACGTGTCTGAGGAAGTTCCTCGGACCTCCTGCCGCTTGTCAGAAGCGCCGTTGCGCTGATGAACAATCGGAGGGGGTTGGGGCAGCGGCCGGCTGGTTTGGCCGCTGCGGGGGCCTGAAAATGGGGACCGGACCGGCTCTGCTTGCTTGGACATTTTGACTGTACTTTGCAGACAGCCGTCGCGCAGTGTATAACTCTGACAAAATATATGAATATAGCGAATAACACCTTAATTAGTCTGACGACGTAAGCTCACTTTTGCCCTTATTTGGAGGTATCATGTGGCATTAGGCGGTGCGAATGGCATTTTGTTTTTCTGCGAGTGGCAGACCAATTTTCTTGGAAAATAAGTTAATCTGGGAGGGGAGGTAGGCACATCAAAATGTTTATACATGAGAACTCTTAATGTGGTCTATGAATCCCCGTGTTTTTCCGGAGATCCTTCCTGCCATTTTGGATACAACATGTAAAATGTAGAATATAAAACTGTCTGCTGTCGTAACTTACATGTCAGCTGTGACAACAGTAGTTAGAATGTAGCCTCTAACAGACTTCTCTGGCTCGGTAGTAGTTAGAATGTAGCCTTGAACAGACTTCTCAAGCTCGGTAGTAGTTAGAATGTAGCCTCTAACAGACTTCTCAAGCGCTGTAGTAGTTAGAATGTAGCCTCTAACAGACTTCTCAAGCTCGGTAGTAGTTAGAATGTAGCCTCTAACAGACTTCTCAAGCGCTGTAGTAGTTAGAATGTAGCCTCTAACAGACTTCTCAAGCTCGGTAGTAGTTAGAATGTAGCCTCTAACAGACTTCTCAAGCGCTGTAGTAGTTAGAATGTAGCCTCTAACAGACTTCTCAAGCTCTGTAGTAGTTAGAATGTAGCCTCTAACAGACTTCTCAAGCTCTGTAGTAGTTAGAATGTAGCCTCTAACAGACTTCTCAAGCTCTGTAGTAGTTAGAATGTAGCCTCTAACAGACTTCTCTGTCTCTGTAGTAGTTAGAATGTAGCCTCTAACAGACTTCTCAAGCTCTGTAGTAGTTAGAACGTAGCCTCTAACAGACTTCTCTGTCTCTGTAGTAGTTAGAATGTAGCCTCTAACAGACTACTCGGGCTCATATGGTAGTTAGAATGCAGCCTCTAGCAGACTTCTCGGGCTCGGTAGTAGTTAGAATGTAGCCTCTAGCAGACTTCTGGGGCTCAGTATTAGTTAGAACGTAGCCTCTAACAGACTTATTGGGCTCAGTAGTAGTTAGAATGCAGCCTCTAACAGACTACTCGGGCTCATATGGTAGTTAGAATGCAGCCTCTAACAGACTACTTTGGCTCTGTATTAGTTAGAATGCAGCCTCTAAAAGACCTTTCGAGTTGCTGTAAAAATAGTAGAAATTTGCGAAGCAGTCGGAGGGTATCTAGTATCTGCTTCTGCCTTGTATATATCATTGTATTGTTTGTACATGTATGTAGGCCCATGACCTCTCTGAAAAACAGTCACTAAGAGATCTGAAAAACAGTGCCCAGTCACTAAGAGATATAGCCACGCTGGTAAAAGAAGCAGAAGTAAGCAGATCATAAATAAATGAAGACCTTTATTGTACATAGATGCCCAGAAGTACATGTCACAACAAAAGAACAGTTTACAGAATGATACATGTACACAATGTCAGAAGTGCTTATTGTCTGCTAAGTAATTTCGACTTCTCCTCGCTTCTTAATGATGGTGGAAATGTAAGAATAGATATGTAAAATTACATAAAATAAGGTTGATTTGACCATATGGATGACAGCCGCGCACATCAATTTTCGTCCGTTCCCCCCCCCCCCCAAAAAAGTTTTCGACCAAATTGTAAATCGTAAAAAGCATCTGCAAAATGACAAAAATACAAGTTGTAAATTTTAAAAGTATATATCGGAAAACAGATGCAAATGATTATGATGATAATGCTAATGTCTTCGGATGCCAAAGTACATTCCAAAGTCAAAAAATAAGTTGTGAAGGGAAAAAAATGAAGAATTTATATTTCGGGAGACCATACCATGTGTATTTAGTTTTATTCATCCCTCCTGACCACGTAGATAACAGAATTAAGGCAACCTTTTTCTGCCAAACTTTCATTTGCACGCACGCATCAGTCTTTGGGGTCCTCTGAGGATGTCATCCAAATAATCAAATCAATTTGGCCTAATGGATAAACAAATAGATTGTTTGTCAGTGGAGTTAGTGAGCTAAACAGTTCCACAGACAACCCTGTCAAACTTTCGTTCTCTGGCACACCACACCAAGAAACAGATATTTGATTTCATACGGCCAAACCAGGAGTTTCACCCAAGAGGCTGAGTGCGAAAATTTTTTTAGATTTTCTATATGAAAAGTAAGGCGTGACTACAAAGGTACAGTACTGAATTCATTACATTCCATTTATCTTTACCTTCACTAAGAAGGTTATGTTTTCTCTCTCTCTCTGTCTCTCTCTCTCTCTCTCTCTCTATCTCTGGACGTTTTATTGCGGATGGTTGAAAGGCGCGTTGTTCGGTCGCGAGAGTTCAGCCTGTCGTCTACAGACGTCCTGGAAAAATTAATAGAAATTACAGGAATATCTTGACATGGTTTATAACAAGAGCATCGATGATCTAACGTGCTTAGTGCGGTTGATAGTAAAGCAGAGGCATGATGTTTACTTGGTGGAGGGGCTTCAGGAAATAGTACGGTTAAAAGAAGTACCTGGGACAGCCTGGCATATGAAATAATATGAGTTGTAGCATGGTAGGTCGATCCACTTGTCTGAGACATAGAAGTAAGCAGCGCAATCTGATTTGCTCCTATAGTTGTTGGGTTGCCCCGGTCCCCAGTTGTTGTACGCCCCAAGTGCAGAACCATCCACCCACTCAAAGCTTCCCTCTTCGCGCCGATCATGCAGGCCGAACCAGAAGTACGCTCTGGCGTGGAGAGGCTTGAACAAGGAGATCAGGAAGGCGTTGGTCTCGGCGTCTCGGGGCATGGCGAGGGTGCCGCCGTCTTCACGACAGGCCGCGGCCGCTCCGTCGAAGCTCTTCCCGATTTTGAAGGCCTTGTAGCAGGTTTCGCGCCACATTGTGTAACCACCGGGACAAGATGCTGGAAAATGGATTTCGAGTCAACAAAACAGGTCGGGGTAGACATTGGTGTTATTGAAAATGTAGCTCTAGCTATTCAGCTTATTTTATTCGTTCAAAAAAGTATTTAGTCAATACTTGTGTAACTCATTAAATTACTAGTAAAAGAACTTTTAGCGATTAAGATAACAAAATAACAAGAGCAACGATGATCTAACGTGTTTAGTGTGGAGCATGGTAAAGCTGTGGAATGTTAACAAGATTGAGAGGATTCAGGAAACGGTGGGTTTACAAAGAGTACCTGGGGCAGCCTGGCATATGAAGCCATACCCGTAGCTGCAGGGTGTGTCCTCCCACTTGTCAGTCAGGGGTGCATAGTTGGAGTAAATACCGCAATCTTCGTTGCCCCTGTTGTCGTCCTGTTCTCCCGAGGCCCAGTTGTTGTACGCTCCAAGTGCAGAACCATCCACCCACTCAAAGCTTCCCTCTACGCGCTGATCGTGCAGGCCGATCCAGAATTCCGCTCGAGATCTGATGTTCACGGCCTTGTACAAGGGGACCAGGAAGGCGTCGGTCTCGGCGTCTCGGGGCATGGCGAGGGTGCCGCCGTCTTCACGACAGGCCGCGGTCGCTCCGCTGAAGGTCTTTCTTGTGTTGAAGGCCTTGTAGCAGGTTCCGCGGAACATTGTGTAACCTTGGGGACAAGATGCTGGAAAATAGATTTCGAGTCAACAAAACAGGCTGGGGTAGGCATTGGTATTATTGAAAATGTAGCTCTAGCTATTTAGCTTTTTTTTTCGTTCAGAAAAGTATTTAGTCAATACACGTCTTAAGCACTTGTGTAACTCGTTAAATTACTAGCAAAAGAATATTTTAATCACTTTCCAGTGAATTAATGAGCTAACAACCCTTTATCTTGTTAATCCACAAGCTATGATGATGAATTCACTAGTAAGAGAATTTTTAATGTCTTACTAGTGAATTAATGAGCTAACATACCTCCAACTCATTAAATCTAGATAAAATCTAAATGAAAATAAAAAAATAAAATCATTAGTACCAAAAATTCTTACCAGTGAATTAATGAGGTAGCATATGTTTAAGTCATTAAATCGCTAGTAATGTACGGTCACATTTCCAAACCGGGGCCCGGCCAGGCTGTTTGCGGGAACAGAAAATTAAAGTGTATGTCAAGAAATGTACACACATTATGCTGTGTTTTGTTGTCTATTATATCATCCTTTTCGTTCCCGCAAACTGCCCGGCCGGGCCCCGGTTTGTAAATGTGACCGTAGCATGAGGGAATCTTTCAATCTCTTATTAGTGAATTGAACCTTGAACGCGGACAGCAGCGACGTCATCTCCGGAGACGGTGGGTTCTTCTGCTGCACTCTGACCTGTCTTCCATTGTCTTCCTGTCTTGCATTGGTGAATTAAAGAGATGAAACATGTTTAACATATGTTATTTGTGCGAAAAATCACTTATTCCGTCTTTTGGCACCATTTACTAATACTAACTAAACAAATGTGCTAAATAATCAGATGTGAAAATGTTCCAGACTTCCATCACTGACCTTTTATTTATTACATTTACTTCATCAGAAGAACAAATCTCCCCATTATGTTGTGTAGTTTTATTCGATACCAGCATTACTGATAACTGCTCTAAGACATTAAAACGCTTAAAACATGACAACAGGCATATGGACACATTAGAGTTCATTATTGATGAGGGGAATATTTGGAGTCAGTCAAGGGAGGGGTTTCTCCTGAGGAGTGAAAACACCCTGGAATGATGATGATGTAATGGAATAACGATAGCCAGTGACACAAATTGTCCTCTTTCAATACCAATAATGTTCCTCAATTTAACATCACAAATAGTACATAAAACACCAGAAAACCAACTTACGTAATATTTGACTCGTCTCGTGAAGACGCTGCTCCAAGGCGGCGGTTCGGCTTCGCTCCTTGTCCAGGTCGCGCTTCAAGGCGACAACAGTGGTGGTCATGCCGTCTTGGTCGCGCTTCAAGGCGTGAATAGTGGTTAACAGTTGGCGCATGTCGTCTTGGTCTCGCTTCAAGGCGTCAACAGTGGTGGACAGTTGAGATATGTCCTATAAATATATGTACAAAATGAAAAAAAAAGGAAAACGTTCTGCTTTGATTGCTTGTAAAAAAAATTCAACAGACTTAATGTCACCAAAATTGCTTGATAACAGGCTTTGTAGAACAAGAGTGCTTACCTCTTTATTGATGAACGTCAGAGGGGCAAGTCCCACGGCGAGCAGCACCGCAACGCCGGCGGCTATGCAGCTGCGGTGGGAGCGGATGAAGCTACAGAGACCACGGCGGCCGCTTTCTCCACCCGGATACGTGCGGTCTGTGAGAAAAATCAGTTTGGCTCAGATGATCATTATCACCCTTACGGTAGCGTTTTTATTGGTGTTTGTAGATTAGCAGCACAACTCATTGGGCCATGGATTGATGTTCATGAATGTTGGTATGTGTTTAGGTCTTAAGCAAAGAAATGGTAAGCTGTTTGGGCCCTTGGTGGCTTCCTGTGGCTCTGCAGGAGTTTATTTGTCTATTATTTGTTTTGTGTTTTATGTTAGTAGATAGCTTTTGTGATCGGGAAGGTGTGTCGTAAGTTTGGGCCCTCTAACAGTTTTCTTCGGAACTTCAGAGGCGTGTCAGACCGGCTTTGAAACAGAACAGGTCAAAAAGTGAAGAACGATTGTTCCTGATTTTTCCCTTGATGAAGACCAATGTAATGGTATATGCCAAAAATAATTACTCAAGCAACTGGATAAGATTTTGAAACAGTCAGACGTTTCAGACAGCATCCACTGTCTTTCGTCAGTGACTAACGATAGGACTGAGAACACCAGGTTTTATACCAAAACTCTGAATAGATATGTTAATGAGGTAAAGACAATTTAGGATGTCTTGAAGTAGTCTTCAAAAAGAAGATTAATTCAAGACAAAGTTATGCCAATAGTTCAATTAGCTACTGTTGTTCTAGTACAGTAACTAAATGTTGCTTGTCGGGGGGTGGGGGGTGGTGGGCAGTGCATTATCCCAGGTGCCTGAAAGTTGAACGCGAAGACCGCCTTTCCTGTTGAGGGCGGGGTTGTACATCCTCTCATATATTGCTTCTCTAATTCCCCGTTCAGGTAATGGTATATGAATCATACTGTAGGGCGGTTCATTGCAAAAGTGGGGGTACTGTATGGAAAACCCAAACTATTCCCCATTTCCTCCATTATAAGTAAAATGGCATAATTGCATAAACCATTAAGGCATGCATCAGATATTTGCATAAATGTCGCAGCACATGGCATACCGACCGGAAAAAATACCATAAAGGTAACAAAATATGGTGAAAATAAGCTGACAAGGGTCTGCTGAAATGATGATGATGATTGGTTTATTTCATATCATTAAAAAGTATCACAGTTTCGCAGTGCACGCGACGTTTGCACTGAATTGAACTGGGACTACATTATACATTATACATTGTTAGCTTCATAAAATTATAAAATTATGAAAGGCATGACATTAACATTTCTGAAATCATCTCTTAATGGCCACAGAAAAATGTGGTTTCTAGGAAAAATCACTTCGAGGGCCGATATGCGACTGATGTCGGCACTACAAACGAACCCCAGCATGGGTCTATGCGTGGGAGAAAAACTGTTAGAATTAAAATGATATGCAATAATGCCATTACCCTATAGCCAACAAAAGTATTTAAGTGCACTGGTGCACCAACTGTCAGAAATAAGGTGCACTACTGCAAATTTGGGTGCACCAACCCGGGCAGTTCTACGGGCGATTCAACGAGAATTCCTTGGTCTTCCGCCTATTGTTGAACTCTAGTTAAGTTTATGGCCATATGGCGACTCTATAGCTTGATAAACCAATGAATAAATACATTAGAAGACCAAAAACGAAATTTTTCAAAGCTTGGATTGAGGCCCGCAGTGTATCTTTGGCAAATCTGTGAATTCCATCAAGGAAAACTGCATGTACTTGATTCCATCAAACTATCAAAACGTAGGTCGATATGAGAATGTTAGGGTCCCCTGCTGAGGACTTGTACATGAGACACGTATTATAAGAATTCTTCTCGCAGTCGTTGGTAAGTATTCACCTTTCACTTTATATGAATATGAAAACAGGAAGATATTTATCATTCAGATATAACTCGTCAGAATTCCAGATACTGCAAAGTATGTTGGAATACACAAGTGACCATATACACCCTCTCTAAATCTGACTGTACAAATACCCACTGAAAAGGGCAAGCTACAAAAGCGTCGGTTACCTGCAGTTGCGTGACGTTTCACCGCCTCGGCTTCTTCGTACGTGTGTGAAGACGCTTCTTTCTCTTCTTGCAACTTGTCAGAAGCGTCGTTGCCATGGCGGCCGCGCCCGCGTGAGCCACCCTGATGGACAGGAGGGGGTTGGGGCGGCGGCTCGCTGACTTGCCTGCTGCCTGGGTCGGAGAAAAGGGACCTGACCCGCTCTGCTTGCGCGTACATTTCGACTGTACTGTGAAGAGAATACATGAATATGTCAAATAATATCTTGATTAGTCTGGCATCGCAAGTTCACATTTGCCCATATTTGGAGGTATCGCGTGGCATGTTGTTTTTCTACGAGTGACAGACTAATTTTCTTGGAAAGGAAGTTATTCAAGCTGGGAGGTTGAAACATCAAAAGTGTTTTTGTGGAAAGTCTTAATGTAGTCGTGTTTTTCTGGAGACCTTTCCTGCCATTTTGGATACAACACATAAACTGTGCTATAATATAGCACTGTATATACACAATATACACATTATTGTAAATAGGCCTAGGGATATTTAGAGAGTTTTTATTTCTATTTTTTTTCTATTGTAGATTTACTAGTTTTGAACTTGGTTCACAACCAACAATTTTCACAACCAAGATCCAAATTTGATTAAAATCACAACGTCATATTAACAGTCAAAAACACTAGATGAGTGAACAAAATGGATGGCCGGAAAGCAGATAAATATAGTGAAGAAACCTAGCTGCATCCTGCACCCTCCCCAAAGTTTCGGGCGGCCGTTATGTATGTGTCCTTGGCAAAATTTCACATGGGTTTCGAAACAAATGTCACTCCCACATGCATGGGTAAGAAACTAAACTTGTAGAAAGTGAAATAACAAACGAATAAGCAAATGTTTTTTATGACAATGTGTGTGATTTGAAGAAAGTTTCAAAGGACTTGTGAATATTTCGAATCCAAGCAAGCAGTTTCTTAAATTAAGCAAGTAAATCTATTTTGTTTCAAAACATTCGAGACCCTTTGAGCGAGATACTCCTGTTTCGCACCCCTGTTAGCGGAGTGGGCTCGCCCGGTGACCTTTGTCCCGAAACTGAGCGTGGGAGGGGGGCGTGTTGTTGGTTTCGGTGCCAGCGCGGCATCAGAAGTTTCTGTAGGCGTGACGTTACGTAAAGGTGGGCACGTACAGGTGTGTGCAGTGACGCCAGGGGTTTCCCTGTAGTACCGGCGCCACGTGGGGAAGACGTAACGCGACGCACAGGTGAGAGAACAGGTGTGTACAGCATACAGGTAGGTACTCCACTCAAGTGCTCTTCAGTACTCCGATTATAAACTAATGATAAAGGCCATTTAGTGGTGTTTTTAGTGCGCGGTTTGCTTTCGTATAACGCGGTGTTGCGTGAAGAAGGTTATGTTTTCGGTAACGTGTGTGGCTTTGCGGTTGTATTTGTGGTTTAAGGGGTTGTATTTGTGGTTTTAGTGTTGTATTTGTGGTTTTACGGTTGTATTTGTGGTTTTAGGGTTGTACAGTCAGACCTGGTCGAGCAACCACCTGACGTAGGCAACAGTTCCGTCCATTTTACATAGTTATCCCACCCTGTCCTCAGCAACAATTTTCCTCAGTCACTTGGCTGGTTGCCGGATCCAGGTTTGTATTTGTATTTTTGCGGTTATATTTGTGGTTTTGTGATTGTTTTTGTGGCTCAATAGCCTGACTCTTAAGAGGCTATGGCTGGATTGTTCGCGCGTTAGATAACTGTGGTTGGGTCTTAACGTCTTTGTTATGATTTCAGAGCCTTCTTTTCAAGCTTTAAAAGAATGTGTGTTTTCTGTAAAAATGTTGATGCTGCAGTTTTATTGTGATGAAAACACTGCTGGTCTATTTAAGGACACAGCTTTCCAACTTCAGACATGTTCGAACTCTAACTAAGAGGTGATATATGTTGATATCTGTTGGATTGTTAAGAAAACTTGTTGAGTTTGTAAAGAGAACTACTGTACATCCATTTAGTATTGCGGTTCGTAATTTTCGCAGTTGGCGGCATCACTGTCTCAAATGTTAGTGATCAAAGATTTGCGATGATGAAACTTTAGCCATTGACTAGTATCTGTATCTATATAGCCGGTATACCCGCCATTCGGCGTAACACACCAGCTTCGCAGGCACGCGGCGCGGCAGCAGCTGGTTATATTACACCGAACGACCTGTCTCGTCTAACCTTCGCATATCTAACTGCATGCATTGTTTAAAGCAGCCAAAATCAAGTTCCTGTTTACAATTCAAGAATTACAATAGTTAACATTAGACTTAAGAAAACTTGTTAGATTTGTTTAGAAAACTTGTTTCTTGTTGGGTTTGTTATGAAAGCCTATCTGAAACCACTTTGCCCCAGGTTTTGAAGGGGCGGGTAAGTCTAGGGTAGTGCTTCCCCTTTCTGTGGTGCAGTTTTAGAAACTATGATGTGAAAATGGGACTCTTTAAGACTGAGACTTCCATGGGGGTGAAGTTTTAATATATGAGACACTGAAGACTGTTATTACTTTTAGAATTTTCTAGCCTCTTTTGCTGACTTCTTGGAGTTACAGAATTTATTTTGGGGGAAGCGCTGCTACGTGATTTTTTAAGATTTCTTATCATTTACTAAGGTTCTCTAATAATGCCTGCAAAGACAGTTTTGCCGTGCTCTCCCCGGAAAGCCTACAAAAATACTGTATTTTGATTTTTTCACCTCCAACAGAACTTCAAACTTGACCCAACATGTACAGGCGGTGATGTACAAGAGGCTAACCAGGCAGCCCGCCAATGAATACAGAAGTGGAGCGACAAGATATGATGATGATGACTGCCCCAGCTCTTAATTTTTCTGGAGAACAGATTGAATTGTTTTATCTATTTCCTGTTTCATGTTTGCAGGCCCACAGGAAGGATGGTCCCGCTGTTGGCAGTCCTGCTGACGGTGTCAGTCGTGGTGACCTCCGGCGGCGCGACCACAGCTCCAACTACCACTGCTGCCGCTACAACACCGCCCGTCTGTCCTGGGGGCAACGCTACACTCTGTACGTCTCGTTTGTTTGTTTATTTGTTTGTTTGTTTATTGCAACAATTCTGAAGTACAAAGATATTGTGTCTTGTTTGTTGGCTTATTTGTTTGTTTGTTGAAACAAGTCTGTAGAACAAAGACACAATTTCTTGATGTTATGATTATGTGGTGAAGAGTCACTGTCTTGTTTTTTTTGTTGTTTATTGAAGCAATTCTGTAGAACAAAAGACACAAATTAGTGTTATGATTTTAGGGTAAAGCTTAAGGGTCACCATGAAAATGAAATCACCATGAAAGTTTAAATATTTACAGTGGTCCCTGATTTTTGCTTTACAGGTGAGCCAAAGATCAAGGGTTTTGGGACATTCACGCCGGTTCGTGTCAGCAGAGGATTCTTCCCTCTGAACTGCAGTCTGCAGAGTGCTGCAGCTGCTGCCATGGCAACGTGGACGTGGAGAAAAGATGGCGTGGTGAGTGTGTTCACCCTGTTAGCAACGCTGATTCAATTAGACTAAATTGTAACTTAGTCATGGGCAGAAGGGCAAAACTCAGGTTAACCCAGACGTCGCTCACTACTACTATTACCGATACAAATTTCTATATACCAGCACCTTTAGCAAAGGAAAGGCTAAAGGAATCAATGCAAAACTTGAAAAACCTACTATTCTGTGCTAAATATACCCAAAGTCAGTCGAGAAACCTTCAGCATGGTTTAAATGGTGGGAGAGCCCTGAATTATGAGGGACTTATGTAAAACAAGTGAAAACTTGACTTTGGGGTTTATTCACTTTGAATGCATGGTATAGTTGGCTTTTCAGTTTTAAGTTTTGCTTTCCTTTAATAAACCCTTACCCGACTGACAGCTGCTGTAGCCAATGCAAATATTTACATACCAGCTCCTTTAGCACTTAGACTTAGACTTAGGGGCTCCCGTGTCGTTCGACACATGAGGCAGTTAGGTTGGCCCAGCAGGCTCGGTCAGCAGCCTTCCTCCTTACATCCCTCCAGTTCAGGTTGGCTGCTCGGAGGTCCCTCTCTCCCTTAGCACAGTCAAAGTTAACCCTTGCTGTTTTTCCTCAGGTTTTGCGAGATACCCCGGATGGCCATATCAAACTGACAACCGACAGAACATCCACACTACTTACCGTCCAACACGATCTGAGCGACCGCGATGCGGGCAACTACAACTGCAGTGTGACAACCGCATTCGGCACCGATAGTTACCAAGGAAGAGTTGTGATTAGGGGTGGGTACCTGCAAAGCAAATTCAAGTCCAGGTCCAGAGAGTCAGGTTCTAGACCTGCACCTGATCATAGTAGTGCAGTATGTTTCGATAGTACCTGAAGTAACTGGATAGAATTTGGAAATAGAAAACTTGACAGTTAGTCCCAAATTTGGTCCAGTTGCTTAAGTAACTGTCATTTGGCATATCATGTTACCTGGATGTCTAACTGTTTTACCCTCCATCAACGTGTTTGTTTGTTTGTTTGTTTGTTTGTTTACAGAAAGCCAAGGCCATGTGCTTGTTGTGAATGCGGAGCAGACCCAGGTGTGGGCTTGGCCAGGGGAAAATGTTAACCTGACCTGTAACTTAGTTACGGGCAAGGGGCAGGTCCCGGTACGTACCACCAAACAGTACCACAAACTTCTTTATCTCTGTCTTAGATCCTGGTAGGTACCCAGTCCAGGTACAAACTAATAAACAGTACTTAGATACCTTGGAAATCATCTTTAGTATTACTTCTTGATTTTCCCCAGGCTGATCGGTGACTGTAGAAAGACTAAATGGTTGTGATGTTTATGTTAATGTAAACTGAAGGATACTGTTTGTTTCAGCCTTGGGAAACATGCAGAGACTTTTTTGATGATCTTTGTGTTTTCTATAACCACCTTTTTTTTCCTAGACTGGCTCATGGTTAAAGGAAGGTTCTCCTGTACCTGACATCGCAGGCGGACACACTGAATGGAAACCCGGCCTTGTGAACACCACCGACAAAACCAGAACCACCCGTCAGCAGATTCTGATCATCCGCGGAGTCAACGCGTCGGACTACGGGAACTACACGTGTGTCGGACAGCTGAAGGGACTCAGCGACTCCAAGACGATCCAGCTGCTGAGACAAGAGCCTCGGGAGGGTCAGTATGGAAAGTTCCATCTGGTGTCTCTTTTCAGGCCTCGAGTTAATCACAACTCTAGTGCCTTCTCAGTTGGAGAGTGTACTAAACATATCCTTAATGTTGTATAATTTCTTTTATTTAGATACCCTTTAACCATACAGCTAGCCTTAAAGGGTCACAGTAAAAAACATTCACATTGCACATAATGAAGAAATGACACCATTACGTCATATGACACATTATGACACACATGTGCAAACTAGTCTTTGAAAACATGCATGATGTAAAGCATGTGTTACCAGATGTTTTGGAGTCAGTCAGTCAACTGTTAGTCTGTTGTTGTTTTGATCAGGCCTCCCCCTACCGGTGACCCTGGGAATTGCAGCTGCGGGCGTGGTTGCGCTGGTTGCTATGGCGACAGGTTTGGCTATCAGGCGGAGAAAGTATGACCCTGACCTTGGCTGGGACAAACCTGACCCCGAGGCTGAATACAACAGTAAGGTTTCAGTACAGAACTTCATGTAGATGAATACAGAATAGTGTTTTTGTTTGTTTGTTTATTCGCACTACAAGAAAATACATAATGCGATGGACAACAGGTCAGGACAGGTGCAGGAGAATACAGCTTATCCTCCTCTATACTAATCAAAATTATTTATAAACCATAAATACTAAAAGTCTCAAATGTTCAAACATTATGATATCCAGTCAAACCTGCCCAAGAAGACCACTCAGGGGTCTGATGAAATCTGGTCTGTGTGGGCAGGTGGTCACTGTAGACATGATTCTTAATTTATATAATTTAACCATTTTTTTGCTTTTCCTTCTAAGATTGTTAATTTCTCCCCAGTTCCTTACGAGAATGAGCTTCCGAAGTACGACATCTTCATCTCCTACAGCTGTAAGGACCTGGCCTTCGCTAAAGACGTCCTCCTTAAGGAGCTCACCTGCCGTGGGTACGAGGTCTGCGTCGACTTTAAGGACTTCACACCGGGTAATTAATACGTCTTAAAGGCCGTCAGCTGGCTTCTTAACTAAGTAATAGTTCATTGTTTCTTTATGTAGAAACGAATGTGTAGTTGTGACATAACATTTGCAAATTTCTTAAAAGTATGTCTTCTAAGTTTTTACGAGGTCTGCGTTGACTTTAAGAACTTCACACCAGGTAAGACGTCTTCTCTCAAGTCTTTAAGTCTGGCTCCTTTACATTTTCTCATCATACAAGTCTAGAATTGGTAGATGATTAACAGATTATTGGTCATCTTTTTTTGTGTACAACTGTATGTGTATGCAAGGTACCATTATCCAAACAACTAAGATAAAATTTGGAAACGGTCAGATATTTCAGGTAGCATCCGCTTCTTTTTATGAGTGACTGTCACTGTCATTTAACATGTCAGTCACTGAGGATTGACAGTGGATGCTACCTGAAAAAGTCTTGTCATTTTCAAAATCAATCCAGTTGCTTGTCGAGTACTATCCCCCAGTGGAACACCCTGCCTGGCACGGTTGTGACGGCTCCCACCATTGAGTCTTTCCGTGCCAGGCTGGAGGCCTGCCCACCTTAGCTCGGGACCTCAACTCCCCCCTACCTTGCCCTTGAAGGGGCTATTTGGGGGTATCATATGTAGATGTAGATCAGTAACTGTTGCCTTGCCTATCTTATCTCCTGGATGTCTGACCTTTCTCAACAAAATGTATATAATGTAGTTATAACACTTGCAGATTTATTAGTCTGACTGTTCTTAAAGGCTTTGTTCTGAAGTGTGACAGAAAAGTTAGACATTAGCAAGCTTGTGATCCAGAATTTTGATGGCGGCTCATTTCTCTTCTATTCTCCTCCACCAGGGGTGTTTATTGTGGACAACATAAAGGAGGGGGTGTTCCGCAGCAGGAAAACCATCATCGTCCTGTCCAGCAACTTCCGCAAGAGCGGCTTCGGGCGCTTCGAGCTGCAGATGGCCGGCGCCAGGAAGTACCTGGAGGTAAGGGTCACACGGGTTACACAGGGGTCACACAAGGGTCAAACAGAGGTCATATGAAGGTCACAATAGGGTTACACAGGTGTCACAGGTACATAGAGGTTGGAGGTTACAACTTTCCAGTTCCGCAAAAGTGCAGAAGGCCGGCGCCAGGAAGTACCTGGAGGTAAGGGTCACAAGGGTTACACAGGGGTCACACAAGGGTCAAACAGAGGTCACATGAAGGTCACAATGGGGTTACACAGGTGTCACAGGCACATAGAGGTTGGAGGTTTAAACTTTCACAGGAAGTACCTGGAGGTTAAAGGGTCACATAAGGGTCACACAAGAGGTCACAGGGACATAGAAGTCAGAGGTTCTGCAAAAGTGCAGATGGCCAGTGCCGGAAATACCTGGAGGTAAGGGTCACACAGGGGTCAGACAGAGGTCACACAGAGGTCACAGGCACACAGGTCAAAGACTTAAGTCATCTAGAGGTCAGAATTGCTATATCTGTTTGTTCTTGCTTTGGGGCAGTTCAGTTTCTTCAATAGTGGAGAGCTCAACACACAGACCCCCTTGCCTGTTTAGGGTGGAGTTGTGAGTTTGCTCGTAGATGGCTTCTTGAATACCATACTGACGTCCAAAGTTCTAAAGCAGCTGACATCGTTGTGTATTGCAGAGGAAGGACGTTCTGATCGTGGTGAAGATAGACCAGTGCAAGGTTCCCACTATGCTGATTGGTCGAACCTTTCTGGACTGGACCAATGAGAACGTCCGACCGCACTTCTGGCAGCGGCTTGAAAACGCCATCGGACCAGACCAGAAGGTAACAAACGCTAAGCAAACTCTTCTGCTTTCCGTGAATAGTTTCATCAGGTTGGTATAGTCTCTACCAGACTAACAGCGTCGGCTATAGAGAGAACATTTGCCGGGGGACTTTGGCCATGGAGGTTAACATTTCCATCCGCTGCCAGGGTTGCCTATTTGACCCTCTCTCCATAGCCAACTCCCTTCATACAATTGACTCTATTCGGCCAAATTTCTACTATTTTCTCAGCGACCCGCGGAGACTGGTTGAGGCTAAGGTTGGTAAGTCACTGAAGAAAAAGACTCTTTGTACCCAACCAAGTATTTTATTCAACCCATGGTTTCGGTGACCGTCTGTCACCTTCCTCAGGGCAATGATGACTGGTTCACATAGTACTGCAGCACAGGTGGCGCTGCTTATAGATGTGTTCCTAAATGCATATCTTTTTATTCACCCAGTTCTGCTGCCTTACAGGGTGGCAATATAAGTTCCTGCTTTATTTTCTCTCTCTCCAATTTTACGTTTTTTGTTCCCCATCATATATGGGGGTTGGACATGCTTGTATATGGATGGAGGAGCCCCAGAACTCCTCATCAAGTGCAAGTCTTTTATTGAAGCAAGAGTTTTTACTGCTGGATGCCCTTCCTAACGCCAACCCAAACCCTACTGTTGGGCTTAGGACATGGGAAATGTGTGTTAAGTGCCTTTCCCAAGGGCACAACGTCTGGGTGCATGTCCGGACATGTCTGGGCACTCCACTGGGGATTGAACCTGGGTCTTATTGGTTCATAGCCGGATGCTCTGCCACTATGCCACACAGACGCCACAGTTTATTAATATAAAATAGCAAGAGGGTAACTCAAACTTGGTACCGCAGGATTAACATTCCCACTTATGCTAAGGTTACAATTCCTAACTGGTGATGTCTTACACAGGTGAGAGACAGGAAGGACCACAAGGATAATCAAGAGGAGGAGGCGGAGGAGAAAGAGGAGGAGGAGACCATCACCGCAGAGGACGATCGTGATCACAAGAACAACGCCGTAAACGGACACATCGCTAACGGAGGACCTCACATCCTGGGCCTCCCTGAAACAGACCTGCTGGAAAATGAAGACCGACCTCTGCTGGCAGTGGTGTGACTCCTCGCTCCCTCCAGACATTGTTCTGATTTTCATCATCGAGGTTTTACGGTTTTAAATCCAAGAATTGAATCGTTGTGGCCTCTTTGGATAGGACATGGCATATCAGGGCATTCCCCCATTTTACAGGGTATTACACTTTTTCAATCCATTATCATTTGTGTTTTGAAAACAGTGAATTGACTCACCAAAGTGAGCTTAAACACTAAAAGATATGCAAAACATGATAAAACTTTAATAGAAACACTGGAATTAAATTGTGTAAAATCCATCTAAAACTAGGAGAAAGGTGTCAAAGGTCTAGTCTACTGTAGCGTGTATATATACTGTTGTAAATACAAAAAGGGATTTAATAGATTTTTAAAAAATCTTTAGGGGTTTTTACAAGCAAACGTCTGCCTGGTGTAGGTTTGCAGATTTGGAAATGCAGCAAAATAGTTTTATATTAATCTATTTTCTTAATTGTATCATTGTAATGGAAAGGAGAATATATTTATAAGGTAATCTTTTGATATTATCAGAATTTGCTAAGGGGAATTTAGAAATAACCAACTGTTGTGATCTCTTCTGCTCTTTATACATTGTTATTATATATATAAATATGATAACAATGTATATTATATTAAAATATATTATATGTCAATCATATAATTTCTCATACGCTATCAAATGTATGTCAATCATAAGATTCCAGCTGTCTGACTGGCTTCTGTAAGTGATATTGAGGCAGTTTTAATATCATATTTGCCCAATTGTGGGTCTTGTGTTTTGGTAGACTTTAAGATGCTGGATTTTAGTTTGTGGGCCAAATATTAGCGTGAGGATAAAAAGAAAACAGAGTATTGGGAGGAAAATTTGAATCCACCCCTTGAAACTGTGTGAACCAAGGTACAGACTTTCCTGTCAGTCTCTGTTTTTATGTTATTTCTATCTATATAGCCGGTATAACCGCCCTTCAGCGTAACACACCAGCTTTGCAGGCACGCGGCGCGGCAGCAGCTGGTTATATTACACCGAACGGTCTGTTACATCTAGTCTTTGCATATCTGACTGCAACCGTTCTTTAAAGCTACTTAGTGAGGAAGCTCCTACAGTACTTGATGACAACGAGTTCCATTCTACTATGGTTCTCGGGAAATAAGAATTTTTGAACACATCAATCCTTGGCTGATAACTCAGGTACTTAAAGGCATGACTATTTCTTGTCCTTTTCTGAGCTGGTATTAGATAATTATCAGTCGGTACGTCCACATGTTGGTCTTCCATCTCATTCCATAAGAACCAAAGATCATAGTGGATTTGTAAATTTACAACATTTGGTTCCAGATGTACATAGTTTTTCCTTCAAACTCTATGCACTGCCTTGTTTGTAGAATAACTCACATTTTTTGTTACACTTCTGGTGTTTCTTCTTTATCTTCTAGTTTATGTATACATTTAACATTTATAGATAGGCTTAAATTCTGAATGATTTGTTTTATTCAGTCTGAGATTAAGACCACCAATTCGAATTTAAGATTATATATTTCAACTTTTATCCCTCCAGTATTGGTCAGTGTCCTCATTTAAAAACCGCCTTTTCTGAATCTGAAAAATTGCCTCAAACAGCTTGGCCCGTTGCCATGGGAACAAGGCAATAAGAGATGGCAGACTTCGCCCCCTTACCCATACTGCTCTACAACTCTGTATCTGTATAGCCGGTATAACTGCCCTTTGGTGTAACACACCAGCTTCGCAGGCACGCGACGCGGCAGCAGTTGTTTATATTACACTGAACGGCCGGTCACAACTAACTTTTGCACATCTGACTGCAACCGTTCTTTAAGGCAAGTTAGTGAAGGTGTTCCTACAGTATTTGATGACGCAGTTCCATTCTACTATGGTTCTCGGGAAATACGAATTTTTTAACTCTTTAGCCCCACAGGCAGAAATAGCAGCTGTGAGGATGTATTGCAGTGCGACATTGTGGGTACATTTTGTATTGGGAATTCCAGAAACATGACAGACACACGCACACACAGAAAGACACAGACAGGCCAACTACAATAGCTAACTTCCTTTGAAGTAATGGCCACAGGCTAGTTGGGCAGCTCTGGCTGTGTGTGCTGAACAGCCAAATAAATAAATAAATTTCCTTTGAGTGAAGTAATTAGAGAAAAAAATTAAGATTATATCCTTACTTTATTTCAGTGCATATCTTATTAGCTTGTAGCAGTCCTTGAAAACACACACAGGCACACAAGCCAAGTACAATAGTTAACTTGCTTGGGGTGAAGTAATGAGAGGAAAGGATTATATCTTTATTTCAGTGCACATTGTAGTGAAGCTTGTACGCATAAAGCGCCATCTGGCGCCGCTTTGGGTACTGCAACTCCAGCACACCTGCCTCATGATTAGCATAACAAAGGCTGCCGGTAGTCGCCGTGACGTCACTAACCCGGAAGTCAGGTACGGTTTGGAAAGAGGAACTACTTTTCCTTCTCGGTTTCTCCAGGCCAACAGAACTTCCCAAGAACACCTTAAGGTAAGTACGGGAGGGCTTGCGAGGACAGTATATAGACCCACTGGGTTTCAGGTAAGGTGCCTCCTGAATTTTGGAACACCTTAAACCTCCGAGTCTTGAACGAAACTTCCTACCAAAAGCTCTGTAAGGTTGAAACGTCAAGTTCAAGACTCGTACCAAACAGCATCTTAGATTCTGTCTGGAACACGAGTTCTCTCCGAAGGATTCTGTAAGTTGTAAGGATATACTCAAGTCATGAGGCACTGACGGAATCTTGGCTTCGATGTCAGTTTGATCAAAGAAATTTGAAGTCAAAGTGAGATAACTTGTGTGTGTATTTGCCCCCCCCCCCCTCCGTATCTGAGGCACTGAACAGGTGTTGTACAGATTCTGTGCAAACTTCGTTATAAAGTTTAGCTCTCGATCATGTTACATAATGGAAGGGTGAGTTGTGTTGGGTTGTTTATCTTTATTGCTGCCAGAAAAAAAAACTTTGACTACAGCAAGACCTCATAGAAGTCATGAAAGTGTAACCAATTCCTATGTGTTTCGTGCAGTACAACCTACTAATTAGTTCAGACTCTGCACTCTGGAACTCATGTGTTTTCCTGTGCAACTGTTACACGTTTACTGAGTTTTAATGTTGAATTTGTGACAACTGATCCTCGGTGCGTTGTTTGCTTCCAACTCCCTGTGTGTCCATATAAGGGAGTCCATGCGTGACACCTGCTGTTCCGTCGTGACCTTGAGCTTGTTATTGACGTTTAAGTTAACTTAGCTGAGGAAGAACACAGTAAACATCCGTCTAGGGGACACCTGTTAAGCTTTAAGGATGCTCCGTATCTCCTTAGTTTGGTTCATTTTGCTGAGAACACACAAAATAAAAACAGACACATTGTTGTTTACCCTGTTACTGTGCCTGTACCCAGCAAATCACCTGTGAACTTGTGACCAAGATGGCGCATGCGGTTCTACATGTCTAATGTTCCTGCGTACTTGGTATTATTTGTTTATTTGTGTGTATATGTGTGTTTGTGTGTGTGGGGGGGGGGGAATTTAAGGCGAGAAAACTTCCAAAGTTGCTATCGTTGTCGTCTGACATGTCGATGACGTCACTAGGGTGGACTGTCTTGACCTTAGACACCAGATCACACAAAGTGAGGTAACGTTTGACACCTGTATGTTTACACCGCCAAATATCACGGCAACGTCTGTCTGCAACACTCCACAGGACTGGTGCTCTATAGCTCTACAGATTCAAACTTCAGACGATGTCAAAAGGTTTAGCTCTCATGTTACACCAGGGATTGTTATGAAGTGTTGTTTTTCTTTAATTTAGTCTTGTGAGGAAAGATGAATTTGACACGAATGTTCAAAATTACAGCAAGACCACATGAATTATGACAGTAAAACCAGGCTTGTGTGGTTCGTGCAGTAACTGTTATATAAGTTAAGTAAGCACTACACACCCCACCCTCCACCATTCATCACAGGTGTTTTTCAGAGCAACCGTTACACGTTAGCCGGTTGGACACTCACATTGTATTTGAGGTAACCGAATCTTGGTGCATTGTTTGCTGCCAACTCTTTCCTGTGTGTACTTATACACAAGGGAGTTCATGCGTGACGCCTGCTGTTTTGTGGTTAACTTGTTATTCTTACTGACGTTAAGTCGACGAAGTTAAGGAATAACAAATACAATATCCGCATGAGAAATACCTGTACAGGATGTTTCGTATATCTTTCATTTGGTTCATTTCGCTGTGAACACAAAAGATCGGACTCAGTGTTGTTTACCTTGTTACGGTACCTGCACCCAACAAAGCACCTGTGAACTTCTGACCTTGTGACCAAAATGGCGGATGGCATACAACATGTCTGACCTGTATGTATTTGTGTACTAAGTGATGTATATTTGTGGAGGGGGTGTAGTCTGTCAGTGTGTATTTACTGACCCCCGGCGAGACGCCTTTAAACATGTTGCTGTGGTCGTCCTTGACGACGTTATCATGACTTTTGCTACCTTATAAAGTGACACCAGATATCTGAACAGGTTCATGCACACTGGGTATACGTTGGACACGTGTATGTTTAAGCGTGACTTGGCTGAAAACGCCAGCCGTAGCGAAACCGGATTGCACTACTACTTAAGTTATATGAAAATAAAAGCACACTCGGTTGAAAATAACTGCTTTACATTTATCTTTTATAAAGAACTAAAAACTATTTCAGAATCTGCTGAATCTGGCCTGTCACATTTAGGGCGTCATCACGAGGCACTGGTGTTTGACAACAGCAGAACTATGGCAGGAAAATAAACATGGAGGGGAAAGAAAAGGTTGGTGAAACTCTTCTTCTTCTAATCTTCTTCGAATAGTTGGGGAAAATCTATTTATGTGAAGTTCACAGTCTGAAAGAACGACTAAAGCATGGCTGCATCATGCAAGTAGGATAATGCACCATGAGGCTTAGTAACGGTAGAAATCAGAGAGGCTGATGAACATGTTAATCTTCCAACTTCTTCTAACAATTTGAAAAGAAAAACAGTTTTGTTTGCGAGTAACCTCTACCTTCCCGCAGATCACGTAGTAGATGACCTGTTTGATGTTTAGACTCGGCACATAGATGACACTAACAATATTATTGTAACATAAACTCCTGAACAGAATCATAAAAGGCCTGAAATGTTAATAATAATAATAATATCAGGTGTATTTGCAGCCAGTGCCACAGGCAGGTACCCAATGTGTAGGGTAATGAGGCTGTTTAACGTGTTCGAGGCACCTCCTCGAGCACGGGACCCCCGTTTTACGTCCCTCCCGGAAGACGATTTCGTGGAAAGCTTCGTGAGGCTACAGCAACCCGGAAAAGAATCGATGAGTAGTAATTCTAGCAAGTCTGGTCTACAAGATTATGAGTAACACCTTACATGTATAGAGCAAGGAGGTTTTATCCTCCTTGTATAGAGTAAGACGTAAGAAGCCGGATCCGAAGATACAAATATTGTTTTTTAGTTAACCGGACGGTTCTGTTCCACAGGAGCTGAGAAAAGCCGCCGGGCGAGGTGACGAGGTCAGAGTTCAGCAGCTCCTAGCCGAGGGAGTCGATGTCAATGCTGCCAACGACGCCGTGAGTTAACATGTCTGTCTGTTGTTTGCTCAATTTCATGAAATCATTTTTAAGCACTAAGTTTTTTCCCTTTTTGATATTGAAGTGCGCGGTGTAACAGATGAACTTGATCTTTACACCAGATCAACACTCTGTGCTAAGTAATGTTGCACAATTTGCATATAAGTGCACCTGATAAACATCCTCATGTCATCCACGTTCTTACACTATACGGGAAGTTCCTGGAAGGCTGAGAAGGCCACGGTCGGTACAAGTTCATGTCTCAACCTTGATCTTACATGGAGTTTCTTTACTGTCTCTGTACAGGGATATACTGCTCTTCACGATGCAGCACAGAACGGCCACACGGGAACTGTACAAGCTTTACTCAAAGCTGGGGCGACGGTCGACGCACGAACCATGCAGCACATGGGGGTAACTTTGCTGTTTACTTAGGCCTGTCTAACTGTCAAGTAATGAGTTTGTATATACTGTTGGAGCAACAAGGCATAGAAAACGATAATTGCGCTGATACCTCGGTCTGTTTCGTTGTCCTGAAATCAGACACTCGTTTGTTCATGTAGAACCGGACGCCTCTCCACCTTGCTGCCGAGAACGGCCACACAGGACCTGTACAAGCTTTGCTGGCAGCTGGAGCGGACATTAATGCACGAGACATCATGGTCAGTTGCTTAATGTAGAGCCATGTTGAGTGACCTAGAACCTGCTCAGATGTGTGGCATGACATGGTCCTGCAAACGGATGAACTGATAAAATGTGCTCAGGCACACTATGTACATTATTATTACCGGGTTCCTAACCATGTTCCTAACCATATTTCTAGATGAAATCGTTTTGTTATCAATCACAGTGAACCCTCTCATGGTTAGTGTGTAAATCCTGCATCTGGCACTTTGTTTTATCTACAGAAAAAGACTCCCCTTCATCATGCGGCAAATGATGGACATCCCGAGTGTGTTAAAGTACTGCTGAAGGCTGGAGCCAACACCGTTATTGGAGACGAGGTAAATGTTTTTGTTTTTAATCGTCTCATGTCAAATGTCAATCGATGGTGCCGAGAGAGCGGATATGATTTGTAACGTTTCTAACTCACAGACTTTATTCTGATGTTGTACATGTCGTTCTACATGTATCTTAGACAATCTTCTTGAGAATAGGATACACCAACACGGAGTAAACATTATCATCTAACACAAACTCCCTTTACACAACCTAAAGCATCTAAAGGACAGATGTTGATGACTATGTAATAATGACGTTTAGTTTCAGTAAAAGTTTCATAGGTTGTGTTGGTTTTACCTACAGCATAAGAAGACAGCGGAGGATCTTGGAGTACAAGAGGATGTGCTGAAGGTGTTCCAGTTCTTCAAAGTAAGCCCAAAATACACCCGTTAGTAAAACACGTGGCCCGTGACTAAACCTTGTGCCGCATTTGATTTATAATCGTCACTTGTAAAATTCTAAACGTTGAAATTCTGTTGTTCCTGCAGGGTAAGACATCGGCGTAGACGGTGGTCGAAGCAGCTTAACGTCGGTGAGATGTATTTTTCCATTGAACACTGGTGGTCTCTGATAGAAGAGTACCGGTTCTATCATTTTCACTTCAATGTCGTCCTGTCTTTTTATCACAAAGGTTTTGTTTAATTCTGTGACTTGTAAATTTGCTTTTTCTACCACATAGAAGTGACTTAAGAATGATTATAAAAAATATATATAAGATTATGTGCATACAACTCATATGCATATAGATATCAGCGATGTTTATCATGCAGGCCATCAATAACGATTACGTTTTGTCATATGTTGCATTATATTTCTACATGTAAATGACATGAAGCTAGAGTCATATTTTACATTCAGTGCGTTCTGTGTTGCTTTATCAAGTACAAGTAAGTCGATTCTTTACTTTGAGAGTTATTCATGTAAGTTGCAATGTATCTACATTGAACCACGTTTTAAGACTTTACTGCAACAGATCCCATAATAAGACTTCAAAGCGATTTATTTTCACCTTTTTCAGCCCTCCAACCTAAAGTGGTGGATAACCTGTTCACTATCGACCTCAGCGGCAAAGGTCTGACCTCCGTCCCAGCCGAGGTGTTTGACGCCAAAAATGTTGAACGCCTTGTCCTGTCTGACAACAGGCTGACGAGCATATCCGAGGAGATAGGCCAACTACAGAAGCTTCGTGACCTTAAACTTGACAACAACCTGCTGACACAACTGCCCCAGGCAATCACTACTCTACCTGACCTACAGCACATTGACCTGTCGGCCAATAGATTAAAAGAAATACCAGATGTAGTTTGTTCACTTCTTCAACTCAAGACCTTGTACGTAGGAAGCAACCCCCTCAAGTGTCTCCCTGACAAGATATCTCAGCTCACAGGACTGAGGAGGCTTGAAATAGATAGTTGTCGATTCGATGAGTTCCCCAGACAGGTGCTGCAGCTGGAGGGTCTAGTGAGGCTGCGCATGGCGAACTGGGCTGGGGAGGGCAAACCTTCACCTGTACCTGAAGACATCGGCAGGCTGAAGAATCTACATACTTTATATCTGGATGATAGTGGCTTGGATTCACTACCGGACGGTGTTGGGGAACTGGGGCAGTTGACGCACTTAGACATTTCTCGGAACAGATTCACATCAGTTCCTGAACAGATCATGAACCTGCCAAACATTGGGGAGCTTATATTGCATAGCAACAGAATCTCCCATCTTCCCCTGACTCTGAACCGATTGGCCCGACTGTATATCATAGCAGTCTACGGAAACCCCCTGGCATACCCTCCTCCTGATGTCTGTAAGAAAGGCGCAGCCGCCATCATGGACTTCCTGAGAAGAGAGGTGAAGGAAAAGGAAGGTATGTAGGAACGAAAAATGGGGGAGGAGCAGAATTCACAAAATTCCATTTTCATTTGGAAACTGATTACTGTTGAATGCCTTATTAAAGGTGTAGTAAAATGACTTTGGTATTATTGGATCTGATGACAGAATGTTTCATATGATTGTTATTTTTGTATAATTTTGACCTATTTCTTTATAGATTGTTATTCATTATAATACTTATTATGTTTACAACTCAAAATTCACTTTGTACTTCCTATTATTTTCATTTGTTTCATTAGGATTTATGTTGCAATTCCAATTTCTTCTTTCGTTAATTTTTCTTAGTTTTGATTATATATAATCTTGTAAGAATTCCATTTGTGTAGTTTAGGGGAGGCCCCCGAAAAGCCTTATAGGCTTCTGGCCTCCCCTGCATGTATTCTTTGCTCTATTTATCTTTGTTCTATATTGTACATATGCAAATAAACAATAAACAAAAACCTCTCAACCCAAAACCATGTTTACTGTAGGTGATTTGTTGCTTTCCTGACATAACTTAGTAAATTGCTGTAAGGTTCTGCATTTTATTGATGACTCGGCCTTTTATTGATGACCATCTGATTGGTGCTAGCTTAAGCTACAAAAAATGCATAAAACTTGAAATATTTACGATCACCTTTAATCATTAGGATGTCTTCTTTCTTACAGACAAAGAGCTGGGGAAACTGTTCTTCCGCTTCTCACAGAAAGTGACGCAACGACCTGAGGTGGAAGCTCTGGCCACAGTAGCAGGACTTAAACCAAACGAGAGAACAAGCATCCTGGTAAACATTTCAGTCTCATGATAGAGAAGTCTCGAAGATCAATGATGTCCAAAATAAAACAATAACATTTGTCAAACTTAACAGCAGTGCACGTAACCTATAATCTAAATCAGCAGCGTACGTAACCTGTTATTAAAATCATATTGATCATTGATTGATTTATTGATTAAATTCTTTGACTGCATACAATTAGAATGTCCAGCAATACAGCTTTGGCCGATGTTCTGCTTTTAGGGTAAGGACAAGGCGAATCCGAGTTACCAGGCCCATAACGTGCTGTTGAAGTGGATAGAGAAAGACCGAGAAGCGTCCATGGACAAACTTCAGCAGGAGCTGAGTGATATCGGCATGGGTGGACTGGCAGAGGAGGTTGGCAGGATCAAGGTATGTGGAAACACCAACGCACAAGTACCATAATACTGTGTGAACATTACAGCCAAGTAGACTGCGGGACGCGCTCTTATTTTGCGAGCAATTTTTTTTTTTCTTCTTCAGTAATTTCAAACCTCTATATTCCAGGCCGAGCGACTCAAGCGGCCGGCAGATGCATCGGGCGGGCCTCCAGCCAAGCGGCAGGCAGCCGGAGGGTTTTCTCGTGTTGGGCATCAGGAGGAACAGCAGACCAAAGGGAAGATCAGACAGGCAGAACAGAAACTTGTACGGATGCAGCATCACAGCGAGACTCAGCAGGCCGCGTCAACCCAGGTTGCAGAGCAGAGACCAAGAGGTCAAGTTGGGTTTCCTCGTGGTGAGTAACTCAAATGAAAGAACGAAATATACATAGATTAGCAGAGCATATATGTTTACATCCTACAAAGATAATGACTTTTTCACGCCGTAACAATGACTATTTTTATCCAGCATCAGTGCCGACTGAAGTGGAGATTGGGGGTCCAGAGATGGTGGTTCTCTATGAGAAGGCCTGTAAAGAGGGGACCACTGAAGTCTACCACATCAGGCTGATCCTGGTAGGGAACCACGGGAATGGGAAAACCAGTTTGACAAACAGCTTCCTTCAACTAAAGTTCAACAAAGATGAAAAAAGCACAGATGGCATTGTTATCATTCCATGTCTCATGACTGGGAAGGAACAGTGGCAAATTACTGAAGGTATATGTGATTTTTTTATATCTGCATACCTGCCTCAGTGCCCAGCCTAGACGGAAGCAAACAAACAAATCTATACGCGGTCCCTTTGTCAAATTTGACCTACTTCCCGTTGAATAAAGTCAAGATCAAAAAGAGGGCAGCACGAGGGCAATGATTGCAGGGGGCGATTTTACAGCGCGTTGCTGGTAAGGACATATATGAATCAACACATAATAAACAAGAGTCCGAAGACCCAAAATCTCCATGAAATTTGTTTTGATATATGATGTGTTTTATTTGCCCCAGTTGTTTGTTTTTGCCGCTGGTTGTTTTATTTTATGTGCCAAAGGGTATCCACACACAGGTTTAGTAGTGTTCCCATTTGTGGTTTGACCACCAGCTGTTGGGACCTTGGGAATAGTTGACCTACATAAGAGACCAAAAGCCCACAAAAGAGTAGATATTTCTCATTATTTATGCAAATTCAGTCCGAATTTGCATAATTACCACTTCAGTTTGTACATCTCTGTCCAACCCACCTGCGTACCAAATATCATGAAAATCTGTCGCTCCTATCTTCAGTTATTCTCCTTTGAATATTTTTACAAATACGCCATTGCAGTTCCAATGACACACACCAGGGGGCCCAAAATCGACCTTGACGTTTCTCCTCCCAGCACCTACCCACATATCAAATATCATTACAATCCATCTACACGTTCTATAGTTATGCTGATTTTACGCATCCGGTGACACATACGTACACACACGGTGACACAAACATACACACACGCGCACACACGCGCAAACACACTAACTTTGCATGATTTGCACTTCAGTGTGTACATCTCTGTCCAACCTACCTGCGTACCAAATAACATGAAAATCTGTTGTTCCTTTCTTCAGTTATTCCCCTTTAGAACATTTTTACAAATAGGCCATTGTAGTTCCAGGGACACAAACCAGGGGGCCCAAAATCGACCTTGACCATTCTCCTCCCAGCGCATACCCACTTACCAAATATCATTACAATCCATCTACACGTTCTACAGCTATGCTGACTTAAAGCATCCATCGACACACATGCAAACGATTTACCTCCTTACTTATGCAAATTCGGTCTCATTTGCATAGTTTGCACTTAAGTGTGTACATCTTGGTCTAACCTACCTGTGTACCAAATAACATGACGATCTGTCGATCCACTCTTCAGTTCTTCTACATTGAAGATTTTTACAAATACGCCATTGCAGTTCCAGTCACACAGCCAGGGGGCCCAAAATCGACCTTGACCTTCCTCCTCTTAACACCCACCCACAAATAAAAAATCATTACAATCCATGTACAGGTTCTACAGTTATGGTGACTTTAAGCATCCGGTGACACATACATACATACAAACACCAAACGCAAGCAAAACAGTATATCCATGAAAAAGCCTTTTTTCATGGAGATAACAACATCTTACAAATTGAGTTATACATTTAATAAGTCTAATTCTGAAGGCAAGGTAATAATCCGACCAAATTGAAGCTTCGGTTTAAAAGGTGCTACATTCAACTTAAAACATTTAATGATGCATAGGAGTGACAGTACATACATTTATTTGTTGATGTTAGGAACAAATGATCAACAATTTGCTCACGCTGTTGGCATGGAGATGAAGAAGATGAAAGAAAAGGAAAAGCCAAGTGTACCCAGGAAGAAAACAGGAGACAATAAGCCAAAGGAAGCCCCGGAAGTCAAACCTGTCCCAGCCAGCTCTAGAGGTACAGAATTGATTACAGAAATTCCTTGAAACTTTCCGTACTGCTGTCTTTTCTGTAAGTTGAGTACCAAACATGTACTACTAGTACATGGAATCTAATGTGTAGAATTTTTCTGCTCTCAACAGATACAGATCACACAGACCACGTAGATGTACCGACGGTTACAAAACCACCCGATGAACATGCTGCTAGGAAACAGAAGACGACAGAAACGCCAGCTAGCCGGTCAGAGGACTACGCACTTGCCACCCAATTGGCTCTCGGCAAAGACGACCTGTCCAATCTCGTCGGATCTAAGAAACATCCCGCCATGTCCATCTGGGACTTTGCCGGACACGATGTCTACTACAGCAGCCACCACGTCTTCTACAGCCATTACGCCATCTTCATCCTTACTTTGAATCTCACCAAAGCTCTCAGCGAACCGCTTGAACATTGGGACGGTAGCTGTGCAGAAGCCCTTCAACTCAGAACAGAAGCAGGTAATTACAGAAACTCTGTTTTAATTCTAATCATTGGTGTCTCTATGCAAAAGGTTCAACTTTAATCAAAGGTTTAAACTAAGGGATAATAATGTTTCCCAAGTCTTTAAGTTAGCAGCCTGGTTTTAAAATACAGATGAAGTACGGTAGATAATTAGAAACTTCAAAGAGCAAATTCTGAACTTTCTATCACTTATTTAGATGTAGTAGACTACCATCTGGAGGCCATTCAAGCACACACCATGCCAAGCAGGTCTGTTGGTGGTCTGGGGGAAAACCAAGAACAGGGGCCTCCCGTGATTGTGGTGGGCACACGAAAGGACCAAGTAGGAAAGGTTTGTGTGATTGCCAACTCATATTTTTGCAAACTTGTTTGACTGATTGACTTATTGATTTATTGATTGATCGATCATTGATTGATATACACTTTGGTAGTGTAGGAGTGATTTAACAAATGAAATAACTTCATCTTATCCTTCGTATTTTAGAAAAGGATCAAGGATTTCTTCGCCAAACTCAAACATCATTTCAGGGGAAAGGCCATTGGCAAACACGTCCATGACAGGTACTTTGCCATTGACAACACCAAGCGTGATCCGGAAGATCCAGAGTTGTCAGATCTGAGAGATTGCATCCTCAAGATTGCCCAACAGCAAAACCACATGGGCAGGAGAATCCCAATCAGTTGGCTGGAGCTGAAGTCCAAGCTCATGGAAATGGAGAAGCAGGGCAGGAAGTACTGCAGCCTCCAGGATGTGATGGCTGCTACTGACAGCTCTCGCGTACCGGAGGGATTCACGCCAGAGGAAAATGCTGTCATCATCCTGAGGTTCTTCCATCTGTGTGGAGACATCCTCTTCTTCAACACCCCAGCACTCCGCAAGTTTGTCGTCCTGGACCCGCAGTGGTTTATCGATGTCGAGAAAACCATCATCACCATCCCCCAGTTTCGGGATCCTGCAGTAAAAGGCGAATGGGAGCGGTTGGAGTCTACAGGAGTGTTAGAAGATAGCCTAATCGAGAACGTGTGGAGGAACAGACAAGAGGAGCTCAAGTGCGACCTTATTGCTCACAAAGACGAGCTGCTGAAGATGATGGAGCAGTTTGACCTGGTCCTGCGGTGCAGCACTGAGAGTGAAGATAAAGCAGGTGGAGTCACGCCAAGTTCAGAGAGCACCACTTACTTTGTTCCTTCCCTCCTCACCACGGTCAAGGACAGAGAAATACTGTACCCAAGCGGCACAGAATGCAGCAAGCCTATTTATGTCGTATTTGATGACAAGTTCTTCCCTGTCGGCGTGTACCACCGCCTCGTCATCGCCAGCATGCGTCGATACAACAAGCGGAAGCCACTGGCATATGCACGCTGTGCGAAATTTATCACAAGCAACCCAAGGCAGACCTTCGTCATCACCAAGAAAGATCACTACCTGAAGGTGGAGCTGTTGTCATCAGAGAAGGAAGAGTCTGCCCGCTTCAGCCATGGTCCGGGTGTCCGGAAAGGTCTGGATGAAGACCTGCGGGAGATCATTAACAAGTGGATTCCGGGCATAAGGTACAAGTGGTGTCTCCAGTGTTGCTGTGCCTGCCACAGTGAGAGGGAGCTGGATACCAGCAGCTTCATTCCAATCACAAGTGTCACAGAATGGTTCATGGATGGAGAAGTTGTTTGTGAAGCTTACTCACCTGCCACAACCACCATTCAAGATATCGGCCTGGCACAGTGGTTCCAAAGTCCGTAAGTAGCTGAATATGTATATATTTTGTATTGCAAAAGGATGACTAAAACATTTTTCAGTCTGTAGTTATTATCATCACGACATCAGAAGATGTAAACACTCAAGACTGCCAGGGAAGGTTAGAATATGTTATATATTTGGAAATACTTCATCTTATATAGGGTTTGTGATAGTTCTTTTGCACAAACTTTCCAGATTTTAGGTTTCTCAGTGCCATGCAAGTTCATAGTTTCATATTGCCATCGGACATTAGACAGAGTGACATTAGGCAAATATGCATGTCTTTTGCTCCTTGTTCATCTGCCCTTAGCCTGATGAATGATGTTTTTGTCTGTAGGCATTCTGGTCAAAGCAGCAGAGCCATGCACCAAGGATCAACTGCATCAGCGGAAACAGATGGACATGATATCTTATGTACGTAACTTACACATCCATTCATGTCCATTGATATCATTTGGAAAAAGTTGTAATGCAAGTGTTCACCCTGTAGCAACAAATCATGTACATATTTTTGTAACTTTAAAAAGTTTGATGACTTATGTATGACGACTAATGTTACATTTTTTTGGTTTTATTCAAGCTGTTGCAGAATATTTCTCCACTGTTGTTGAAACGAAGCCACCATGGAAGGATCTTGGGAGAACCCTGGGCCTGTCCGATGCTGACATCCAGCAAATCAGACAGAAGCACCTAGATCACGCGTCATCATCATCGCCGCATGATGAGACATGTGCACAGTGCTGTTTGGCAGTGCTAGAAGTGTGGCTACATCTGTCTGGTTCAATCGCATCTGTAGAAGGACTGAAGAACGCGCTGGCCACAGTAGGACTGGGGGACATGGCGGAGAAGTTGAACACAATGTAAGTTCAAAGATTTCATCTTTCATTGATCAGCAAATATCAACTAGTTAATTGATTACTTGATTGGTGCTTTTCGTGCTTCCCTCATGTAGCTGATAACAGTGGATGCAAATCTTATTCTCATAATATTCTAAATGTACAGACCACAAACTAAACAGTTACAGATGTGCAGTTGTGGTCAACATCTGTCTACTATTTTGTCCCATAGGATCGTCTTTAAGAATATACATGTATTGGGGCGCTTTTACTTCATAGGAACATACATCTTAAATGTTTCTACTTTTCAGAAAACAGATCATGGGTACAAAGCTCCTGGAGTTGCAAAGTCAAGTGACAAGCATCGTGCGCGCTGACTTCCCCAACCTGGACTTTGTCCAAGCTGTGAGCAAGAAAGCAGACAAGGAGAGGGAACAGCTGAACAGGAAGACACTCCGTGAGGAACTCTTCTCCAGTAGTTTTAACTATTGTCTTTACTCAGATGTCTATGATGTGATAAAGGACAGGAAGCGATCAGTGTGCCGTATTAACTGGCCTGGGAGTTCTGGAACTGGGTTCCTGTTGAGTAAGAGAAAGATTCTCACATGTTTCCATGTGTTTAAAGACTTGCACGCTGCCACACTAAGGTTCACTGATTTAAGTTTGTTCACCGCAACGTTCTTTGTGTCTTCAACTCAAGAATACAAAGTTAGCTTTCCTGCAACCACTCTCAAATGTCATAGCGAAGACCTAGACTATGCCATTCTGCAATTGTCCGTTGATGATGACATAGCAAGTGTCATTGACAGCCTGCCTTATCTTGGCCGCTATATCTCGGAAAGTGTAGACGACAGAAACATGGTGGTTGTTGTTGGTCATCCCTACGGTGGGAGTAAGATTGTTGATTTCTGTCCCATCGCTGGGTTGGACCAAAGTTATATCATCCATGTTCGCTTTGGGAACCCTGAGTTTCCCCAAGAAGACCCACGCAAACCCCTGTACCACACAGGTGTCATGTTCCACGGGTCCTCAGGCTCCCCAGGGTTTGATACGCATGGTAATGTGGTGCTCATGCACACCCGGGGATTCTTCCCCGACAGGAGCAGGCAAAGCCTCGTTGAGCGCGGGGTGCGTTTGTCTGCCATCAGAGAACATGCGCGTAATGATCCGAACCTGGCACCTGAGGTCTTTAGTGAGATCTTTCCCTAGAGTTAATAATTAAAGACAGTTTCCATTTGGCCCACAAACTGTCAGCTGAAACTACTGACATTTTGTAATGACTAAGTATGCTTACTGTGTGTTTCAACTTTGCACCAACCATACGTCCATGATGACCTTAACAGTGATTGATACATTTATATGTCATTGAGGTTTCACTAAACCAGCTTACACAAAGGTTGAAACCAGGAGGAACATGATAGAACCAATTGTACGTTTGAGGGACTGGTTGAATTTGATATTTTGTAGAATGATGATTGAAAAGCTTAATGGCTGATAATCATAACCTTGTTGAACTTTTAATATACGCAGATGAAGCTTCAGGTTGATCTGCCCATACACGATTGTACATTTTCTCAAGCTGAAATTATTTCTGTATAGATGGTGTGAGGTAATAATGTTCTACACTGTACATTTACCCAGGAAGAATTGTCTGAACAATTGATGTACTTGACTTTTGTGATAGGCATAAGGTTGATGATTTAGAAATCCATCTAACCAATTTTGATATGAAGGAATATATGTAGTTTATTCCTGTACTACATTCTAATTATTACTAATTAACTCTAAGCTAGGGAGTGAAGATTTGTTTTTTGATTTCCTGTCTGTATTTTGTGTGCATTTTCCCGATTCCGCAATCATTACCATCGGTTGACTGCAGCGCAATATAAGTGTATGTACAAATGTAACGCTGCGTTGCCAAAGATCCTCAGTGCTGCTATTGCTGTGTTGTCGCAAAGCAAAGAAGGCAAAGGGGTGAAGTCTGCCATCTATGATTGCCTTGTTTGTCAACAACAAAAACTTTGACATAAACTTAAATCTATCCCTGTTGCCTTTGCCTCGACCAAGTGATGACAGACATATATATCAAAACCTACTGTGATAGAAATATATATATTTACTGCATCCTGTATTGTAGTACTTTGGGGATAAAAAGACCAACATCCAGGTATTGACATTGTCACATAACGGCCATGGAAAGACTAGGTGTAACAGACCGTTCGGTGTAATATGACCAGCTGCTGCTGCGCCGCGTGCCTGCGAAGCTGGTGTGTTACGCCTAATGGTGGTTGTACCGGCTATATAGATACAGATGGAAGGCCCATGTATTTTGCATACATAAAGGGATTACAAAACCGAACTGTGTTCACTGAAGCTGCGCCCCCATACACCCTGGTAACAAAGAATGCCATCAGAGGATCATATATGTAACACAACAATCTTTAATATGGAATGTTCGTTCACATGTATTATATGGATATGTTCAGTTACTAGTATGTCTCACTGCATAGATGATTTATTGATATCATTCCGATCTTTTCACAAACGTGAACTGCAACATTTCTTACTCCTGACATTACAACCCTACCATTAGTTAATACTGCCTCTTTCTGCACAAACTGTTCTGTGCACGTGTCGAATATCATTAACCTTTAATGTGCTAAGGGTGGCTTTTGTTGCCAAGGGTGTACAGTTTGTACCTAGGGTGTACAGTTGTCTTACAAACACAAACTGTTAAAGCAACAAGGCTAACACTTTGAATAAACCTTTTCCTCTATATGGCCACTTTGTTTAGTGTTACCCCAATATAATACACATTAGTATGTATATATATATACACACTACATGAATCAACATCGTGAATTGACCTCTTTTGTAGATTGCACTAGTGATTGATATGGCAAGATAGATACAGTTTGTAATTTTACCTTTCTTGTAACATCTGGGTGAAAAAAAATTCATGTTTGCTTGGCTAAGGCTTATAACTGTTAACACATCTAAATTTGAGAAGTACTTGTGTCCACTTCGACGCATATTTGTGATCATGGCAGTGACAATCTAAAACTTCATGATTCCCAAACTGCACTTGGCTTGTCTAAGGTTTGGAAACGATGACCATTTACCTCAGCATTTTGCCAGACAAATCATGTGAACTGTGCAAACATGGCTTTAGCCTGAACCTATAACATGACATGCACAACATGCAGTGGTTATTGCATACATGTGTATGGCTTAGCCTACTTATTTCAATACCATAGCACCACTACTTAACCTTCTCCCTGCTGCCATATCCCGTAACCAATACAAATTAGGTGCCAAAAGGCTTCCTTAGTATGGGAAGGTTAAAGGTTTCCACATTAACAATGTTGTAGTATCTAACATAGCAGCTTAATCACTGAGTTGAGACTAAACTTTGTCGTAAAAATGATTTTCTCTTTTTCATATGAAAATTCTTCTATGACAGTAATTGACATACATGTACTGTAAATGCAGAAATGTTTGCAGGGATTTAATTTTGTGGTAGGGAGAAAATGGAGTGTTTGCGGTGGTTTTGAGTTTGAGTTTGAAACAACAGTAGCGCTACAGTCACACAATGTAACAGCGTTTTGTGGTGGTTTTAAGTTTGTGGTAAAGAGTTCACTGCAAAAACCGTGAACATAAAACCACCGCAAACATTTCTGCATTTACAGTAGTTGGTAAGCACTTTACTTTGAGTACAGAATTAGTGTGTAACATTTTTACTGTGTAGATTTCTCAATTCTTGTCATTTGCCTGTCCCATGTTTCTGATGGACATATCTACATGATTAGAACAAATATAACACATACACTACATCATAATCCTTACTGCTATTTGCATATTTCCGAAGAATTCTATTTTGTCTTGCTGTCGTGGTTCCTTATTCAACATTAGCCAGACCAGTCCTATAATACAGCATGAAACATTTAGATGATTACACTCAGATATAACCTCCATTAACATTAATCCGCCGAGTTAAATAAATCCACCACTTTGAAAACTGCGTTTGAGAGATCTCTAGCACAGTATCCCCAGGTATGCACAGTTTAGATATACAGGAGTGCATTATACTGGGGGACGTTGGGTTGGAGATCTGTTTGGACGTATCTTTTCAGGGTGGTGGAATTATGTACCCTGATGAAATGATGTTAGTAGATGTTCGCACTAGCAGCTCCAATGGTAGAAAACTAAACTTAATTTCTAAGAAACTACAGTAAAAAAAACTACTGTGCAACAAAGTTCATCATTTGATCTTATTCCACAGTTCAGGTATCTGTACAGGATACTAGTACTTGATTTCTTGGAGTTGGAAATTGGTTTCAGAACTTTTGAATTTGTTTTCGTAAAACAGATGACTTGACTATCCACCAAACTGTTTGACCCGGTAACTTTCTTTTAGGCTGTGTTACAGAACATGATTTTCCAACACTGTAGAAATTCTGCCTTCTTTAAAAAGTCCTGACTTGACAGCACAATAGTCTTGAACGCAGACGTGATCAACTGTGTAATTATAACCAGAACTACAAGTCCCAAACTGTCTACCCAACATTAGAAATACTGCCTTAATTTTTCTATAAAGTACTGACTTGGCAATACAATATAGTCTGTCAATATCGAACTGGTCAAGAGTGCCCTCTAGTAATCAGAAATGGAACTACAAGTCTCAAACTGTCCATTCAACACTAGAAAATTCATCTCAATGTTTGCTACAAAGTCCTGACTTGGCAGTACAATAGTTTGTCGAACATGGATCCAATCAGCAGTGCCCCCTTGTGGAAACTGGCCACACTGCAGCCCTGTAGTTTTGTGCCGTTGTTGACAAACAGTTCGGTGATGTCCGGACCCCTCACCGCATTTTTCACACGCAAAACCTGCAGCCAGAAACAGGGAAACAATCCATGCATCAAGTCATATCTGAGACTGATGTATCGTTTTATGGTACGCTGTATTCTTTGAAGATACAACGATTTATATTGAAATATACAAAGGTAGAGAAATAAAATAAATTTGCTTGGCATTTGCTTCTGTAAGAACACTGAACATCAACAGAATAAAGTACAAATCACACCTCTATATGTATAATGTATGTGCACCCAGTCTTCATGGCTTCTAGTGTACCACGGGTGTTTTTTCTGTAACAGTTTCTTTAAACTCACCTGTGCCCAGGGTGGGTCGTAGTGTATCATAATTGTACTGAACTGAACCTTGGGTGGGTTGTAGTCTATCATGGGTGTACTTAACTGTGTCCTGGGTGGGTTGTAGTGTATCATGCTGGGTGTACTAACCTGTGCCCCAGGTGGGTCCCATGGGTTGTAGTGTATCATGGGTGTACTAACCTGTGCCCCGGGTGGGTCCCATGGGTTGTAGTGTATCATGCCGGGTGTACTAACCTGTGCCCCAGGTGGGTCCCATGGGTCGTAGTGTATTATGGGTGTTTTTCCGATGACTGGGTGCAGGCCGATGTACAGGTCCCCAGTCTGTGGATCCACCTCGATGTTATCCACAAAACTGTGCAGAGGAAGTGACTGGGAACAGAAAGGCAACAAGGTCAAGGTTAAAGGTGAAAGTTGAACCCAAACCCATGGAGGAGGGTGAAGGTTTGTGTACAATCTTTGACATTGGTTGCATAATTGTTATGAATATCTAATAAAAGCCTATAAAGTTAACTTTCACTAACCACCACATGACCTCTCTATGACATTTTACTACCTGACCTTGACCCCACTGACATTTGACCCAAGTGACCTCTATCTGACCCTTACTGACCTCTATCTGCACCAGGCTGTTGTTTGCGAACCTCCTGAAGATCCGGAGCTCTTCTGTGAACCCTGCTCCAACATACAGGTACCTGGAAAGGTAACACACAATCAGGCCTATTTTCTCTAATTCTCAGACTTTCAGTGAAGATTTAGTAAGAGTTCAAGATGAAAACAGAAGTCTGGGAGGAAAGCTTGAAGCTGACTCTGTCCATCCCCTGAAGCTGTGTGTACCAAGGTACAGACTTTCTCCTCAGACTTTACTTTCATCTGGATCTTCCAGTTCAGCAATATTCACAGAAACAAGAACCAACAAACGAACAACAAAAAACACATCACAAAAGCATTTAATTGCTCTTTCCTTGACAACGAGTGGAGTTTTGGAATTTGGGTAGGTCTCATTTTTGTGTTGGGAATTACAGTTCAACTTTGAAGCAGAAACAGTGAATATGTTTCTTGCAACACAGATGAACGTCATGTGGCCCAAACTAACAAAACTTTGTGTATTCTGATACAGGTTTTCCCCTCAGACTCTCAAAGTCACCAGTTCAGCATTACTACATCAAATATGAGAACCAAAATTCTGACTTGTTGTGGCCCAAACTGACCTCCTGTCCGGTGACATGTTGACTCCGTTGGGAAACACGAGACCCTCCGCGACCGGCCGCGCCTGCGTGCCGTTGTAGAACACGACATTACCAAACGGCAGCAGGAGGTACGTCTCAAGTTTCCGTGCGAGCGTTGATCCTCTCGCGCCGTGTGAGACGTCGTTGGACAGGTAGAAGGAGTCGGGACCCAGGGCCAACAAGTCGTTACCACTGGGAAACAGTAAACCAATCAATCAATCAGTCAATTATCTATCAATCAATCAATCTCAAGGAAAAACACTTGAAAGGGCCAAAAAGTTGTTACCACTAGGGGAACAGAGTTTGGTTTTCAAGATAGAAAAAGGTTAAATCCCTTTGGTGTGTATGGGAAGGGCTAGAAAACCTTACATAAATATACCCTGCTACAGAAACAGCCAGGAAACTTGCCGGCCTTTGTGCCACTGGGCACTACAAGGTGAAACAGCTTTCGGTGTATAGGGGCAGTGCTCACCTCCATTTCTAAAGCCCTTGGGCCACACAGGTCACTACAGTAGGGGGCTAGTCTGGATGTCTAGCCTTCATCGACGTACCTGTAAATTAACTCGTCCCTGATGGTCTCCTGATGTTCCAGTGTTTCCGTGGCGACGTCGTAGGTAAACACCTCTACCTGGTCCTTCCGCCTCTGGTGACTGATCACCAGGACACTAATCCTACCTGATTGTGTAAACAAACAAACAAACAAAGTTGTAAACAACAGCAACTTGCACTTGTCTCTTGTGACAATGTCCATGTTCTAAAAGAGATAGACATTGAATCGGACATCCCTAGACATGTGTGTGTGTGTGTGAATGTGTATGTGTGTTTTTGTACATGCGTGTATGTGTGTGTGTGTGTATGTGTGTTTTAAATAAATAAATGTGTGTGTTTCTGTGGCACTGCAGTTCCTGTGTGTTCTGCCAGGGTGTGTGTGTGTTTGTGTCCGTCCTTACCCGACAGCGGATCGGTCCACACGCTGAGGCCATGGGGGTTGAAGCTCTCCCGGTCAAACTCCTCGCTGAAGTTCAGCTCCCTCACACCCTTCTCAGGGTCACTGAAGTTAAAGGTCAGGATGCGACCTCTGGCTTCTGACCTGCCACGAGGGAACCCTGGGAGCCAGAGACCCTGAAGGAGAAAAATATGTCAAGTAAGCCCATCAATATCTACATGTAGCATCTATGTACTACATTAGATTCAGCAGACTTGCTTTGCTTTACAGCAAATTCAGGTGCAAGTTGCGCTATACGCAGAATGCACTGATTATGCTCTGTATTAGATTTGAGTGGTCTGACTATGAATTACGTTTGAGGATGCGCTCATGTTGAACTGTATCCTTCCGCTAAAAGACTTACCGATGATATAAAGGCCAGGCCGTTGGGCAACGTTGTGATGTCCTCAGCACCATGTTCTGCAAAATGCAGCATTTCATTAGACCAGGTTCCATGCCAAGAATAATATATCAATGCTGTAACTGATTCTCCCAAGAAGGAATCATATATGAATTGTATATCTCATTACATGTACTAGTACATTTTATTTTCTAATGTTGAAATGATATCTTGGTTTTCTAGTATGTGACACCCCCCTAGTACCCACACCTGGTACAACCTAGCATGGCCTTATATGGTGGGTGATACCAACAGTACAGGGGGAGGGAGGGACAGGTTAACACCCCCATACTTACCCACCCCTGGTACGACCCTACACGGCCCAGGTTGATGGTTGTACAGCACAGCCTTGTGGTAGCCCAGAGTAAACCTGCAGTAGGGGAAAAAAATCATAATTTTCACACAAAAATCGTTGATATCATAAATAGTAGTGTGGAATCATCATCATATGTACAATTGATTTTTTAATGTTCAAGTCAGAATAATATCTCTCATCTGATAATCTTTAACAGGTAGTTCAAACAAGTTATGCAGGGTCCAGGGTTTACACTAGTACTGTTTGTTTGATGTAACCTGACACACCGCCGCCATTGTGTGCCTGCAAAGTTCAACCAGGGTTTAACCATGTGTTTTACAACTTAGGCCAGAAAAGTGACTGTACTATTACAGGTTCGCCAAGATACTGCTAAAACTGATCTCCAAACAGGATTTTCCTTTGGCAAAAGATCTAAAACAGTATTCATGGGCCATCGGGATAGACCTACTGCTCTTGCAGCCAGTGATACGTTGAGATTTTGCCTTGCTACATCTGCTTGGAGATTAAATTTGAAATGGATCGTTCAATTCATTGGTCATCGTATTTTTGGCTGGTATTTTGTCTAAACAATGATGTAAACAAATCCTAGACCACATGCACCATATCAATAAGGTGTTCTATAGTTCATAAATTTAGACGACGTTTTTCAACGAAACCCTTTGTAATCATTTGTGACGCGAGGGTGGGGGGGTAGCAGCACTATTCCGCTACTATCTCACCTATTATTCCCCGGATCGCCCCGCGTTTATGTCCACAGGTCCCCCACCATACCCGCCGTGACTTACCACAGTTTGATGAGATGCTGCAGGACTCCCCACGCCAGGAACACGATCACAATCCACCGCATGTACGCGGGAACCATCTTAGCTTTGTTGTGGTGGAGAGGTCAGGGGTCAGCATGAGGGCAGCAGAACGCACATGCATTTCACATTTACTTAGTAATAATCTTAGGAAAAAGATAACAGAATATCTGGCCAATACATAAAATAGATATTTTGTATTGTTTGGTATTTTTTTAAATTTATTGTCAGCTTGCTGAATAATGAACTGTAACAGTAGATTAGATTTGGTACGTTTTGTCGCCTTCATTTGGAACTGATCCTGACCTTAGTGCTGAAAGGATCATCGGATAGAAAGTCAGAGGTGCCGAACATGCCCTAGATGTTGTTATGGGGCTGTACCAGCACTTTAAGAAGACAGGACATTATCGTATTCAGAATCTACAGTACCACAAACAGTGAAATGATGTGAAAGAAATCTAAACACAAGAACTAAAGTACGACACATTATGTTTTATAAGTGTTCAGTCACAGCTCAGAGGTCACAGCTGTCCGTGACAAAACGTGCTTGATTACATCATCAATGCAGTGCATGTCGGGCTGGTTGTAGCCAGTCCTGCCTCTGTTTGCTCACGGCCCGTCCTGGCGGTATGATTGAGACTTGAGAGGTTGAAGTACTGTCAGTGGAAGACTTGCAGCAGACGATCGTCAGAGATCTCCAGACGGTGAACAGGAGATGGAAGGATGCGATGAGACTGGCTGTAGACAGATCTAGAGCGAGATCCTATAAGTTTTCGTAAGTCTAAGGACTGGCCTTTACCAATCCAGTGGTTTATTCCAACGTCAAACTTACTATATTCACAAAACTTTTAACTTTATTTGGACCTTTAAAAGGCCTGTGAAATGAGTATGTGATGCACGCCATTCCCTCATTGGGTATTGCCTCTCCCTAAGGCCCAATTTACACTTGTCCTTTTAACTGTAGTACTACACATGGTAGTCAACTACTGTAGTAGACTACAGCTTTTTTTCTGGATGTAAAAAGAAAACTACAGCAGAAGTCTACTACAACCTCGGGGGTAGTAGTACTACACTTCGGCGGAGGTTCTGCGAGACTTCGAACTGGGTGTAAAGCGAAACTGTAGTACAGTGGTAGTAGACTTCACTTCGAAGCCAACAACCATGTTCGATCTAACGTGATTCGAACTGATCGCGTGTTCCATTTCGGGTCATTTGCGGTCATTCTCTAGTTTTCTCAGTAAAACCGAGCTGTCAGGCCATTTTCCTTAGTATTTTGCATCAGATAACCTTTTCACAAATAAGCAACATGCTGAAATTCCCTTCCGCGATTTTTCAAAGGTCACAATTAAATAGGTTACTACAGTTTCGTGACAATCAGGAACAGCGGGGTGTCCTGCTAGGCTTCCTGTGTTGAGTGTAAAGTGGACGCAAATTTGAAGTCTACTAAAGTAGTAGACTACCATGTGTAGTACTACAGTTTTATTGAACAAGTGTAAATTGGGCCTTAGAGAGTGAAATATTCTTTGAGCTTGTTTTTTTGTTTGTTTGTGGGTGTGTGTGTGTGTGTGTGTGTGTGTGTGTGTGTGTGTTTGTGTGTGTTTGTTTGTGTGTGTGTGTTCGTATATGTGTGCTTGTGTTTGTGTGTGAAGTGTAGAAGGGTCGCCAAGCAGTATGGGTAAATGGGTAAAGTCTGCCATCTCTCATTGCCTTGTTTCTCGGCTGTGTCCATCCTTATACCCTTCTCCTTACCAACTTGTTCATATCCCCTCGCCCCCCTCTCCCTAAATAAACACCATCGTGGACAGACCACCACAGAGAGTCGGAGCCGCGTTAGTTATTAAGTTAACAAAAGTTTAATGAAACCACACGCGTCATCTGGCCAGATAACTACGGCGTAACCTAGCAACCCAGTTTAGTTATCGAAACCATCCAGTTTAGTTAACAAAACCATCAATTCTCTCCACACGGACGCAACCATATTCAAAATAAGGGGGTCTAAAACATAACACACAAATGTACAAAAAGGGTCTTCAGTAGTAATATGGGGATATTTTGAGTCCCATGGATAGTTCTCCGGTCCACAGACCTTTGTCTTTCGTAGATACATTATCATACTTCAAATTATTCAGCGGTCTAAGCGTTGAAAAAAGCAGGAACGGTGGCGATTCCGAAAGTATGGCTGATTTACCCAGAAAAAAACATTTTTGTTATTGTCTTTTTTATGTTTCGTCATTTCACAAAACCAGTCACTATACATCACGCCACGTTACGTTACTGTGCAGGAAGTGATGTCACTGAACAGGATGTGACGTCACAAAACCGCACGTGACGCAAAACCTTGCCGTATTTTCGGAGTCGCCTGCCGTTTTACCAACTAAAGCAAGTAAAGACAATAACATATAAAGCCGAGTGCTTGGCGATATGTGTGTGCTGGTTTAAATACTGACGTACCAAAGATCGTAGCCCTTCAGCATAAGGTGTTTTATCTTTATTTCTAGAATGTCCAAAAGTCTAGTATTTCCATCAATCGTTGGATCGGAACCAAGAAAACGACAATCCGGTGGGAAACAGGCCCGAGAACAACTACCGCAGGAACTTCGGTGAGAGACCATTCTTTGATTTTTTTTGCTTTTTACAAAATAAAGCAACTTTTTCAGGTCAAGAACAACTGCAATGTCTTGATCTCGGCGCTATTTCCACATCGACGACGCTGTGTTCGTTTCGACCCAACGATTTCGAGGCACTCATTCACATAAACTCTTATCTCTATAAGGGGCACAATTTGCACGTGTTATATATGGCTTTACGACAGTACATGGATTGAAAGTCTGTTTATTTCTTCTCTTTACATTGTCTTTGCATGTACAGCAATCGTCCGTCTGACACTGTTTTGAAATTTCTTATTTTTGACAGTTATTTTCAACTCCTTGATGGACACCTGTCCTCTACCACCTGTTCCGCTCTACGTCTATGTTTGGGTGCAGCGGATGTGACGTCCCCTCTCCACCGGACGTGACGTCAGGGTCACGTGGTTACTTGACAGAGACTGCGCAGAAGGTCCTATCCTTGCCCATGTCGTTCTCGACTTCGATCTCGTATTTTCCCGCGTCTTCTTCCGTCGCGCCCTGGATCCTAAACAAAAAGACATGATAGATAAATAAGATTGTTATTAAGTGGACTTCATGATCATGTAACGCCAAAATTCGTCGATTTCAAATCGCCACCGCCATGCTGGTATCCGATAGTTCGAGGATGGATCCAACATGGCGACAGCTAGGTCATGTCGGAATACAGAAAATGATTTTATTGAAAGAAAGAAATTATTCATAACCAGGTACTCTTAAAATATGCAGAGGCAAGAAACAGACATTCCGGTGTTAAATTGAATACAAGCATTTAAGGCCTTTTAAACTTTGCGTGTCCTCAGTGCTATAACGCCCCCTAACGGAAACCAAAGCCAGTGCAGTAATGTGACGAACCTTAGGATGGAGTACGTGTCCGTGTCCTCGTAGCTGTAGCGCCCCCTAACGGAAACCAATGCCAGTGCAGTAACGTGACGTACCTTAGGATGGAGTACGTGTCCGTGTCCTCGTAGCTGTAGCGTCCGCCCTCGTTGATCTCCTTCTTCTTGTGCTTCCAGATGACGTCAGCTTCCGGGTCACCCTCGATCTCCACCTGGGGTCAAATCAAGGCCAAGGGTCAGCCAATCAGAGATCGATTTTCAGGACGCGTAATGAATTTCGAAATTTTGATGACTTGCCTTTGACAAAATATATTCATTCACAGTCCCTCCTTAGGGAACCTGTACCTACCCGCATGGTGATGGTTTCTCCCTTCTTGGCCGTGACGTTCTCTGGGGGCTTCATGACCTTGGCTGGAACTGAAGGACAATTAAAGAAAGGTCAGACATATTTGCACCATGTTTAAGAGACCTCCATGGAACAGCAACATTGTGTCCAATACAATAATCCGCTTCACGGGTTGAACTGCTCGTGCGCAGTGAAATGCATTGTTAGTAACATGTCAAATGTGAACGCTCTGAGATATATATATATCATAACATGTCTAGACAAGAGCTGCTCAAAAGTTAGGATACATCACCTTTGACCCCGCGCATGAGCAGTGAAACCACGAACTGGCTTATTGTCGTGCAATAAAGATTAATAGTTTGATTCGTTGATGAAGCGATCCAGGTAATAAGATACGCCAAAAAAAGTTTTGAAAAATTTATCCAGTTGCTTGAGTAACTATTTTTGGCGTATAATAGTTTGATCGATCGATCGATCAATTGCTTAATTGATTGATTGATTGATTGATGTATTGATTGATTTGTGACTCACTATCGACGATGAGCCGTGCGGAGTCGAACGCCTCCCCGTGGCTGTTGTTGGCTTTGCAGGTGTACTGCCCCACGTCCTCCCGACTCACGTTCTGGATCGTCAGCGTCGTGCCGTCTGAAAAAAGCGCGGGAAAAGTCAGAGTCATGCCGTCTGAAAAATCGTTTGACTGTCTAAATATTGTGATAGGTGCAAAAGTATGACAGAAAAAGTATGTGGTTTCTGTATGTTTGTAATTGCGAGCTTTTGGCAATTTGGGTTTGAAAAGTTAGAGTCGTGCCGTCTGAAAATAAAAACGCGGGAATAAAACTCAATAATGGAAGAAAAAACGTTTGACGGTCTACATTCTGTGGGTCGTTTAAAAGTATGACAGATTAAGTATGTAATTTTTGTACCGAAGGCGAGTTTTTTACAATGTGGGTTGAAAACATTAGGAAAAGTTAGAGTCGTGCCATCTAAAAAAGCGCAAGTCAGATGCCACGATGGAAAAAAAGAACAGTTTGACGGTTTGAATTCTGTGATCTGTGCAAAAGTATGTAATTTGAAAATGTGTGTAATTTGTGTACCGCATACGAGGTTATGACAATTTGGTTTTGAAATTTGTTTCTTTATTCACTTGGTCGGTTGTTTGTTCGTTTGTTTATTTGTTCGTTTGTTTGCACGTACCCTTGCTGTCGAATCCGATCTGAAACTTGGGTCCCTCCTTGATGAGCTCGCCGTCCTTGTACCACGTGATGACGGGGTCCGGGATGCCCCACACGCGGCAGAAGAAGCTGGTGGCGCTGCCCTCGTACCCGAACATGTCCTTCAGCTCCTGGGGACGAGAAGGAAAAAAATGGTTTACATGGGAAAGAACATGTCCTTCAGCTCCTGGGAACGAGAACACAAATACACGGTTTATATTGTAACGAACATGACCTTCAGATCCCATTGGAACGAGAACCATAGTTTTGAGAGCAACATGACCTTCAGCTCCCGGGGACGAGAAGGAAAAAATACACGGTTTACATGGAAGCGAACATGTCTTGCAGCTCCTGGGGACGAGTACAAAAAAACACGGTTTACATGGAAGCGAACATGACCTTCAGCTCCTGGGGACGAGTACAAAAAAACACGGTTTACATGGCAGCAAACATGACCTTTAGCTCATGGGGACGAGAATAAAAAATCCACGGTTTACATGACTTTCAGAACCTATGGGAACGAGGACCAGCGATTCCATAGTTTCCGTAGCAACAAACATGTCCCTCAGCTCCTGGGAACAAGGACAAGATGTTCTGTGCTTCACATGGCACCGAACATGACCTTCATCTTATCTGAACGAGAGCAAAGGTTTATTACGTCGTTTCAAAATCGATAAACATTACCTTCAGCTGCTATGGGAAGCGAGAACAAAAGATTCCATAGTTTTCATATCAGCAAACAACGAGAACTAAACAATCATTTTCTGTTCTTAAAGTTGAAATTTCAAATGCCATAATTATGCACTGATATAGTTGATGACCGGCCTTACCTGTGTGAAGCTGGGCAGGGACTTCTCCATGAGCTCCTTGCGGGACTTGTGCGAGCGGAAGGCCGCCTGGATGCGCGTGGCGGCCCGGACCACGATCGGGTCCTTCACGTCAACCCCCTCAAACGGGTTCTTGGCCTCTTCCTCCTTCTTCGCCGCGGGCTGCGTGGAAAAGGGGGAGGGGGTGGTGGAGAGGGGGTGGGTAATGGGCACACCAGTTAACATCAATGTAGAAACATGGGAGGGAAGGGGTATGGAGAGGGGGTGGGTAATGGGCACACCAGTTAACATCAATGTAGAAACATGGGAGGGAAGGGGTATGGAAAAGGGGGAGGGGTGGTGGAGAGGGGGTGGGTAATGGGCACACCAGTTAACATCAATGTAGAAACATGGGAGGGAAGGGGTATGGAGAGGGGGTGGGCAATGGGCATTTCAGTTAACATCAGTGTACAAACATGGCTCAAACATATACATTGATGGAGCAAAAGAGTTCTTTTTTATCACAAACAGGGCGTAGCATAACAACCAACGTTTCGGTGACCGCACTGCAGCTAGGCGTCGCTGCTAACAATGCAGTCCCAAACGTTTAAACGCAAAGTATCGTCACATAGATAAACAACCATAATGATACTGAAAAAGGACATCAGTTGAAATAACACTACATGGATAAACATGGCTCGTTACAAGATATCTTCACAAAAACGACATGCTTAAATTTAAAGAAAGCCTTTCGTTGTCCCACCTGTTTCGGCATGGCGACTGTTTGTACGCTGCTGCACTCTCCTCAGCAATCGGAAGGTGGCGCTGCGATGTTAGCTTCTCCGGCCTCTCCTGAGGATGAAGAAGATAACCTTTTAGTTTTCTTTCTTTCCTTCCTTCTTTCTTTCTATTTCTATCTCTTATGCTACCGTATAAGGTAAGGGTTATTTCAATAGAGCGAAATATGAAAGGCATGAAGCGACAGTAGGGTAAGAAAGTTGGTAACCTTACCGCAGGTGAGAGGACAGGTGAGTCAGACAGTGAAGATGTACAGGTGAGAGGAAGTCTTCAGGTGAGGAAATGGAGATTGCAAGGAGGAGACAAGATATGCTGCAGTACTGCATGTGATCATTAAGAGGCGCTGCTGTACGGTGGCTAGTGAGTCGGGAATAAACCATGTTGGCGCTTTTTCGATTTTATGAAGAAGTTGAAATGTATTCTTAACATGCAGAGTTGGTTACTTTCATTTTTAGTAAAGCTGTTGCAATGTAAATTTTTCTTTACAAAACGGCAATGATCAACATAACTTGTACAGTGACTCCCAACACATGTTTTGAGATTTAGTAGGCTCTGTTGCCTGTACTGTAATAAAACTAAAACTTTGCGTTTTCTCAAAGAATTTGCTGTTTTATCACGATTCTTTAGGAAGCTATAGTGAATGTACCGCTATATGATAATATCATGCATTCCTAACTATGGTCAATCTCGAATCCAGGGCACTTTGGACAAGTCAAGAGATGACCCTGGGTACGAGATTGAAATTGGCCTGACTAACATTAACCCTTTCCTCAACAATACACTGCGAACAAAGAATCATACAGAACCACTTCCTTTTATGGGATATTCCCTTCTGTTCGAGTTGTTTTTTCTCACAAGGGCAGTACGGAAAAGTTTCCGCTACTTCCCGTCATGCTTTGCCCTTGACCTTACCCCGCCAATTTTCAAAATGGCGGACATTAGTGCCGGGTACTTCCTACGGTAAGTTAGTCTGATTTGCTGGCGTTCTCAGTTCATCTGAGGCAGCCATGTTTTGCTCGAAACTATGATCATGATGATGATGATGTTTGCATGTGTGATATACTGACCAGATAGACATATAGCACACACAACTACACTGTGAATGTCAACAACATAGTTATGTACACAACGGAACCAAAGCAGTGCGATCTTTACTCTGTGTTGCATTTTGTGCTTATAATGAGTAATTAGATAGTAGAGTGAGTTTAGGGCCGAGAGCGTTCGAAGTAACACAACAAGTCATGTGGAAGGGCTGATATATCGTTTTTGTTGTTGTAAATCATGATCGGCTGACAGAAAAAATGTTATAGTCAGGGTCAACATGGGGTCATCTACAACCTCGTGACGCGCTCCTGGCGTCATGATGACGTAACGATTCATCATAAACTTTCCCATACATGCAATAGTCTTTCATCCCAGTGACATATAAGTCCAGAGAATGTGGACGACACCTATATCAAAATGTGTCCATACGAAAACATAGTAGAATAGATATAACGGTACTAATGTTAGAAATGGTACGATAGACGCGAGCATTTCAAGTGTCAACATGGTAGACTGGTGGGTTGATTTTGTAGGTTATCATTCAATATTTCCTTGTCTTATATAAATGCATTATTGACGTGGTGCATGTTTGTGAATTCAGTTGAGCATAGTGATCCCTCATTTATTCGCCCATCCATTCATCCCTCCTTCATTCCTTCACTGACAGTTATGGTTCCTTCACTCATTCATTCATTCCTCCGTTTATTCATTCTTTTATTCATCCATTCCTCCATTCATTCATTCATTCATTCATTGAATACTTCCTCCACTCATTCATGTTTATTCATCCTTCCATGATGCATTCACAACAGTGACTATTACAATGATAACGAATGCTGATGGTAACGTAAGGTTGCTGCCAGCTGCAAACATTTGTGGATAATAAATCACAAACGTTGCTATATAACTACTCGTGAGAAACTTGTGCACAACACTCATACCTGACAATTTACATTAAGTTAGCAAGCTTGAGTAGATCATCATCTCAATAAATAGAAGCACATTTTCATTGAACACTCCTAACAAAATAGTATTGTGAATATATATGTTGCTATATATCATTGTGAATATATATAATGAACAAAGAATGGACGCTGTCTTCGGTTTCTAGCTAGAAACTTTATTACTTGAGAATGTGGCGCCACAACGGAATTACGTACATAATTTTTTTTTTCATACAGAAAGAAAAACAGTGGGGGAATTCTGTGAAAACCTTATAGATTTGTTCTTTTTTTATTTATTTATCTTTCATCGTTTTTAACAAGTTTCTTACACACTGAAGCTATTCTAGATAGGCTTAGTCCAAAGAAGCATAGAATTACAGACAGAAGTAAACACTTTTATTTCAACAGAAGTGAAAGAACAATGTAGTGAAAAAAATGGTTTCAGCGACACACCATATTCTACGGTAAACCGGAGAAGACACTCACTGCGATACGTGGTTCTACGGTAAACCGGAGAGGACATTCACTGCGTTACGTGGTTCTACGGTGGACCCGTGATGTCTAGCCAGGGCAGTTTGTTTGTGTTCAGATATTTACAGGCAGCTCGTTTCTTGTTCTAGCCCAGCCTTTCAATTCTCCCCCGCTGCCGGCTGACTCCGTGTACAGCATGCATCTCCATCAATTTCCACCAGGCGGCGCTTCTCTCTCAGTACTCGCCAAGGAGTAACGACTAAATCAGCCCGCCCGGTTGTCAATTTTTTATTATCCTCTCGGCTAAAATCTCATTGTGCCCTCTAACTGCCAACCTGTGGTCCAAAAAGACATGCCCTTTTTAATTACTTAACAACGAAAAGTGTACATTTACAGAGACGTTCTGCTAGCCGCCATCTTGCCGACCTTAATTCACCTTGACGGTGCAATAAGCGCGGGCCTTGCCAAGGTCGTTCACAATCTCGATCTCGTATTTGCCGGCATCTCCTGCCTGTGCCTTCTCCACCCTGCAGGAAGAAGAAGAAACAGAGTTTGTAAACAAGTTGTACGTACAAATATTTTTGAACTCCATGCAACAGATTTCAGCATTTGCCCTTCTCCCATGCCACGTACAGACAACAATATACCCATTTTTACACCTGAATGGAGTGAGGAAAGTCGTGTTAAATGCCTTTCTCAAGGGCACATCATCGGTAGCGTCAGGGGATTCAAACCGAGGACCAATAGGTTCTGGGCCGAACACCCTTTCGTTACGCCACACGACGCCACAAACGATATTTTGGCCGTCACCAAAACAAACAAACATACACAAAAACAAACAAACAAACAAACAAGCAGCCCACCTGAGGATGGAGTAGTCTGGGGAGTCCTCGTAGCTGAAGCGGCCTCCCTCGTCGATCTCCTTCTTGCCCTTCGTCCAGATGACGTCAGGCTCGGGCTCGCCCGCGATCTCGACCTTGATCTCGAAGTTGCCGCCGGCCTTGACCGTGATGTTGTCGGGCTGCTTCGTGCACTTGGCGGGAACTGGGGAATGAAAAACCAATGAGTAAATACACGAATAAATAGACAAATGGATTCATAAAGAAAGAATGGAAGCATGTACGGTTTTAGAATTTGAACAAATATTTTGGCCTTCTTCAGAGAAAATGACTCACTGACATTTAACACGTGACCGTGGGAAAATGTTACGTCAGTTTTGGGTCTAAGGTATCCGGGTGGAGTCTGGCCTCTCCAACGCTATTGTATATTACTGCAGACTTTCAAAATGGTGGACTTTGCTGTTTTTCAAAAAGAAAGCATCCAGACTAGCGCTACCAAATCTGTATGGATACCGGTAATACTATGACATGTTGAAAGCCAGTACTGTACCTTCCAATGCCAGCCTGGCGCTGTCGAAGGCCTCTCCGAAGCTGTTGGTGGCCTGGCATGTGTAGGTGCCGACGTCATCGCCGTCAGCGTTCCTGATGATGAGGAAGGTGCCGTCCTTGTCGTCGAACTTGATCTCGTGCTTGGGGCCCTCCTTGACCTCCTGGCCGTCCTTGAACCACTTGATGACTGGGTCGGGGATTCCCCAGACGCGCGCGAAGAAGGTGACGGCGCTGCCCTCCATGACGAACATGTCCTTGAGGACCTGGGAGAACTTGGGGATGGACTTCTCCTTGAGCGCCATCCTGTTCTTGTGCATGCGGAAGGACGCCTGGATACGCGTGGCCGCGGAGATGACGATGGGGTCCTTCACGTCCACGCCCTCGAAGGGGTTGGCGGCCGCGGGGGGAGCCGCGGGCTTGGCCGCCGGCTTGGCTTCCGCTGGTGGCTTAGGCATGGTTCAGTCTAAGGGGGAGAAGGGTGGAACATTAGGACGTTTCATAATCATTGTTAGAACGCTTCGTCGTCATGTTTGTAAGTTGTAAAACTTGAGAGCACCACTATGTATCTTTTTTGACAGAAGAAAAATCTTGAAACATTTGTTACAAGATAAAACAATATCATTCAGATATCTTACTATCCGTCTGATAGTAGCTCGTGCGCTATCTGAGAAAGAGAACTACTATTCTACTACTATACTACTACGACCCTTACCCTATTACTTTTTATACGATAGTGCGTTTGATAGCAAATAGTGCTAATACAGTTACTTATCCAACTTTGTAGCCCGTATCATATGTGTTCTAGCAAAATACCTGCCGGTTACCTCTGCCCCAAACATTCTTATAACCGTGCATACCTGTGTCTGAAGACGTGCGGCTGTGTCTTAAGTCGTGCAGTCGTTCCATGTTGCTCGGCTAGCTCAAGATGTTCCCATGCACTTTGACCTTGCAGTTTCTTTATTTCCCTGGGCTCCATTTTCTTTCTTATTTCTTTCGAAGACGTCGTTGCGCGAAAGTGAAGCATTAACATTGCCCGCAAATCATCATCACAAACATTACTCTCCATCACCATATACGTCGTGCAGTTTTCTTCACGCTATCTTCTGCAACAAGGTTGTTGCCGCATGCCTTTCACCCCCCCCCCTCGCGCGATGTTCTTTGACCTTGACGGACATTCCATGCGATTGTCGTGACTAGAATCTCCAAGGACATTGCATAGCGCGTCCTTGGAATGACATTGACGAGTTTCTGTCGTGCAGTTGTCCTTCATCCGCCATTCCTGGCATATCCGGTGCCGCGGGAGATTATCACGACCAGCATTCCCAGCATATCCGGTCCTTATCACATTCGGTAGACGTGCAAAGATTCGCGAACAGAAATATTTCCTCATTAATTTCTCTGCCATGCTGACGAACTCATTTTCAACCACATTCTGTAGACGCAATTGTAAAGTAGAAAAAACGCACCGCATGCAAATGCTTCGAGCGCTCACGAACCCAAGGCTATTTTTACAGCCCCCATGCCATTTCGATGCTGTCAGCTATGCCGACGATGGCTGAGGAGGTCTAATCTCACGGCGCCTCGCGCGGTGCTAATTACCCCCCGCGAAGGAAAACCGCCCATCCCCACTAATCCTACGTCGCTTCACACGGCGACATAATGAGCGGGCCCATCACATATCACAATCCACACTCACTCACTCACTCACTCACTCACTCACTCACTCACTCACTCATGACCCATGACTTCAGTGGTCGTAGGGGCGTCATGACAGCCAGCCGTGCCCACAGTCCACACAGACATACTAAATACAGTCAAAACATATACAAACCATTTAGTATAGATGATAGTATAAAAGCGTTCGCAAAACTGATCTTTTTGCCAGCATATCTTTCTTATCATCATCCATATTCCACAATCTACACAGATATACTAGATACAAACCAACATGTACAAGCTATCCAAAGAACACTGTATCAAATGCACTAAGCTTTAGCACTGTTTTCCCCAACACAACTTTCTTAAGACTGGACATTTGAAATGAAAAGAAAATGACGTCTTATGTACAGTCATTTTTAAGAGTGCTAGGAGCAGTACAAGCTAGGACGAAATATCAAGGTTAAGGTCAAGAATGCGGTAATGATGTGTACAAAATTTTGACGAGCTTGTTTTGGCCGATCTCGGAGCACCACAAATTCTTCTACCAACTCCAACACATGAAGGGTTTCCTCACAATTCCCCTCAGCGATATATCTTAACATGTGTGGAACACATGTTTGTTATCTTCTAACTGTACATGAAGTTCCCCCGTCACAATCGCTGATCTGGCTAATTTGTAAGGGTAAGAATCCGGGTTCAGGGCCCGAGGCCTTCCCGCCGACTCTGACATTCACACCGAGGTACACAAGGCCGGTTTACCTTAACAGGGACTACATGCATCCTGGAACATTCTAGAGACGAAAGCCTAGATCAGGCCGCTTTACTAGGAATTATCTGGAAACATTCTAGATCAGATAGCCTAGATCAGGCCGATTAACTAGGAATTATCTAGGAATATTGATGATATTCTCTAGCCTGGAGCCAGACTCTTCAGGATGCTATATTTAAACAGTGCTCGAAGACTAATAGTTTGGTTTGTGCTGTTAATAGCCTGGAACCAGCTGCGGTGTAACCGATGCGCTTGTTCAGGCGATGAGAAAAAAAAAACAGTGCATAATTAGCCTCGCACAGCTTGCTTGGACAGGCCTGTTTTCAAGCCGCCCGATTCGAGGCTAATGTTTAATTCAAACAATCTAAACACCTCGTCAGGGACAGTAGATAAAACTGTTTAGCGCATAACGATGTTTGTTCAAACTGGAGCGCGTCAGACCCCTTACATCTGCTTGGAGTATGATTTGGCTGGACCCGCAACACGTTGGTATTCTCACCTCATCCGGGCAAATTGAGTGAGTTCTCAACGAATTTCATCGATTAAAAAAACGAATCTTTTTACGCTTTGTGTGTTTTGTTGTCTTTTCAGTAATACTTGCGCGTTTTGCATGATATTCACGTTTTAAAGTCAAGGGTAACACAAATCCAATTTAGGACGCAGCGAGGGCGCCAACGTGTCGCGGGTCCAGAGAGAGGGGGGTTTAACGCATCACAACAGCTGCTCAGGTCCCAACCAACCTAGCCTATGGATAAAGGCCCTAGCTAGATTTCAGCTTGTTTCTGTTCGCCGTTGTGTGCGCATTATTATATAGTGGAGTCGTTCTACCAAAGGCAAAGATAGCCTGGGTGCCATCTTCGTCAGTTCTCGCTAGCTCCAATACATGTTGGTAAGAGCGTGTAAGCATGGCAGTTAGCCTACTGCGGATGAAACCCAGGCTACAACAAATGCACTGCTAGAAAATACGGAAGAAAACGTCACAAACTGAGAATCAAGTAGTGCGTTTTCTCACTAGACGCCCCTTTCAAAACTGCTTATAGCCGTAGAAGAACAATCTGACGCCTTACATCTGCTTGGAGGTCTCACGTCTGTGGCGAGAGCGTGTTAAACTTCAGTCTTAAAGACGACGTCCTTGTTTGGCTCAAGGGCCGATAACATTCCGTCTTAAAGGAAACACGTCCTTCGCCTTGACTCAAGAAAGTGAAAACAACAAGACGGTCGCGTCTTGAGAACCCGTTCTTAGACCTCAGGAACTAAGGACCAGCAAACATGGGAAAAACCTTACAGAACAGGGAAGTTTCTCCTGAACGAACCCTATCCCCTCAGGCAACAAGCAGTTGTAAAGTTTCACAAACTTAAGCAACGCACCTTTTAGCGACAACCAAACTGCTGTCCACTTCAAGTGGGTCTCAGAACGACTCAGCTTCAAGACAGTAGCGTCTTAAACAACAGAGCACCCTTAATCCCTCACCTTAAGTCTCGCTAGCTCGTCTTGCCGCTACCTCTCTCGTCAGTTCGCCCCAGAAATACGCGAGCATCCAGAATTCTACCCAACATACCAGTTTTCAGGGACAATCCATTTTATATACAGAATGGGTGTGCGGGACCCTCCTTTCTAAGTTATAATCGCTTCCGCTTGATCTATTGTTGCTGCTCCCCTGTTGAATTTTATAATGAGCATCATAGTCATAATGTAAAGGAATTTTTATGTTATTTGTGAACGTTGGTGAGAGTGTTTTACCATCCCCCGGGTGTATAACGACTCTCCCCTGCAGCTGACGCAGCGACTACCCGATACCGAGGCCAGTTGGCGGGAATGCGGGCAAACAGCGCGCACACCTCCTTATTTGGAGGCGGGCCAAGTCGGGCGCCCGGACAGAAATGGAAAGAACCCCCAAAAGCCGTCCATCGAACCGCCGGTCATGACAGATAGGGGGGTGCTAGGGAAATGGATGGGGAGGATTTGCAATGAGAACTGATTATGGTGATAACCCTGAAAAGCAACATCACAGTGTTTTCTTTCCGAGCGGATTTTATCCAACTAAGAAACTTTAACAAATACTTTGATTGGAGAATTATTAACAGTTGTCGCCTAGCTGTCAAATTTAACAGAACCGACTTGATACAGAGAGCAACGTTAGAAGACATTACCAACTGGGAAAAACTTGATATAAAAGAGTACAAGTAATATTTACGTTTTGCAACTTTTTCGTCTTAAATTTGAAATCTCACCGAAGGCTACCTTTCCACTGGATGGAGACCGTTCAGCGACCAAACTGAATTTGTATAACCCATGAGTTTATAAATTGAATATGGTCCATGTAAACATATGATTTGAAAGACAACAATACATATACTGTAATATTATACAAAAGCTATAAAATTCACACGTTAGTTTGAAGTACTAAAGTAATGAGAGATTTGGTCAACGGTCGCTGCCTTGGTGTACATGTACAGGGATGTTACTATTGTTAGATCCGACCGAGTTTGACTGAAGTTTACACAGCCCGCTTGTCTGTGAAGTCGGGGTTTAGAGAAGTCCGGTCTATATGGAGAGCAAACACGGACACGCGAGCAGCCGGGTGTTTGGTCAGACGGCAGGGTGTGAACGTAAGGGAGGGAAACTGGGTCGGGATGGGGGAATTAACTTTGTTAGCCTCCAACAGGCTTCCCAAAGGGGTTGTGGATAGTAGAATTAGGCAAAAATAGGGAGAGGGATTGAACAGAAGAGTCGGCGAGTGGCCGGGATTTTTGGTCAGACGGCAGGGTGTGAACGTATTAAAGGGAGAGAAACTGAGTCGGAAGGGAACTTTGTTAGCCTCCAACAGGCTTTCCAAAGGGGTTGTGGATAGTAGAATTAGGCAAAAATAGGCATAGGGAGACTGATTGGACAGAAGAGTTGGCGAGTGGCCGGGATTTTTGGTCAGACGGCAGGGTGTGAACGTATTAAAGGGAGAGAAACTGAGTCGGGAGGGAACTTTGTTAGCCTCCAACAGGCTTTCCAAAGGGGTTATGGCTTTGTTAGCCTCGACCAGGCCTTTCTTAGGGGGTAGCAATAGTAGAATTCGTCAAAAATAGGGAGAGCAAGATATCAAAACCAGAAGTTCCGCTGCAGTACCATAACAAGCCGCTACGGAGCGTAAATCTACCCATTTTGAGGTCTCATCAAGACCTACCCACATACCAAGTATCAAGACAACTCCTGTCATCGGTTACGTCATTATTTAGAACCAAATAAAGGTGCACTCTGTTGTTCTCACATCGTCTATCATTTGGGGCAAAGGGCAACTATGTTTTCTTTAAAGTCCCACTCCTCTGACAACCACGCATTATTTTTAGACCTCGCGAAAGTCAAGACGTCTTACAAAAATAAGGAAAGGGGCACTTTACTTAAGACGTGTTATGTCTTTGTAGCCACAAGTCTGTTACAAGACGGGAAAACACGTTAAGTGGCCGCCTGTATCCGACATGCCTCCCCTGGCAGCTCTGACGTCATAGTTTAAGGCTTCAAACATCAGTGTTTATAGCGTTTGGATACACTCTGCAGCCGCACTTGTCTTTCTGATAATGAAACATTGTTGTAAGTTTTATTCTCTGACGTCAATCAGTAATTCCTGTCGGGAAACAAAAGATAAATTTGGTATTTTCCGGACAACTTCTAAATTCTCTCCCCGCAAAAAAAGAATTTAAAAAAAAGATCAATGAAAAAAAATAAAACAAAAGTGTCTAAATTTCATCAACCGACGTCAAATAGAAACGAATGCCAAGAAATAAAGGACTTTGTATTGCGTTGTTTTTTTACTTAAATGCTGTTTTCTTCGATCTTCAGAAAATCGCAAGAAAGATGGTGAGAGTCAGAAGAGGTTGGAGCAGCGACATTTTTGCGTCATGACGTCACCGCCCCCTGACTTTCCCCCTCTACACCCACAAACACGGCGGGAGGCTTTTAAACTCTGACGTAAGTACGCCATTCTCGGGTCCTTCTGAGCGCAGCATGTTTAGATAAGGAGTAGGAGAGCTCGTTTTGAAAGTTCTGTGTGATCTAAACCACTTCCCGAGATAGCCGTAAGGCTCTCTGTGTGTTTACTTCAGCGCGGGGACCTTAAGCTGCCATCCTTAACGTTAATGAAAAAATGTAAGTGCAAGTTTTTGTAAAATTACAGGCCACATCTGTGTCACTTTGATGTTGGCGAAAAAGTTTTTCTTCAAAAATGTAAAAGAATGTCTTAAAATGTCCTTGTGGTGTAAACAAGCTTCTTGAGATAGCCGTAAGGCTCTTTGTATGTTTACTTGAGCGTGAAAACCTTGAGCTGAGGCCTCAACGTTAATGGACGGATGTAATCTTGAGAACATTTTTGTAAATTTTTCGGCGCATCTTTTTCATGGCGACTGTTTTGGTGAAATCGTTCTTTATTTTCTTTAAGAATGTAGTAGTGCGTCTTCAAACGTCCTTATTTAGCCTTTCAAAGGAACCTTTTTTGGGTCGCCTTTCCAAGGAACTCAAGACCTCTAAGGAACTGATGACCTCTAAGGACCTCACGCATGTCTAAGAACCGTTTCTTATCCCTGACGTCTTCGTGTTAGTGTCTTCTTGTCTGCGTTTTGTCATCTTGTTTGGACAGTAACACCCCCCCCCCCCATATATAGGAAGCTACAGCACATACATCATTGTTATGTGCTATTTGTAACCTCGGACACTTAAAGGCTGTGAGGAATAAGAAACAGATGCCCGTGTCTTAAGAAGATACGAGGCGTCTATTTTAGTCTGACAATTTTTACAGCTATTTTGCTCGCAGTAAATGGTCAGAAGGACTCTCCAGGGCAAGGTATGGTTTAACTTGACCACTTAGAAATAAATGCCATTTTTCTTTTAAAAAATGAATCCTTCAAAAACAAGCGGATAACATATTCTGTCATTATCGCCTAAGTATAGACAATCCGCCAGAATCGTCTAAATGGCGACTATGTTTTCATTACTGTACCTGCAATCATATTATATGCAAGATTAAGGAAGAGAAACTTTCTGGGGGGGGGTGTAGTGGTTTTCCTCGCTCTTGACACACTGACCGACTTTAACAGTCCGTTTAGAAAGAAAGAAGAAGCTATTTACGAAAAAGATGCCATCAAATTCTGGACAGCTTCTAACAAGGCCCGATCCCCTCAGTGTTAGCAACAAATAAGGTCTTTTGGATGCATTTCGGAACAACTTCTTCATCGATGATCACTACATTCTTTATTTTCATTACACCGAAATGTCTTCACAGCCCTGCGCTAAAGAAACCACGTGGTGGGAAGAGAGCTCTTGGATCTGGCGGATTCTGGCCAAATGTTTTCACACAGAATAATTGATACTGATACATGTGTCATGTTCGTTTGCTGTATGGCTATACAAACACTTGTTTTATGTATGTATCTCCTCATTGATTAAATGTCTATAATTTAGGGTGAAAACTCATGAATGAATTCGCTTCAGAATCATAAATAAGCCTTTTTACGCCTGAACGATAAAGAAAATACCATACGAAGAGAATTCTCTAGAACCCGGTCAAATCTGCAGCCTCGGGCGCAGGTCTGGGGCATCTCAGTTGTCACTTAGGCACGCCCCCTGGCGGCTTCCCCGGAGCTACAGGCGATATCGTATCACGCTGTATTTGCGTCAGCGGCTTCTCTGTTTACCTTGTAAACCACCCGAGCTCTGATAGCCTCTCAAACAGGCTTCGCGTGGCGGTTATGATTTCAGCGGCTTCTCTGTTTACCTTGTAAACCACCCGAGCTCTTATAGCCTCCCAAACAGGCTTCGCGTGGCGGTCATGATTTCAGCTGAACTCTGTTTACCTTGTAACCACCCGCGCTCTCATAGCCTCTCAAACAGGCTTCGCATGGCGGTTATGATTTCAGTGGCTTCTCTGTTTACCTTGTAAACTACCCGAGCTCTCATAGCCTCCTAAACAGGCTTCGCGTGGCGGTCACGATTTCAGCGGCTTCTCTGTTTACCTTGTAAACTACCCGCGCTAGGATAGCCTCCCAAACAGGCTTCGCGTGGCGGTCATTATTTCAGTGGCTTCTCTGTTTACCTTGTAAAACACCCGCGTTAGGATAGCCTTAGCCTCTACCGGGCTCCAGAGGCGGCTGGAAAGAGTAGAAATTGGCCAAATAGACAGAAAAACATGAAAGAGGAGTTAGTCTGCTATAGGGGTACAGTTTGCCGTGGATGGCATATTGGACCCTCTCTCCGTAGCCTCCGTACCCTTGGCATACTATTCACTCTATTAGGCCAATTTCTACTATTTTTTCAGCGATCCCGCGGGGCCTGGTAGGGGCTAGGATAGCCTCGCAATAGGCGTCGTAGCTATAGGTTTGCTACATCTTCTAAATTTTTCGTTCTCGTTTTTTCCAACAATTGAAGGCATCTGCATGCTCAAGGAGCGCACAAGACCGTATCCATTACAGAGCGACATACTGAAAAGATGGGGCCACATTTTCACATTTTTGTTGCCTCCCTAAAAGGCCTGCTTCTAGGCTAACGCCAGGCATTCCAACAGGGCATGTTCTAAGATAAGATTAACGTTTAATCTCGTTAGTTTGACGCGAAAGTGTTGCGTTTATGTCGCGTTACTTGTGTTCGTCACTTATCTGGTGTCGCAAACTTTGTATCGTGGTATTCCCGTTCTTTTTCTGTGAGCGAAAGTGATTGGGTAGAAAAGGGAAAGTGTTTTGGCTTGCAAGAATAGTGCCGACTATTTTAGGATATCCTCTGATTGATTGACTTATACACACATGTCTAATATCAAGATTTGAAATTTCGATAAGCGGTAGACTGTAGAGAGCTTGACCTTATAGCACAACGTGCATGTATGCTAAACTATATATAGACATGAAATCCTACCTCTAAACTCTACCTACCAAGCAGTAACCTACTTTTGCCTATCTCTGTATGGGTTGAATTTTGTAGTTTGAAGACTTGCACCTAGTAAGTTGTAGTGTCTCTATTTATTGCCCAAAGAACTTATCGTTGATTCTTCAACTTATATTATATGGGTGTCAGTCTATGTATAGAAACGTAATCTTATATCAGATTTCAACACTAACATGTACCCAAATCAGGTCCAGATCGGAAGTTCGTTTTCTCTCGCTACCAGCAGTATACAAGTCTTACACCTTAAGAAAACCGAAAAATTGAGTCTCAAAGTCTTCCAGCTCCGGAAGAAACCAGGACATCCCTAAGGCACGACTTGAGAAGAAAGAATTCCGCTAAAAATATCCGCGGACCGGGGACGGTACATTCCGCCAGCCCTCTTTGAGTTCCCTCCTCAAATCTCCAGGAAAGGAAAAATATTCAACTTCCGAAAAATAAAATCGTCGATTTTGTTTTCCTAATTTCCGCACAGCAAGGTCGCGATGGGATCTAAATTTGTCGGTTCTTCCTTATTCTGAAGTGAAGGTTGGGAGGGGGGCGGTACACACCACGGCTGTCATAGCTCTGATCAATGGATCCCTCTGTCACACCATAAAAGGTAAGGGCAGCCCTAAATACCCAACAATAGAACAGGCCGCCGCCGGGAAAAATACTACGATAAATTCAACCGCAGAAAACGATATGGTAAAGTAATGTAACACAAAGACAGAGCTGTAAAAAGAAGTTATGAGGCTGTGGCTAAGGAACAATTCTAAGGATCTCTCGGAGTGGTGGTTCCGTATATAGTATAAGTGCCCGTTCGGAGGAATGCGCGCTATGCACGGCATCTACACTCTAAGCGCTCCCAACCAAAGAAATACAACCGACCCTAAAAACCGCACCGAAACCTACATCCAGCTTCAACTTTATAAAACACGGGAGAGAAAACCGCTCTAAAACTACTGCTCTCTCTCTGGCACACATACCGAAGTCTAGCGTGTGTCTGGCTAACTGTGTTGGATTGAGCCCAACATGGCATCACGCCTACCTAGTGTGGGTACCGCCTCTCTTTCTATACCCGTGCTACATCTTCTTCATCTAGATTGTCCTCTCCATCTAACTATGAAGCTAACAGAATATATACAATCCTGTTGTAGAGTTGTGAAAGGAAAAGGAAATACTTGCCTCTCAGTAGGACGGTGAACGAAGGAAAATCCCTTGCAGCGGACGGAGTGTCTATCCTAGCCGGACCCGAGTGGAGAGTGCGCAGAGACAGGCCTGCCCCACAGTTTAATATGGGCCCTCTGCCATGTATGCTGAATATGTGTAACCTGACCCCCGTCACTGCCACCGTTGCTATGGCAAATATGCACGCATCATCAGTTGTAAGTCGTCTGCGCCAATCAGAGCGCGCGGCTGCGGTCCCGTGAGGAGGGGCTATAAATGTGCGGGAGGACCGGACCGGCGGATATTTAAAGGTCGGCTTGGCGAGAGCGCGGCGCGCGGGAAAGTCGGACGGCGAAGCTTGGAGCTCGCATGGATATATATTCATCAAAATTCACTCTTCTTCTGTATCTGTATAGCTGGTATACTATAACCACCCTTCCGCGTAACACACCAGCTTCCGTATCTGTGTCTCTACAGCCGGTATAACTACACCAGCTTCGCAGGCACGCGGCGCGGAAAAGTCGGACGGCTAGTGTTGGAAGCTCGCATGTATACATATTCATCAAAATCCGCTCTTCTTCTGTATCTGTATAGCGGTATGGTGTAACACACCAGCTCCGCAGGCACGCGGCGTGGTAGCATGTATACATATCCATCAAAATCCACTATTTTTCTCTATCTGTATAGCCGGCATAACCGCCGTTCGGAGTACCACACCAGCTTCGCAGGCACGCGGCGCGGTAGCAGCTGGTTAGAATACACGAACGACCTAGGCCGGTCACACCTAACTTTTGCACATACAGCTTCAAGCGTTGTTTAAGCTATCTAGTGAGGATGCCCCTACTGGAATTGGTGGCAACGAGTTCCACGTAGAGTACTTTCAAATCGTTGTTGATTTGACGTTCAGATGATAACGTCTCGAGTGAGATTGAGACGGCGAAGCAACGACTGACATTTCCTCCTTCTAAGGATGGCCCAGGGCTTCTTAAACACAACTAAGACACTGACGAGCCCTTGTCAAGACTGCCAAGACGCTGCGACACTACTTCTCGTATCCATAAGTAAAATACGTCCCAGAACTGTGTCATCTTAACAGCTGTTTGAGACGCCGCAAGACAGTACGCTACATGACGTCAAGTCGTGACGTCAGACTTGAAAAAGTAAAATCGTCGCTACAGCAGTTTCGACTGTATATCCTCAGTTCTGACAGTAAAAAGAACACTGATCCACCAAAATATCAGCAGTTATAGAAGAAAAGTTGGCTTTCCTAACCTCAGCAAGAATGATTTGTATACGCAGCAACCCATATATTTTTTTCGGTCTACTGAACTTGCAACGTCTTCCATCTGGCGTTTTCTACCATTACTTTATGATTATGTCGGAACCTCGGAACATCGGTTCTGGGAACTATTCTGTTCAATCGCTGGTTCCGACAAAACAACCTTCATTGTTTTTCAAACTTGTCCACTCAATTGTGCTATGTTTCATTGTGACTAGCTGTTGTATGACACGTATTTTTACGTGCTTAGAGTAACGTAGCTTATATTCTATGGTATTATTACTTCGCACAGCTGGCTTGCGCTGACTATTTCTTTGTTTCATTCCAATGTTTGACGATCATAGACTGCTACCTACTGATAAACATTTACTTGTGTATTTGTTTGTTTCCACTGGTATGTTTGTAATTATTGTCATATTTGTGTGTCTTGATCCTATGTTGGATTATTTTGTTATAACTGTACACGGGACTCTTTTGGGCATCAGATGATTCATCAAATATTCATTAATGAATAGATAAATTTGATTTCAAATGAACGGACTCTCCCTAATTAAGATCAATGACATAAAACTGTATTGTGTTAACGTCGTTTTCCTTACATGCATCTGTTGCGTAGTTTCTCCGTTTATAAGGACATGTGCTGGAAAGGCTGTCGTCTTGTCTCATTCTAACGACCGGCGTGTATTTCCAAACCGACTATGATAGCGATATCACCCCGGGGGATCCACCCCGCGCTATACATATCCCGGGGTCACGTGACCACGTGCGTCATCAGTAGACACAGTTGCTGCTGTCATTTCGGTGCGTTTCGCTGCGGTGGCTCCTTCTGGAAAACGTGTCAAGGCCATGGACGTGTCCGTCAGCCAAACCGCAGCTGGTGTTGGGTTACAAGAACTGGTGTTGGGTTACAAGAACTGGTGTTGGGTTACAAGAACTGGTGTTGGGTTACAGCTTCTGGTGTTGGGTTACAACAATTGGTGTTGGGTTACAAGGCAGCTTCCCGGAAAACGACCAGTGAGTATACTCGATGATAGCGCTTCGCTCCGACCGCTTCTGCAGCGCATGTAGTACGTATCATTGTAGCAACCGTTGGTAGGTTGAAGGTTAATGATATTGAACGCGAGCACCGAATGGTTTGTACAGAATTATGCAGTATCTAGTACTAATGGTAGAACTGCAGTGTCAGGATTAATAAATGCTGCAGTTCACGTTTGTACAAAGATAAGGATAATATCAATAAATCATCTATGCAGTGAGATAGTCAAATAAGTACGAAAAATTGTTCATGTAATACGTGTGAACGAACATTCCATGTAAGTTGAGATTGTAGTAAAGCTTTATTTGCAAGTTCATGCCCGAGGGCTACAACATCAGACAATGTATAGAAAAAGTATACAGACAGTGCAAGTTGACAATGGTGACAAGTGGAACAATTCACTAATCTAAGAACTCGAAATTAAGATACGGAACTACGGTGAAAAAGAACTACAATAAGATCAGAAAATTCTATTGTCTATTTTCCGAATATCAAAATGACTTACACGGATTTTTCAGCGTATTACAAACGTCAACCCACATTTTTCTTCTCAAGTAGATATACAATGTACAACATTGTTATCCCACTGATTCCCACACAACTTTACATAATCCATTTTGAGCAAATGTACATGTACGGGCAGATCAAACTTTACAACCTCAATCTTCAACTGCGTGTATCAAAGGTTCAGCAATGTTGTACTAACAATACTTTCAACCATCCTCTAGAAAAATATAAATGTATCAAATTCAATCAACCACAAAAGCTTATAGTAGGGCCTATACAATTAAGTCCATATGATACGATCATATAGTACCAATGCATTGCAATCAAACTCTAAAACATATCGTTGCACTAGATTCTACCAACTGTAATATACAGTAGACTAAAATACAGCTGGACTCGAATGTAGCAATTGCCAATAACGAATTGAACAGACTATAAGTACAAGAATCATTAAGGCTCTACAATGTACAAGATTTCTCTCTGTTAAAGCGTGGAATGTTTCGTTATTTGTTTTCCTCATTATCATGTATTCAAGAGTTCAGGGTTAGCATCTGCAGAGTACTGCCATTTGAGAAAGTTCTTTCACCAGTTGTTTTTCTTGCAACCAGTTCATATGGACACTTGATACTTAGCCGTCATTTCCCATTTGCGTGCATAAAACAACATGCTATACCAGTACTCTTGGTGCAATTGTATCACTGGTTCCTATAAATTAGTATTCAAGACAGCTGTTACGTACTTGTGTACTATGAGTGAAAAAATCAACTATGTCATAAGGTTGATCAAGAACTAAAGATCTCGGTACACTTGTGGTTTCTGGAGGTCAAAGACATGAAATCTCAAACCAGACAAATCAACAGTCAGAGTGGAGCTAACATGTTACATGAACCACAGGTAGAAATCAGCGCAATGTGGTTAGAACCTAGCCTTTCAGACCAAAGGTTTCCAGGAACTGGGTGTGTGATGCAGCCCAGTAGTTTGACTCCAGGAGTTTCTTCTTCAAACTCTGCGCGGCCTCAAACGCACTGGGTCCATTCTTCAGGATCTGGATGATGCGCTTGGACAGGGTTTTCGCAGCCTCGCGGTCGTCATCTTCGATCTCTACGATCGTGCGGTCGAACTCATAGCCTTGTGTCTTTAAGAACCAGGCGAGGCCAGACTTGTGGGAGACCAGGACTGGCACCCCTGCAGCGATAGCCTCGAGACCGACAAGTCCGAATGGCTCTGCACGAGACGGCATCAGGACGACGCTGGCTTTCTCCATGTCTTCTTTCAGCTCTTTCTGTGTGCCGTACTTCAAGGGGTTGAAGTAAAATGTACTCTTCCCCATGTTGGCTTGGATGATTGCCTTGCTTTCCGGGAAATCTTCAGCACTGACACCACGGCCTCGCCACTTTGTGTGCGGTAGTTTGTCGATCACCTCGCCCATGGCAGTCGCTGACAGATCGTAGCCTTTCAGCCTCTCCACTCCTTTGACCCTGCCGACGGACAGCACCCCTTGTACGATGCTATCGATATATTTGACACTTGCTGTGCTGAAGATGTCGGATGGCTTAGGCAGAAACTCGTAGTGGGGTTGAAAATCTCCCGTCTCACGCCTGTAGTAGTCATGCATGTATGGGCCCACTGAGATGATGACGTTAGCATGTTGTAGGTCTTCCAGAATGCTTTTCTGCTCATCTCCGATGCTCATCACCTTCTCATCACCTTTGTACTGATTGGTGTCTTCTGGGACCACGTGCGTGACTTGGACGAGTGTGGCGTCAGGAAACCGTTGCTGCTTGATTTGTCTTGCCGCGTGGCTTGTGATGGGCACGTGACCGACGATGAAGTCTACCCGAGGAAGTTCTGGATAACGAGCCTTGTGGTCAAAGGTCAGCCAATCAAGACAGGGCTCTCTCTTGTCACGCTCGGAGGTTGTTGGAAAGATGAGCTGAACCCCATCAGCAGCTGCATCCTTCTCATCGTCTTGCGTGGCTTCCAGGACTGTGCTGTAGACCTCTGCTCCGTTGGAAGCCAGGAGGCCCGTCATCTGGCAGTGGATGGTGGAGACGCCGCCCTTTGCAGTGCCATACTCATCGTTGAGCAACAGCACCACAGGCTTGTCTCCAGGTCCTGGAAACAGGCACAGACAATCGCACATTCAATCGGCATCTTTAACTGACCTTGTTTCCTAAATTACTTGATATCAAGATGTATGTTGAGAAGCACTAGTGAAGCTTATCATAACATCGATTGTTTGAAAAGTATTCTTAAAGTGTCTAAACATTTGTATAAAAGCTGACTCACGCTCTTATATGTAAATATTGGCAGTAGCAAAAAGCTCTCCAATTAGACTAGTTTTAAACTGCGTGGTATTTTTATTTACCTTGTATTTTCAAATAATTCAATTTTCTAACATCACTTATGTTGCAAAAGGAATCCTGTTGAAAATAAAGCAGAAAGGAAGGAAATAGCTTTTAGCCAGCAAGCTCACCCCGACTTGTTGACTTCTTGTTGATTTGTAGTTCTTCCAGCTGGGCTCTCAAAGTGCGGATTTCCTCACGTAGCTGGTCTCTGGTCTGCTGTTCCTCCTGATGCCCCTCACGAGAAGACTCTCCGGCTGCCGGCTGGTTAGCAGGCGGCCCGCCCGATGTATCTGCCGGCCGCTTGGCTGGTTCGGCCTGTAAAATCGCATTCCAAAGTTAAATAGAACCTATCAGCTGCAGGTGAATATAGAAAACATTTTGTAAATTTTAGGCAATGAAGCCAACTTGGTGTCAATACCTTAGTCCGGCCTGCCTCCTGTGCTAGTTTGTCCATGCCAAAGTCACTCAGCTCCTTCTGAAGTTTGGCTATGGATGCTTCTCGGTCCGCCTCCATCCACTTCAATAGCACGTTATGGGCCTGGGAACTCGGAGTTTGGTTCTTTGAAGTCTGACAGTAGAAGAGTAAATGTTAAATTCAGTGACACTGAGATTCAGGCGTACATATTTTCGCAGAATAATCCAACTTTCAAACTTTCACCAAATGTTAAAGGAACCAAATATAATTACTTGGATAATGGTCAGCCCGAGTCCAAGTGCTCCGGCCAAATCTTCCACCTCATGTGGTTCTTTCACGTTTCGCGAGAATCGGTAGAATAGTTTCTTCAGCTCTTTCTCTGTAATGGATGAAACAGGGACATGATTGTGACCTACAGCGACCTTGCATAGATTATAATTCTAGGTGTCATCAAAAAATGGAGAAACTGAAGCGTCGCCAAACAGTTATATTATGTATTTAGTTCCAAAAGATTCCGTATATCCCAGCTATGCCGGGTTGGTATTCCTGGAATGTTACTCGCAGGCGCAGTAGTAACAAGCTCAAGATTCCTTGGGAGGTCAGATAAGATCTCCCGGGAGGACCACCCTCCTGCCCCCTCCTGTGCTGTGTTTCCTTGGCCGCTCATTTATCTCTGTTTAGAAACAAGAGTTCCACGACCTCATATCTCCATGAACAATTCTATTCATGCAAATGACTTACACATTTGCATAATATATGCTTGGTCATAAACACCTTTATCTAACTTACACATGTTGCAATATTGACAGTCCTATACTTTTCCAATTAGATGAATTAAGGTGTTTTTGCATTAATTGTTCAAATTAGGAATTTATTTGCATAATTGGTATCTGTTGATGCTCGACTTTCCATAAACTACATATGTTACATGTATTTGAGTCCGATAATGGAAAACACTGCAAATATAGATTTTCCTCATTAGCTATGCAAATTAAGTCCCAATTAGCATGATTTGCACTTCATTGTGTACACCTCTATCTAAGCTACCTGCATACTAAATATCATGGAAATCCGTTGTTCCTTTGTTCAGTTATTCTTCTTAGAAGATTTTCACAAAAACGCCCCTGCAGTTCCAGAGCAAGCTGCTAGGGAGCCAAAACCTACACCATTTCTTTATTACATCACAAGCTATCTGCCACCAAAAAATCAAGACCACAGCACGTCCAGGTCAAAAGATACAAAAATTTCTGCTGCAGTACCAAGGTCACATACCAGGGGGCCCAAAATCGACCTTGAATTTCGGCTTCACCCGCCCACATACCAAATATCATCATAATCCATCAAGAGGCTCTTGAGTTATGCTGACTAGAGTGGTCCGGAAACACAAACAAACAGACAGACAAACAAACAAACAGACAGACACACCCAAAACAATATCTCCATTTTTCATGGAGATAATTACCGTTGCCGGTGTGTTACTACTCGGGACCAACCACTAATGCTGTCTCTCTACTAGAGCATTTCTCAGAATGGAACTCTGGGCAATTAGCCTGTCTGAAGGAATGTTTGAATCAAGGATTCGAATTCATTAATAAATTAGTGGAAAAGTCAAAATGTCCAATGTCTCTTGGCTGTAACAATAAGTAGACCTTAGTTGCGATGTGCCGAAACATAGCTTAAAGATGTTAGTCATCAACACCACTTACATATAGCCACTCAATCGGCGCCATGGCAATACGTTTTATTGTCTCTCTTGTTATTGATTGATCTTTTTATCAAATTTAACCTTACCTTTTCTCTCTATACGTACCTTCCCTTTCCTTCATCTCCCTTCTCAGGAAGTCCATGATGGCGGCTGTACCTTTCTTACAGACCTTAGGAGGAGGGTATGTCAGGGGGTTTCCGCTGATTGCCACGATGTACAGTTGGGCCAATTGATTCAGAGCCAGGGGAAGGTGGGAGATTCTGTTATTATCCAATATAAGCTCCAAAATGTTTGACAGTTTCATGATTTGTTCAGGAACTGATGTGAATCTGTTCCGAGAGATGTCTAAGTGCGTCAACTGCCCCAGTTCCCCAACACCGTCCGGTAGTGACTCCAAGCCACTACTATCCAGATATAAAGTATGTAGATTCTTCAGCCTGCCGATGTCTTCAGGTACAGGTGAAGGTCTGCCCTCCCCAGCCCATTTCCCCATGCGCAGCCTCACTAGACCCTCCAGCTGCAGCACCTGTCTGGGGAACTCAGCAAACTGACAGCTGGAAATGTCTATGGCTCTCAGTCCCGTGAGCTGAGCGATCTTGTCAGGGAGATACTTAAGAGGGTTGCTTCCTACCGTCAACATCTGAAGTTTAATAAGTGAACAAACTACATCTGGTATTTCTTTGAACCCATTGGCCGACAGGTCAATGTTCTGCAGGTTAGGTAAAGTAGCGATTGTCCGGGGCAGTTGTGTCAGCAGGTTGTTGTCAAGTTTAAGTTCGCGAAGCTTCTGTAGTTGACCTATCTCCTCGGGTATGCTCGTCAGCCTGTTGTTAGACAGGTCAAGGCGTTCGACATCTCTGGCGTCAAACACCTCGGCTGGGACGGAGGTCAGTTCTTTGCCGCTGAGGTCGATAGTGAGCAAGTTATCCACCACTTTAGGTTGGAGGGCTGAAAAAAAGTTGAAAATAAATTGCTTTGAAGTCTTATTAGGAAATCTGTTACAGTAAAGTCTTAAAACGTGGTACAATGTAAATATATTGCAACTTACATAAATAACTCTCAAAGAAAAGTATCCACTTACTTGTACTTGATAAAGCAACACAGAACGCACTGAATGCAAAATATGAATCTAGCTTCATGTCATTTACATGTAGAAATTTCGCTACCCTTTTCTAAAGTCACTGTTCGAAGAATGTTCTTGTAACTGACATAATCTAATGGTTTTTTTTCTTATAGTTATTCTTTAGTCGCTTCTATGTGATAAAAAAAGCAAAGTTTACAAGTCACAGAATTATACAAAATCTTCGTGATAAACGTGACGACATTGAAGTGAAAATGATAGAGCCGGTTCTCTTCTATCAGAAACCGTCAGTGGTCAATGGTAAAATACAGCTCACCAAAGTTAAGATGCTTCAACCATCGTCTTTCCCGATGTCTTACCCTGCAGGAAACAACAGGATTTCAATGGTAAGAGGTCCAAGTAGTGATTTTTCTAAGCAAAATGTGTACAACAAAATTTTGATACGAGAGGCATCAGGCTGAACGCAGTAGTCGGATATATTTTGGACTTACTTTGAATAGCTGGAACACCTGCAGCACGTCCTCTTGTATTGCAAGCTCCTCCGTTGTCTTCGCTTCCACCACCCCACTCTATTTTTGACACAAAAAGTTACCATCAACGTCAAATGTTTTAATGCTTTAAGTTGTGGGAAATGTGTTTCAATTAAGATGATAATCATGTTTTATCTCTTTTACTTGTATATCTTAAAATAGGATGATTCAAAGTCTTTATACACGAGTAGATCTACTTCAAAAACGTCAACAGAAAGCGCCAAGGATTGAAGTTAGATGAATATGACGAAGTCACAAAACCTCACTTACACGATAGAATCTGGCCTTAGTGACGGTGTTGGCTCCAGCCTTCAGTAGAACTTTGACACACTTGGGGTGTCCGTTATGAGCCGCATGATGAAGGGGAGTCCAATTCTGTAGGCAAAACAAAGTGTCAGATGGTCCACAGGATTTACAAGATAACCATGACAAGTCTGACCATCGGTACACTGGTCTCTTAAAGTTTACCAAAAGATTATAATTGCTAAGGAACATTAGACTGCGTGCACTGGGTTCCTGGGCCATACATTATCTACACATTGGTAAATTGTTAAAGAAGAAACCATTCCAAATGTATTATTTATTTATTTGTTCTTCAATTTGTATTTTATATGAAGAAAATTTAGTTATTGTTAAAACTAAGTTCTGTTATCACTCACAGTATACATAAAGGAATCAATTTTACCCATAGAAACAGGTCTGCCTACATGTTTAAGCCCCCAGGGAATAGACATAGTGTGTCTGAGAACAAAAGTAACTGTTGGTTTATTTGCAGGACCAAGTCTCATGCCATATCTCAGCGGGTCCATGGTCACCCCACGTGCACATGACTCTACAGTGAGCAAACTTACCTCGCTCGTCCGTGCATCAATGTCTGCTCCAGCTGTCAGTAAAGCTTGTAAAGTTCCTGTGTGTCCTTTATTGGCAGCACAATGGAGAGGGGTCTGTTCCTGCATAGAGAGCATGAACACATCTTTGTGTCACCCATTAAACAATGCTGTGTATGATACATATTTTGGGTTCCAATTCAAGCCCGTAACATTACAATTGGACCGACAATGTAAACTCTATCCGATACAGACACGTAAGCAGCTGTATCGATGTGACACTCGGTTGCCTGTGAGGGAAGCCTGTACAGTTTCTATCAGAGTATCTGATGTTTATAACAGCAGGCCGACCTGTCAATTCCAGTGTCATTTTCTACGTCTTGTGGCTCTTATACAGACTCAGGACAGACAACATTAAACAGCAAAGTTACCGAGTAGCGGGATCGTGCGTCAACCGTGACTCCAGCTGTGAGTAAAGCTTGTACAGTTCCTGTGTGGCCGTTCCGTGCTGCAAAGTGGATGGATGCCCCTTCCTTTACAGAAACAAGACTCGGAATTAAGCAAACATGAACTTAATTGTGGCCTTCGCAGCCTTCCAGGAAATTCCCGTGTAGTGAACTTTGTCAGATGCACTTAGTTATAACGCTTTAAGAATCACCAGCACAAAATGGTGATCTTTAAACGATCAAGGTCATCTGTAACACTACCCGCTTCAGTGTTGAGAAGGAAAAACAAATTGCTTGCTCTTGTCATGAAGTTGTGCAAACAACAAACAAACATGTGAACTCACGTTGCCGTCTTCAGCATTGACATCGACTCCCTCGGCCAGGAGCTGCTGAACTCTGACCTCGTTACCTCGCCCGGCGGCATCTCTCAGCTCCTGTGGAAAAGAACCATCCAGCCAACATTAACTCTTTGTTAGTCCCGGCTCCGTAGGTCCTACTGTATACATTAGTATTTAAGATGCATGTGTTATTCACCATCTTGTAGACCAAACTTGCTAGAATTGCTGCTCATCGATTCTTGCTTGAAGGGAAACTTGCACCGGAAGAAAAAACCTCCGGGGGGTTGGACCACTGGATTCTTCGGGCCTTTTATTATTCTGTTTAGGTGGGTTATTATGTTACAATGATATTGTTAGTGTCATTTATGTTCTCAACATTCAACAAGTTGGACGATTGACATGCTCATCCTCCTTTCCGATTTCTACCGTTGATAAGGCTCATGGTGAATCTGGTACAGCCATGCTTTATTCGTTCAAACTGTGGCCTTCACACACAAATAGACCTTTATCAACCTTTCTATATTACAAGAAGAAGAGTTTCACCAACCTTTTCTTTCTCCTCCATGGCCGTAGATCTGCTGCTGTCAAACACACAGGTGCCTCGTGATGACGCCTTAAATCCGTCCGGCCAGATTCAGCAGATTCTGAAGTAGTTTTTCCTTCTCTATAAAAAACAATGGTAAATCCTCAACTCAAGGTGGGTTTTTTTTCCGTCTAGCTAAGTAGTAGTGCAATGCGGCTTCTCTCCTGTTTCCGTTTTCACCCAAATCATGGTTGCGATTAGATTGCTTACAGGGCACTCCTCTGTGGTGGTGTAAGCGGTAAAGTAGCCCCGCTGCTTGGCCATATGAAGGAAATTTGGTGGATCGGGGGTGCGATTCCCAACTCCAACATAGGTGATGGAATGCATTCGTCATTTAGGATGGTGGCGTTACGCCCGTGGCCCGTGTGTGTGAGAGCTTCATGCAAAACACTTATGGGGAGGGGTAGTGACTTGGTTCGTTATATACTCAATGATAAACGAGGTTTAGATACAATTTTAAATCGTATCATGGATAAAGTATCATAAACCAAGACTGACAGGTGTTGTTGCTAGGAGAGTCAGTAGGTGTAAACATGCAGGTGTCCAAAGGTACCCCATGTGTATGAAGCCGTGCAGATGTTTGGTGTCACTTAAGGTCACGATACTTTGAATAACGTCATCAAAGACGGCACAACAGTAACAACAAGTTTTAAAAACGGGGCCAGTAAATACACAGATTATGCCTGCCCCCCCCAATAAATACACAGATTATACCCCCCCTTAAATACACCGATTATGACCCCCCGTAAATACACCGATTATACCCCCCAGTAAATACACCAATTATGACCCCCCCGTAAATACAGTTTATGACCCCCCCGTAAATACACATATCATGACCCCTCCCAGTAAATACACAGATTATACTCCCCCCGTAAATACACAGATTATCAGTTTATGACCCCCCCCCCCCTCCCGTAAATACACAGATTATGACCCCCCAGTAAATACATAGGTGACAACCATGCACGGCACCCCCTTCCCATCACAAGTATACATTACTAAACAAACAGAAATGTTACACATGTAGTAACGCATCCACCATGTTGGTTCAATGTCCGAAGGTCACAGGTGCTTTGTTCAAGGTAAACAACATTGTGTCCGTTTTCTATTCGTGTTGGCAGCAAAATAAATTTAAAAATAAAAATAAAAAAGATGTGGAACATCCTTAAAGCTGTATAGTTGTCCGTTAGATGGATATCGTCTGTTTTTTCCCTAACTAAGTTGACTTCTTGTCAGCGTGCATCACAAAATACACAGAAACGTTAGACATGGCGCCCGCACCCGCCATCTTGGTCACAAGGTCACAGGTGCTTTGTTGGGTACAGGTACCGTAACAAGGTAAACAATGCTGTGTCTGCTCGTTTGATTCGTACCGACGGTGAACTGAACCAAACACAAGAGATACTGAGCATCGTTAAAGCCGTTCATGGACATCGCCTCTGTTCTTCGTAAACTAAATGTCAACGAGAGGAACAAGGACGCCACAAGATTGTAGGCGTCACGCGTGGTCTCCCCTGTGTACATACACACACACACACAGGGGGAGTCAGCAGCAAACAAAGCGTTCAGTTCAGTTGTCACAAATACAATATGAGAGTCAAATTCAGGTTAACGCGTACGTTTAACGGTTGTACTGGACAAACACCAGTAGGTGGGGAGGCATAGGCACTTATGTTATACTACACGAATCACAATGGCGGTATTGTCATAATGTGTATGATCACAAACACATAACTGTCATAACATAAACATATAACATGATACTTTAGTGATCTTTCTGTAGTCGCAAATATCCGTGTAAAAAAACGCGTACGTATTTCGACATCCATATTGCAATAACTAGTCTTGAGGAGAAACAGCCCAACATAACTCACCCGTCCCTGGTGTAACATTTGAGCTAAAGTTTATACATCGTCTGAAGTTTGCGCTGAATCTGTAGAACACCTGTTCGTGTTTCAGACACGGGGGGGGGGCAAACAGACACAACTTATCTTACCTTCTAATTCCTTTTATTAAACTGACGTCGAGGTCAAGGTGTGGTCAATGCTTCCTCTTGCAAAATACGTAGGAGGAATCCTTGTTAAAGACTGAAGTTCAATAACGATTCTGTGTGGTACAAGAATTTGAAAGCTAACCTTAAGGAGCGTTTGGTAGCAAGTTACGTTCCCGTCTCTGACTTCAGCTTGTTGAAAGTGCTCTTAAATTAAGCAGGCATCTTACATGAAACCGTGGATCTATAAACAATCCTCTCAAGACATCTCTGACTTACCTTAAGGTGTTCTTAAGACGATTGCGAGGTTTTGTTGGCCCGGAGAAACCGACAAGGAAGGAAGTTCCTCTTTTTACAAATGTTGGCGCCTGCGCCTAGACCCAAAGTATGAAACAAGGGTTTAACCAAATAATACCTTTTCTTGGGAAGATTATTTTTTTGTGAAATATTGTCAGTTTGGGATTGGATGTGGTAGGATAGACTCTATACTAATTAAGTCAGTTTTTATAAAATGACTTCTCCTTCTTGGAGTGGTCAGCACCCCCATAGCATAGTGGAATGGTCTGTTTGGAGCCAAGAGGACCGATCCAAGTGCTCTGGTGGAGGGGGGTTACTTGCAGACTAGCCGTATAGAATTTCTTAGAAAAGCGTTTGATGAAAGTCGACATCGCAGGCTTTCATGTTAAAATTTGATTCCTGAGAAAATGACACCGTCTTTTTATCAACTTCTCCATAACATTGCATGCAGCACTGAAACCGTTGTGCACATGTAAACTACCTGACTTCCGGGTTAGTGACGTCACGGCGACTCGCGGCAGTCTTTGTTATACTAATCAGGAGGCAGGTGTGTTGGACCTGCAATACCCAAAGCGGCGCCAGACGGCGCTATTTGCATACAAATTTCACTACAGTATATATGCATTGCTTCCTTCTTCTTCTTCTTCTTCTTCTTTGCTTTGAGGCCACTAACTTGCCTGCCTTCATGGCGCCAGAAAAAAAAACATGTACGCGTCCAGGTGTGGTAATTGTTTTGGTAGGTAACGGACGTGACCAGATTATCTATAACAGTCAGTACATTTGTTATACAAGGCACAAAATTTAAAGTCTTTCACAGAATGAGAGTCTTGTCATTGGTAGAGCCACACATTGTACAATGAGACCGTACTTCCTCCGAATATGTTGGTGTGGAGTTAAGAGAACTTCAATCTATGTGATCTTATAACATGTTTAGTAGAAGTGTTCAAAATATATCTTCTAACCGAGACGGGACTTTGATTTCTTTCTTTTTTGTTGTTGTTGTTGTTGTTTTGTCCATCTGTGTACATCAATATTCTGCAAGTTTTGCTGAATTTATCAATAGTTTTGGATTATTATTTGTTTTGGACAAATAAAAAGCGAGAAAATCGTCTTGTTTTGAATCTCAGCTTTTCCCCCTTTCAGCACTCTACTTCCAAATGTAGTCAACTATCCACCATATCAATATATAGATAAAGGAAAGTTGATTTGCCAGTTTGTGCTCGAAGGCTTATTTCAAGTACGTAAACTGGAGAAAAATACATGCGGTGTAAAAATGAAGTTTGATTTGGGTAATCAGGTTGTTGCAGCTGTGGTGACCTTTCCTATCTGACCTTTGACACCTGGGGACCGCTATCCTGACAGGAGGAACGCGTCCTTGTGAGTTTGTCTGTGGAATTTGGGGCTTGCGGTCGTCAGAGAGTTACAAATTAGGCCAAGACAGACTTCTTAGAGCTCCAAGACAAACTTCTTGTGGAATCCAGACTTCTAGGGTCGCGGGTAAGGTGAGCAAGAACTTTGTTCTCAAGTTACTTTAGTTTCTTCGAAAGACAAAGATGGAGGAGGAAATCCGATTGTCTCCAAGCAGACGAATCGGCCGGGGTTATTTTTTTGTTTCTATTTTCTGCGGCTACATCTGTGTTTATACGTCTCCCGTTAATGATGTAAACTTTCTTGTAGCCACCCTTCCAGTGCGGATGAAACGTGCACCGTTAGAGAGACTTGTAGAAACGCAGAAAAGGCCTCAGAATGTCAACAAATTACCCAACCTACTTTTAGAATAGGTAGGGGGTGGGAGGGGGGCAGAGACAGCTGTTAGCGGATGAATACAGTACATACGGTGTTTGGCGGTTTACAGACGGTTGGTTTTATGTATGTGAACAGTCCACTTTGGTTCGACAGTCATTTTAAGGTGGCTTTAAATGAATGAAGACCTTTATTGCACATTTCTACCACACAGTACAGGTCACAAAAAAACAAAATAACAAGTACTAGTTAACGGATACAAAAAGAATGTGATTATCATTAGATAAATTCTACTTCTCCACGCTTTTCGGTTATAATAGATTTAAAGAGCTATTGTTGTTTTTTGCCTGTTAATGTTAATCATCGTGTCGGGGGCCCTCCGGTATCTCTGCGGTGCTGGGAGTGTTGCCCGCCCGCCCGCCCAGGACAGTCAGAGCACGCTGGGGAATTTCACGGTGTTGGTTTCAATCACTGTACAACAGTAGTCAGAAAGACTGGCTGAAATGTCAGCGATAAGGCTCGCGATCTACGTAGATCTAGCTGTGGAAGCTGTAATAACGGCTATACAGGTACAGATATGTAAAAGCCCCCCCCCCCCCATATGTCCCACCAAAAGAGAGTGAGTCGACCCAAAGTTTCCAACCAAAAGTGGGCGTTAGCCTCGCTGCCATTGAAAGCTGACCCCCCTTCCCCTGGGAGCGCATTATATATGTCTATTAGTTTGGGAACGCATTGAAAGCAGCGCCACCTAGCCTGCAGTGTACAATAGTACCAGGCTGTGATCAAATCTCTTGGTTGTGAGTAACGAACCTTGTTATCCAACCCTATATGCTACTTCATGGTTTGATGCTTTGTGGGTGATATTTGGTAATTACAGGCCCTGGCCATTCTTTATGTTTAGCCAGGTGCCTTCAACATTAAAATAGAACCCGAAATGCATCACACTGCATGCACATTTTTAACCGTGAACTCGTCAACCATTTTGTTCAACTTTCAGATGATGGAATCGACTGAAGATGAGCACCGAGAGTCAGGAGAGGAGTCCAGCTGTCCAGAAACTGACAGTGGAGGTGAAAGTGGAGAAGAAGATAGTGAAAGTGGAGATGATGAAAGTGAAAGTGGGGAGAAGCGGAAGGGTTTCAGCTGTTCGCAATGTGAGTATGAAACGGAACACAAGCGGATGATGAAGAGACACATGAGGTCCCACAGAACCTACCAGTGTGACCAGTGCGACTATTCCACTGCACAAAAAGGACGACTGAAAAGGCATGCGGCAGTACACACCGGTGAGAGACCTTACCACTGTGGCCACTGTGACTTTTCCTCCGCTAGGAAAGACGGTCTTTTCAAGCACGTTAGGGCAGTACACAGCGGTGAGAGACCCTACCAGTGCACGTACTGTGATTATTCTGCAACACAGAGTAGTCAACTCAAGGACCACATCATGGCTAGACACACTAATACTAAACCGCACAAGTGCACGCTGTGCGACTATTCTGCCGTCACCAAAAAGAGTTTAAAGTTTCACATGGCTTCCCACACTGGGGAGAAACCATTCAAGTGTAAGATTTGTCCTTTCGCTACTCATCGAAAGACAACTTTGAAATTTCACGTGGCCACACACAGTGCCGACAAACCATACAAGTGTCAAGTCTGTGACTACTCCGCAGTCCAAAAGATACATCTTAAAATACACATGGCCAAACACACAGAACCTAAGATTAAAATTAAAAAGGAGCGGAAGAAACACAGCTGTCCGCACTGCGAGTATGAAACAATCAGTAAATCAGCAATGACAAAACACATCAGGACCCACACCGGTGAGAGACCGTTCCAGTGTGACCAGTGCGACTATTCTGCTGCACAGAAGCCGCGACTGCAACGCCACATGGCTGTGCACACCGATGAGAGACCTTACCACTGTGGCCACTGTGACTTTTCAGCAGCGAGGAAAGACGGTCTTTTCAAGCACGTCCGAACAGTCCACGGCCTTGAGAAACCTCATCAGTGCACGTACTGTGATTATTCTGCAACACAGGGTAGTCAACTCAAGGGCCACATCATGGCTAAACACACTAACACTAAACCGCACAAGTGCACGCTGTGCGACTATTCCGCAGTCCTCAAAAAGAGTTTGAGGTTTCACATGGCTACCCACACTGGGGAGAAGCCTTACAAGTGTGACATATGTCCTTTCGCCACACAGCGAAAGCAAAATTTGAAACTGCACATGGCCACACACAGTGCCGAGAAGCCGTACAAATGCGAACTGTGTGATTATTCAGCTGTGGGCATGTCTGTTTTGAAACTGCACATGGCCAACCACACTGGGGAGAAACCCTTCAAGTGTGAACACTGTGACTATTCCACCGTGCACAAACATAATCTGAAGCGGCACATGGCTAAACACACCGTTGAGAAACCATACAAATGTGAAGTTTGTGACTATGCGGCGGCACACATATCCTATTTGAAAGACCACATGACCAAACACACCGGTGAGAAGCCTTACCAATGTGAGGAGTGTGATTATTTCACAACCAGAAAAGGAAGCTTGGCGAAGCACATGACAAAACACACCGGTGAGAAGCCATACAAGTGTGATGTTTGTGGATATGCGGCAGCATTGATGGGTACCTTGAGGCAGCACATGGCCACACACGCTGTTGTGAAGCCCCACAAGTGTGACCAGTGCGACTATTCTGGAACACTGAAGGCTCATCTGAAGACGCACATGGCCAAACACGCCAAAGAAAAAAAGGAGAGTGAAGCCTGAAGAAAGTCTGAGGAAATATGCTAATGACCAAGGATCATGTACGGCATTTTTTGTCATTTGCTTGATGAAGGAACTGTTTTACCATAGTCAAAGGAAAGATAATCCTGTGTGGAATGGTCTTCTAAAGAGACACAACATGCCAAAAAGCAATTACTCAAACAACTGGATATGATTTTGGAAACGGTCAGACGTTTCAAGTAGCATCCACTACTTTTCGTCAGTGACTGTGAGCAAGATCAGTTGAACAGCAGGTTTATAACCACGAACTATGAATTGATATGCAAAACCACGAACTATGAATTGATATGCAAAAACAATTCATAGTTCGTGGTTATAAACCTGCTGTTCAACTGATCTTGCTCACAGTCACTGACGAAAAGTAGTGGATGCTACTTGAAACGTCTGACCGTTTCCAAAATCATATCCAGTTGTTTGAGTAATTGCTTTTTGGCGTATCTTATTACCTGGATGTCTAACCTTCATCGAAGACACAACATGACCCAACGTTCCAGAGACAAAAACGAGAGTGTGACTGGCTGAAGAAAGTCTGAAGAAATATGCTAATAGCTTTTCAACTTTGACCACATTCCTTGTCTTTTCCTGGATAAAGAAACTGTTTTATATTTGCGGAAGAAAAGCTGTTGCTTTCTCTGACTAGAAGCAGATGAGACTTTTCTGTGTTGCTTCTGGTGAATGTGTTGAATTGGAGAACCGTTGAGTTGAGACTGCAGGTTAACATGTCTCTGGTTAATAGTGTTTTTATTATTTGATGATGAAAACCGCATATTTGATGATGTTTTGGATTTGTTTGTTCCACACATTTAGTGTGCTTTTGATACCACTTGTAGGTTCTATGTTGATCCTTTACTAATCCCCTAGCGACATCCGATTGAATAACAGGTTATACTTTAACTATAGTCACTGCTAAGACATAGATATGTAGCACGAATAAGTTAGTTTGGGATTGTTTTAGGCATTTTAAGACGTTATAGTAGTACTCGACTGGGATGGAGAGTTGATGTAGTAAAACATACACAATTTTCTGTCTATCAATTGTAGAAGAATTTGTTATTTACATTTCATTTAATTGTATTTCATTTAAGCGGACTCCAAATGGAATAGTGTGATTTGTTTTTAAACATTGAACACCAATTGGCATCTGAATAAACAAACAAACAAACAAGGAAGATAAGTGATAAAAGAATCTTTTGTTACACGAACCGTCTATCTGGGGAAACACCTCCCTTTGCCTATTACCCACTGGAATTTTTCGGATTTACAGTGACTAGGTTTTGTTCAATATACGGTTTTTTAAATATTAAAAAAAGTTTCTTCCAAAATCGAATCTGTCATTTGTAATCTTATAACATGTGTTTTCAGTAGAAGTGTTCAAAATAAATCTGCTATTTTAAACCCAGATAGGACTTTTGATTTCTTATTTGCTGCCTTGTCCATCTGCGTACACTAAATTTCTGCACATTTTCCTGAGTTTATTATAAAAGTTTTGTCTGGTAAAAAAACGTCTAGTTTGGAATCCTAGTTTTTCCCACTTTTAGCACTCTGCTTCCAAATGTAGTCAAATATTAACCATATAATAATTTTATTTGTAAATTTGTGGTCGAAGGCATATTGCAAGTACGTACGTAAACTTGAGAAGCATACATGCGGTGTAGAAAAAGTTTGATTTGGGTAATCAGGCTGTTGCAACCGGTGTGACCTTTCCCATCTGACCTTTGACACCTTAGGACCGCCATGCTGACAGGAGGAACGCGTGGCGTCAGGAAGTGTCCTTGTCTGGAGAATTTGGGGCTCAAGGGCGTCAGAGAGTTAAAAATTAGAACAAGACAGGCGCCTTAGAACTCCAAGACAAACTTCTTGTGGAATCCAGACTTCCAGAGTCGCGGGTAAGGTGAGAAAGAACTTTGTTTTCAAGTCAACTTTGGTTTCTTCGAACGACAAAGATGGAGGAGGAAATCCGATAGTCTCCAAGCAGACGAATCGGCCGGGGTGACTGTGTCGCAATTTCTGATTATCTACGGATTTTTCTGTGTTTCTACGTCTCTGTTTAATGGTACGTGCACCGTGGAAAACACCGAGGAAACGTGCACCGTTTGAGAGAGGCGTAGAAAGGCAAAAAGGCCGCAGAATGTCAAGAAAATCACCCCGACCTATTAAGTCAGAGGTCAGTAGGGGGTGGGGCCATGGGGTGGAGACAGCTGTTGGCGGAAGGATACAGTGCACACAGTGTCAGGCGGTTTACCTTACTAGTCAACTTTGGCTCAACAGTAATTTTGAGCAAGGAGGTTAAAATCAAATTGTTTTGAGGTAGTTTTTAGCCTGATAAGCGTCCCATCGAGAGCTCCCCTGTATCTCTACGGTGCTTGTGGCGTTACTCTCCCGCCCAGGTCAATGTAGCGCACGCTGAGGAATTTCACGGTGTTGGTTTCAATCACAGTTGTCTTAGCCTGGTCCCAGTCTCTAGGGGTCGGCTTAGAGGTGTTTTACTGGGCCCAGTCTGCTTTATTGAACCGTTTCTGATAGCCTTTCGACTTCGGCTAACATCCTTTTCAGAGTACCTGACTGCATTGCAGAATAGTCGCACTGGTCACACTTAAACGGTCTCTCACCAGTGTGGGTCCTGATGTGTTTAACAATTGCTGATTTATTGATAGTTTCATACTCACTGCCACCTTATTTCCGCTGCCACCCTACTTTCGCCACAAATTTGCCTACATAGGTAGATTATAGATATATGAACAGGGTATGATGATATCATTTTGAATATCTCTGTCCTGGTAGGTGGTAATTTGTGTCGGACGTACATACATGAATTATCTTTTTAACCATTTTGTTCAACCTTTAGATGATGGAATCGACTGAAGATGAGCATCATGAGTCAGGAGAGGAGTCCAGCTGCCCAGAAACTGACAACGGAGGTGAAAGTGAAAGTGAAGAAGACGAAAGTGAAAGTGGAGAAGATGAAAGTGAAAGTGGGGAGAGGCAGAACAGATTCAGCTGTCCACACTGTAAGTATGAAACGGAACACAAGAGGAGGATGACGAAACACATGAAGTCCCACAGAACATACCAGTGTGACCAGTGCGACTATTCCACAGCACGAAAAGAGCGACTGAAAAGACACATGGTTGTACACACCGGTGAGAGACCTTACCACTGCGGCCACTGTGACTTTTCATCGGCAAGAAAAGGCGGTCTTTTTGACCACGTTAGGGCAGTGCACAATGGTGAGAGACCTTACCAGTGCACGTACTGTGATTATTCTGCAGCACAGAATGCTCAACTCAAGGACCACATCATGGCTAAACACACTAACACCAAACCGCACAAGTGCACGCTGTGCGACTATTCTGCAGTCGCCAAAAAGAGTATTAAGTTCCACATGGCTACCCACACTGGGGAGAAACCGTACAAGTGTGAGATTTGTCCTTTCGCCACTCATCAAAAGCACAATTTGAAACTGCACGTGGCCACACACAGTGCCGACAAACCATACAAGTGTCAAGTCTGCGACTATTCCGCAGTCCAAAAGGCAGCTCTAAAAGTACACATGGCCAAACACACAGAACCTAAAGTTAAGATTAAGAAGGAGCGGAAGAAACACAGCTGCCCGCACTGTGAGTATGAAACGATCAATAAACCGGCAATGACAAGACATGCCAGGACCCACACTGGTGAGAGACCGTTTAAGTGTGACCAGTGCGACTATTCTGCAATGCAGTCAGGTACTCTGAAAAAGCATGTTCTTGCTGTGCACGCCGGTGAGAGACCTTACCACTGTGGCCACTGTGACTTCTCCGCGGCAAGGAAAGACGGTCTTTTCGTGCACGTCCGGACAATACACGGCGGCGAGAGACCTTACCAGTGCACGTTTTGTGAGTATTCAGCACAACAGTCGGGTCACCTGAAAGAGCACATCATGGCTAAACACAGCAACGACAGGCCTCACAAATGCACCGAGTGCGACTTTTCTTCCGTTACCAAAAAAGGTTTAAAGCTGCACATGACTACCCACACTGGTGAGAAACCTTACAGCTGTGAGTTGTGCAGTTATGCCTGTCGCCAAAAGGGTCTTTTAAAGTTGCACATGACTGAACACACTGGGGAGAAACCTTATAAATGTAACGTCTGTGATTATTCTACTGCATCAAAGTCAAGACTGAAGGTTCACATGGCCACTCACACTGGCGAGAAGCCATACAAATGTGAAGTGTGTGATTATTCTACAATCGGCATGTCTTATTTGAAACTGCACATGGTCGTCCATACTGGGGAGAAACCCTTCCACTGCGAACATTGTGACTATTCCGCAGCGCGAAAACTAGATCTGAAGCGGCACATGGCTAAACACACCGGTGACAAACCGCACAAATGCAATACTTGTGACTATTCTGCAGTGGACAGGCACCATTTAGAGCGGCATATGGCCACGCACACTGGCGAGAAGCCATACAAATGTGAAGTTTGTGGCTATGCGGCGGCACATATATCCTCTTTGAAAAAACACATGACAAAACACACTGGTGAGAAGCCTTACCAATGTGAGGAATGCGAGTATTTCACAACCAGCAAATCCAGCTTAGCGAAGCACATGGCTAGACACACCGGTGAGAAGCCGTACATGTGCGGTGCTTGTGGTTATGTTGGAGCGACGATGAGCGACTTGAGGCAGCACATGGCCACACACGTGAAGCCCCACAAATGTGACCAGTGCGACTATTCTGCTGCACAGATCACTCATTTGAGGAGGCACATGGTCAAACATGCCGAAAACAACAAACAGAGTGTAAGTGACTAACGTAAATTTCAATTTCCTTGTCTTTTCTCGGGAAAAGGAACTGTTTGATCATTGGAGAATGAAAGATGATCATTGCATTGAACATTGAACTTAAAGAGAAGCAAATAACCTCGGAGAATTCGAGTGTTGCTTCTGATGAATTGTGTTGTATTGGAAAATCTTTTACCCAGGGAACTTTGAACTTTTATATTAGCTCCGGACACTTTGTGAACATTTCTAGAGCCCGATGTTCCATACGTGCCCTTATAAAATTTTGCATGCTTGTTTTACCTTAGTTACTATTATTCTTAGTATCATTAGTTTCTAATTTAGTTCTTAACGTTTTACTCGTTCGTTTTTTTTATATCCGTTGTTGGTTCTTTTATGATCACCTAGCGGCATCCAATGAAACAACAGGTTGTATCTTAATTGTAGTTACTAATGATATTGACTAAGTAGAACGAATGCATTCGTTTATATATCTATTCAACGTAAATATAGGCATTTAATGTTTATAGCAAGAAGGGTAGAGTTTCATGAGTACCCAAGAGGAAAGTTGGTGTAATAAGATGTACACAGGGTAGTTGGAAGATAAGTTTTTACTTCTTACATAAAAACGGTTGCCCAGGGGATCGAAAATATCCAGTTTCGAATATGCAGTGTTATCTTTTAATAGTACAGTATTAGTTTGGTACGATATGATTTTTATTTTTTATCAATTAATCTTTTTTCAATCTTTATCAAGTCTAGTGTTCGTAATTTTGCAACACGTTAAGTATGCCATCCATAATAAATCTACTAATTGAATGACTTTTTTTTTTGCTCCTTTGTTCCTCTACATAAAGTAACGTTCTGTGAGTTTCACTTGTGTTTATAAATGTCAAGTAAAGTCTTGTAACTAACTATTGTTGCAATTCATGTCGATATTTTGTTCTATATAAATGACATATGCAATTTCAACCAGAATAAAGATGAATCTGAATCTGAATGCATTTCGAAATATGTCAAAACGCCGGAAACGCTGCTGGTGTTGTCCTATACGTTGTGCCGGTTATGTTGTACAAGTAAGATGTCTTTTAGGTAATCAGGTCGTTGAAGTTGAACTGACCTTTCCCATCTGACCTTTAACACCTAAAGATCCAATAGCCCCGCCCACCTCCGTCAAAATGTAGAAATGCAAAATAAAAGATAAGAATGCAAATCTTTGACGGACATGCAGCCGCTTTATCATAGGTCGAACCGAATAGAAGAAATATCGGTCTTGGACGTGTCCTTGCCTAGAGAATCCCGGTCTCAGCGGTGCAAAGCAATCAGAGAGCTGCAAATTAAGACAAGGCAGACTTCTTAGAACTCCAAGGTAGACTTCTTGTGAAATTTCCAGAGTCAAGAGTAAGGTGAGCAAGAATTTTGTTTCATTTGAACAATACAAATGGAGGAGGAAGAATTCGGTCGTGTTTTTTTTTTGGGGGGGGGGGGTGTTACGTTGCTGTGTCTCTATCTAAACATTTCATGGTTTGCGGTTTCTTATGGCGACACTACCGCTACAGAGAAAGTGTACCTTACCAGGAATGCCGTAAATTAACAAGAAAATAACTCAGACCGACACATCTATGCTTAGAGAATAGGCAGGGGAGGGGGGTGTCGAGAGACAGCTATTGGCGGATGGATACAGTACATATACAACAGACGTTATCATTATTCTATAATGGGGTCCCGTCTTCAAGGAGGTGCCTCAAATACGTTACAACAGCCTAATTACACAAATGGTTATCTACTGGCTGTAATGTTACAACATTGTGGATGATATGATAATGATGATTGGTGGTTTCAGATGTTTTGGTTTGTTGTATATTCAATTATGGTTAAAAGTGTAAGTTTATTGAACCTGAAATCAAAGAATGTTAATGTCAGACGTGTGGGGCTTCAGTTATAACAAGTTGTGCCACCAAGGTGCTGTCTGACCAATAACGTTTCGTCTATAATTAACCCCACTGACTGTTTTTCAAAATTAGGTGATGGAATCGACTGAAGGTCGGCATCTAGAGTCAGGAGAGCTCGAGGGGTCCAGCTGTGCAGAAACTGATAACGGAGGGACAGGAGAACAGCAACTCGAGATCCACAGCGGTGAGAGACCACACCCAGCATCTTCTACGTCAACCAGACACGGCAAGAAACGTGGTCATGCTGGTGAAAGTGCAAGTAAAAAGAAGCGGAAGAAACACAGCTGTCCGCACTGTGAGTATGAAACAACAGATAAACCGTCAATGAGAAAGCACATCAGGACCCACACTGGTGAGAGACCGTATAAATGCCAACAATGCGACTATTCTGCTGCACTGAGCGGCACCGTGAAACTGCATGTCCAGGCAGTGCACACCGGTGAGAGACCTTATCAGTGCCAACAGTGCGACTATTCAGCTACACAGAGGGGTACCCTGAAACAGCACGTCCTGGCTATACACACTCGTGAGAAACCTTACCACTGCGGCCACTGTGACTATTCCGCAGTCCAAAAGACAGCTTTAAAAAAACACATGGCCAAACACACAGGTGAAAGTAAAACTAAAGTTAGAAAGGAGCCGACGAAACACAGCTGCCCGCATTGTGAGTATGAAACAACAGATAAGTCAGCAATGACAAATCACATCAGGACCCACACTGGGGAGAGACCGTTCCAGTGTGAACAGTGCGACTATTCTGCAGCACAGAAGACGCAGTTGCAACGGCACATCCTAGGTAAACACGCTGGTGAGAGACCCTACCACTGTGGCTACTGTGATTTCTCCTCGGCAAGGAAAGACGGTCTTTTCGTCCACATCCGGACAATACATGGCGGTGAGAGACCTTTTAAGTGCAAGTTTTGTGAGTATTCAGCACAACAGTCGGGTCACCTGAAAGAGCACATCATGGCTAAACACAGCAACGACAGGCCTCACAAATGCACCGAGTGCGACTTTTCTTCCGTTAGCAAAAAATCCTTAAAGTTGCACATAACAAAACACACTGGTGAGAAACCTTACAGCTGTGAGTTGTGCAGTTATTCCGCCCGTGAGAAGAGTTTGTTAAAGTTGCACATGGCTAAACACACCGGTGAGAAACCCTTTAAATGTCAGGTCTGTGATTATTCTAGTGTGAAGAAGTCAAGTTTAAAGAGTCATATGACAACCCACGCTGAGGAGAAGCCATTCAAATGTGAACTGTGTGATTATTCCGCTGTAAGAATGTCTTACATGAAAAAGCACATGGCCATCCACACTGGGGAGACACCCTTCCACTGTGAACATTGTGATTATTCCGCAGCGCGAAAAACAGATCTGAAGCGGCACATTGCTAAACACACTGGTGAACTACATAGATGTGAGCTCTGTGATTTTTCTACAGTGGCCATGCATGGTTTGAAGCGGCATATGGCCACACACACTGGGGAAAAGCCATACAAATGTGAAGTTTGTGGCTATACGACGGCACAAAAATACTATCTGAGAAACCACATGGCCAAACACACCGGTGAGAAGCCTTTCCAATGTGAGAAATGCGACTATTTCACCGCCGTGAAAGCATGCTTAGCTGATCACATGAAAACACACACAGGTGAGAAGCCCTACAAGTGTGATGTTTGTGGATATGCGGCAGCGCAGAAGGGTACCTTGAAACAGCACATGGCCACACACGCTGTTGTGAAGCCTCACAGGTGTGACCAGTGCGACTATTCAGGAACACTGAAGGCTCATCTGAAGAGGCACATGAAAATTCATGCCAAAGACACACAGGAGAGTGTGGCTGCCTGAAGAAAGCCTGAAGAAATATGCTAAGGGCCAAGGCTCTTGTACCACATGCCTTGTGTTTTGTTGGAAAGGGGAATTTACCTTAGTCAAAGGAAGAGTAAATCCTGTGTTGAAGTTTCATCTTAAGAGGCGCATGAAGATTTAAGACGCAAAGAAAGTCTGAAGAAATATGCTAATGACCAAGGATCGTGTACCACATTTCTTGCTTTTGTTAGAAAAGGGAACTGTTTTAAAGATAATATGTGAAGAGGATTCGAAGCAGATGACACTGAGAATGTGTGTTGCTACTCATGAATGTGTTGTTATTAAGGATCCAGACTGATTGAGAATCGTTTAGCTATAAGTTTTAGATTGCTTACTAATATTTTGTTTCATTTGTTGGAGAGGCACATGGCCAAACATGCCGTAGACACAAGCGAGAGTGTGTGCGTAAAGAAATAAGGTCACTAGCAAGCCAAATCGACCACATTCTTTGTCCTGTAACTTATTTGAATAAGACACTGTTTTACCCTTGAGAAAGGAAAGACAATCCTGTGTTGAAGAGTATTCGAAGCAGATGACACTGAGAATGTGTGCTGCTTCTGATAAGTGAGCTGTATTTGAGGATCCAGACTGATTGAAAATATTTTTTTGTTATCAGAACATCTAAGTTTTAGATTACTTCCTAAATTTTTGTTTCATTTGAAGAGGCACATGGCCAAACATGCCAAAGGCAGAACCCAGAGTGCATGATGTGCCTGAAACTGTAAAAAAGGATACTGTTCTTAGACAACTTGTACACTCCTTGACTTTTGTAGGAAAGAGGAATTGTTTAATCCTTACAGAAGGAAAGTTATCTTTTTGTTGACTAGAGCCAGATAAGAAATGATACATTGCGTGCTACTTATTATGAATGATGATAATGCACATGAACAAAGTGAATACATGATTGTTGAGTTTCAGTTTATTTATTGATTTAGTAACAAGAAAGTAAATGATACAGTCTCTCTACGTTTTTCTTTCTTTATTCGAACATCGGTAAGATGTACGTCATTGTACAGGCAGCAGTTTTGGGTAGAAATACTGAATATCGTATCTGAGTATCACGCAGTCCAATCTGAATACTAGTAGTTTACAATAAACTGCAAAACACGAGTTCTATAGATTATAAGTCATTCAGTTAATGTGAACAATGACGAAAGATAGATTGTAGAACGAAAAAGAACAATATTCGAGCTGTAGGATAAGTTAAAGACCTGCGCATGCGTGGGATCCGTGACAGGATTGTGTGATGCCCACATCTGTCGCTAGGCGGCGTGGTTTGGCAGAGCGTCTTCATAATTTCCAAGCAGATGTTGGGACGAAAATCCTTCATCGACGCCTAATAGAGACTACCAACCAGTACCCCAACATCTGCTTTGAGACTATGTGCGTGCGTGCGCGTGCGTGCGTGCGCGTGCGTGCGCGTGAGTGCGTGCGTGCGTGCGTGTGTGTGTGTGAACAGCATAACTTGAGAATGTCTGGGTGGATTGTCTTGATATTTGGTATGTGGGTAGGTCTTGATGCGACCTTTTAAGGTACTGCAAAGAAACTTCCGTTTCTGATATCTCGTGTTGTGGACGAGCTATGGTCATGGTTCTCTGACTACAGTAGAGTATAGAGTCCAAGTGCAAGTTCGCGACAGTGCCGTTTTCTTTGCGTTAGTGAGAATGTAGAAGAAACAGCGTGTTATTTTGACCCATTACTATCATTCAATTTTTTTTCACCGGTTTTACTGCGGATGGTCGGAGGGCCGTTGTACGGTGGTGGTGAGAGTTCCGACTGTCGCCTACAGACGTCCTGGAACAAACGAACAGAAATAGCAGGAATGAGATTTAGAATGATGTTTCTTGACGATGACGATCTAACGTGCTTAGTGTTGTGGATAGTAAAGCTGTGGAATGTTGATTATATGGAGGGAATTCAGGAAATGGTACGGTTTGCAATAAATACCTGGAACAGCCTGGCATATGAAGCGAAACGCTCTTCTGCAGGGATTGTTGTTCCACTCGTCTTTCCGGCTTGGGTCGTAAAGAACGCAATCTTGGTTGCCCCCATAGCTGTTCGGTTGTCCCGCATCCCATGAGTTGTACGTCCCAAGTGCAGAACCATCCACCCACTCAAAGTTTCCCTCTTCGCGCAGATCGTGCAGGCCGAACCAGAAGTACGCGTTGTCGCTCACGGACTTGTACAAGGAGACCAGGAAGGCGTCGGTCTCAACGTCTCGGGGCATGGCAAGGGTGCCGCCGTCATCACGACAGGCCGCGGTCGCTCCGCTGAAGGTCTTCCTTGTATCGAAGGCCTTGTAGCAGATCTTACGCCACAGTGTGTAACCCTTAGGACAAGATGCTGGAAAACGATTTCAGTCAACAACACACGTAGGGATGGACATTGGTGACCGTGTTTTTGAAAATGTTCCAGAATTCCAATACTGACAAATCATTACTTTTATTTCATCAAAAGAACACAACTCCCCATTACACACATATGTATTTTGTGTAGGTTTATTTGATGCAATCATTAGTGATAACTACTCTGAGATATTGAAACACTGTGATAAAACATGACAACTGGCATTTGTACACAAGTGCGTACATTCTTGAGGGAAATATCTGGAGTCAGTCAAGGGAGGCTTCCTTCTTAGTAGTAAAAACACCCTGGAATGATGATGATGATGATGATGATGAAGTGATAGTAAGTAATGAAATAACGATAGTCAGTCCCACACTTTTTTCATAAAAGCAAAAACCCAACTTACCCGGCCACATCTCGTGAAGACGCTGCTCCAAGGCGGTGGTTCGACTACGCTCCTTGTCCAGGTCACGTTTCAAGGCGACAACAGTGGCGAACAGTTGGCGCATGTCGTCTTGGTCGCGCTTCAAGGCATCGACAGTGGTGGACATGTCGTCTTGGTCGCGCTTCAAGGTGTCAACAGTGGTGGACAGTTGGCGCATGTCGTCTTGGTCACGCTTCAAGGCGTCAACTGTGGTTGGCAGTTGGCGCATGTCGTCTTGGTCGCGCTTCAAGACGTCAACAGTGGTGGACAGTTGAGATAATTCCTATAAACGTATATACGAATGCCATAATGCAACACATAAGAAACAAATTGAAGAAAAACATGCAAATGTTCTGTCTAGTCTTGATAGACCGTCTCTCTCTCTCTCTCTCTCTCTCTCTCTCTCTCTCTCTCTCTCTCTCTGTCTCTCAAAAAAAAAACACACACAACAGAGTCAGTGTTAGAAAAATAGCTTGACAATAGGCTTTGTAGTACAAATGCATTTACCTCTTTAATAGTGAACGTCAGAGGGGCGAGTCCTACGGCGAGCAGCACGGCGATCCCGGCGGCCATGCAGCTGCGGTGGGAGCGGATGAAGCTACAGAGAGCACGGCGGCCGCTTGCTCCACCCGGATACGTGCGGTCTGTTAAAGACACATTTTCCCCAGGTTTAGAGTCGTAAAATTATGTCACTTGGATTGTGGCATTTTGTATGTTATTTTCACTTCTTTGATGTTGCACGTGATCACTTCAAATCCATTGTTATCAAATCACCGAAAATGTAAAGTAAGTAATGATTCGTAAATTCGTACCATTTCTACTGTACATTTATGGGTTTTTTTTATTGTACAAATTCCTTAACGAAAAAACTCATTACAAAAGCGTCGGTTACCTGCAGTTGCGTGACGTTTCACCACCTCGGCTTCTTCGTACGTGTGTGAAGACACCCCTTGCTCTTCTCGCAACTCGTCAGAAGCGCCGTTGCCATGGCGGCCACGCCCGCGTGAGCCACCCTGATGGACAGGAGGGGTTTGGGGCGGCGGCCCGCTGGTTTGGCCGCTGCCGGGCCCGGAGAAAGGGGACCGCACCGGCTCTGCTTGCTCGTACATTTCGACCGTACTGTGCAGACAACAGGTGAACAGTACAACAGCAAACGTCAAGGTGCATGAATATGGACAATAATGCCATTATTAGTCTGGAGAAGTATGGATATCTTTGCCCATATTTGGAGGGAAGAGGCGGTATGACGTGTTGCGAATGGCGTTTTGTTTTTCTGCAAAGAGCAGACCAATTTTCTAGGAAAAGAAAGAATTGAATTCTTTGATCTGGGAGGTAGAAACGCGAAAAAGATCATTTTTCTGCGAGTGGTAGACACAAACACGTCTATCGGGGGGAAAACACCTCCGTTTGCTAGGGTCACATTTCCAAGCCGGGGCTCGGCCGGGGTGTTTGCGAAAACGAAAAATGGAATATGCATATCAGGAAAGTACGCAGTTTCTACTCAGGGGTACTTTTCTTACGTTTTTTTGGTCTTTCGTTGTCTTTTCTATAATATTTTTCGTTCCCGAAAGCTGCCCGACCGGGCCCCGCTTTGGAAATGCTACCTAAGCATTTGCGCTAAGACGCTATCCAGTCGGATATCTCGGCTATATACACTACTAGCAGTTTGGAACGGAACCAGACAAGTATCGGGCCGCTAGCCAGTTCCTTTGGCGGTCCAAAGCACTAAGCCCGCCCGATCTAAATTAACGTTCCGTGGAGTTCTAACCTGGGACCGGTCTTTTACATAAACGGTTAGGGTCGGTCAACTCTCGGGCTAAAACTCCCCCGTTGTACTGATTTATATTGGCGGGCTTAGAGCTTTGGACCGCCGAAGGAACTTGCCGAGCGGCCCGATACTAGGCCACAGTCTGGCCCCTAGGTTATTTGGAACACGATGGATGTGAAGTGATGAGATAAACCGTGTTTTCAGACTATCAAAGGCGTTCGTTGTGTTTTTCTATATTTCAGACGGTTGCAGTGATTTATCATTGCTAGTGCTGTTTTGTCCGAATGTCGGTCCCCTAGCGATATTTGGTCAGCGGCAACGATCTCGTAGCCGATGGATCGGGGAAGGCAGAGGTCCTTAGTCAACAATTTGATTCGGTATTCACGAATGAAGATACTAATAATGTACCAGACATGGGAACTAGCCCATACCATGACATGCTGCAGCCAGTAGTCACTCTAGAAGGTGTGCGCAAATTGTTGGAGGGGATTAACCCAACAAAAGCTGCAGGCCCAGATCTCCTACCCTGTAGGATATTAAAAGAGTATGCACAGGAGATTAGCCCCATCCTTCAATTTATTTTCAATCAATCGCTGCAGGGAGGACAGGTACCTGTGGATTGGAGGGGAGCCTTTATCCACCCGATTTTCAAAAAAGGGGATAGGAGTGATCCTTCGAACTACAGGCCTGTTTCTTTAACCAGTGTGTGTTGTAAACTCCTAGAGCATATAATGTACTCAGCTACCATGAAACATTTAGAGGAACATAACATCTTATTGCCAACACAACATGGGTTCAGGACCAATCATTCCTGCGTGTCTCAACTTATTACTACCCTTCACGGACTTTATTCCTGGTTTGACAAAGGTACACAAGTTGACATGGCCATACTTGATTTTGCAAAGGCATTCGACAGTGTCCCTCACATGCGGTTACTTAGGAAGCTAGATTATTATGGTATAAGAGGTAAAACACTTCAGTGGATAAAGAACTGGTTGACTGACCGTTATCAGCAAGTTGTGGTGGATGGAGATAAGTCCAAACCCGTTAAGGTAAGGTCTGGCGTGCCTCAGGGCACTGTATTAGGCCCATTATTATTCTTGATATATATAAATGACATCAACAAAGGGATTACCTCACAACTTCGTTTATTCGCCGATGATTGCTTACTCTACCACCCCATTAGAAAGGAAGAAGATCAACACACTCTACAGAAGGATCTTGATCAATTGTGTAAGTGGTCGGATCGTTGGCAGTTACGCTTTAATGTGAAGAAGTGTTCGATTCTGCACATACACAAATCAAAAAGAGCCGCTAAGCACTTATACACAATGTTCTCAGAGCCCCTTGAGTCTACATTGCAACACCCTTACCTAGGTATCTTACTTTCACACAACTTGAAATGGAATACACACATAGATTATATAGCAGCTAAAGCAAATAGTACTTTAGGATTCTTGAGAAGGAATCTGAGAGGAGCATGTAGATCAATCAGAGCTCAAGCCTATTTGTCCATTGTTAGACCCAAACTTGAATATGCGTCCTCTGTGTGGGACCCCCACAAACGCATACATTCACAAACAAACAAACTTGAGGACAAGTTAGAAGCAGTACAGAGGCGTGCCGCCAGGTTCGCCACTGGCGACTACCGTTTGACTACCAGTATTACACACACTCTGCAAACCCTCGGTTGGCCCACCCTTCAACAGCGCAGACAAGTTGCCCGCCTTTCACTTATGTACAAGGCTGTCAATAACCTTATTGCTATCCCCATCCACAATATCCTCACAAGAAATACTAACATAACCAGAGGACACCAGCAACGTTTTGCCACAGTCGCCTGTAAGACAGAAACATACCGAGGTAGCTTTTTCCCCAAAACAGTCATAGAATGGAATGCACTTCCGCAACACCTTATCGAAACCAAGACTACAGATAGCTTTAAAGCTGGGGTGGCCAAGTATTATGGTTACCCCGGCTTCACCCAGCTGTAAGGGGAGGAGCCTATACCTAGTGTGGCAATGTACAGCACTATTTTGTTCGTTATTTTTTGCACCACTTTTTTTATTCTTGTTGACGGCGTGCACCACCACCACCGGCCACACTTGGGTAAGGCCTCTGACCATAAGTCCTAGACACTATGCCCCACGCGGGGTTTTGTCTAGTATCTCGACAAGACAAGACAACTGCAAGTAAATTACGTGTGAAAACCGCGAAATAATTCCATACTGAGTTAAATGCTTCTATTGAAAACTTAACGTGTGGCGCATTCAATGATTTTGTAGCAGGTTTCTGCACAGCATAACGTTTTACGGTAGTCTTGTAGCTACAGACCGACCTGGTTATAACTGACATACTGCTTAACGATGTGGATTATCAGGTATCTTAGACGACCCCTAAACTTTGACCTTTAAACCAATAGATGGACATCTCTGTGTTTCTTCATGAAAATATTGCGATGATTTTCTGGATGTTTTTCGGGAAAAGCCTGGACTTTTGAGCACGACTTCTGTCAGGTTAGACTCTCAGCATGTTTATTTGTCCATTCGTAATGATGAATAGTTCAATTACTGTGGCCGAATGTTTACAAGTCAGTGCAAACTCTACTCTACTCTACCTCTACTCTACGATTGACCTTCCGGTTGCAAGGTTTGTTCCACTTCCTTTATTTAAATTATTATATCTTTGCCCTTTTCATTCATCAGCCCCGGCTAGTTTGGCAGCTGTAATCGTGTATAATGTCAGAATCCAAAGTGAAACCAAGGCGTTAGATAACATAAACTTTCGGAACCATTGATACATAACGGTACTTTTGTCCGGGGGATGGGGGTTGGCTCTATCTACTACTGAAGACTTGTCTGTTGTTGTTGTCATTACGCCCTGGGCGCTTTACCCCAACAAGAGGGGTGTTGCCAAGTGCCCGATCAAGATCAAGATTATGTCATATTCATGAATTTGATCAAAATAGAAACAAGCATATAAAACAAACAAATTTCAATTTTTGGGGACAATTGCAACTTTAGCTGGAATACTAATTTTAGAATTTGGTCACTTTTTAACAGACTTCAAAATCACAGCTTATATGATTTTTAACCACATTTAGGTCACTTTCTTAGATAGAAACCTTCTCCTGCTAAATCTGGAAGAATAAAGGAAGAATTACACTAAATAACTTAACCTAGTGAAGAGGATGAAGGTTTACAGTTTTAATCTCGATCAGATTCCGAGTGGCATGTTATTAGAAGGAGTTACGGTCTTCTGGAGGGGATTTGAAGTAAGAGTTCCTGTATCGATTTGTATCTTTATCTATTTATTGAGATTTACCACATTTGTGGAAGTATTAACATTATAGGTCGTAGATGTCAACCCAGACCAGACTGTAAGGTTTGTACAGTGTCACCTCTAGATCTCAAGTACGTTTTTAAAGAACCCATCACACGCATTGATAAGAATGGGTATCTGTGAGCTGGCTTAGCCTTTTACACCTTTGAATTTCGTTCTGAACTCAAAACACATTTAGCCTTTTAATATACAATTCCATCTATATCCATTCATCCATCCATTCCTCCATCCATCCGATAGTCCCATAGCTATATATACCTCTAAAATCTTGCTACGGATCTAGGAACTATGTTGGGCAAAGAAGCACCACCAGAAGCAATAACACCAAGACATTGTGTGAAGTCTTGTTTGATTTTCTTCTGCAGAATCCACAGAATCCTCCTCAAGCCCTGTTAAGGTGTGATACAATCTTACAGGTTCATTCTATCAGTCAAATCAGTCTCACAAAACCCGCATTTCCAGTCCCAGCGTTACCATGGTTACCGTACCAAACTCCTCTAGCTGTACTTTTATTTACAGTCCAAAATACGATTCCACAACTTTCGGTTTTATTCTAAACCAGGTTCCTCAAAACAACTAGCTGTTTTCTATGTCGTGAATTATGATCAAACATCAAAACTTATGAAATATAGAAAATACACAAGCTCTGTTTAAAGGAATTAGCATGAACTTTTATAAAAACATTTGTGTTCTAATCTAAAATAAACATTTAGTATCATACAACTTTCCACACACAAGGGGTACAAGTAATCATTAAAAAGCGCCACCTAGTGAAATGTGAAGCAACTGCAGGTGACTTTGTGTTGCATTTTCTAAGGCCACAATGACTTAGTCTCTTGGTTTTTAGATTTTTCCAAGTATAGAATTAATGGAAAAGGCAGGGAAAGATGGCTTTGTTGTTTGATGAATAAAAGTAGTGAATCTCGCAAGAGAGGAATATTATTGTCATTTGAAAATTAGGTTAGTAGCACACAGTGATTTTGTTGTGAAGCCTGGCTTTGATATCACCAAATCTCGCCACTTTTGCCGTCCCATGCACATGCCTTCTCTTTGCTTCACATTCCCGTTTCGCAGTTTTGTTCAGAAAATTCCATGCCAATTTTAGGCCACGCCAATTCAATGTCCTGGTTCTGGGATATAAAGGATTGTGGAAAATCAACATGAGTCTGTCTTTACAGTTTGAGTTTCATCAGATTGTTAAGTCTGAATGAAAAGACTCTTTGTACACAATTAAGTGTTTTATTCAACCGACGTTTCGGTGACAATCTGTCACCTTCCTCAAGGCAATTCTGCATGACTGGTTCCTTGTTCATGTAAATGACTTAAATCTATAATCAGTGACACCTGTGCTGCAGTGTAATGTAAACCAGTCAGAATTGCCCTGAGGAAGGTGACAGACGGTCACCGAATAGTTGGTTGAATAAATCGCTTGGTTGTGTACAAAGCCTGTGTACAAGAGTCTGTACAGTTTTGGGGAGTGTTTTTCTCCCAGTCCTGTTTCTATCATGTACTCATCATTCCAAAATGAGAACCAAATCATTAAATTGGTACGGCCTTACACCATCAATTATCTTTACAATGTCATTAAAAAATCTAGCAAAATGTATCTTTTTTTTTAGATCTTCAGAATATTCCATTTGTAAGCTTAGAAGTAACAAATGTATGATTAACTAGTATATATTGATTGAATAAATCGATTTTTAGGGTCTGTAGGCTGATTTAATATACAACTTCTAAATGGGAGCAAAATAGCTTTTGGCACTTTCTTCTTCTGCCCTCCCCTAAACTTGCACATGGAACAATCCAAAGAATGGTTTTTCAGAAGTAAGTATACTACAAGCTACCATAAGTCACTTAGTGCACAAAACTTAGCAGCATTTCCTCACTTAATTCCAGGGAAATAGTTGCAATTAACAAGCTTGAAACTGAAGACTTAAAAAAAAGATCTCTGCACAAGGTAGGATGTCTGAAATGCAGGCTTTCTTTGAATCTGTTGCTTTAAGTAAGAATTAAACTGTACAGTATGTTTGCAGTCTGATTATGATGTGTTTTTGTTTCCACCACACATTAGTGGTTTATAGACTTCGATATCTCTCTTGGCTTCGTGAAGGAAAATACAAGATATTTGCAAAGCCAGCATACATATTCTGAAGACGTGCCACACAGTTGGTCTGCCTGCACCTGAACACTTTTGTGTTGACTTGCCAGTCCTGAAAGTTGTGTGATAAGAAACTTTGTTTCTTATGATTTTTGCCCATCTTAGAACCATTGTCTACATGCATGCGTGACTGGTGGCCATTAATGGATCCACCCATTCCACCAATATGGCAGCTAGCAGCGATCCAAGTTGACGCAACACAAAAAAGTTTGGAAACTTGGTTTCGGTCATTTTTGTGTAGTAACGTCTTCAGGTGACACTTACAGGAGTGCAAAGGTGATCATGTGACACCTCCAGGTGTGCAAAGATGCGACACGTCCAGGTGTAAACCCTGTGCAGAGATCTGCTTTTCACCTTTATCAAAGGCAAAACTAAGTTCCTTGTAAACCTGTACATAAGATTCATCTTTGCTAGATACAAACTAAAAACTCACAAATAAATAAATAAATAAACAACACATCAAGTCATGATCACTCCTGCCAGCAATCTCTGGAAACTGCTTAAGAATTTACAAAATTTACAAGACATCGAAATCAGATTTCCCAGATGATTGTAACTATAACAACACAAACCGACCAGTTTATTCTTCCTTACAAAACACCCTCTGGTGGCAGGGAATTGGCACACTGTTTAGAGAAGATTTTTACCAGATTTTAAGTTTGATCCTTATTTGCTGTAGAGTTTAAGGCAACAGGTGAGTTTATACAGGTGTGTTTTCTGCCTAAGGTATTTGTGGCACTGGTGCAATGCCCAAGTGAGTTTGTGCCTTGCTATCTATTGAAGGTCTCTGGCCGTTGTTTGCTGCTAGAAGGTCTCTAACTGGTGTTTCCTGCCCCAGCTATCTGTGGTGTAGCCTGTGGAAGGTCTCTGGCCAGTGTTTGCTGCTAGAAGGTCTCTAACTGGTGTTTTCTGCCCCAGCTATCTGTGGTGTAGTCTGCGGAGAGTCTCTGGTCGGTGTTTGTAGGGTCTGATTTCGATTTTCTCCTTGGTGGTGAGCGCCGCCCGTCGCTGGCGGTAGTCCTCGGCGTACGCCTTCAGCGGGGCGGAGGGGAACACGGCAGCCTGCCGGTGTTTTCTCCGCTCCGGAGTGTTGATCAGCCAATCGTGGTTCAGCAGGTAGAACGCAGACGGTCTGCGGTCACTGCACGGGAGAGAAACGGTTATTAGTAGGGACATATTCGGACATCATCATCATCTATTGGCCTGTATCAGTCGGGACCATATAAGAAGTACATATTTGACTCCACATCGCACTGCAGGTGACAATAATACCTCTAGCATCTGATTGACAGTTCTCAGTGCTATGATTGACCATTCATGTCAGAGTCACGATCGGCAGGTTTCAGTATTACATTTCATATGATTGACAGCTGTCCAAACCATGATTGACAAGTGCCAGTGCTATGACAGGTAAAATGCAGAATGATGGTCTGCGGTCACTGCACGAGAGAGAAATGGTTAAGAACAAACCACTAGTATCTCAGGTGCTAGACTGTGGATTAACCTCCTCCCTACTGCCTAACTACACTACCAATATTGTACAACGTTGGTGCCACAAGGCTACCTCAGGCTATAATGAAGGTAGTAATTAAGCATGACATTTATATATCAATTCCCAGCCTGAACGTTAGTCTCATTCCCCGGATTCTTCTTCAACAACCTCTTTTGATATAAACCTCCATCTGCCCATCATTGTTGGCCTCTATTAGTATTACTAAGGCCACACCAATTTGATTTCTTGGTTAACAGATTTTTATTTTCCAAAAAAAAAAAAATCATGAAAACAGAAGGCTGGGCAGGCTGACCCAGCCTTCTGTTTTCATGAATTTTTTTGGGGGGAAAATAAAAATCCGTTAACCAAGAAATTAAATTGGTGTGGCCTTAGTACTGGTCTCAAAACCCCCCTTTCTGACAACAGCAGATGTGCATAAACTTGTGAATGACTGACAGGTGTAAATATTATGATTGACAGCTCAGTATTATGATTGACAGCTGTCAGCACTATGATTGCCAGCTGTCAAAGCCATGATTGACAGGTGTGCGTACTATGATTGACAGCTCACCTTGGAGACAGCACGAGGCAGTCCTGTACAAACTGCCGGCAGTACGGCGTGGCGCTGTTGAAGACTCGGCTGATGTCGTAGCGACCCTTCGACACCTTCATGATGGTCTGGTGGTCGCCGACGCCCAGGAACGGGGACTGGGCACTCAGGCTGCGGGGGAGAAATAAGCTGAGCTTTTACTATCGCATTGCAGTGCCCCCTAGTGAGAACTGTGGGTACTACACAACCACCAGGAACGGGGACTGGGCACTCAGGCTGCGGGAAGAGAAACAAACTATAAAGCTTTTAGCAGAGATCTATATGCTGCAGCGCCCCCTAGTGAGCTCTGTTGGGACTACACCATACCAAGGAATGGGGAGTGGATGCTTGCAATTGGGGTGAGAGGGTGAGGGGTGGTTGTTCCGAAACAAGTTAAGCTTTTAGCACAGTTTGTTCTGTGTATCATGTTGCAGTGCCACCTAGTGAGCACTGTTGGTACTACAGCAATGCAGAATTAAGACAAAACTCAACACTCAAGATGTTGGCTGTCTCCTTGCAACTGGTAATACACAATTCAAGCGTTGTAGGTCACCGTAGTTAAAGGTTCATATAATAGTCCACCATATGCATAGTTCAAAGTTTGTAGTTCACCATAATTCAAAGTTTGTGGTTTACCATAGTTCAAAGTTCGTAGTGCACCATAGTTCAAAGTTGAGAGAGTAAGAGTTTCTCCTCACCACAGGAAGGCGATGACCCCCACGCTCCAGATGTCTGCAGCCGGACCAGCCGTCTCGTAGTTCACCACCTCAGGAGCTGCAGGAGAGGGGGGCACAAAGCAAGAAGTCAGGTAAGGAAAGGTATATTATGTGTCTGAGTGGATACCTTTAGATTGCACAGCTAGGTATAAAGCTGTTGTGAGGCAGTCAATCAATAGATCAATCAAATCAAAGCATCAAAACTGTAGAAAACTAGATGGCATAGAATCTTTAGTACCAGTCTTAATTCATGATTCATCACTGGCAACATGTATATAGCTCTTGGTTAATCAGTTTACCGCTTGCAATTAAAGAAACAAGAGTCTAGAGAAAAAAATCTTCCAAATGAATGATCAAGACTGCCAACATGATTGTAGTGGACAACTTTAAGTCAACCGTACACACTTATGGCACATCTTCAGAAAGGATGCTGTAGCCACATAGTTCCTGTTTAGTTACAATGCGTTACCTCCTCTAACACCTGCCCCCCATTTTACATCCCCTCTAAAAGACTGGTGCAGCTCCAATTAAGATGCCCTAACCCAGGATTGAAATTCGGTCTCCCAGCCCTATTGTCTTTGAGAATTCTTGCCTACATACCCACAAACTCTGGTGTGCTCTGCAGCTCGCCCAGAGTCTTGCTGGGGAAGGTTCTGGCGCAGCCGAAGTCGGTGAGGCGCACGTCCAGGCGCCGCCTGCTCTCCAGCAGCAGGTTATCCGGCTTCACGTCAAGGTGTACAATCTTCTGCGTGTGCAGGTAGTGGAGGGCCTGCATGGGGGAAACAGTTTTGGGAGACTCTGTATCACGTGGTAAGCTGAGTTTGATATTCATTCATTTAGACCCTTGCTGTACCTATTGGCACATGGGGCAGCAAGTTTCCTTGCTGTTTCAGTAGCAGGTTATATTTTGACAGGTAGGGGTGCAGGTAGTGGAACGCCTTCATGGGGAAAGAGGAAATTTTAGGGTTAGGGTTTTCTTATAATGACCAGTGATGGACGATCTTCTGCGTGTGCAGGTAGTGGAGCGCCTGGGGGAAAAAAATTTTAGACTTTGCGAAGTTTTCTATAATGACCAGTTCTGCACTGTAAATGCTACCATTAATGTCGACTTTGTGAGGGTGGTAAAATATCTAAAAGTTCTTTTTAGTCAACCACAGTCAATTTCCTCACTGATCTTGTGGCATTCTCCATGTTTCAATGCCATCATGTGGTAAGCAGAGTTCATTACAGCCTGATAAAGGCAATGGAAAGTAGCTGAAATGATAGTTAGGAAATTTGTTCTAGAAGCAGGTTGTCAGGCTTCACGTCCAGGTGGCCGATCTTCTGCGTGTGCAGGTAGTGGAGGGCCTGCCATGGGAAGAGGTTTGGGAAATTTTTGACTTTGTAAGTTTTTTTTGTTTTGATATGCTACCATGAAGAACATCATTAGGTTGGTGAAACATTTAAAAGCAGCGTGCGTAGTCTATTAAGTTCATGACCCTGTCTCTGGACCAAGAAGTTGTGAGTTTGAATCCTGGCTGTGCCATTCAGCTGACATGCACACTACTGGAAAGGGTCGCAGTCCTTAGGACAGGACGTTAAGCTGTCCTCCACCGTCCATTGTGCTTGTCAAAAAGTGTTAGGGGAATTTCCCTGGTAAAATAAACCACTGTGGTCATGCATGACCATCGGAAAAGTAGCTCTACTGTTCATGTCAAGTTCATTGAGCTAAACTAGTTGTAAATCACATTAAATCCTCTCCCTAACCTCCCTAACCCCCTCCCCCTCCCTAACCCCTCTCCCCTTCCTAACCCCCCCTCCCTAACCCCCCTTCCTAACCCCCCTCCCTAACCCCCCTTCCTAACCCCCCTCCCTAACCCCCCTTCCTAACCCCCCTCCCTAACCCCCCCCTCCCTGACCCCCCTCCTCACCTCCAACACCTGAGTGATGAACTGTGCGACCTCCTCCTCGCTGTAGTGAGGTTTAGTCGTGAGGTAACGCAGCACGTCTCCCCCGTAGTACTTCTCACCCCCCTCCTACCCCCCTCTCCCTACCCCCTACCCCTCCCTATCCCCCCTCCTCACCTCCAACACCTGTGTGATGAACTGTGCGACCTCCTCTTCGCTGTAGTGAGGTTTGGTCGTCAGGTAACGCAGCACGTCTCCCCCGTAGTACTTCTCACCCCCCTCCTACCCCCCTCTCCCTACCCCCTACCCCTCCCTATCCCCCCTCCTCACCTCCAACACCTGTGTGATGAACTGTGCGACCTCCTCTTCGCTGTAGTGAGGTTTGGTCGTCAGGTAACGCAGCACGTCTCCCCCGTAGTACTTCTCACCCCCCTCCTACCCCCCTCTCCCTACCCCCTACCCCTCCCTATTTCCCCTCCTCACCTCCAACACCTGTGTGATGAACTGTGCGACCTCCTCTTCGCTGTAGTGAGGTTTGGTCGTCAGGTAACGCAGCACGTCTCCCCCGTAGTACTTCTTACCCCCCTCCCCTCCCTAACCCCCTCTCCTCCCTAACCCCCCTCCTCACCTCCAACACCTGTGTGATGAACTGTGCGACTTCCTCCTCGCTGTAGTGCGGTTTCGTTGTCAGGTAACGCAGCACGTCTCCTCCGTAGTACTTCTCACACACCAGGATCAGGTACTTGGAGGTGATGAAGGCGTCGTGGAGCTCCAGAACTTTGCTGTGCCTGTAAACATTGCAATTGTTATTGTTATTGGGTGGGCCAACTTCTCTCTTTGCAGGACATGGGCTGGGCTGAATAGCCAGGAGGTTAGAATTGGTGGGGCTGAATCGCAAGGGTCTGAAGCAGTTGCCATTTGCACTAACTCAGGTGACCTCAATACTACAGTAATTGCCCTAGGTGGGACCATAGGACCGTAAGGTTATGAACCACTCATACCCAGAAGGATGCCTTTGTGGTGCCCGGTTCTTCAACATGCTCCAGGTGTGATTCTCCTCAAATACAGGGCCTCCGAACAAAGTTTCTTGTCTTATGGATAACATTATCATTCTGTTTGACATTTATCAGGTGAGAAGAATGTACCTGTTTTTACAATAGCCAGGTGAGAACATGCCTGAGTTTAGCCAGGTTAGAATAACGTATCTGAGCTTAGCCAGGTGAGTAGAACTTACTTGAGTTTAGAAAGTGCCTCGTACTCCCTCAGCTTCTCTAACCTGTTGACAGGTGTGATGGGGACGACCTTTGACGCATACTCCTTAGAGGTGATGATGTCAACGCACTTCTTCACGACCGCGTAGCGACCCCTGGGGGACAGGAAGACAGTTGCTTATAATAACTTCTCCCTGCTGCCTAACTCAGTAAACAATACAATTTGTGTGCCAAACATCTTCTTTTACAGGCTGAAGGTTTAGGACTGATGTCATATCCAAATAAACACAAATCGGCAAACAATCTTGGCACACTTGCCAAACTTTAACTTAGGCAGGGATAACCTACCTGGGCAGGGCAAGTGTGTAGGACAGGGGTTTAGTACAGGTGTAAATGTCATATCTGGGCCGCAAAAACGTTTCATACGGGGATCCCGAACCGGGTGATAACTTTGGGTTATCACACAGGCTTCGATAGAATATTTAGAATGCAATTCGAGTGCGCCGCTATCAAACTTTTTTTGCTTGAGGACACCAACTTTTCTCAACTTCTGGCGCATTTTGCATTGAAATGTGTGTTTTCTCAGGTGGGTATGACATAAATGAAATACAACCCGGTGTATTCCGCATCACCCTCGGTCCCAGCCCCCCCCGCTGGTCAAATCGATGCGGAATACCCCATGTTCTATTCTACAGGTGTATAGGACAGGTGTGTTAATTGTTCCTTACCTGGCCACATCCTCCTCGAAGTTGTACTGTTTCTGCGGAATGGAGTCCTTCAGCATGACGCGGTCGGTCGCCGGCTGCAGCTCCACGATGGTGTGAGACCGCCGCAGCCCGACACGCTTGTCCACCTTACGCACCTTAATGGGGGCTCCTAGGGGGGATAAGCACATCATTTAACCTACATGAAAGCATGTATTACGTTTCCTTGTATTGGTACATGCAATTATGGAGAAAGATCCAAAAGCCGTTCTGAGTAACGAGGTCCTCAGTTCTTATGAAGAACGCCAGAGGATTGGTCAATAATCTTGAATCTACTGCCTTTTTTTGTGTTGGAGCAAAGTTGAATCCTCCATTTTAATACAGACATATCATCTAGCAGATGTTGCAAGAGCTTGTTTAATTGAAATATTACCAAACACATAGTGTATTTTTGAAAACCTAGCTATAGATAAATGCACAGTTTAAGAAGTTGGTCAGACACACAGTACCTTCTTGAGCTGTCTGGACTCTCTTGGAGGACTTGCTGAAGGGTCCGTAGCCCGCCCTGTTCCCACAGGCCACCCTGAAGCGGTAGGACTTGCCCGGCTCCAGGCCTTCCACTAGCAGCACCTCCTCACGCACATCTGTGCCTACAGTTACCCAAAGGGTCTCTCCTAAAGAGGATGGGAACCAGACTATGTTAGCCTTGCTACAGGCTGTAGATGAGCAGAATCTCTTTTTCAGGTAGTTCTTACCAAAATAAGTGGAAGGGATGATCCTAAAGAGGATGGGAACAAGACTATTTTACCAACGGCAACAGGCTTCAAGTGAGTGGAACTCTTTGTCAAACATTTTTTTTCTATATGATTAAGAAAAATCTGACTATGGGTTGTCTCACCCTCTTTCCTGTACTGTAGAATGTACGACAGCAGCGTGTCGCGAGCGCCTGTGATTGGTGGTTCCCAGGCAACCACCGCTGCATCCGAGGTGACCTGCATCACTTCAGCGGGGTTTGGCTTCCCAGGAGGCCCTAGAGGAAAATGGAAACTTATCAGAATGGGCTTTAAGGGCACAGCAAGTGCCTGTATCCCTCCTGACTAAACTGTTCTAGATACTGTTCAAAGAAATGAAGCAATATTGTTACCTACTATATAATGCCTAGTATCCATCCCATTCTAACCCCAGTTCTTTGCTCTGTTTCCATCTCTGCCAAATACTAGTAGTCTGGCAACTCTTAAGAGAGGACGTAGTGGCATTCAAGAATTTGCCTGAAATATCAGCAAGATCCCTGATTGGCTCCAAGTGACACTGTCCTTGTGACAGCATGGTTCACAACCAAGGAAATGAATTGCTGTGGCCTTAGAATGGAAAAAAAAGTTCACAGGTCATTTGTTGTGACACACAGTTATCAGACACTATTGATCAGGACTAATCCTGCACATTGTAGTACTCACTAGCAGCATGTAGTAAATGCATGACGTAGACACAGTGCCCAGTTTGTTGCTGGTGGTGCACGTGAACACACCCACGTCCCTCTCTAGCTAAGTTACTGGTGCTAAATGTTGCTACCAATCCTGCTGTAGCTTAGACATTACTCACTATCAATGGGTAACTAGTGATATTATCCTGTAGTCTAATGGTACTCACTAGCAGCATGTAGTCTGCATGACGTAGACACAGTCCCCAGTTTGTTGCTCGCGGTACAAATGTATACGCATGTGCTACTAATCCTGCAGTTTTAACAGCCTGTAGTACAGTAACTATCCCATAGTACTCACTAGCAGCGTGAAGTCTGCATGATGTAGACACAGTCCCCAGTTTGTTGCTCGCTGTACACGTGAACACACCCACGTCCCTCTCTAGCTAAGTTACTGGCGCTAAATGTACCAAGCATGTAGTACAGTAACTAGTGATACTATCCTGTAGTCTAACAGTACTCACTTGCAGCGTGTAGTCTGCATGACGTAGACACAGTCCCCAGTTTGTTGCTCGCGGTGCAGGTGAACACACCCACGTCCCTGGCCAGCTGCACCTGTGGCACGTGCAGCGAGTGTTTCCCGTCGTCCGCGGAGGAGAGTTTGATCCGCTCACTCTCGATGATCAGCTCGTTGTTCTTGAACCTGGAGGGAGTCATTTGCATATTTGGGAAAGAGCAATAACAACAGGTTCAACCTCATTTGCATATTGGAAATTGTGTCTCAGTGTTGTTGGACTTGCAATTGGCTGCATCACAATGTAATCATGAGGCAGTAAAGGTATTATACAGGACTGGTTTAGTATTTACAACAATGGCGATGTACAATATAGACATGTAGTTCAGTAGAACATCATATCCTGAGGACAGTAAAACTTTCCAGCATCATTAATGTTAGATTAGATGAGCAGCACTACATGTATACATGCAGATAGGTTGTCCCACCTACCATTGTACAGTAGGCTGAGGGCTGCACACACACACAGTCAGACACACAGACACACAAATGGACCCTGGCAAAGTAATAGGCCCCTGCACGTACCATTGTACAGTAGGCTGGGGGCTGCCAGCGGGCAGGCAGGACAGAAGCACAGGGCAGCCTTCAGCGATTGCCTCGTCTTTCAACTTCTCTCTGAACACTGGTGCAAACTCTGTAGGGCAGAAGGAAGGTAGAGATGTTGTATAATAGATATGTGTTATGTCTACAAATCTATGGACATTCCTTGAAAAATGAAAAACACTTGACAATGTCTTCATTTCAAGAAACTTGATGCCATCAGCAGATTTGGCATAACAAACTCTCCCAATATATTTCCGAAAATAATTTCATCAAGTTGGTAGAACATACTAGGATATTTGGAGTTTCTTTTAACACAACCAGGTAATCTCGAAACGTCGGCAGGTGAGATTACCTGGTTGTGTTAAAAGAAACTCCAAATATCCTATCTCCCAATATACTAAAACCACTGATTATCCCTTGCACCTGATTGTAAGATATGATATCAAGGATATCCTCATGTTAGCCCTTATTGCTCAGTAATTACAATAAGGCTGGTTACCAGTGAGCAAGAGAATCCATCAAAGATCTTTAGCCTTTTTTAGAATATGAACTTAATTTTGTATTTCTATTCTGTAGTAGCTGACTGTACAAAAGTGACTGTATTGTTTTGTTGCGTGAATAAAGCTACTTCTTACCTTCCACTCCTGAGCCCCTGGTGGGTATACTGGCTGGAGACAGCATCTTCGGCCGGTCGAACGATCGTCCCCGCCGCATGCCGGGTCTCAGCGAGCTGTCCAGCGACTCCCCGCGTACCGGCCGCCGCACCGTCGCGCTGTCCACAGACAGGCCTCTGAAGGGGGTAACAGCAACATTTGCTGAGTTTTCTTCATACACAACCAGGAGGAATTTACCTGCCAATGTTTCACTGGACTGTCAGGGCAATACTCACTGGTTCTACTTTGCACTACTATACTGTCACTGCTGCAGTGGGAAGAATGCATTATCTTGTATCTCCTTCACGATGGTTCATGACTGGTGAACAGTTACTGTGTAGATTTTCTGATCAAGACTGAAACTTTTCACAGACCCTTACATGTACCTAGTTAACAAAGTGACCCCTCCCCTGGAGATGTCCTGACACGACCCTTACCTGGTTAACAAGGTGACCCCTCCCCTGGAGATGTCCTGACATGACCCTTACCTGGTTAACAAGGTGACCCCTCCCCTGGAGATGTCCTGACATGACCCTTACCTGGTTAACAAGGTGACCCCTCCCCTGGAGATGTCCTGACACGACCCTTACCTGGTTAACAAGGTGACCCCTCCCCTGGAGATGTCCTGACACGACCCTTACCTGGTTAACAAGGTGACCCCTCCCCTGGAGATGTCCTGACACGACCCTTACCTGGTTAACAAGGTGACCCCTCCCCTGGAGATGTCCTGACACGACCCTTACCTGGTTAACAAAGTGACCCCTCCCCTGGAGATGTCCTGACATGACCCTTACCTGGTTAACAAGGTGACGCCTCCCCTGGAGATGTCCTGACATGACCCTTACCTGGTTAACAAGGTGACGCCTCCCCTGGAGATGTCCTGACATGACCCTTACCTGGTTAACAAGGTGACGCCTCCCCTGGAGATGTCCTCGCTTGAACTCCTCCTGAGTGCACGACCCCCAGGCGTGCCGTCGCCCCCGTCGGGTGACTCGGTGCGGATGAGACGGAGCGAAGTCTGCCGCGCCGTGATGGAATCCTCCTCCGGCATACGGACCGACGACGACTGCCGCCTGCTCAGTTGGAGAAATGAGATGTCGGGAGATTTTTATTTCTGTGCAGCAAAAAAATCTGATCTTGAAGCAAATGTAACAATGGAGTTCAAGTACCACTAACTGACCAGTCCAGACCTTTTAGCCTAGTGGTTAGTGCGTGCGGTCTGTGGCCTTGCGGAATCGGGTTCAATCCCCGGAAGCCAGGAGACTGTTCTTCTCGCATCTTGTGTTTCACAAATGCAAAGCATAATTTCATGACAAAAAAGGTAACCTTTTCGCATGCTTTAAGGCTTGCTTAAAGATTGAATTTTGTGTCGTGTCTTACTCTTAGTCTTTGAAATGTGATTTAGGTGTAACATGACGACCTAACCTTTGCACATCCTTCTACAAGTATTGTTTAAAGCTATCTAGTGAGGACGCCTCTACTGTACTTGATGGCAACGAGTCCCACTATACAACAGGTCTAGAAAAATGCAAATTTTTTAACACATCAATCGTAGGTTGATAAGTCTGGTACTTATATTTCCTGACCTGAGTTCGAGTGGTCGTGAGATGTCTGCGTCAGCGGAGATCGCTCTGCGCAGTTTCCCCGGTCGTCTCGCCCCTAATCTGCGGTCGTCCCTGGCAACCTCTCCTGCAGGGTACGAAAGGGAAAACAAGATGAAAATGTCAATGAAAGTGTTGAAGATTTGTTTTCATTTTTACGGCTAAAAGACTTTTTCATGGACAATGTGGTGGAAGATGTTTTAGGCTGCAAATATCAATATGTACAGTGTAGCCAAATACTTAACACAAGTGCTGACTGCTGCATTCTATGGTCAAACCTGTACTTGTGACCACCTCTACATACATGTAAGGACCTCCTGTCCAGTGTGGCCCCTTAGATCATTTTTCCCATTGACACAGGCAGTAAGAATCTTGTATATAGTGGCCACCTGTTCACTGCGAGTGATTTGAGTGTATGTAGACTGTATGGTATTCTCTTCATATAACTGTGCACCAGTGCATGCATACTTCTGGCCTCTTTTATCACTTCTAGTTGAGTATCATGTTTTACTGCCATTGCCATGGCCTTACCCTTCGGTAAGTCGTCGTCCGAAGACGTCGTCAGTGCGGCCTCGGCGCTCCCGGCTTTCCTGAGCCTCCGTCGGCGTTCTTCCGTTTCCCGACCTTCCGCGACCTTCAGCCTCTCCTCCGCAGACTTCCCACGCTTCAGCCGCGGGCGTTCCGACGTGTCCAGGTCACGCATCCCTCCGCTGTATAAAATAACGTGTGGCAGAAACAGAAGTTAATGCAGCTTAGATACAAACAAACATGTGCTTTATTTTTAGGTTTAATCTATTTGCTTGTGCATGTTTTTTAAGCTTACTAGAATTAGTCCCTTGTACTTTTGAGGTGTCAAGGAAGGTTTCCTTTCCAGTTCACTGACCTAGAAATGTCTACTGTTAATGAAGTTCAGTGCGAAATTACACCTGTCAGACATCTTAACCTACATGTCAAGTACAATGGACATGCTAGAATCTGATTGGATTGAAGAGTGCATCTTGAAAGCTCCCCAAGTAGCAAATGTTTTATTTGATGTGTGTAATTGTGTTAACATTTTCTCATAAGTACTAACTTATCAAATTCTCCGATTATCTATTGTCAGTTTTCTATTGGCTCCATCTACAGGTGAGTAGTTACCTGATGATGGAGCTCCTGGGAATCTTCATCCCTCCCTCCTCCTTCTTCTTCTTCGTCTCCTCCGACCCCACGGTCCACAGCACCCTGGGGGCTGGCCGGGTCGCGGCCTCTGACCTGACCTCTGACCTGACCCTGCGTGGGGTCGGCCCCTCCTCTGCAGAGTCCTCGGGTAAGGTCTCCAGCTGGGACGGTTTCTCTGTTGAAGCCATTCGGCGCAACATGTGTACCAGGTTTTCGCCATCCTTCCCGGGAAGTTCGATACCACGGGACGACAGGTAACGGTCCGCAGAATGTGCCCGTCTCATTGGCCGCGGCTTCTCTTTCGATTTTTTCCGTAAGTCTTCCGTCGAGTCGCTCTTTTTGATCAGTTTGGGGGAGGTTTTTGTTTTGTCTTGTGAACGTGAACGATCGCTCTCAAATGAGCGCGACTTTCTTAAGTGGGGAGGCCTGAGTGTCCTTTCTCCTTGTGTCTTTCCTTCCTCTTTCTCGTCTCTCTTTTCTTCCCTCCTTCCCCTTCTTGGACTCGGGCTACGTGGTCTACGCTTGGGCGACCTCTCTCGACCTTTCGGTGACCTCTCCTGGCCTTTCGGTTTGTCCCATTCTCTCTGTAGGGGTGGGCTTAACGGTGGACTGAGGGGGTTATCATCACTATCTGTTAATGATGGTCTCCGGATCACCAACTGTGGGAGTTTTGGAATCTCCCGTTTTTCTGGCTTCTTTGGAGTTTTATCCACTGCAGTACCGGGTTTAGGCTGCAGGGGGCGCCGCCCGGGGATGGGTGAGGGGGCATGGTCGCTGTCGGTGTCCACAGTGTCTGCCTGGGAACGAGAACGGTTACGAGAGGACTGAGGACCCTGGGAACGAGAACGGTTATGAGAGGACTGAGGGGTGGGGGGAGAGTTAGAACGGAAGGAAAGAGACATGATGGGAAGAATGAAGGATGGATGAATGAATGATGCAATGGTGAGTAATGAAATAAGCAACATTGGTCATCGATGTTACAAATTCAAAATCTCTAATGGTTTTTTTAAAAGTAAATTAAGAGAAGAGGAAAAGGAAAGAGGAAATGACAATCAGACAGCTGTCCAGCAAAAATGGAAAAGCTCAAATTGCACAATTAGAAATGAAAATAATTGAGCTCTAAAATCTTACTGACTTTCCAGTGTTAGATGAAGTATGATGAAGATGAAGTATGATGTTATTACACCAAAAAATAGTCTAGATCATAATAATTAATCCCCCCGTGTTCCTACCTCAGACGTGAGCCCCTCGACGTCGGTGGACTCCGCCTCGGAGGACAGCGGGGAGTCGCTGTCGTCGGGGCCACGCTTGATGCCTAGCGACTGGGACCCGCCCGCCGATGCCAGAACCTGCGAGATGGGCCGCATCTTCAGCGGAGCGCCCACCGAGATCAGAGATTTCTGTAATGGTGAGAATTGTCTTCTGATCAGTACTAAATCGTGATAAGGCCACACCAATTTAATTAGTTTGTTCTGAGACATTTCAATGTAAAATCTTACCAAGGGGACATCACAAAAACAGAAAAACATGCTTCTATTTCATGACTTTCTATTTCGTGACACTCCCGAGGTACAAACTTTCCCTGAGACTCAGTTTTCATGTCGATCTCAATACTTGAAATGATAATTGAAAGAACCAAGAAATTAAATTTCTGTGGCCTAAGAATTGCACAGATAGTTAGCAAATCAAATCTAGCAATTTTTATCAGAATTGTGGTATCAACAAAATGCTCTTCTCAAAGTTCAGACAAATAAAAATGAACTTAATGGAGACCAGCAAAAGAACAAAATCATACTGTGTCATTTGCAACCAACTAACAACCACAAGCTTAAACCATAAGGCTTGACAGTTTCTTACCTGCCATTTGCGCCTGGAGTGGAAAAACTTGAGACGATCTGCGCTGATCTTGGCTGCCGTCTCCTTAGAAACTGGAGTCTTAGATAAGATACAGTAAAAGTGTTGCAAGGTTAATTATTTTACTGCAAACTGATTCCCAACATCTGTTCTATCAGGTGCTAGCAAATGACCTTATTTCCTTCAAATTTACTTCCAACTTCCAAATCATTAGAGGTGGAGTCTATAGTTACTGATATATGTATAGAGATCAAGAAGAAAAATAGGAGGGGCTGGATGAAATTCACCCACCAAAAATACACTGTACATGAAACATGACAGTCTCCCAACAAAATATTTACACCACCATTTTAGCCCTCTCCCATTTTTTTTCCCCGACCTCGGCTGCATCATCACCCTTACCTTAATCCAGACGTCTTCAAGACACTGACTGGCCGTTGGCCTCTTCCTGAGGAGTAATAAGAGGTCAGATATTTACTTTGAAACATCTTCAACATTGACATTCAAGGCTTTTTACGACTGTAGTGTGATATTACACAGACAACCTATATGTTCTACTAGGATCTTAAATGACTTCTACAATATAAGAAAGCTGATTTAGAACTTACTTAAGATTGACCATGAGCATCTTGGTAATGAAGTCCTTAAGCTTCAGTAAGACAAATGCAGACAGAATACTTTGGACCTTTGATAAAGGGTTTTTAAGATTCCTAACTTCTTAGTATCTTAAATGGTTTGAGTTTTAAGATTAAGACCTACTTGGGATCGACCACGAGCATCTTGGTGATGAAGTCCTTGGCCTCGTTGGAGATGTGGTTGAAGATCTTCTGGTCGAAGGCCCAGCGGCCGGCCTTCACGCGCGTGTACGTCTCCTTGTCATTGTTACCCATGAAGGGGGAAACTCCGCTCAGCCTAAAGGAAAGTTGGAGAAAAGTGATGTCAAACCAGTTTAGCCCGCCAAAGATCTAATCTTCCACTGGTCTTGATAGAGACAGGCTGTTGAATATGTATGTAACAGGTACATTGTAGGGTTTAAAACAGAGAAAAGTGATCTCAAATTAGTTTCTGTTTAACCGACATAACCACCTTTCGCTGAAACACACCAGCTTCGCTGGCACTGCATGCATATGTACATGTATTACACTAAACAACTTGTTACACTTAATCTTTGCACATCTATATTTGGCTACAAGCGTTGTATGTATTTAGTGAGGATGCCTCTATCTACTGTACTTGGAGGTAGCATGTTCCCTTTTCAATGGTTGTAGGAAAAAACTAAGTTTAACTATCTGAAGAGCTAATCTTCCAAGTTGGTTGTGACAGAGAAGACAGATGCTATATACAGGTTCATTGTACCAGCAAAATTTCCCGTCAATATAAGGAACTTGAATTCAAAGAAGTCCATATCGCCTTAAGATTCTGTAAGACTCTTACAAGACATAAAGCAGGACCCCTGTGCTCCAGATGTCGGTCGTCAGGTGCACAGGTTCCTTAGCTACCGTCTCCGGGGCGACGAACTCCGGCGTTCCAAACCTGCAGGTCTCGGGTGTTTCCGGCGACAGTTGCCGTGACAACCCGAAGTCGCACAGCTTGAGCTGACCTGACTCTGACTTGGTGAGGAGGAGGTTCTCAGGCTGGGGGGCAAAGGGTAAAGGTCACTATTACTATATAGGTTCTAGCCTCTTAAGACTTGCAACAGGTACAATGTATGGCAACTTGTAGAAACATGACAATTGAACTATTTCTAATATCTAACAACTCTAAAGAACTGATCTAATATATGAATAACAATAGAGAAAAAGTATCTAATAGTGTGCATGGTGATGGTCTAGAACAGTCCATTGGTTGGTGCTTTTCTGGGAAAATGTATCAGTGTCACGAAGGTGAAATCATAAATGAAATACATAATGCCATGTACCTTGATGTCCAAGTGGACAATGTCCTTGCTGTGTATGTACTGCAGCGCCCCTAGCAGCTGGGCGAGGTACTGCACGATGTCGGCCTCGCACAGGTCCGGCACCTTCACCAGATGCTCCAGCAGCTCTCCCATCGCAACGCTGCCCAGGGTTAAGGTGCTTCTTACTCTCACACAGTCCTCTGATCTACTCATCTCATCTAGCCCTTAGTTTAGCCTAATTATTAATTAACTTCTAGTTTAAACTACTTTTCTCTAAACATGAAATCGCGGTCGCTTTCAATCACTTCCAAAGTGCCAAAATTGTCAATCTGAAAACATCTTTGGAAAGCTGACACCTTCCACCATCTCACTGGCGAGTTTGTTTTGTCAGATGTAGTCGTTAACGCAACTTAGAAAGGGATTTGTCAGGAAATGGCTGATAGGAATCTGAGTTTCAATGCGATTCACGTGGTTTGATTGGTCGGGGTGTTACTCTCACAGACATCTTGTACTAAGCTCATTTAGTTGTGGACTATTATTTGACCATTGGGACACCTCATCAGATCTGGCAACCAGTTTTCTCCACCCTTCTCCATTTTCTGTTCTTCTCAATGTTTCACCTAGTGTCATGGATTGTAATGAAATTTTGTATCTGATTAGGTCCTAAACTATCAGAGAAATGTATAGATTTTTGGTCACCACACATTTTCATGTGGTTGATGCAGTCCTTTGTAAAATGTAAACTGCAAAATGTATAGTTTTCATAATCCACTCTATTGGGCTGCTCCATGAGACAAAATTAAACTGAGTGTATTGGTCAATCTAGTTGTAATTATCATGAGAACTAGCCCAGAATCTGCCAGGCTTAAACACCATGTCTTTTCTGAAAGGATACTATTCCATCACCATGACAATGAACTTGTTGTCCAGGAATGTTTCCGCCAGTCGCACAATCCCAGCATGCTCCAGTTTGGCCATGACCGTGACCTCCCGATGAAGGTCGGCCTTGCGGTGCGGCTTGTAGCGGATGTACTTCGCAGCAAACTTCTTCCCCGTTTTGCGGTGAGTCACTCGCTTGATGATCCCAAAAGCACCTCTGGAACAACAGGACAGGTTCAGGAAAATTCTAAACTTTGATCCAACACCAAGAGTTGAACTCACCATGAATTTTCGGTTGGACCTCCAACCTTCGTCACATGTTCAATCCGCAACGGTGGGAGATTCCGTCTGCCCGCTGCGTTCGATTCACTGCTGACGTCATCACGTCTCCGACTTCCCGGCGTTCAACGCAGTGGATCGAACATCTGACAAAGGTTGGAGGTCCAACCGAAAATTCATGGTGAGTTCAACTCTTGGTGTTGGATCAAAGTTTAAAATTTTCCAATATGTACTCTACCAACACAGATGAGCTTTCATGCGAGGACAGGTTCAGGTTTGGACAGGATGTGCAGTGAAGAAAGGGGCTGTTCTCACTCTGGATAACAAGCATTTGTTGATTTATAATAATAAAATTGATAATAAAAAGCTCACCACACTAATCTTCAAAGATACTGGTGATAAGCCCCAGTGGTATCAATTATGATTTTTGCGCTGGTTCAAACCGATTGCTTCCAAACTCAATGAACAGCGTACTGTTAAAGCTGGCCTTTTTTTGTAAACCCTTATTTATAATTGTCCCATTGTCACAAGCATTAAGAATCCTGTCAATATATAAAGTGACCACCTGTCCGCATAGACCAGATATAATCGGTACCTTAAGTGGTCTTCTTGTGGGTAGTTTTGACTGTAATGTTATATCTACCACAGGGGTTTTTCTAGAAAAATTAAACAAGAGGGAGCACACACAGGCAAGGGAGTGAATTCTATATATTTATGTAAGAATCCATCGCTGAGGGAAGGCTGTATGCTGGGGATTAAGCTAAAATCTGAATTTGACAAGGGGGCGCTGGGCTGAAACAAGAGGGCGCAGCGCCCCTCTTTCCTGATTTAGATGAACCCCTGTACCAATAGACAAGAGCTGTACAGTTTTACCCAGAAGTAGTTTACTGTACAATTATGTTCTCCAGATTGAGAAGTTTTTCTCCATGGTACTTACTTGCCCAGCTCCTCGTGTATCCTGTACTGCTCCCTGATTGTGTGGATTTTGGTCCAGCAGGTTTCCTCGTCTTCTGCATCTGTGGACTCCGGCACTACAGATTGCAAAGATATGCAAACTTTACTTTTTGTGGGTTGTTTTTTTTTGCCTTAAGAAATTAACCAGAAGACTGTCACAGTGACTTTTTTTATTCAAAGATGAAGTAACTTGAGCATTTCACAATATGGTTTTTAAGATATTTTACTGTAGTGAGGACATAGTAATTTGAGTCTAGATACATTCTAAGACAATATCTTGCCTCGAGACACTGACTACCCTGAACCAACCAAGCAATGAGCAACCAAGTAACTTCAGCTTTGTACAAGATAATTGCCAAGATACCTTAGCCAGAGATAGTTTGACTTGAGACTAGAATACATCCTAAGACCCCTTACCTGGAGACACAGTGACCTGTGCTTTACAGGAGACCTCTCCAGCGATGTTCTTAGCCGTGTACGTGTCGGACAGGATAGCATCTAAGATACCTTTCTAAAGATGCAGTAACTAAAAGATACATCCTAAGACCCCGTACCAGGAGACACAGTGACCTGTGCTTTACAGGACACCTCCCCTGCTCTGTTCTTAGCGGTGCAGGTGTACACGCCAGTGTCAGACAGTACAGCGGAGTTAATGGTAATAATAGCCACAATATCTAAGAGTTTCTTACTATTATAATAGAACATCTTACCTGGAGACACTGTGACCTGTGCCTTGCAGGAGACCTCCCCTGCTCTGTTCTTAGCGGTGCAGGTGTAGACGCCCGTGTCAGACAGAACAGCGGAGTTGATGGTCAGAACCACCTCCTCATCGCTACGGGTCCTGGTGATGCGCTTCTCCTTAGGAAGTTCCTCCGAGCCCTGCAAACACATAAAAAATTCAGTCTGCAAGTTCTGTATCTGTACAGCCGGTATAACTACCCTTCTGCCCAACACACCAGCTTCTACTGAATGATTTAGTTGTGACTGTATACTTCTGATGATGAACTCCGCTCTGTCATGCTTGACAGGGACCTGTGGCAACACTTGTGTCAACTACAGAGGATGAACTGAACTAAACCAAACTGTATACTTCCACTCTTTAATTCTTTTTGGAAGTTCTAGTGGAAAGCATGATCTGCCCTGATGTTGCTAAACACAGTCAGATCATGCAACCATGTGATGTCAGGAAAAGGTTCATCGCACAGTGTTAGACAGATCTACATGTTTAGAGAGCCCTTGGCTATGTTCTTTAACCCCTACAAGAGCGTTATTGATTTTACCTGGTTGTTAGGTTCAGGTGATACACACCTTGAGCCAGGTGTGCCGGGGAAGGTTTGCCGAATAGCAGTAGCCAGACCTGTGCATAGCTCCCAGACCATGTTCTTACAATGCCTACAAGAGCCTTAATCAAGATTATGCCTGGTTGTTTAGGTACAGTACTTTGAGCCAGAGCCTTTAAGAGCATTCCTTGCTGTAAGATACAGGTAAGGTACATGTGATACACACCTTGAGCCATGTGATGTCGGGGAAGGGTTTGCCGAACAGTCTGACCTCCAGCCGACCCGTCTCCCCCACGTACATCTCCACATCCTCCATGATGTCCTCAAACTGGGGAGACTCTGCAGACAACAAACAAACAAATAAATAAACAACAGCAGGGAAACAAATCAGCAGTGACCGACCATATCACAAAAAACAACAGTGTAATACTGGGACTGGCCAAGGTGACAGACCATATCATTAGAAACAACAGACTATATAATGTCCAAAAAGTTTGAGGATTGGACTGTCCAATCCTCAAACTTTGGAGACTCTGCAAACTCTGTGAATTTTTGTAAAACATCAGGTTTCTGGGAGTCTTGTATTACAAACTGTGAGACTGAGGCTAGTCCGCAGACGACAGCAGGGGAATCTCTGTGCAACATCACGGTTTCTGTCAGTTTGAGGCACACAAAAATAGGATCTCACCAATTGCTGTCTAGCGGAATCAAAAGGGGGCCTTTTATATCACAGAAGTATATATTTGAAAGACAATGACTGGATTGTTTACTAGTGTTTGTTTACCTGCAAGTCCGAGGCACACGGAGCAGGCCATGGCGCCGTGTTGGTTCTCTGCCTTGACCTGGTACTGCCCCATGTCCCTCAGCGAGACGCTCTGAACCGTCAGGCTGGACTCCCCCGTCCTGGCGTCAAACACCGGCTGGTGCTTCCTGCTCTCTGCAACAGCAAACAGGAACTTGTGAACAACACTTTATCAAGTTCCAGCTATGCTACCTAGTGCTAATCCTGACCTTAGCTCAGCATACTTCAGAACACAGCTGTCTAGCAATGAACTACTCTAACCTAGCACTTGTCCTGACCTTATTGTTGTTACCTAGCACTAGTCCTGACCTTGTATGACCTTCCCCGTCCACAGCCACTGCACTGTGCTGACCGCCGGCCGGGTGCTCAGCATGCAGGAGAAGACGGCCGTGGAGCCCTCCAGCGTGAAGCAGTCCTCGGGCAGCGCAAGGAACTCGGGCGCTCCGGGCGGCCCGCGGCGCTTCACGGACCCCTGCCGTACCAGACCTGGTCTCCCCAACACATCCTCGTCTTCCGAGTCTGAGCCTGTTGCAAAACGAAGAAGAAGAAGAGTTTGCTCACGGGAAAGATGCGCCGGTAAGTTTAAGACATGAAGCTGAAGTCTCAAACCACAGAGAAGATCTCTCATTCAGTAGTTGGGAAAATGAAAGGGAAGACCCCCCCCCCCCAACTCATCCTCATTCTCTGAGTCTGAGTCTGAGGGAGACAGCATTTGTACAGGTGAGACTAAGGATGCACTGGTACGTTAGACACGAAGTCAAACGTTAAGTCTCAAACTCTTAGCCCAACCACCTGCAGGTAAAATTCAGTAGTTGTGGGAAAATGTCAATTGCCAACTTCTGTGATTTCTTCACAGCAATTTAAAAGCAAAGTAAAGCTTCAAAACGGCAACCAGGAAAAATGTCAGCCCCAGGCCCAACCTTCTCGTATGTTGGAGGCCGTGCTCTCTTCGGACGGCTCGCTGACACCGAAGTCGTTCTCGGTGCTGACACGGAAGAAGTAGACGCAGTCCTCCTGCAGGCGGTCCACCAGGTAAGACGTCTCACGCACGTTCTTAGCCTTCACCTGCCACCGGGTGTCCTGCAAGGAACAGGGACGGGTCAGAAACTTGGTACATGTATACATGTAAGACTTAAAGAATACTTTCAGGTTGGACAAATTAACCTTCTTTAACCTTTAGCCTACTATGGTTGTAGTTTGGCTTCAAATTTGTATTGGTTATAGGGTTAGGCAGCAGGGAGAAGGTTAAAATGTAATTACAACTTTAAACATATTCATTTGGTACTTGATTGGCATGATACTTTTTTGTACATCTTGTCCTAATTAAATAATATAATTGCTTTAGACAGTTGTTGACATGGTGCCCTTGGGAAAGACACTTAACACAAATTTCCCCACTTTTCTGAGAAAGTGAGTATCGAGCTTCGGCTAGGGCCGTCCCTCGGATAAGACGTTAAATGAAGGTCACATGTTTGACTGAGGAGAGCCACACCTTGAGCACATTTAAAGGATCCACCAAACTTTTTGAAAAGATAAGGGGTCCTTTCTTGAATGAGTTGATCAAATAAATCAGTCTAAATATGTAGCTTGTACTGTTGAGTACAAACCAGGTGTGTTATGCCATGAGGCCATTTACTGGGAATGCAATACGAACAAACGAAGCTTGTTATGCAGTTGAGATTGTAATGCACCTCTGACTCCCTGAACTCGATGATGTATGACAGGGAACTCTCGGTGTCCTGCTGTGGCGGCGGCGGGTTCCACGACAGGATCAGACTCGTCGCCGTGCGGCTGGAGATGCGCGGACTCCCGTACGGAGGCTTTGGAGCAACTGGGACAGAAAAACAAAATAAAACACCAGGTTAGGGGAAAAACTCATTAATCCTTGTCTGAATCACCAGGGAATTCTGCAGTTCTTATCTGTACAAGGATGACATCTCGAGGGATGACTGCACACTCTAAAACAATGCAACATCAGTAATCTCTGCATGAGGCATGCACTCTTCTGATATTCATTCTTGAGAAGGCCTCAATGACACTGTACAATGTAGTTCAATGTGGCAACCTTAGGCTTCCTGATATAAATACACTCAGTATATTAGAATTCACAGTTGATGTTTACTTATTAGTGGGGAAAAAATAAGAAAACCAGATTCATTTTGTAAAGTTGATAAAAAACGTGATGGCATACTTTCCCTGCTGCGACTCTTCTTGATCTGTGGCTTTGGCGATCGGGGCGGGGTCTGATCTCTGTCCTCCTCTGTAACACCTGCAATAAACAAACAAGCTTAAGGTCACCCTGACAACTGTGATATTGGCGGGTTTACGAAATACGGGATCATTTTTTCCACTAGTAACAGTAGGAACACTTTTTCTGCCTTTTGTTGCTATCATGATATTTGAAAAGTTCTGCCTAGGATGAAAGCATCTTTGCAGTTCATTGTAGACAGAATCTAAAGTTCTATATCACATATCTATACATGCGACTTGCCACACATGTAGCAAGACTGCTTGCCACACATGTAGCAGGACTGCTTGCCCCACATGTAGCAGGATTGTTTGCCGCACATGTAGCAGGACTGTTTGCAACATTCTCACCTTCTGTCTCCACATGTAACTTTGCCACACATGTAGCAGGACTGTTTGCTACATTCTCACCTTCTGTCTCCACATGTAACTTTGCCACACATGTAGCCTTCCCAGCTGGACTGTTCGCTACACAAGCGTAGACTCCGATGTCCCCCTTGCTGGCATTGCTGATGACCAGGGTTGCCACGCCCTCTTCTGTACAAACAACAGAAAAACATCCGTAATAAATTTTCTGTGTCGTTGCTCTGAGTACTGGAAATGAAGAAATGTTTGCAGTGGTTTTATGTTCGTGATTTTCGTGGTACGCTCTTTGCCACCACGAAATATTTTGCCCTCCCACCCCCTTGTCTACTATTGTCTCAAGCGCAAACTTAAAACCACTGCGAACACTCCATTTTGTCCCTATCATGAAATTAAAACCATGTGAACTTGAATGCATTTGCAGTATCTTGTACTCAATGACTGTGTACATGTAATTCTTTGTAGTACAACATTTATAGTCCCTGGCTTTTGAATTGAATTGTGTCTCTATTTCAAGTTCAAGGTTTCTAGTCTGCTTTGCACTTCACATTAAGGCTGAGTTGTTAAAGATGTCCTTAAGATATCCTTTCCTGTTCACAAGATGCTTACATATGACACATCTTTAAGACATTCTGACCTGTGTAAGACATCTTGACCCTCCGTGCTGCCGCCACTTCCCTCTTCTTGTGGAACCACATGACCTTTGGCCTGGGGTCGCCTGTAATCCGACACTGGAAGGTCGCAGTCTCGCCCTCTGACACGGCGCTGTTCTGCAGACGCTGCACAAAGTTTGGGATGATGCCGACTGCGGCGGCTACCGTGGTGGAACCGCCTTCTCGACTGGAAACAGATAAGGAAAGTTTTCAACTCTACAGCAAAACAAACAGTGACGCAAGCTACCATGATGGTGGAACTGCCTTCTCGAAACAAAAAGGAAAAGTGATCTTAATTGGACACAAGCTACTGTGGTGGAACTGCATTCCTATCTATGTATTTCTCTTTAGCCATGAATCCTGGACCTTGTTCGTTTGTTTATCCAAAATTTCATCAGTGAAAGGATACAAAGTCTCACACAGAATTAATGTATCTATCGTACAGACTCCCTGGCACTTTTGACCCCACTCCTGACCTGAGTTCCAGAAAGTCAATAGAAACGTACATGTATGTTCAAAAATCCCTTTAACTAGGTAGTATCACTTTTATCATAGGATCAAAAGTTGGTCTTTCTTCATCGAGTGGCAAGGAAAAGGATAAGAGCCTATTCAAGAAGTTTACAGTAAGACAGTAAGACAGTAAGACGTACCTTTATTCGACAAATATAAGTACATCTTAGACGTACCTTTTTCTAGTGATAGTCGGTTCTTCCTTGTCCACAAACAACTTGGCACAGCCAATTCAAATTTGGTACCTAATGGCTAGCTTAGCAGGATGCAGGTTAAACCTCCAGTTCTGGCTTTGGGGTATAGAGATCCTGTGATTTGCAAGAATGTTACACTATGATGTACCTTTGTCTGGTGATGGTTGGTTCTTCTTCATCCACGAACAGCTCAGCGCTGCAGCTGATCTCGCCCAGCGTGTTCACCGCCTTGCACACCACCTCCCCCTCGTCGTCAGGGAAAACCTCGGGGATCACCAGGGAGTGCTGGTCGTTGGCCTGGAATATCCGGTACTCCAGGGAATCCTGCACCTCTCTGGAAAGATAGAGAGTTAGCTGTGAGCAGGGAAACCTCCGGAATCACCAGGAAAACCTCGGGGATCACCAGGGAGTGCTGGTCGTTAGCCTGGAATATCCGGTACTCCAGGGAATCCTGCACCTCCCTGGAAAGATGGAGAGTTAGCTATAAGCAAGGAAAACCTCCGGAATCACCAGGGAAAACCTCCGGAATCGCCAGGGAAAACCTCGGGGATCACCAGGGAGTGCTGGTCGTTAGCCTGGAATATCCGGTACTCCAGGGAATCCTGCACCTCCCTGGAAAGATAGAGAGTTAGCTGTAAGCAGGGAAAACCTCCGGGATCACCAGGGAGTGCTGGTCGTTAGCCTGGAATATCCGGTACTCCAGGGAATCCTGCACCTCCCTGGAAAGATAGAGAGTTAGCTGTAAGCAGGGAAAACCTCCGGAATCACCAGGAAAACCTCCGGGAATCACCAGGGAGTGCTGGTCGTTAGCCTGGAATATCCGATACTCCAGGGAATCCTGCACCGCCCTGGAACGATAGAGAGTTAGCTGTAACAAGGGAACCTCCGGAATCACCAGGGAAAACCTTCGGAATCTGTAAGCCTCTGGAATCACTAGGCTAGGGAATGCTGGTCGGTGACCTGGTGACCTCTCTGGAACCGCAGAAGGGTAGTTGTGCTCATCAGTTATATATTTGTGATATGGTGCACATGGTTCTTTGTTGGTTTTTCTCACGAAGAAAGTTGTAGGGTTTAAGAAATCATGTTTCAAAAAAATGAATGAAAATAATATTGACTGTCAGACATTTAACTTTCAATGGACTGCTGTCCACAATGACAATCTCTTCTATCTGCAAAAATGTGATTCTAACTTTCAAAGGAAATTAATCTTGTATCCTGACAAAGAGAATCTGATGCAGGGAAATACAGACTTGGGAAACTTTGACTACTCTCAAGAAATTTTATGTTGTCAGTGTGGCCTTCTATAGTCTAGAAAAATTTGCCCACATGAAAAACACCCCACCCCTTCTACAGGTAAACCCACCTGTTCTACAGGTAGACCCACCTGTTGTGCAGGTACCAAGCGACCTTCGGCTGCGGGATCCCAATGATGCGGCAGTCGAAGCGCACCTCGCGGCCCTCCATGGCGTCCGTGTCGTGGAATGTGTGGATGAACTTGGGCGGCATGGCGTGCGTCGTGTCCAGCGTGTACTCCTCAGACACGTGGAGCCTGGCGCTGCACGACGTCTCGCCGTAACCGTTACTCGCCTTGCACGTGTACAACCCCTGAAGGAAAGGGAAAGGGAAAGTGAAAAAATTGAAAGTGTAAAGTGAAAGTGAAAAAAGTGCCAATGGAAAGTGAAAAGTGAAAGTGAAAAAAAGTAACAATTGAAAGTGAAAGGCAAAAAAAGCCTGGGGAAAAAAGTGAAAGGGAAAAAATGTGAATCAAAGTGATCTTGAACTGAAGAGCTATTCTACCCCTGGTAGTGACGCAGAAGACAGACATGAAATACAGCATTTACAGGGTTATTGTAACCTGGCATTCAGCACCAAGGATATTACCTGCTTTGCAACATTGGCTACACTACCTACCTGGTCCTCTGGCTAAGCTTCAGGATAAGCTTGGCCATATCGTTCTCAAAGGACACGGAGAAGTTGGGCTTGGGTTTCAGCATGCGGCTGTCCAACATTGGCTACATTTGTGATGAATTGAAATTAAACGAAACCTACCTGGTCCTCTGGGTACGCTGTCTTCAGTATCAGCTTGGCCATATCGTTCTCAAACGACATGTTGAAGTCCTGCGTGGGTTTGAGCAGGCGGCTGTCCAGCAGCCACTCGATGTCGGGGTTGGGGTTCCCGACCACGGTGCAGGCGAAGCACGTTTGAACATTGCATGAGTGACCCAGCGGGATTCAAACTCACGGCTTCTAGTTCCAGAGTCAGGACCCCTTACCACTGGACTACCCATGCTACACTACCTACCTGGTCCGTTGATGAAGGTCAGACATCCAGGTAATAAGATAAGGCAAGCAACAGCTTCTCAAGCAACTTGATAGATTTTAGAAACGGTCAAATGTTTCAGGTAGGATCCACTACATTTTGTCAGTGACACTGAGTAAGATCTGTTGACTCACCTGGTCCTCTGGGTAGGCTGTCTTCAGGATGAGCTTGGCCATATCGTTCTCAAACGACATGTTGAAGTCCTGCGTGGGTTTCAGCACGCGGCTGTCCAGCAGCCACTCGATGTCGGGGTTGGGGTTCCCGACCACGTTACAGGTGAAGCACGTTCGAACGTTGTATGAGTGACCCAGCGGGATTCAAACTCACGGCTTCTAGTTCCAGAGTCAGGACCCCTTACCGCTGGACTACCCATGCTACACTACCTACCTGGTTTGTTGATGAAGGTCAGACATCCAGGTAATAAGATAAGGCAAGCAACAGCTTTTTAAAGAAACGGTCAAACGTTTCATGTAGGATCCACTCTATTTTGTCAGTGACACTGAGTAAGATCTGTTGACCCACCTGGTCCTCTGGGTACGCTGTCTTCAGGATGAGCTTGGCCATATAGTTCTCAAACGACATGGAGAAGTCTCATTTAAAGCTATTTAGTGAGGATGCTCCTACAGTACTTGGTGTCAACGAGTTCCACTCTACAACACATCTAGGGAAAACGAGCTTTTGAACACATTGATTCTGGGTTGATAACTCTGGTACTTGAAGGGATGACTATTTCCTGTCCTTTTCTGAGCTGGCATTAGATACTTACTAGTTTGTTAGTCATTTTGTACATCATGCATACCTACCTAGTCCTCTGAGTACGTTGTCTTCAGGATCAGCTTTGCCATATCGTTCTCAAACTTGTAAACGTGCTTATGCACCTGTTTTGCCCTCCCTTTCATATTGTTCGTGATTAATTGAAATAGAACAATAAAACAAGACCTACCTGGTCCTCTGGGTACGCAGTTTTCAGGATGAGCTTGGCCATATCGTTCTCAAACGACATGTTGAAGTCCTGCGTGGGTTTCAGCAGGCGGCTGTCCAGCAGCCACTCGATGTCGGGGTCGGGGTTCCCGACCACGGTGCAGGTGAAGCAGGCCTGCGACCCCTCCACCGCAAACACGTCCGCCAGCGTGGTCAGGAAGGACGGGGGGCCGGGGTGGGCCGGCCGACGCGACTTCTCTGGGGGGAAATTGAAAGATTTATTGGTAACAGTTTTGACCTACAGTATGTTGAAGTGAAAAATTCAGTACACTGGCATGGTGCGTGTACCTAACCTAAAACTTAGGCCCACAGATAGTAAGTAAAACCTTAGCTTATTTTAAAAGTTAGTGTCTCCAATATGCTGTATATTAGTGTACGTAGTTTGTTCATATCCCCCAACATGAATATCTAAGTGCACCGTCAAAGACTATGGTGCACGGCTCCAATTTTGGTGCACAAAAGTACAAATTATGCACCCAGTATTTCTAGCCCTGCTGTGCAAAGTAACATGGTAACTGAAGAAATAGATTTCATCCACACCAGTATGTTGCTTTTTTTTTTAGAAAAGAAGGGCAAGATCACATGACTATTATATCTTGGCGTAGATACTGTTATGTGAGTCGCTGACTGATTAAGTGAGTGAATGGATCATGTTTGGCCATAACATGATCCAGGGTCGACTTTGACATACGTGAAATACCCACAATGCATCACACTGTGCATGTGCAGTTCCAACATTGAACCAGCTTATAGACAGGTTTGACTGCAAACTTTGACCTCACCCTTGACGATAGAACAAAAAAAAGTTTACTGTACTTATAAGAGTTAATGTTCAGTGACCTGTGAAGATTGGCTGATCCCTAAAAATCCCTCAGTGTATTGCTGCCAAAAATGTAATGTTCCTTTCAGCTTGAATCATTATGCAATCTATTTTCCTGCTCAATTTGATGCCAGCTTTATGCCAGCACTGGGGTGTCCCTGTGGTGTAGTGGTCTGCGCTTCTGTCTCTCACCACATCTGGTTCAAATTACTTGGACCAGAAGGACTGGGGTTCAAGCCCCAGGTAGGACACCTCTGGACAAGAGGCGCATTGAGTCATACCAAAGACTTTATAAAAATGGTACATATCAGTATGGAAGTTAAACACACTCCACTGCCAGTGGACTAGCCCCCTGCTACAATGATTGCACCACAGTGTGGCCCAGGGCTATGGAACGGAGATGAGCACCGCCCTATACATCAATAATGGTGTGGGAGGATTTTAACTAAACTAACTTATGCCAACACTGTGCATAAAAGAAGCTGGTCATCCTCACCCTTGACGGTGAGTCTAGCGTAGCAGGCCACCTGCCCGAGCTTGTTTCCCGCCAGACAGCTGTAGAGCCCCTCGTGTTTCTTACTGGCGACGGGCACGATCAGACACATGGACTCCTCGTCCTCAAACAGGAACTGGTACTCCGGGTCCTGCGTGATCTCAACTCCATCCTTGTACCTGCCGAAACAAACAAATAAACAAACAAACATCAATAAAACAAACAAACAACGATCAGACACATGGACTCCTCGTCCTCAAACAGGAACTGGTACTCTGGGTCCTGCGTGATCTCAACTCCATCCTTGTACCTGAGAAATAAACAAACAAAAATCAACAAACAACAATAAATGTACATGTGAAAAACAAAAGCAGTCTAATGAGCCAGTTCTTGTGTTGGTTCTAGTTACTCTATACTCCATTGTTGTCATTGAAAAAAGAAATAAATAAAAATCAACCAAAACATCAATTTCTCATCAGAAATACAAGAGCCAATTCTTGGTCGGATTCCTATAATGAATTATATACTTTTGCCTGGGAACATTAACTAACAAGGGTTACAGATTTAAGAGTCCCCCGAAAGTGCGAAATGGAACGAAATGGAACGAAATGGAACGAAATGGAACGAAATGGAACGAAATGGAACGAAATGGAACGAAATGGAACGAAATGGAACGAACTAAAACATATGTAACATTATGAAATGAAATACCAGTAGATAACGAAATATAAGGAACGTTGTAACATTCACAGTAGACGGGAACAGGAAGTAAATACATAATATAACGTGTTTTATTTCTTGAATCTGTTTGATAATAGTAAATACAACGTTTTTGCCCCGTTTGTGTGGCTAGATTCTTCCCTGAAAATGGGAGCGCAGTGTGGAAAGAGATCCACCGCACTTCCTTTGTGTTTACCAACGATCTGTAAGTGAACAGCTGAAAATAGCAGGGAAAACAAGCAAACGGAACTGAGTATCGAAGTAAGGACTAGATTATACAGAAGTTGGTGGTACATTGCATCTTATAATTCACCAAGAGAGCATGAGGCAAGCGTAATTTTATTATTTATACAGCGTGTTTGCGTGTTGCAAATGGAGCCCCGCATGCAAATAAACCGCCAATGTTGCCAGCGCATCGGAACTGTGTACGTGGGCCGGCGTGCTACCGACAGGTTGAATCAAACTCCGACTTCCAAGTTTTATTTACAAACGGTTTTAGTCCATAACTAATACGTAGCTGCATATCTCCACAACAACGATTTTTATACAACCAATTGTTCGGCTGGTCGGCTGTCGGAGAATGGACCCTTCCGTTAATGATATGCAAATGCAGCTCTGCGCTCCGCCACCAATGTGACATTTCACACTCCATTCAATCACGGACATGGACTGAGAACTACCTCTGAAGACATTTCTGCTTCCTTGTTCACGACAAAACAAAGGGAGGGTGTGAACGAGTAGGACATGTATTTCACAGTCCACACAACACGCAAACACGCTGTATAAATAATGAAATTACGCTTGCCTCATGCCCTCTTGGTGAATTATGAGATGCAATGTTACCACCAACTTCTGTATAATCTAGTCCTTACTTCGATACTCAGTTCCGTTTGCTGGTTGTCCCTGCTATTTGCAGCAGGTCATTTGCAGATAGTTGGTAAAATCAAGGAAGAGCGGCCGAGCTCTTTCCACGCGGCGCTCCCATTTTCAGGGAAGAATGTAGCCACACAAACGGGGCAAAAACGTTGTATTTACTATTATCAAACAGATTCAAGAAATAAAACACGTTATATTATGTATTTACTTCCTGTTCCCGTCTACTGTGAATGTTACAACGTTCCTTATATTTCGCTTTCTACTGGTATTTCATTTCATAATGTTACATATGTTTTAGTTCGTTCCATTTCGTTCCATTTCGTTCCATTTCGTTCCATTTCGTTCCATTTCGCACTTTCGGGGGACCGCAGATTTAATTGCTCGGGTTTGGGTGAAAATCAGTACATTCACTGCTGCCATCTTGAAACCATTTTAGTGGCCTTACAGTCAGAGAAACTTCTGCAACTGTCCTGTTTGACAGGTAATGAAGTCAATCCACACCAACATTGGAGAGGTTACGTTACCAGTGATGGTGACTCACCAGGTGACTTCCGGTTCCGGCACACCTGTGACCTTACAGTCCATCCTGGCGGGGTCATCCTCCGCGACCTCTAGTGGCTTGATCTTCTGTTGGAACTCCGGATGGACCATCGGCTCGCCTTCCTCGTCTGTCAGCTCTGAAAACAAAAACATTAATCTTTAACACTTAACCTTTAACATTCAACCTTTTTAAGTTTAACATTGACCTTCAACTTTTAATATTCAACCTTAACATTCAGCCTTTAGCCTCACATCACTATGTCTTCTGTTGGAACTCCAGATAAACTACTGGCTTGACTTCAACATTGCAAGACCTGACCACATACCAAATTTCGTAACAATCCATCCATAACTTATTGAGTCATGCTATCAAACCCACAAACACCGTACAAATACAACCAAATTGATGAAAAACATAATGAGTCAAGGTAACTACATATACGTGATTGTAGCTGGAGTCTACCAACTCTCTTAACAGCACACATACACTTCATCGGAATGGGCTTTAACCCACATTTCAGCACCATGCACTGACACTTTATTCTGGCGGCAGCTGAGCGTTGAATGTATGCTTAATGACAGTTTTCACTCAGACCGTACTTTCCTCCACGTGTAACTGATCGACATCAACAGAGTTGATGGCGCGGCAGGTGTACAGCCCTGACATTCAACCTTTAACATTCAACCTTTAACGTTGAACCTTTAACCTTTAACTGTGACCGTACCTTCCTCCACATGTAGCTCAGCGCTGCAAGACACCACGTCCACAGAGTTGATGGCGTGGCAGGTGTACAGCCCTGACATTCAACCTTTAACATTTAACCTTTAACATTCAACCTTTAACTGGGACCGTACCTTCCTCCACGCGTAACTCAGCGCTGCAAGACACAACGTCGACAGAGTTGATGGCGCGGCAGGTGTACAGCCCTGCGTCCTCCGGGTACGCCTCCCGCAGCACCAGGCAGTAGATGTTCCCCTCCTGGAGGAACTGGAAATCCTCCGACTCCTTAATCGGGAAGTTGTTCCTCAGCCACATCACTGGAAGGAGGGGAGAAAGGAAGTGGTTACACTAACGGTACCTGACTACGGTTCCACACTACATTACAAGACTACGGTACCTGACTATGTACCAGACTATAATACCAGACTATGGTACCTGATTACTGTACCTGACTACAGTATCAGACTACGGTACCACACTACAGCACAAGACTACACTACCTGACTATGGTACCTGGCTATGGTACCTTATTACAGTATCTGACTATGGTAATGACACACTATGGTACCAGACGACAGTACAATACTACAGTACCTGACTATGGTTCAAGACAATGGTACAAAACTGCAGTACAAAACTATGGTGTAAGATTACAGTACCACAAGACCACTAACAGTACCAGACTACAGCACCAGCCATACCTGCAGGTTTGGGTTGTCCAATCACGACGACCTCAAACCGTGTGGTGCTCCCCTCCTGGACCGTCTGGCGCAGCATCCTCTTCAGGAACACGGGAGCCGTGTTCTCCTCGTCCTCCCCCGCCGTGAAGTATGAACTGCTCTCCGTGTCTGTGGAAATAAGTTACAGTAAAAATTATAAAAGTCATTTCGTCACCTTCAATAAGCACAAACTGCTCTCTGTGTCTTTAAATAAAACAGCAAAACCAAACTACTTGATATACTCAAGTATCACATGGTGTAACACGAGTTAGTAAGTATCAGGTATAAAAACTCAAGGTGCACAGTCAAGGAAATTGCTTATAGAGTTCATTAGTAACCCTATCGATAAAAGATGCTGTGCTATGCTTTCTTATTAGTAAAATTAATGTATTAGAAACTTCATGGACCCATCACAACTACATGTAGGAGTAATGTGAGAAGAGTTCTTCAAAATGATTTAGATGTTAGATGACTTAGGCCACGCCAATTTAATTTCTTGGTTAACGGATTTTCATTGAAAAAAAAAATTGGGCCAGCCTTCTGTTTTATGATTTTTTTTTCTACAATTTTTTTTCTTAAATAAAAATCCGTCAACCAAGAAATTAAATTGGTGTGGCCTTAAGTAACCTTGTCTGCCTCTACAGGTGTGTTACCTGACTCGGAGAAGGTGCCGCTGTAGTACTCCTCTGATTCGCTGTCTGCGGGAGACGACACGCCGGACATGTCCGAGCCGGTCGACCCGCGGCGCTTCAGCGAGGTCATCCTGGCCAGCGGACGCTTCCCCTCCTGTACAGGGGAGATGTCAAGATGGATATTTCACTCCAAGGTAGGAGTCAGGCTACATTTTTGTACATTTTCATCCTACACACAGCTACACAAAGCATGGTATATCTTTTCATTATTCATTCCCTGGAACTGTGAGGTACAGACTATTTCCCTCAGACTTAGACTATTTTCATGTTGATATTCCAGTTCCGCAGTATCTAGTTTCAGACAAGATAACCAACAAATTGAATTGCAGCAGATGCTAAATGCAAAGTATGTCTACATTCACACGACCGCAAAATATAACAGTGTATATTAAACTTACAGTACATTAAAGTTATTAGATTAAAGTTAAGAAAGTTTAAGTTAAGTTTTTCTTCTGGAACATTAAAATTTTAAGAGATTAGAAGTAAATGTACAAACTTAAGAATTGCTTCATCCTTACTCCGACTCACCGGTATGGTTGCAACATTCTCCTGTATCAGTCGACCTCTGACCTCTCCCTCCTGGGGCACAGGTTCTATTTTGGCAACCGGTTTCTTGACCTCTTCTGCCATGATGATGACCTACAAGGGTCAAGATCATCAGTGAGAATATTGTCCCTCCAGTTTATTTTTGGAAATCAAAACACTTTATTAAAGGCAATGTCACAGTCACTGTCAAGTTTTAGTTTCAACTGTTCAGGAAAAATGTACCGTATTAGATGAAGAAAGGAAAGCAAAGTTTATAAGTTAAGGAAGTTTTTACAAGTTTATGGCATTATCGTTTTTCTCTATATGAACCACTGTTCAACAATTGAAACATGGTCAAGATACACTTCACAATGTGGGGTAGAGCTTAACATTGCAGGGAGAGGGGTAAACGCTATATATTATGACTGGATGGGAATTATTTACAAGTAAAGGTTGGACGCTGTAGGTGAAGCACAAAGGAAAGCAAGATTAGTATCAAACTACAGGTGGAAAGTCTACAAGAAAGGAGGAAAAGGAGCTGGTGAGACTGGGTACTAACAGTAACAGTATGACGGGTGTAAGTACTTAGCAGCATGAAGCTAAGAGGGGGGCACTTGTCATGTAGACTACAGCACTAAGGACTGAGGACAGAAGCACAGGGGAACAGCTGACACAGAAATAGCCAGAACCATCTGTTTCCATGGCAACAGTTGTTCTACTTCACATTTTCTGGATCAAAAGAGCAGAATTCCGCCACTACATACAGGATTGATAGAATTACATGTTGCAAATACAGAAATAGGTAAGACAACCAATTTTCCAGAATTGTTTGTTTTTCCTACATTTCTTAATAGTTTTTTTGTAAATAGAGTATGTTACATTGGAAACAGAGTTTTCATGGAAACAGTTGTCATGGAAACAGTTGCCATGGAAACAGAGTTGTGTGGCCAATGAGAAGCTGCTGACCTCCCCTGTCTTCTTGGTGACCTCCATGACCGCGACCCTTGAGAAGGCCGGGGGCTTCGGTTTGGGCGCCGGCTGTGGAAGTTAATGGAACGGGGTAAAAAATCACAAATTAAAATTAAAACACAATTTTTCCTTAATTCATAGATTCCAAGGTTGAGAGTGGCAAAGGTGGCAAAAATGCCTTACGCCTGTTTTTTTTTAGGGTACAACTTAAGTCCAGCAATCTTCAGTTGCTTTGTAAATAAATGATGTTATCATTTAATGTCTGGTTGCCTAACCTTAATCTTTAAGTTCCATATCAACAATGAAGTGTGTAACAGACCTCTAAACAGTCTGTAAACTTTAAGTATGATAATTTTTTGAATTACTGGTTTGATACCCCTCCTTACCTCAGGTGGTTCCTTCCTCAGAGCTGGCTCTGGTTCTGGTTCCTTCAGTGCTGGTGCGACCACTTGCGTCGTTGGGGGGGAAGGCTGCACCACAGGTGGTTGTGGAGCACCAGGTGCCGTCTTCGCTACAGGCGACTTCTTGGGGGACGGAGGAGGTGTCGGCGGCCTCTCTGGAACCATCTTAGCTATTGGAGACGTCTTAGCCACCGGCGATGTCTTGGGAGAGACTTTCTCTGCTTCTTGAACCTCCTCAAGTAATAATTGATACGGTGTTGGCACCTCTTTCTTGGGAGAAACCGGTGTGGGTACCGGTTCTTTAGCTTTCTTTGCAACCGGTTTCTCTGTAGCCATGGCAACGGGAGCAGCTGGTGTGATGGGAGCTGGTTTTGCTTGAGGCGGTTCGACGACTGTCTCCGCCGCCTGGGGTGCTGCCGGCTGCACTTCTTGAGGCTGTGAAAGGGGGTACAGGAGACACCACATTGTATTAACCTTCAGGCTACAAAGCTAGCAGTTTAATTAATTGCCACCAAATTTATACTAGGGCAAGCCAGCACAGAGAGGGTTAAGTTAGAGTTGTGATTATTTCTGTATATCACAATTTTGATGTTTGTTACCTTTTTCTAACAGCAGAAAAGCTGATTTCTCAGTTTATCCAGTCCTAGTACTTACAGTGTATTAAAATTTACCTAATTTTGAAAATGAGCCTTTCCATTTAAGACTGCAGAAATATGAGAATACATGGCCTTACTGCCGAATAAAGAGGGCATACAAGGTATGTTAAAAAATGTGTAATGTTACAAATCAGGTAGTTTTTTGCCATTAAATTACACCTTGCGTGTTCACAACATTGTCATCCATGAAATACTGTTTGTCAAATTTGCTGCTAACTCTATGAAAAACAAGCACTTTTCTATCATATTATCTTTTTAAGATAAGGTTACGTACTACTTGTTTGTCCAGATATTTTATCACCTTAATTGCGTTGACCATGTAAGATAGAGTCTATTTTAATGTGTATTGATGTTGTTCCGCTGATGATGATTCTAAGGACGGCGATTCTGACTAATTTTTAATTGTTATAAAATACGCAATTTAGCCCCAAAGGCTACCGTAACGATATATTTTAATGGAATAAACTATTCAACTATTCAAAAGCAGATGCTGAGATAAGACCAACCCAGACCACCTCACCTGTGCTGAAGCCGTGATGACCACCGACACCAGCTCTGTGGATCTCCTCACTTCCGCAGGAACCGCGGAGATGGGCCGGGTAGACCCTGCCTCCCTCCGCGGAGCTTCTGGGCTTTTCTTAGCGTCTTCAGGAGCAGCAGCCTCCGTCTTAGGAACCTCAGGAGCCTTCTTTACCTCTTCAGGTGCTGAAACCTCTGTCTTAGGAACCTCAGGAGCTTTCTTAACCTCTTCAGGAGCTGAAACCTCCGTCTTAGGTGCCTTCTTAACTTCCTCCACCACTTCCTTTCTTCTTGCAACTTCGGGAACCTTCTTTTCGTCGACCTTTTTCTCCACAGCTTTCTCCAGTTTTGGCACTGTTGCTTCTGGTTCCTTCCCCACCCCTAGTCCCTTCCCCACCTCGGTTGGCAGCTTTTTCTCTGCCACCTTCTCTGCACCAGCAGATACTTTCTTTTCTACCTTAGTTTTCTTTTCTAGCTCCTCTTGTCTTTTCTCCAGAGAGGGTACCTTTCTCAACTCGACAAACGGTGCCCTTCGTCGCTCCTTGGGTGGTTCAACCCTCTCAGCCTCCTCCATGGACGGAGTTTTCTTAAACTTGATCGGTTTAGCCTGTTGGAAGATGGCCAAGTTAGCCCGCTGCAGGACCGAAGGTGCTTCCCTCAGCTCTGGTTTTTCTTCCTGCTTCTTCACGTGAGGAGGAATTCTCAGCTGGGTTGGCGGTTCGGCTTTGCGCACGAAGAGAGGTTTGAACTTTTCTGGTGCTTTACTCTCAGCTTCTTTGCTGGGCGACACTTTCACGCGGTCGGCAACAACGTGTACCTTCGGCTTGGGTGGCGTTGACGGCGGGGTCTCCGGCTTCTCCGTGATTGATTGCAGGGACGGTTTTTCGATGACGGTTATCCGCGGGAGGTCCAGCGAGGCAGATTTGCGTAACGTAGGAGCAGGAGCGGGCTTGGCGGGAGTCAGTTTCTCCGCGCTACTTTTTGTTGTCACTCCTCGGATTTTCTGTGTGATCTGGCTCAGCTCGTCAGGCACAGACTTGGAGTGGACCAGCGGCGCTCGCGTCACCTGCTTCCGAACGGGTTTCAGACCCTTCCTCATCTGGAGGAGGATCTCAAGAGGCGACTGATCGTCCTGGGCGTCAAAGGAGGAGGATTTCTTGAGAAGCTGAGGTCGTGACATCCTCGCTTCCACTGTGGAGCGGTCGTCGAGCGACTTTGCTTTCACGAGTTTGGGAACCCCCAGCCTCCCCGGCAAAGGCTTCTCTGTCGGTCCTTTCTCTTCTACGGAGAAGGAAACCTTCATCTTTGGCACTTCAGTTCTCGATAGCTTCTTTTCCTCCCCTTTTCTCTCGTCAGGAATCTTTGGCACTTTGGAGAAGTTCAGTTTCGACACCTCCGTTTTTGCGGTTTGTGGCACTTTGGGTGTTTTTGGCTGCACACTCGGTTTGGTTTGTCCCAGAGAAGGTTTACTGACGGGTACAGCAGGCACTAGTTTCGGCACGGATGGGGCGACTTTCTTTTTGGTATCTTTTGGTACAGTTTTTGTTTCCATGGTGACTGGTGGTTTTGCAGGTTTTGTTTCCGTGGTAACTGGTGGTTTTGCAGGTTTTGTTTCCGTGGTAACTGATGGTTTGGCAGGTTTTGCTTCCATGGTAACAGGTGCTTTTGAAGGTTTTGTTTCCGTGGTAACGGGTGGTTTTGCAGGTTTTGTTTCCACGGTAACTGGTGGTTTTGCAGGTTTTGTTTCCATGGTATCGGGTTGTTTTGCAGGTTTTGTTTCCATGGTAACAGGTGGTTTTGTTTGTTCCAGAGGAGGCATGTCTTTGAAGATGTCGGCTTCTGTTGCCTTGGTGATGCGAGAGGGCTTGGCACGATCTGAGGAGGGCTTGTCTTTGAATACAGCAGCCTTTTTAAATGTGAAAGGAGAGGCCATAGAAGGTGAGCCAGGGGAGGGGGGAGTCTGAATAATGGTGGGGGGAGGTGGCTTGGAGCGGGGAGTTTCAGTAATAACAGGAGGAGGTGGTGGTGCCTTGGGTTTGTCAGCTTTCGGCTGCGCAGGTTTGCTGACGGTGGGGTCTTCGAACGTTGGCTTCTGCAGTCTGCTGGACACAGCCTTCTGTTTCATGAGTCTGGTGGGCTCCTTTTGCTGTTTCGCATCGGCTTTTGGATCCTGCTGTTTCCCCACCCTTTGCTGTTTGGATTCTGGGGTTGGTTCTGCTGATTTCTGCACCTTGGCGCTGGGCGGGCGTCCTTCCCTCTCCGCCGATGTCGGGCTGCCGGTTGGAGTCGGACTCGAGGTGACCATAACTCGAGCAGGGCTTGGCGTCCGCGGCCGTTTCGGGCTTGGGCTCTTCAACTGACGGTCCGTCTGCGGTTTCTGCACGTCACGCGGAACCTTCTGGTCGATTTTCGGCGGGGCGGGCTGGGTGGAACCGGGGCTTTCGTCCCGGCTTCGGGAGAAGAACTGTCCCGTGGGCGAAGTCTTCGGCCCGGGGCTGGCGATGACGGTGATTTTTGCGGGAGTTGGACTCGGAGTCTGACCCCGACCGACCCCCATGACCTCGAACGACGCTGACTTCTGTATCGGCCGCAGCGGGCCAGACATAACCGTGACCTTTGCCGGGCTGACGTTCCCGCCTCGCGGGCTGACCGGTGGGACTATCGTCGACGGCAACCAGCTGCCGCTGTCACTGAGGGGTCGCTGCTTCTGTGGGGGTGGGGGGTAGGCCGGCTCAATGACCATAGAGTGAGGTCGCTCTCTACGTGGAAGGGTCGTCGTCCGGGTAACGATGTCTTGTGACGAAGGCATGAAGGCATCGTCAGCCGACGCCTGCTTAAGGAGCCCTCCTGAGACTTGACCTTGAGGCATTTGCTGTGACCCTGAGAGCGTCTTAGACACCTGGATTTGAGGCGGTGATGATGATGAGACGTCGAATGACCTTGACTTTGAAAGCTGTCCCGGCCGGCCGGCATGAGAAGGCAAAAGTTCAGCCCTTTTCGATGTCGGGGTGCTGACGATTTTTGGTACTTCAATTTTCGCTGCTTCTCTTGTTTGCACCACAGCGCGCTGGGGCGGGGTCGCGGGTTCTGTCGGAGCTGTTCCCTCAATCGTCCTCGACTTCACCAATGGGGGCCTTGGGATCTCCAGAGTTGTCCTGTGTTTCCCAGCGGCAGGCCCGTTCGGGTAACTGGCTTTCTCCGTCGTGACGTCCTGAATAGAGGCAGATTTCTTCAGCTTGGCTTCTGGCCCTTTGTCCAGACCAGAATCAATGCTGGACACAGAGGCAGTGCGCGTGATCTGGCCGAGGGGACGGGCACCTGAAAAACCCTGCAGCGAACTGCCCTGGGCCTCCAGCTGTTTCATGGCTCTCATTTTCTGGCGGGAATGAAGGATGAAATGGGCAGCATGATAGAATGGTGCCAAAACAAGTGATCAGCATGACATGACAAAGCTGGAACTCATAAAAGTAACCCAAACTGATAGCTTCAATAAAAACAAAACAAACTTACAAAAGATTGCATTGATTCTTTTACATCAAAATGACATGCTTGCACACACAACTTGCCCCTGCATGCACTATGCACAATCCCATGCCTTCGCTGCCACAGTACCTTAGTCCACACAGAGACCAAACCCCTGAAGTGCTCCTGTGGGAAGATAGGGGGCGCTACACACATGGCATTCACCGCACAGTATGCGGCAAAGCCACGGCTGGAAAACTTCACAGGCAAAGTGCAGAAAACATGTATAACATGAGGGCAGTGCAAGTGCAGTGACAAAAAAAGTTGGTGCTGCATTCAATAATCATTCAGCAGGGAGAGACACATTCAAGACTACACGATAGCATTACACTACAAGTCTATGAAAAATAACCATCTAAGCACCATCTAAAATACATTCATTGTATTCTAAAGCTTCAAAATTCTCCAGCTACAATGCCTTGAAATTTTAACAACATACATCTTGCAATATGTCATTTCTTTTCAATTAAGATGCTGCTATCATACATTATGTACATATCAAAATAACAACTAAACCATAACTAACATATCCAAATGCAAAAAGGGGATTTCAACAACAGACAATATAGCAAGACTTTTTCTTTGCAATTAAAATGCTGCTAAGATACATTTATACAACACTGGTAATAAGTAACACTGGCAGCACAATAGAAAGAAAGAACATATTTAACAGTAAGCAATTCAGTACCAAGGACGTAACCAGTCTCTACTTGTTTTTCTTAGGGTTCTTTTTTGCTGCAAAAAAATACAATTCTAGCTTTAAGTGGCACAACACCTGTATGTCTTTAAGTAGCACTTGAAGAATAAGACGTTTTTTTTACCTGCCACTTTCTCCTAGCCATGAAGTCCTTGATGTTCTGTTTTGGCACAACATAGTCACCAGGGACCCTCCTGTCTCTCTGTGGTAGAGGGAGGGGGAGAAATTATTTCTCAATTCTCTATAAAAGATGACGGTATTGTTCCATAGCCTTTTTAGGCCGTAGGAGCAGTGGATTATTAACCACTGTGTCTAGGGCACAGTATTGAAAGGTGAAGCCCATCTCTCTCCTTCCTGTCTCTCTGTGTTAAAGGCAGGGGGAGAAAATGTTTTGTCTAGATCTTAGTTCTCTGTAACTGAGTCCGCTTACAGATGTGATTTTTGTGGCAGAGACTACCATTCTCGTATAGGGCTGTTTAGCCATAGTCGATGCTGTAGGGCTGTTGTGAATTAGGATTTTACCAGCCTCAATACTGACCGACGGAGGCCGTATTATAGTTCTCTGTAGGAGACAGTTGATGCTAGTAGAAGTTTTCTTTTTCCCTAGAACTATCATAGATTAGAACTTGTTGTCATCAAGTACAGTACATCCTTACTACATAGCTTTAGACAACGACTACAGTTAGATGTGCAAAGGTTAGGTGTGACACTGGTTATTCAGTGTAATATAAGAAGCTACTGCCACGCTTTGTGCCTGCAAAGCTGCATGAAATTATTTCTTAATTCTCTATTAAAGGTACAAGTAATGGTAGTCTCATAGCCCTTTTGAGGCCGTAGGGGCAGTGGGTTGTTATCCACTGTGTGTAGGGAATGGTATTGGAAGGTGGAGCCATTCCCTCTCCTTCCTGTCTCTTTGTGTTAAAGGGAGGAGAAATAGTCGGTCCACAGCATTTCTTAATCCTCTGCATGAACTGGTACTGTCCTCTACATTTTCTCTCTTGTTCTCTTTTCATGAAAATATCAATGTCAATGAAAAGACACATGAAGTTCTTACCTGGAGCCAGCTGTGCTGAAGACACTGTTCGATGGTGTACCTCGCCCTGCAAATAGACAAACTACTGTTAGCCTGCAGTCTTCTCAAATGGTTGCCCCTTATCCAGATTGGTGTGGTAGTAGCTAAGTTTGGTAATATCATGTAAATCAGGGTACTTTAATCCTGGATTGGAAATCACAACCAGTACACAATGACTCCCAAGACTCTAGGAGACTGCTTAAGAAAAGTCTTACTCCTTGCTCTGTGCCAGCAGCCCCTTTAAGAAGTCTTTGGTCTTAAGATAAATGTCTTACTCCTTGCTCTGTGCCAGCAGCCCCCTTAAGAAGTCTTTGGTCTTAAGATAAATGTCTTACTCCTTGCTCTGTGCCAGCAGCCCCTTTAAGAAGTCCCTGGTCTCAAGAAAGCTGATAAATGTCTTACTCCTTGCTCTGTGCCAGCAGCCCCCTTAAGAAGTCTTTGGTCTTAAGATAAATGTCTTACTCCTTGCTCTGAGCCAGCAGCCCCTTTAAGAAGTCCCTGGCCTCCTGTGAGCTGCTGCTGACCCCTTCCCGGGTCATGTCGATGTTCCCGCGGATGATGTTCCGTAACGTGGCCAGGTCCGACTTCCCCGCAAACGGAGAAACTCCGCACAAACTGGGGAGAGAGATCGATAACATTTGGTTAATCACAGAACCCACACATTACAGGAATTTTTTTCCATCTTCCATTGTCTTAAAAGAAAGTAAAACCTATAGTAACAGTATTTAAGTTTCAGATTTGACCAGAGATTGTCAAAATATATCATCTTCTTCAGATCAGCTTAAAAAAAATCAATTTTGTGATGAAGAGGAGAAAAAGATTAAAAAACATCTTGGACTTATTTTCTATTGATTCATTGATCTTACTTGCTTTAATCAAGATTTGGCTGCTAGAAGTAACTTGAATTGCCGATGAGCTATACACTCAGATAAATTTTTGTTACATTTTAACTTTGAACTTACAGTAGGTAGGTCATGACCCCCAAGCTCCACATGTCAGCAGCAAACCAGATGACCCCAAAGTTCACGACCTCTGGAGCACAGAACTCCGGAGCCTCAAACTTCACTCTGCAAGAAAGGAGAGAGATAAGACAAGACGTTAAATGGAGAGCCCGTGTTTGAGGAGAGCTCCACCTGAAGCACGTAAAAGAACCCAACACACTTATCGAAAAGAGTACGGGTCCTTCCCGGTGTGAGTGGAGAAAATAAATCTGTCTAGATATGCAGCTGTTCAGTATAAGCTTCACTCCAGTATGAACCTGGGCTAATCTACCTAATACAAGAGTGTATAGTATGGGTTTAGAATGGGTTCATACAATCATTGGAGGAATTTCTATTGTCTAGGCATTCTTTGATATATTTTAGATGTGAAAATGCGTATATCTAACCTGATGTTTTCCCGCGGGTGCAGGCGTCGCGCGCTGCCGAAGTTGCGGAGCTTGATGTTGCACCCCGTCCTATCGGCGCACATGACGCTCTCCGGGCGCAGGTCCAGGTGCGCCACCTGCTGGCCGTGCAGGTACTGCAGCCCCTCGCACACCTGGTGGATGAAGATGGCCGCCTCCCGCTCCGTCTGCGTGAAGTCAGGCTCCAGTAAACGCTCCATCAGCGGACCCCCCTCCAGGCTGGGGGAGAGAAGAAAAAGTTACAAGCTTAGAGTCTACAATTCCAGGTACACATACCAGCTCCATTCCTTTGCTTAGGGGCAAAACTATTCTAACTTTCAATGTTGTAGAATTCTCTTAAGATTCTGGCTGTAGTCATTCTGCTCAATTGGTGGGCCTGCGGCAGAAGACAAAAATGTTACAAACTGCAATCTAAAAGAAGACTTTAAGTTAGTATACAAAGCTTTAAACATTATCAACCCCAGTTTCTTTTCAGAATAAATTGGTATGACCTTAAATAAGAGTCCATTGTTAAGTCTTTGCCATGGCAAAACTCTTAGTAGTTTTCTAAGAACTCTGGTTACTGCTACTAAAACTACTGATTGGAAAAGACATGAGAAAACTCACAACTCCTACACCAGGGTGATTTTACTGTCCAAATCGACCCCCAATTTAGGTCCCTTCCAAAAGATGGGTGCAGCCCCAACTGAGATGTCCTGATCCCTGGACTGGTCTCAAAGTTACCGACTAGAACAAGGAACTCACACATGGACATCCCTTAGATTTTTATTTTCCCCAAAAAAAATTTTAGAAAAAAAAAATTTTTTTTTTGGAAAATAAAAATCCGTTAACCAAGAAATTAAATTGGTGTGGCCTGATTGAAAAACACATGAGGAACTCACAACTCCTGCACCAGGGTGATTTTGCTGTCCAACTCGAACGCGTCGTACAGCTGGAGGAGCTTCCCATGATGCAACTGCTGCATCATCTCGACCTCGCGCAGAAGTTTCTCGCGCTGTTCGGCGGTGTCGAGGCGGACGGTTCGCGCGGCCAGCAGCCGCCCCGACAGCTTCTCCAGACAGCGCTGAACCGTCGCAAACCTTCCTCTGGGGAAGCAATGGATCAATCAATCAATCAATCAATCATTCGTTCAATCAATCAATACATTTATCCATCAGTCAATAGGTCGATCCTTAAGTTATAAATCAATCAACTAATCAATCATTGCTGCACTGTCGCAAACCTCCCTCTGGGGAAGCAATGGATCAATCAGTCAATCAATACATCTATCCATCAGTCAATCCATCGATCAATCGATACACTAATCAATCATTCCTGCACCGTCGCAAACCTCCCTCTGGGGAAGCAATGGATCAATCAGTCAATCAATACATCTATCCATCAGTCAATCCATCGATCAATCGATACACTAATCAATCATTCCTGCACCGTCGCAAACCTCCCTCTGGGGAAGCAATCAATCAATCAATCAAGCAATATATCTATCCATCAGTCAATTCATCCATCAATCAACAGCTTCTCCAGACGAGTCAACAAAATAGATTGTACTTGAGGATATACCATGTTTGATATTCATCTTGTGTTCACATACATACATACATAGTCATGCATACATTTAAGTTGGAGCATTGACAAGGCTTATTCTCTGCTATACATCGTTTTGATCAAGTCTTTTCCATTCAGACAAGTTTCAGATTCGATAATGTTCTTTAATGTCAAGTATGGACGGCCTCTTCTCCTTCTGGTTTCTGGTGTCCAAAGAAGCAGCTTTCCAGCAAATAGCATGGCCAGCGAGGCTCAAGCAACAACTTGTGTTCACATTTTCCCCTATTGAAACTACTTGAAAGACTCTTTGACCAAAGAAGACAATTAATGGGACCTTAAGTTAAGGTTCATGCATTTGATCATGATGCCAAATTCAAGGGGACATATGGAAGAATCAGATATAGAGCAACTTGGTTTGTCTCTCACCTTCCAACGACCTCGTTGACATCATAGAATCTCTCCACAATGTCCTTACGCACTTTGACCTGCCTGGGATTGAAGGGGAGGTCGCTATCTATAGAACAAAGTTCAGAGGTTAGGTCATATTAGATCATTGCACTGATGATGACCTAACATTACTTCATCATTCAACTCCTGGGCCCCAACTACTGATATCACTTTTGTTACGTGTGTTAAAAATGATGATCAAAAATTTGTATGGTGAATGATTTTTCAAATGTGCAAGAACTTAACGCTACGTTACCTACAGATGAGCCTTTGTTCTATTTATTAAAAAACGTCATCCCTGATTTGTTATGATTTGTAAGGACTCCCTTGGAAATCAGTTACTCAGTTCACTGAAAAGACTACCCTTAAGATTGACAAATAAGTAAATAGATGAATAACAGTCAATAAATGTTTCCTTTTCCAGCCAAGACGTCTTGCCTACCTGTCTTCTTCTCCTTGGTGACGGCGGGGTCGGTGACCTCGCCGGGCTCGCTGACTCCGTACGCGTTCTTGGCGCGGACGCGGAACATGTACCCCGACATCGGCTGCAGCTTCTTCACCGTGTAATTCGTCCCAAACACGATCGACTCAGAACGCCATCGTCTAGGGAGAAAGGCAAGAGGATGAGAAAGGATCATAAATGTTGGTTGGAGAGGTAAGTTTTGGCATTTTTGCATCCTTTGTGCTGCACTGGAACACTGATGCCTTCTGTACTACACGTAGTCTTTACAAACATTCATGAACAAACAACATGATGTCATTTTGATACTGAAACATGATCAGCTTCATGAAAGTTATAAATTGAAGGTTGTGAAAATGTGTTTGTTTATAATCATTATACATGTAGAGGTGAAACAAGAAATCAAAACATAATCACATAGCAGGCCTCACTAATTGCTACGACCAAAAAGTTTGAAAATTAACAATGCTTTATTGACAAAACAAAATTACAGGGCAGTGGACCTTTGTTTGTTTGAACCTTGTTTATTCATAAGAAGTTCAGATTGGCCTGCAGGCCGTTAATCTGAGGTCATGAGAGGAAGGCGCAGTAAATCAATGACTTGTAATATCAATTAAGTCTCAATGATTTTAAACACACAAATTAAAGTAAATGCCAGTGACATTAGCCTAGTTCATATAAAGTTGTGATTATGATTTTAGAATACAAAGTAAATCTAGTGAGAGTTTATATCCAAAATATGAAATCTAGCTACATCTTATATCTAACTATCAAATATTCTCTAAATCAAATTTATGTAAATGTAATAGAACTGCACACTGGATTATAGATGTCCTTTTAAAAATAATTATAGCAGAATTACATCTATCAAAAGGATCCAGTTTTGTTTAAGCAAGTGAAAAGAAAGGTGAATAGCTTTGAGCATTTATCAATTTAGAAATACATGAAATATGTAATTATGTATGCAAAATTTCAAATACACAGTTTTAAACTTACAAGGAAAACATTCAACAACTGTGCCATCCCTGTGACGGTTTATGACCTTGTGCGTATGTAGGAGAACTGGATCATGTTCCTAAAACTGAACCTCCGACTCCCCGTTCAGAATTCCTCCGGCCAGGCAACCGGCACATTCACAATCACACATCGTCACAACGTCGCAAACAAAAATAACATCTCCGCAGGGATGAAGAAATTGATTTACGTCTTACTTGTAAGGACTGAAGTCGTGGGAATAAGTCCTTTGTCGTGATTTACAGTTCGGTGGATCCTCCCTCCATGTTCAACACATCCTGAACTTGATGGGGAACGGATTCAACCAAATCTGACAGCCGACTGTCTAGGGGAGGATCACTACTGCTCGGAAGGGGAGGACGTTTTTCTTTTAAGGTACGACAAACTACGAAGTCTTGTTTCTGTGTAAGAATCATGCAACGTCACAACTTCTTTTATCGTAAATCCTACTTATAATGCATGCCATCTTTTCCCTGCTTCTATAAGAGGAAGAAGAAGCGCTTGATCACCCCCGTGACCCTGAAGTGGTACGCCCCGCCCCATCTGCGATGTCCCGTATCAGTGCATATGTTGCATGAGTGATATGTATCCCGGCCGGGTGCCTAATATAGCCCTGGCGCTGCCCTGTACTGGAGCACACAGTAGAGGGGCCATCTGATAACACGCCTTTCATTCTGCCTGCCAGGGAACGATGCGCAGGTTCTTTTGTCCCAGCTTAACAAAGTTAGTTTGTCATATGGACCCCAAAACACAGAGCAGAACTCTTTATTCTGAAGACAGTTTACTTTAAGGAATAGTCGGCAACTGGACTGACTCTTGGTTTTTTGTATCACATAAACTAGAATTTAACAGTTTTTGTCAAATTTCTATTGCTGAAGTCTCTTAAAGTTTTCATCTGTTCCAACGAAGGATCCGTGACAACTTTATATTCAAGAAAACCATTTTTAAACACCAGTTTCATGTCATAAAGTTCAGGTTTTTTGGACGGATGGGGTAAAATTTTTGTCTGTCCCAACGAGCAAATTTCTGTAGAACTTCTGGTTCTGGAGACAGCCCTGATTCCTACAACCCTTAACCCCAACATGGGGGTGTCAGAACGTAGGCCTGTCCCCGTGTTGTACGCTGTCCTAAATACTCCCAGGGTCAGTGTCAGTGTCTCACTAACCCCCGTCCTGTCCCGCAGTGATTTAACTCACAGACAGCTGGGGTATATACGATTCGCCGGACGTATTTTTAGACCTCGTCTTGCGCAATTGGTGCAATGAATACTCCAAGATCGTGAACAAAAATAGAGCAAAAATAGAGCATCAGTGCATGTACAATAACAATTGTTGGAATTTATTTTTAAGAAAAAATGACACAATCTACCTGGGAATGCGTGCACTTTAAGGGGAAATATACCTTTTCATAATGTTAAAGGACCTGTGACCTTTGCAGACCACACAAACATCATTGAATTATGCCAGTCAATGTCATACTGTATCAAATCCACAGGTTGTCTGAGTGATAATGGATATAGTAGTTAAGTTTAAGTCCTTTCTGCACCTGATGGTGCATAGGGCGGCACCCATCTCCGCTTCAATAGCCCTTGGGCCACACAACTATGTGCAATCACTACAGCAGGGGGCTAGTCCACTGGTAGTGGTGTGTGTTTAACTTCCATACTCTTTCCCAAATGCTGAGTGCTTGAAGCAGAGAAAGCAGTATGTACCATTTTTAAAGTCTTTGGTATGACCCGGCCGGAGTTTCAAACCCACGACCTACCGTGTGCAAGGCGAACACTCTATCCACTAGGCCATTGCACTGGGACAAAAGCTCTCCCAAACACACATCCATCTAACCTTATCCAGTACACAGTCACTAAGTCTAGTCATGCAGTCTCTTGTAAAATTAAGGCATGATGTAGAACAATGTTATTTTGAGCAGCTAATAGATCCACAGGGTACCTGCGAGCGCTGCTTTAACGTTGATTTATAACGTTTGGCCGAGTTCCATCGAGGTGCTTAAACTTTGGTGGAAGTTCATTGTCTTCTTGATAACGAATAGTTTATGCTTTATTGAGTTCTGGCAATCAGCGATGAGTAATAGTCCTGGAGATACAAGTCTGAATGGTCTATGTATACACATTAAACCTTCTCCCTGCTGCCTAACTCTGTAACCAACAGGGAATTGGGTGCCAGATTGGCATTTAGTTCAGTGTGCTAAAGGTTAAGACTGTACATGCATGTAGAATTAAGATTTAACAAAGAGCATCGTTTAAGCAGTCATAAAATCCACAGGGAAACCAAGAGTTCATTTTTCTCGTGTCACATCTTAATAACAAGCGTTTCACACTTAATAGTGTTTGTGTTGTGGCAATTGATAATAAGTTATAAAAATGCTTAAGCCTGGGGATACTTAAAGAGCTTGGGAGACCAAGGTTGAATCCTCCAGGCTTCTTGTTGCTTGAGTAACTATTTTTGGCGAATGGTTATCTGTTGATTTCTTGATTTGGGTTTATCACAATGTGAAAGGGAGGGCAAAACAATGCGTCGTGCCCATAGGTGTGTTTAACCCCTTAGTCAGATCAACAATCCGTATAGGGAGCAAGGTTTTTAAAAAGTGCTGTGCATCAGTCACCAATACTTCTCTTATATATACAATAAAGTTGTAAAGATGTATTGAGCATCGTTTGAGCATTTTAAAAATCTGCAAGAAGTTTGTTCATTGGCTTTGTGTCACACAAAGATAATGAGTGTTTCAAGGTTCATCATGTCTAAGTTCTGTTCCCACCTAGATAGCAAGTGTGTGATGGTTTTTAATGTCTTTTGTTCTGTCAATCAATAATGAGTTACAGGCCTGGGGATCCTGAAAGGGCGAGGACAAACTCTGATGGAGTTGGTGGATGACTGTGTTGATGTTACAGGCAGATACAGCGTTGATCAATAACACGTCATACATACGGAGATGGGTGAAGTGCAGGGTAGAATTCCATTGATTGATCCAACCAGATAGGCAGTATTTCACACTTAAGGTTCACCAATTTTATTTGTTAGTTCACGGATTTACAAATGCTAAAATGGAAAAACATAATGAAACAAGAGCTATCTACCGCTCAAAAATCATGACCATAGCATGTCCAGAACAAAAGATATCAAAACTAGAAGTTTTGCAGTTGACCAAAGCAAGCCTCTAGGTGGCTCAAAATCTAACCATTTTGAGGTCTTAATAGGACCTACCCACCTACCAAGTATGAAGACAATCCATCCAGGCATTCTCAAGTTATCGTGTGCACAGGCACACACACACACACACACACACACACACACACACACACACGCTGTGCAAAGCATAACCTTCTCAGGTTCACGCCTTGGTGCACCCTCTGCTTTTGATGATGTCTGCTTGATATATTTTCACCTTAAAGTGTCTGAGGACCAAGGAAATGTATTGATTTGGCCTTCTGGTATTCACATTTTGTAGTCGATAACGATTTACACACTTTCAGGTGCTTAAAGTGCAGGGCACAAACTCCAGTTGGTTGGTAGAGATCTCCCACCCAGATAATGACTGCTTCGTGCTTTATATTGTTGGTGTTCTGCCAACGGATAATGAGTAATGTGTGCTTGGTTTAGAGTTGGAGGAGACACTCTATGGGGATGCTTCAGACAGATATTGAGTGACTATTGTGTTTTGTAGAATGATACAGTCAATATGAGTTCTTGGCTTGCAGACCGTTAGAGTAGAGTCTTCTGGTGCAGAGTCTCAATGCTGTCACCTGGAAGTCCAGAAAGTTGTTGCTAATCCTGTCTATAGTGACCACCTGTCAACATACACGTAGACCACATTTTCTTGGTCCCCTGAGTGGTCTTCTTGGACAGTTTTGACTGGATTTCTTTGTGATTTTGAGTTTTTATTGTTTTGAATCATTCTGAGCTGTTTGCATGATTTGTTATTCCTATGTTTGATGATTCCTGCTTTCTTTATGTTACATTATTGTGAATATATTATTAATTCAATAATGATATCTTTTTCTATCCTGATTCTTTTATGATGTTTTAAGGGCTCCCTTGGAAATCAGTTACTTAGTATTATAGTTAACTGAAGGGACGACCCTAAAGATTCATAAATAAACAAATAAATGAATTTTGAGCCCCACCTTTCTTTTCATCAATGAACTTTTGGTAATTTTTCCTTTGAAAATATCATCCAAGAACCACTGAAGTAAATCGATGAAGCCTACGCTGTAATCAGGCATGAAACGAGACAATTACCGACCGTTTAGTGCGTCGATCCCTCCAGTCTTTAACCACCCCCAGCTGCAATCAGCGCTCTGATCCTGCAGGTTATAACTAAGTCCCTGCCTGCCACTAGACTAGCGATTAGAGAGTTTTAATGGAGCGTGGTGATTGCTTAATGTGTGTGTGCACGTCTGTGTGGGAGGTCTGTCTGCCGATCGTTAACGAACGATGGAGTAAACGAGGTGGGATATTATTCCCAATGTGCCGTGGAGCAATAACGGATACAAGCGGGGTTAATCAGGGCATCAGCAAGGTCATTTTGTGGATAACGTCTGTACAACTGAATAAAAATACTATTTTTACACAACCAAGTGATTTATTCAACCGACGTTTCGCTGACCATCTTCACCAAAACTTTGGTTGGATAAATCACTTGGTTGTGTAAAAAGAGTCTTTTTATTCAGTGACTTACAAACCTGATGAAACTGTTCACGGATATACTTAACAACAAATTAACTTGTCACTTGTGGATAACGTCTATAGTTAACAGCAAGATTAACTTTTCAGTCATCTTAAATATCATGTTAAGATTCATTTGTACTTCTTTGACCTACTGGGGGAAGTTGGGAACATTCAATTGATAAATATCATTACACAACTGTTAAAGTACTCAAAACTTGTAAATTAATCTGTAAAACTAAGTTGATTTTGTGAATAACGTCTACGGTTAACAACAAGATTATACATGTCTTCAGAAGTTTTTATTCACTTTGTTGATTTGAAAAGTTCTCTCTTTAAACTACTGGTGCAAGTTTGAAAGTTTGAAGAAACATGATTATGCAACAGTATTTCAATCTTTCAATTTCATGGTTCAGGGGTACCTTCTTCATACTTTTACAAAAAAGGGCTTATCCACATTAATTTTATCAACACCATTTCTTGTTTCACAGTCACAATTATGCAAATGAGATCAAACCACAATTGTTGTTGATTTGCAACTTAAAACTAAATAACTTTAAAAATGATCCAGATTCCACTGCACTACATGTCATTCTTTACAACCCCCCCCCCAAAATCTTTTGAGTGAGATCTTGTTTAGGGAGACACCTTAGAAAGAAAGGGACTTTGGCCAACTGGGGGTTGCCTGATGAAGAGAGCGGAAGCCCTGTCCCAGAATCTCCCTGAGTGGAGAAAGCTTGCTGCCCGGTGTGCCACTATAGGCATGGGAGGATCTAAGTCTCTAAGCAAGTCAGACAGTCTCACGTTTCGCTGGCTTGCCATAATTATGTTAACGTTACAGTACAATCAATAAGGTAACAATGGAGATACAATCAACCAAAGTTAAATTTCTGAACTTTTTTTATATTTTGATTAAGATGGCTGGACTATCTCTTTTGCTTGCTTTCCATAATTACAATCAATGAGGTGACAATGGAGACACAGTCAACCAAAGTTAAGTTTCTTAACCTCGTTTGGTAAGATGGCTGGACTGTTTCACCTTTCGCTTGCTTTCCATAATTATGTTATATACTAACAGTCAATAACATGACAATAGAGAGAGAGAACCAGCACGTCTCCCTCGAATTGGTGCCGCTGGAGAAGACGGATGCCCAAAATGTGTGGGTCTCAGATTCACAACCTGTTATCCACCCTAAACAAATCCACGCAAAGGCTACCGTGTCAACCCTCCTCACGCCGATGTAGGAACTGACAAGGTCATCATACTCGATTTGTATTTGTATCTGTACTATGTATCTAAATACGAATAAAGATTAGACGAGTGATTGCCACACCACAATCAACCAAAGTTAAGTTTCTGAACCTATTTTGGTAAGTTGGCTACAATGTCCCACCTTTCGCTGGCCTTCCATATCTCCACGATGTAAGCGGTGATGCCGGCGGCCGGTTTGCGAGGAACTTCCTGCCACGACAGCGTCAGCGAGTCGCAGGTGATGCTTGAGACTCGCGGCTTGCCGATAGGGGGGTCGGGCACATCTGGAGTAAACAACAACAACAACAAGTATAAACAAACAGCAATAAACAAATCTATTGAATGCAATCACTTCCAAGGTTAGCTAATAGCTAACAACTAACATGAGATGAACACAAGTTTTGACTATAAACATTGTAACAAGAAAAGGACTTTCTGAGCATTTTGCAAACTTAAGGCAGCATTTCATTCTGATAAAGTTTAGATTAAGTCCTCATCCTGAAAAGAAGGCCCGACTACCACCGAAAAACACAATTTTCTGGTAACCGTTACACATTTCCTTCATAAACACACTTACAAACTAATGAAGACTGTCAAAAAATAGGTTCCCTAGTATAGACAAACACAGCAGCACTAAAAATGAAAGAAAGCAAACTTTATCTTGCTTTGGTAGGATGCTTTATACAGACTTCTAGCCGCCTGTGACCCTCTCCTGACGTCACATGTATCAGAGAGCCGGTTGGAAACACCCATTTTCACCTGTCTTCAAGTGGGGAAATGAGTGTAAAGTGCTTTTCCCGAGGATGTAATATTGCGGCCTGCTAGGGATTTGAACCCAGAACCTTTAGAGTCTAAGTCAACAAACCTAACTGATTCTAAGAAATGGACTTTAACAATGGAATAAGGACTGATACCGAGTTTTTTTAAATTGTATATTTTTGTGATCATTGTGTATTATGTCTGTGCATTGTATTTGTATCCAGGGAGCCTGAAAAGCAGGTCAAGAGATCTGAGTGTGTCCGCTGGCTAAATAAATAAATGAAATGAAATAAGTCGACAACCCTAACCACAGGACCAGCCTGCCATTTGTTATGCACAAGTCAGAGACATAATCAGAGACTCTGAGTGGTTGCCTTTGACAGGTTTGACTGTGTATATTAAACTTGTCAATGAATACAGATAATGAGTGAGTGTGTGTTTGTGAAAGCAAGTTAAAAGTCTGTTAATCAAAGTTTAGAAACACTGGGAGATAAACTCGAGGTCGGCTTGTGTCAGATAAAAGCAGAGCATGTAAATTGATAATGTTGTTTATAATATTGCGGATACTACAGACTACACACTGTATTTAGCTCTAAGCCCTAATACTACATAAGGCCACAATGTACAGTTTTTTCCTTGGTCCTTGAGCATTAAAGCAGTTAGATATTGCAAGAGGTGACTAAATGAAAGCAAAGGGCTGGGAGGACAACTTGCATCTGAGTAATTCTATTTAGTGGCGGGAGGTCAAGAGGAAAACAAAGGACATCATCTGACTACATTTTGTATGATGTTATACTCTCGCCCTGAAACTGTGTGTACGAAGATACAGACTCTCTCCTGTTTTCATTTTCTCCTGAGTGATTCTAAGAACCAACAAATTGACTAAGCATGGCTAGAGGTGGGAAAAGAGGGCAGTGAGGAAAACTTGTCAAAAGTCATTCTACGTACCCCTCCAATAAAAAGCAAGGTACAGACTTTCCCCTCAGACTCAAGAATAATCTTCCAGTTCAGTATGATTTTTTTGTTTTTATTTTGTTAAATCCAAGAACCACAAACTGCCTTGCTGGTGCCTGAAAGTGAAGAATTGCGGCACGTCTGACAGATGAAGCCCTGCTGTTCCTTTTTTTCCCTTCCCCCAGAAGCAAGGTGAAGACATTCCCCTCGGAGACTCTGATTATACAATAATCTTCCAGTTCAGCATAATTTTTTATTTTGTTAAATCCAAGAACAGACAAACTGCATTGGGTAGGCCTGGAAGTGAAGAAATGTGGGCTGGGAGGAAAACTTCACAACATTCATCCCCCTCCCCAAGCAATGTACAGACTTCCACCTCAGACTTCAGTTTTGACAATAATCAGCATTTAGATTAGCATAAGAACCACAAACTGCATTAGCGTTGCCTGAAAGTGAAGAATTGCGGCAGGTCTGACAGATGAAGCCCTGCTGTTCCTTTTCTCTCCTCCCCCCGCGGGATACGCTTCCATCAGACGAGTGAAAAGAAATGCGGAGCATAAGCTAGAATCAGTTGCCGTGGGTTATGGACGGAATGCAAATCACATTTCAACCACGGCCGAAGCAAGGATATTCAACGTTTCTTAGTTTATTGCCTTCATCTTTTGGTAGCATTTGAAATCATTCAGGTGTAGTTGTAATGCTGTATACAGTGTAGCAATTTTTGTGAGTTAGCAGTTTTTTTAAATTTTTGTGAGAAAAGCATTACTCAAGAAGGTTTTGAAAGGATGGATTGTTATCAATGATGTCTTGACCAATGAAAGAAATGGTCTGATTTGTGACCCCTGGCAGCTTTCCTTGGTACTGCAGCAGAACTTCTAACTTTTTTATCTTAACTATGTTAAAATAGTTAGACTTTGTGTTGAATCACATTTCGCAGGAAAGAGAGAAATTTTCTTTTCAATTAACACCTTTCTCTGTCACTGTCACTTTGATGTGTCAAGAGTGCAACATTTTATAGCATTCCTGCAGCCCAGCAGGGCAGGGATGTCCATGTTGTCCGTCATTGTCATACAGCAAAACCGCTTAATGCGACACTCCCCTATCGGCCAACAACATGTGTTCACCTACGTGGGTACCCATAGATAACCCACGTGGGACCATAAATAACCCACGTGGGGCATAGATTACCCACGCAGACTGTCACTACTGCTCCCTCAAGGGGAACGTCCCCACAGGAGGTCCTCTTAGGCAACAACAAGTCAATTTGTTGGTTCTTAGAAGACACTCATAAAATCACCGCTGGATGTAATATACCTTTCGCACCAATGTGAAGATGTAACTATAGTTTTTAAGGCACAATCTATGTAAACAGCAGGACAATTCAGGGCTGCTATTGAACCCTGCCACTCTGTACTGTACAGTGTCCGATTGGGACAAATAAATCATTGTGATATGATTATTATCATCATAATCTATTATCATTATTATCATTATTATCATTATTATCATTATCATTATTATCATTATTATCATTATTATCATTATTATCATTATTATCATTATTATCATTATCATCATTATCATCATTATCATTATTATCATTATTATCATTATTATCATTATTATCATTATTATCATTATTATCATTATTATCATTATTATCATTATTATCATTATTATAAAAACACAGTGTCTTGCCTTTCCTGCACTTGTTTTTCAATTCTAACATTGTTATAAAATCAGTTCAGTTCATTTCATCCTGAGTGAGGTGACACAATTTTTATTTTGTGTGAAGAAAAGCAATTTTTTGAGCAAGCGAAACTGCTTAAAAGGACATCAAGGGAATACAGAGTCTGAGGGGAAGTCTGTACCTTGGTACACAGTTTCAGGGAGTGACAGCCCTCTATTCTCATCATGATCTCTCGATGTTGAATTATAACCTCGAATGTCCCACAACCGACAAAATAAATTGGCGTGGCCCTAGGAACAGAAGATTATTTAGTCATCAAAACCATGAACCGTCAGTCTTGTCATACATCCATGGATAGATATTAGTTTTGATAAGAAAATGGTGAAATGCGCAGAACAGATTGAAGTCTCCCTCCGAGACATTCTCAGATGATTCCTATAACCTGGAGTCATGGTTGACATCTCTGCTACTAACGCTACTTAAACTGCACCAATTGCCTGGAAATAGTGGGTGCAGGTGTATTATAGATTTTTAGATGTATCATTTATGTGTACAGTGTATGTGTCTGTCTGTCAATATGGGCCGTCGTGCCCGAAATAAACAATGATAATAATATAGGAGACCCCAAATCCCAGCAATATAGTATGTATCTAAAGGAAACAGGTCACAACAGGACTGTAAAAAAGGTAACATTCACGTCACACTTTATGCCACGGCTTGTTGACAGACTACATACGCGAAGCCTTGCTGTTTTTGTACAACATATATACTTATTATAGCCCCCTTACCATGAATGTTCAATGTTACCAATGGCAATAGCCAAGGGCATTCTTAATCCGAGCAATGCGTAAAGCAAACAGCCTACAACAAAAGAAAGTCATCTTCTGCTTAGCCTTGTTAATCTTTACATAGTATTACATGTAAAAATTGCCATGTTCAAGCCCTTACCATTACCGTACCTAAATGTATGCCCCCTTGCCATTGATGTTTATAATGTTACCAATAGCAATAGGGCATCCTAAATCCCAGCAATGCGTAAAGCAAAGAGCTTACAACAAAAGTCATCTTCTGCTAAGCCTTGTTAATCTTTACATAGTATTACATGTAAACATTGCCATGTTCAAGCCCTTACCATTACCGTACCTAAATGTTACCACTGGCAATAGGACATCCTAAATCCCAGCAATATGTAAAGCAAATAGCCTACAAAAAAAAGTCATCTTTTGCCTTGATCAAACGTGACAACATTCAATGTCACTATAAGCCTTGTTAATCTTAACATGCATGCAGGTGTTTGTTTTTTTCAAACTCCCTTGATGTTCATTGTTACCAATGGCAATAGGACATCCTAAATCCCAGCAATATGTAAATTTTAAAGCAAACAGCCTACAACAAAAAAAAGTCATCTTCTGACTTGATCAAAGGTGACAACATCCACGTTTAAGCCGCTGCCACCTGACCCGAGTGTGGTGCTAAGGTCGTGAGCCCTGCTGTAGGGTTCAGAGTGAGAGCGCGTGACGGGGGCTGTGTGTACTTGTAAGCGACATCCGTGGAAAATCCAAGGTGCCCTCCAATGCTCTCCAATGCACTAACAGCTCTGTCGGGAAATTGGCTTTTGGTTATAACATATTGACCGTTTTGTATATTTATTTGATAATTACAATTCAGATTTGGGATATAGTGCTGTCTACAGGCAGAATTTTTGGTGACAAAAATAACAAGAAGATGTCTCTACCACAAAAAGATATGACATGATGAAAAATTTTACAAACTTAAAATTATAAAATATTAACCTGCACCATGTGTAATTCTTAGTAAAAAAAACTGTTTTTGTTGAGTACCATTTGTAAATTAAATAAGTAGACGATTCAGCTCTTTGGCTGCAATTTGCTTGTCTTATCAATGAAAAAAAATCTTACTCTTTATGTTAAATCAACTGTCAGAGTGGCAGAAGCATCTTGCAGCCCCAGGAGCAAGACTTATTTGCTGTGCCCATTGAACCAAAACCCCTGAGCCTGGGGGACTTTGGCTGACCTTGATACATGATGCTGCTCTGGACGTGAACTCAGGATTTATCCCCACATGACTTCTGCAGTTTTAGGAGGAAATGGAAAAATCTGTCCAGTCCATTTAGTTCTGTCAATGCAGATTGAAGCATTACATAACCACCACTTCAAAGTCAAAGTGGCCATGAGACTTCCACATTTTGTACTATATGTATTGAGTAACCAAAACCATTATCATAGTTCTCTCCCCTTGGCTGAGAACTCAGTCACAGAGTCACAGTTTCCCTTTGAAGGCATCGCCCTACATGTACAAATGTACAAAGCATCCTTGGCTGAGCTTAATATATGATGTAACGTTAGAAAATGTACTTCCAGGCTTTAGGATTAAATGTTACATTTTACTGTAAAAATCTGACCATCTGCTGTGGTGTGATAAGACTGCATCTATCTTGTAATAGACATTACATAACCTATCTACAACCATAAACAAAGCATCCCTGGCTGAGCTTAAGAAATACAGACGGTAGGAAATGTACTTTCCAGCTTTTACAGTAAAAAATATGACTTCATCTGTTAATCAAACTCTAGCCTACTCACATAATCCACCGTCACGCAACATACATGATGTGATTTTGGAAGTGAAGACAGAATTTCCCCTCGTGTACTTCTGAAGCTTTAGGCCAGGCCAATTTAATTTCTTGGTTAACAGATTTTTATTTTCAATTCTAGCAAAAAAAATCATGAAAACAGAAGGCTGGGGTGAAAACATGCACCTGACCCTGTTCACTCCCTGAAATTGTGTGAACCAAAGTAAAAACATTCCTCTGAGATTCTGTTTTCATGATGTTTTTGTTCAATCTAGCATTTTTTTTTCCGTTAACCAAGAAAATAAATTGGTGTGGCCTAAAATAATAAGATAAAATGTAGAAATCAGACTCCACCTTTTAAGTCAAACTGCCGCGACAACATATATATAACACATCCTCAGACTTATAAAGAGTAACTGTCCCTTTCCAGTGTTTCCAATACAAATCCTCACATAATATTTCTGAAGATCCAAAGGATGAAATGTGTAATTATATTATAAATCTTGAATCTGAGGTAATGTTAAAGCAGATGACACAATGTAAATTTGAGGCAAGATTGTGATGTGATTCTTTTATGTTGTATTGATATCTATGATTGTACGAGCCAGCTTTCTTCGTTAAAATCGATGGCAACATCAGGCACTGACGAACTGATTTGTAAAAAAATGTAAATATCTGACTGCACCTGTTATCAATCAAACTCCATCCACGTCACAAAACCCACCGTCGCGCAACGCCGACTTACCGTAGGAATCCCTGCCTCCGGGGTGGATACAGCAACGCAGGAAACATGTCATCCTTTCACCGACGTCAAACCCACGACTTACACCGACCAAACATCAGGGCACACTCCACTGGGTAGCAACAGAACCTGTACGGTGTAATAACCATGCACTGCTCCAACGAGAGGTTGTGAAATTTCTAAACAGCAGAATACTACCGTTCGGTTGTACACACAGCCGGTACAGTGAAACAAGCCTGCACTGCTCCAAGAAGAGGTTGAGAAATTGATTCTCAAACAGCAGAGTACAACAGAGTCCAACTGACTGCTCCACGTTCTATTCACAGCCGCACACAGAGCCCGGGTACAAGCGTGCACTAGTACTGTTCCAAGAAGAGGTTGCAAAATAGATTTTCCAACAGCAGAGTACAACCGTATAGCTGATGGCTACAGAACTCTCACGTTCCATTCACAGTTGTACACACTTGTACAGTGAAAGAAGCATGCGCTGTTCCAACGAGAGGTTCCAAAATAGATTTTCCAACAGCAGAATACAACCACACAGCTGACGGATGCAGTCTCTCACGTTCTATAATCACAGTCGCACACAGAGCCCGGGTACAGTGAAACAAGCGTGCGCTGCTCCAACGAGAGGTTCCAAAATGGATTTTCAAACAGCAGAATACAACCACACAGCATCCGGCTCTCGCGTACTACGCACGGTCATACACAGAAGCTGTGATGGATGACCAGGACCGGGGAGGGATATTACAAAGCGGTCGGTTGATGGGATGCTGTAGAAACGACCCGGGCAGATCTCATGATGGCTGCTGACGGCAAGGGGAGCTTAGGAACTGCCCGGCAGGTTTTCTAAAGGTTGATGACGATGATAAGGGCTCGCTGGAACGACTTTATATCCGTCAGAAATCCTGGTGGAATGATACCGGTAATGACCTCAAGACAACATGTGTCTCGGAAACATTCTATAACGAGGTTCTCAAGGAAACACCCCAGTCTTGCGCTGGAACGACTATTTTTGTATTCGTCAGAAATCCGGGCGGAATGATACCGGTAATGACCTCAAGACAACATGTGTCTCGGAAACATTCTATAAAGAGGTTCTCAAGGAAACACCCCAGTCTTGTGCTGGAACAACTATTTTTGTATTCGTCAGAAATCCGGGCGGACTGATACCCGTAATGACCTCAAGACAACTTGTGTCCTGGTAACATTCTTTAAGGAGATTCTCAAGAAACCCCTCCAGTCTTGCCACTCGGAATCCCGACAGTCGACGTCTTCAGGATTCCTCGGGAAATCAGTGGGTCGCAACAACTCCTTGGTGCAATCTTGAAGAGAACGCGGATCCTTACAGACAGCCTTACAGGTGCATCTTAAAGACCCAGTAGGAGAAAGTATACTCAATCACTTTCCCTTTCTGACAGCTTGATCCTTCAGGTGATTCAGAAAACCAATTTGACGTCGTTCAAGCCGCTCCAAGAACCTCCTTAAGGAGTCTTCCCGAGGAGCCTCGTGGTTATAAGGAGGCCGTCTCCTTCACACCCAGACTAGAGTCAATACTGTCACGGCTCTGCGGCGCTATTTATAACTCACTCTTATCCTGTCCCTAAGGAGTTATCAGCCACCGGGCTGGAATGCTCTCCCCGTACGGAGTGGAGATCATATAAAGGATGTTTTCACACCCTTATCCTCGGTGTGCATACTACTCCTGACTCAAGCCCTCTACTCCATGTGCACAGCTGGTATTGAATGAGGATAGACGAAAATTATATGTCTGCATGAATATGATATACATAATTTCCGCTCCCTCAGGAGTTATCAGCTGCTGGGCTGGAATACTCTGCCCGTACGGAGTGGAGATCATATAAAGGATGTTTTCACACCCTTATCCTACACATACTACTCCTGACTCAAGCCCTCTGTGCCATGTGCACAGCTTGTATGGAATGAGGATGGATGAAAATTACATGTCTGCGTGAATATGATAAACATACATCCAGTCCCTGAGGAACTATCAGCCGCCAGGCTGGAATGTACCGAGGAGAGATGACTATATTTTCACACGTCCCTTATCCGCCATGTGCATAGTGCTCCTGACTCAAGCTCTCTACACCATGTGCACAGCTTGGTATTGAATGAGGATGGATACAAATTATATGTCTGCATGAATATGATAAACATATCAGCCTCACTCGCAGCCCCTCAAGACTTATCAGCCTGCAGCTGACTGGAATGTTCTCCCCGTACGGAGTTGAGATAAAGACGTCCCGCTAACCTGACTCCCCCGGCACATGCAAGCCCTCTGCACCTAGTGCACGCTTGGTGTTTAATGAGGACGGATGGATAGGAATTATATGTCTGTATGAATATGATATACATAATATCCACTCCCTCAGGAGTTATCAGCCGCCGGGCTGGAATGTTTCCCCGTACGGAGAGGAGATAAAGACGTCCCGCTAATTCGGGCCACACCAAAAAAAATGTGTGCACCAAAGTAAAAACATTCCTCTGAGATTCTGTTTTCCTGTTGTTTTTCCAATCTAGCATTTCTTTTATTCCGTTAACCAAGAAAATAGATTGGTGTGGCCTAACCTGACTCCCCCAGCACACGCATGTCCTCTGCACCATGACAGCTTGTTGTTTAATGAGGATGTATGGATGGAAATGATATGTCTGTATGATGTACATATGATGCACAACTCAAGCCCTCTCTGCTATGGTACACACAGCTCCATTCAGGGAGTGAAAATAGAAGTGTAGTTAGTCTAACTGCCAACAGAACAAGCTCGCTGGGCCATAATTTTTGTGCACCGATTTAAGAAGGATGGGTGTAGACTTTATGTTTCTATAATATCATAATGTCATTGTAAGTCCATATCAAGTTAATTTGTTGGTTCTCAGACTTAAAGACATAATGTATCAGACTCAAGCCCTCATCACCATGTGCACCGCTTGTTATTGAATGAGGACGGATGGATGTAGATTGTATGTCTCTATAATGTACTACATATCATGATGTCAGTGCACAGCCACCCCAACTTCATTTGTAGGGTACGTTCTCAGAGTTTTTTAAATGTACAGCTCAAGCCCAATCTCTGCCATGGTACACACAGCTTCAGGAGTGAATGTAGACACTGCCAACAGAACAAGCCAGTCTCTACCATGGGCACCGCTTGCTGTTTTAATGAGGTTGGATGGAGATTATATGTCTGTATTATGATGTCAGTATAAGGACACGCCAACATAATTTGTTGGTACTTAGATCTAAAGACATAACTTATGACTTAAGTCTCCATGGTCGTGACACACAGCTTCAGGGAGACAGTGTATATTATAGACACTAACTCCCAACTCAACAAGGCTTCTCTGCCATATGCATGTTAGTGTTATTGAATGAGGATCATGGATGGAAAGTATATCATTCTGTATGATGTACATATGATGATGTCAGTATTTAAGGACATGCCAAGTTGATTTGTAGGTTCTAAGATTTAAAGACTATATGGCTGACCCAGAAAATGAACATGAAAACAGAGTCTGAGGGAAAGTCTGTACCTTGGTACACACAGTTTTAAGTTAATGTGCTCAAAATAAACAATAAGCGAATAAATGAATAAGCAGTGAACTGTACAGCACTTCGACCCCGATATATTACACTGGGAAAAAATATGAAGGATTGTAGTATAGTAGAATGTTGATGCTGTATTTTCTCCACTTTTGGACGTGAATAGTAACTGATAATGATTTATTGTTCAAGCCTCCCCCTTATAACTGTGTCATTTTTCACCCTTTCCATCACGAGTCACTAAGACTTACAATACGTGAATCATGTATAACACAAATAAAGCTCACGTGTATGGTATAATCTGATTCATACAATATTTTTCCAATATAAATGCCACATCTCATTTCTTTAAATTAGGTTTTTCACCAATTGCCTATTCGTGTTGGCCACCGGAGGGAAAAGTATATGATAATCTTGTTCCAATATGATTGATGGCTTTGTGTGTAGCTCCTGTGGATGTGAATGTTAGGGCTGAAATACTGGGTCCATAATGATGGACTTTTGTACACCCCAAAGTGGACCTGTGCACCTAATGTTTGTTTGTTTGAACCTTTGTTTATTCATGATAAGCTCAAACCGGCACGCAGGCCGCTTTTCATTGAGGTCATGAGGGAAGAGGTAAGGGTCAGATACAATATAGCAGAGATACACAGTCATTTGAGTCATAATAACTCTATCAACATATATCATTACATATTTATGGTACAACAATTATTGCTACAACATGTAGTAGGGCAAAAGCTGGTTCATGGTCCATGTCCGTTCGTTTTGTTCATCTCCGTTACTTCAAGAGTAAAGTTTGATTGTGGGTGCCCGGGTGCACCTAGATATTTATGTATGCAAGGGTATCATTGTACTCAAGTATGCGGCATGTTCTTGACATTCAAGTGTCAGAAAAACATTAATCTGTCTTGACCAGTCGAATGTGAGTTTGAACATTGGGGCATACCAAATTATGTCCTTGGTTCTCAGGCAGTCTAAAGCAGACATTTCAATAAGAGATCAAGACAGAAACAGAGGGCAGAGAGGAAGGCTTATGACCATGTTAACTTCATAGTTTTTTGTTCCAAAATCAAGACGTTAAATCAGTGTGGCATGAGAATTTGTCAACATCTGACTGTGAAAAGTCCCAAGGAATGTTTTATCCATCTACATCTGTATTTGTTTGTTTATTTGTCTAACTGAGAGAAACTGCAGAAATGTTACAATTTCCTGCATAATAACAAAATGTACATACTTCCCCTTATAGACTGTGTATATGTTATTAACTTTATTTTTATTCACAATATGTTTTATGAGTATCGGGCAAAAAGCACAATTGCTTAATATTAAGCCTTCTACACAAAACATAAAATTTATAAAACATTAGAGTAAAGACACAACATCAACATAAATACAAAGTGGATAAAAGAGAAGTGTTAATCTTCAATTTCTGCTTTAAAAAAAAACAACTAAAAACCTACAATTAAAATTACAGTCAGTCTTTATTTGTATGACATATTCATATTCATACCTAATGGTTGAATGGCCTTGGTTACATGTTGTGGTGAATTTGTATCAATTATGCAGGCAGAGTTTCCTTTCCACATTTTCCCCCCAGTCCCCTGGGACCTTTCCTCACTCATGATCAGGCCGTTCCAAGTTAACTTCTTGCTAAATAATGCTGAACTGGAAAAAAGGTTAACATGAAAACAGAGAGAGTTTGGGATTTTTTCCTTTATCCTCATCTTGTCTTTTTCTAAACTTTTGCTTTGTAATGTCTAAGAACAGTGAAAAATAATTTTTATGGCATTAAAACCTATTTGCTATATGCTTTCGCTCCAAATGCATGTTTTTTTTAATTAATGATCAGACAGAAGTAAAAGGCCAATAAAATTGTTATTTATAATGGTCATAAAAGTTATATAGGATTATGTTTAATGCTAAACTATTTGATGTATAATGGTCATGAGGGTTAAATATAATCAATGTATAATGCTAAACAGTTGTGTATAATTATACATTATGATGTATAACTATGTATGATTATAGTATAATCATATAATTGGACTAGTCCCAAGGGACTCATTTACGCTTTCCGCGTATTCCTTACCCTTTGGTATGTACTCAATAAGAATGTAAAGTTGACCGGGTAAAGCATTTTGGAGTTATGGGCCAGAGTCCTGAAGTGTTTTTCCATAATTCAAGTGAGGCCTGTTATGTACATGATCAAAATATGCCATCTTTATTCATCAATGTTGCAGAATGTTTACATGAATTGAGTTGATTACCAATTCCCAAGTCAAATTTGTACAGTTATGAATTGCAATTGGATGGCAAATACCTCTCAAATCATTTCATAAAACCATGAATTTTAGTTGATACATTTGGAAGCAGCTTCAGCTAGTGTTGTGAATATTGCTGGCTGTATAACGTTATGTGGCTAGACTACAGTATGTTGCCTTAAAAAAATCTATCTGAGTTTTTTGTCTTGTCCAAAATTTAGAGAAAGGAAACTCAAGCAATATTAGGGTCCGAAAAATTGGATTTTGAAAGTCAATTTATCTAGTAATTTCTATACATGATTAGTTCAAACAACACTATCACAATGTATAGCAATGTCCATGATGCAAAAATATGATGTTGTTGTGAAGTGAGAAGATCGCAGCCGGAGTTTTTGTAGGCTTGGGAAACTAAGGGGATCATCCTACGGCACGATTTTGGGCAATTTTAAAATCCTATAAGTATGAAGTTATTACGCAAATGTTTTAAACAATGTTAGTAAATGTCGCTACCATAAAGATTTCAGCATTTTTTTTTTTTTCCATTTTTTGGCCCTAATATTGCTTTGGCTGCCTTTAAACAAGTGTCTGGCCCACAAGTGCATCTCTAGGATCTACTCGCCATGTGTGCTAAAAGGTCGATCACTCCAGACTGCATTAGTGCCCACTCACTCCATGCAACCTCCTACTACAGGGGCTTCACAGGTTTCACACCCATTAATTCAGCTGCAATGCTGAAATCCGGTCCTTAATCCTGGCTTTTTATTCACAACATCAGCTGTCACAGCGATCTTTTACAGTTAAAAGCGAGTCCACCGACCCTAGAATAAGTGTATATGTACTGGTGTTACCAGCACTTTAAAAACACCTAGAGCATTTTTTCAGGGTGGAAAACTGGAAATATTCTAGTTGCTGTATTCATTATGAAATCAACATTTAATGACACTGTTTGCCACATTTGTGTTATAATTTCATATCAAAAGGGTTCATAGATTCTGTTTCCGTGTCGATTTGTGATTTCACTGTGGCATAGTTTTACTTTTAATGAGATTAGTAGTACATGACATTGTACAGTAGCAGCGCCTTGCCATAACAGTTAGGGTGTTTGGCCCAGAGGTCCTGGGTTCGAATCCTTAGACATGCCTCTGATGTTGCACTTTGCACGACTTTCCTCACTCCACCCAGGTGTTAAAATGGGTGCCTGACTTTGGTTGGGAGGTAAAAGGCGGTGGAAGGAAAGGGATGCGATCCGCCTTCCAATACCCTGCCCAAGACACAGTTGATAACAACCCACTGCCCCTACGGCCTCTAAAAGGCTATGGGACTACCTTTCCCTTTTACATTTACGGTGAGTCTTTTTAATGTGCTTGAGATGTGGCATAGAAATTTCTATCATTAGTAGTGCTACACAAGGGTTCACAGGGTTGGTTTGCATGTCCATCTTCCAGTTTGGATTCTTTTAGATTTACAATTTTGTGCCCATAGGCTAATTGCTAAGTAAATAACAATTAATGATAGTATACAAGCATAAAGTGAATCATAAAATCGTGAGAAACTGAAAGGCAATGAAGATTAAAGATTGAATCTGAGAACCAGCATATTGCATTGGTGTGGCCCAGGCAGTAAATGATGGCTGTATGTCTCTCTGTCCCTGGCTCAGGCCCAGGTCTGTAACTCATTTTGTCTCCCAGGATTCAGTCTTTAATGTCCCCAGGGGTAAGTCATTATGCACTAAAGGGGGATTGATCACTCAGCAATCAATATGTGGTTTGGGGATGGTGCATTGATTGAAGAGGGTGGGTCAGTGAAATTAAGAGATTGTCCATAGGCAATGGAATGATGAAATTTTGATCAGAAAAATCGTTTTCTTTCGAATCTAAATTTCCAATCTGTGAAAAACGTCCATAACTAACATTGAATCAGCACCAAGGACAGGGATAGGGTACTGTATAGCGAATGCTGCTAACAATACAGCGATTCGCTGGTTAGTTTGGTTTCATTCTCATCAAATCTATTCACTTTCTCCTTTATCAAATCAATCCATATAAACTACAAGTGAACAACAAACTCAACCCTAAGTTTTCTGTTTGAAAACCAATCAACCAACAAACACTGGAGCAAAGCACTTACATCTCTGGGTAAAGGTTATTTGATCGGTTTTGTTAATATTACTTGTAAAGTTGGCTTATTGACAGATTAGTACATAAATACACTAAGAGAAACAATGCAGCCAAATTATGCTATATCATTGCAAGGCTGTCTAGATTACCGGTAATCAGGCAAGTTTGAAAACGAAAAGGATGATGGCTATTTGATACTTTCTATTATCATATAGGTAGATGTCGTTGACCAATCAGAAGGCTCCATTTGTGGGTCTGTAATCTTCATATAGACCCGCAAAAGCGTAGGAGCGACCATGCCTTATCACACCATATAGACCTCAGGGCAGGTCATTAACCCTATATTATCACAGTAAAGCATATAATCATGTAGATATGACCTTTTCTTTTCAGTTGTAGGACTGGCGGATGCCAACAACCATGAAATAAAGCTGGACTCCCCACACCACCGTCACTCGACCTCTACCACCCTGTGACCTTGAACAGATGGACCTAGTTTGATCTTGACCTTGAGGGTTAGATCTAGCGCTAGAGGGCTAAGCGTGCTGGACCATTGGGGGATTTTCCTCCAGGAATGAGCCGCCATCATGAAGTGCATCATCATCATCATCATTGCAGGGATCACCTGTACCGAGGATGGGGGCTCCGCTAAGGTAAGAACCTGTTTCACAGATCTTATTCTAACTATTTGAACTTTTCCTGAATACTGTAAATGCAGAAATGTTTGCGGTGGTTTCATGTTCGCGGTTTTTGCGGCAACCGTTTCACCGCGAACTTAAAACCACCGCAAACATTTTTGTCCAATACTGTAGCCGTATGTGACTAAAGCACTGCCGCGAAATTAAAACCACCGTGAACACTTTATTTTCCCCTTAGCGCGAAATAAAGACCACATGAACTTAAATGCATTTACAGTACTGTAGTTTCATCAGGTTGGTAAGTCACTGAATAAAAAAACTCTTTGTACGCAACCAAGTGAGGAAGGTGGCAGATGGTCACCGAAACGTTTCTTGAAAAAATCACTTTTTTAAAAAGAGTCTTTTTATTCAACTATTTGAACATTTCTTTCTCACACTTTCTTAGACAAGTGAAGTGAAGTGAACTTTATTGCTCAACAATCGTACATGGTACAATGTATGGCATGAAATCAACAATACTACAAGGCTAATCTATCCTACAATTCTAAGTACAAAATATTTTCGAAACCAGTGTATTTGTTACAATATATAATCATGTATGGGTAATTCTGTCTCGCTTTTCGAATGATTTATGGAGAAATTGACCTATGTACATGGATATAGGAGTCGGACATGACAACAGTACAAAGAAAATATCGCTCTGTGTACCAGATAGGGTGAAGTTTGTTTTAGTAATAATAGTCTGTAAAAGCATATCTCTCTCTTTGCTATAAGTTGGACAATTCAGACAGTCTGAAGTCACACTAATCTACTGTAATTCTTGATTTGTTAACTGTAACTTAATTTAACAGTCACTGGTCAATCGCTAGAATTTCATTATTGCAAATATTTGATCACTAATATTTGAGACAGTAATGTTTGTTCCCACCGTTAAAATAAGTGCCGTGACCTACTCCATTTTCCCCCAACTGCTACTCCATTTTCCTGACGCTATATTAAAGTGATTTACAGTATTCCTTATGATTTGCAGACCCCCGTTACATATTCAGCAAGAGAGCAATATGAAAGCCTGCACATCTACATCTATGTGCGAGCACGCCTAACCCCTGTGACACAAACTGCAAAACTCTGGAATTCCCTCCTAGCCCACTGCTTTCCACCCGAATACAACCTACAAACCTTCCAAACAAACACACACCGCTGTCTCTCACCACACATTAGTTCAATTAGTTCAATGCCGAGAAGTGGCCTCTTACGGCCTTGCATTGAGGGAGATCGTTAAAAAAAAAAATGTTAAAAAGACACGGGGAACAACAGATGCAGGGTCTACAGGACCTGTCTGTCCGTCCATGGATGGAAATCTGCTTCTTGGGAGGACAGAAATTTCATCCCATCCGTCAAAAAAGTCTGAACTTCATGACATAAAGTTGATGAAAATGCATTTTTGTAAGCTTAAAAAGCTAACAATGAAAATCAATAACATTGGCTCCCAAACGATTGGTTGAACAAAAAACATTTTAAGCTGGAGACAGGCCTAAACAGATGATAAACCAGATATAGTGAGAGCTTTGAGGAAAACTTGACTAGAACTATGTGTACCAAGGTACAGACTTTCCATCAGATTCCAATTCAGCTTTTTCTTTTGAATCCTCTAAGTCTGAAAATTAAGGTTGCATTATCCCCCCACAAGAAAGTGCACTTCGGTACAAGATCTATTTATTCTCTGCTTAGCACTGATGAGAAAGAGTATAGGAGTTGAACACCCTTCACCACAAGCCCCTGTTGTAGTGGCCAGTGTGTGGCCCAAGGGCTATAGAAGCAGAGATGGGCACCGCCCCTATACACCAATAGGTGTGGAAAGGATTTTAACTGACAAGATCTCTTTCACTGTCTTCTTTCTGCCTCAACTCCCAGAAGTTTGCGTTTCCTCGATCTCAAGGTGAAAGACGTGTCCCCAAGTTTGTTAGAGGTCAAGTCTGCCCTTAGAGGTTAATGGTTTTCTGTGATGCCTCCCGAGGAGGGTAGTTATGTCCTAAGACGTCCTCCATCTGTCCTGGCCCCATCCTTCTCCATCCCTCCCGCTGTAAGGAGCCCTGATGGCCACATTAACCTCCGCTTGTAGCCAGGTCAAGTGGAAAATTGAGCACAGGGAGGAACACTGACCTCTGACATGGGCAGGGGGAGCGCAGTTCTTGGGTTAACAGCAGCGTGTGTTACACAATCTCTCGCTGCCATGTAACAAGTAAATTTGAAAGATCTACTAAATGCAGCATTAGTAATCCCAGAGGTACATGTATGCACAATTCAGACAGATATCCAGATTTTCAAGACATCCTTGAGATTAGGCCTTGATAACACTACTTTTTAAATGCAGCTAGCTGAGTCTTAGGGTTTATGTACTTACAGTCGATGTTGACTAATATGTACCTAGATCTCCAAAGGTACTTCCTGAATAAGCCGCAAAACATTGATTTGTTAAAGTTTTAACTCTGCTGTTAGAGAAGTGTGTCCTTTGCTGCTTGTGTACATATTGGAAAACTGTTATTATGAAAAGTAGAAGTACAAACTTATAGTATCCAGTATTTGATTATACTGCTGCGGGGGTCCCTGACACAGGGGTGGGCAGCAGTCGGCTAGTCTTCACTTCCAAGGGACTCTGTCCAGCAAAAATTGATTGCAACTAATTTCACATTCCTTTGACGAGATCAAAGCATATCTTAATGCTCCCGTTTCCTTATTCATGACAGTTCAGAGTCTAAGACTGCGCCATGCCCCAGCAGACAGTGTTTGAAGTCTCAATAACAGTCTATCAGCCTGTAATAGTCCCTCACATCGGCAGTTGAGACTTACAGGGGCAATTTGTTCCAGGCACTAATCTTACACATCAAAGACGCTGAGTCAAATCTTTCGCCCAAATGTTTCCTCAGTCTCTGCAATTCCAATTCTGGCTGTCTTTGATTTTTCTTTATTTATAGACAGTTCAGTCCAGCAGTGCGGAGATCACAGAGTAGGAGTTGAAGTTATGAGGCTCCAGAGTTTGATTGAAGAAGGCTGGAATTATCGTGTGCTCTCAAGCCTGGCAGGAATATTGGCACACAGAGAGAAAACATGCAATCATTTCTTATTGTCATTGATTTCTTGCCATATCTGTATATAATTGCAAAGGCTTTAAAAAAAGAAGACTTTACACTGTCATTTTAAGAGTGAAAACTTGAATTTCTTTTATCTATTTTCTCTAACCTGGAAAGAATATCATCAAAGAGTGTCTGGCAGGAATATAGGCACACAGATAGAAAAGGCAATTTCTGCTTGTCATTGATTTTATTTGTCATAACTGATATAAATTATTGCAAAGGCTGTAAAGAAAGAGACTTTGGAGCACCAGTTTAAGAGTGAAAACTTGACTTTCTTTGATTTACTTCTCTTATCCAGAAAGAATATCATCAAAAAGTGTCTGCAAAGGCCATCAAGAAAGAGAACTTCACTGTGCCATTTCAAGAGTGAAAACTTCACACAGATTTTTATCTTCTACAAATGCCATCTGAAGTGCCCTTATCTGGAAAGAATATCAGCAAAGAGAAAAGACTGTGACATTTCTACTTGCTCTTCAATTTCCAGCTGCTCTTTGCACATGAGGAAAGAAGCCATTGCAAAAGCCATAAAAGCTTTATGGTCCTTATTCTAAGGCTGTAGACTTCATACCTGGTCCAATGCCCATAGATTTTTATCTTTCATCATTGTCAAGGGTGATGCTTTGCAAGAATATCAGCAAAAAGAAAATACATGTACTGATTTTTCATCTCATTGGAAGCCCATAGGGAAAGAAGATTTCCACTCCAATTGTAAAATCGAAAATGATATTTTACAGCCGGACCTGTTCAATTTCTTTCATGCAATCATGGACTGAATAGATTCACCCTGAACTGGACGACCAGCAAAAGGGACAGTCTGAGGAGAAAGTCTGTACCTTGGTTCAAACTGTACAGATTCAAAGAGTGGTATTGTTGTCAAATTCAAGTTTTTCTTGCAACATTCCACAAATGTCTTTCTTGTACAGCATAATTTTTCACGTCATATGATGAAGGTTAGACATCCAGGTAGTAAGATACGCCAGGTAACAGTTACTCAAGCAACTGGGTAGATTTGTAAAGGGTCAGATGTTTCAGGTAGCATCCGCCCGTTATCTTTCGCCAGTGACGGATTTTTGGATTTTTGACATATTCCGACTGCATATTCAGGTCAGCAGTCGCTGCGGAACGCATTCAAACGACTCAACAAGGTCGTCAAGCGGCTCGACAAGGTCATAAAGTTTTACTGCAGACAGGAATATCCCTGGTGGGGTCAGAGGTCACGTGACGTGTACATCAATCTGTACTTCATGGAGTAAAGTGGGCTGTTTATAGAACCTACATATTACCTACATATTAGGCCACACCAATTTAATTTCTTGGTTAACGGATTTTTATGATAAAATTTTAGCACGAGGACATCATTAAAACAGCTGGCTGGGGTGAAAACTTGCACCTAACCCTGTTCACTCCCTGAAACTGTGTGCACAAAAGTAAAAACTTACCTCGGAGATTCTGTTTTCATGTTCATTTTCCGATCTAAAAAAAAAGAAATTAAATTGGTGTGGCCTTATGTCTGAAATTTCTTTGTTCATGCCTTCAATTAATGTTACTTTAATCTGATTTACTTTGCGTTCTGTTCGAGTTGTTTTGTGCATATAACCTCAGGGCACATAGAAACTTGCCAAGATAAAAGAAAGTGCCATTGACTGGCCGAGTGGCGAGGCTAGCGGACGCGAGATCAAGAAGTTCCGGGTTTGATTCCTGCCATTCCTGGCTAGACATTGTGTCCTTGGGAACATCACACAACTTTCCTCACTCCACCTAGGTGTAAAAATGGGTACCTGACTTTGGTTGGGGAGGTAAAAGGCAGTGGAGGGAGAGGGATGGGCTATGCCTTCCAGTACCGTGCTCTGGACACAGTGGATAAAAACCCACTGACCCAATGGTCTCTCTATGGGACTACCTACCATTTTAGTTTAAAAGGAAACTGCCAGGTTGACTCAGTACAACTTGTAATGACTGTATTCACTCTTTAAAACCGTGACTTTTTCACTTTCCCTTCAGGCTCTTGCTTTCTTGTTGATCTTCAGGTTTAGCTTTAAATTTTAGAACCAAGAAATTAACCTGCAGTGGCCTCAGAGCTAAGTTAACTGCCATTAACATGAATATGTCTGGGTTAAATAAATCTGCTACTGTCAAAAACAGTTAGTTTGAGAGATCTCTAGTGCAGCACCCCCATGCATGCACAGTTTAAACAGGAGCGCATTATAACAACCAACTCATCATCGAAAGTCTGGGACTTTTTATTTTCCACTGCTTTCAAAGAAGAAATCAAACCTGCATTAGTACCGTAGACATAGACACTTATTGTAGACAATATAGTATGATCTTGTATCATATGTATGCCTTATGTTTTACTTTATGTTTGTACCTCGACATTGTTGTCAACATGAAATTAGCCTACGGGCATGAATTTGCAATAAACTCAATATCATTATTATCATACTGTGGGATGTTGGTTGGAGATCTGTTTGGACGTATATTGTATTAGATAGATTCAGGTTAGTCTGATAGAATGTTATCTAATAGTATGTACCAGTGAATGCCATACTTTGTACCTTGTACAATTGTTGTGCAATAAAGTTATTATTTACAGGGTGGCGGCATTGTGTACCCTGAATTTAGTAGATGTTCACAACCCGCAGTAGACTGGCCTGGAGGGAATCGCATGTTAAGCGACTCCCTAGAGGCTTGGTTTGACGTCAGGTCTAATGAAGTCTCAGACAGAGCTTTGAGATCATAAGACGCCTTCAGGACATACGTCACGGATGTTGGGCTGCAACAACTTTATTCCTCAGTTTGCAGATTGAAAGGATACTGCTGAACTAAAATAAATAATGCTGTCAACTAAAAAGTCAACATGAAAACAGAGTCTGAGGGAAAGTCCGTACCTTGACACACAGTTTCAGGGGGTGAATATCTTGATTAACACTTCGCCTTTCATGTAATGTGACGTTGACAGTGTTTCATTCTTGTATTGTTTTGCTTTACTTGCAATAGCCCTTGGGTACGAATTTGCAATAAAGTTGATCATGAATTAAATGTATACCTCCTCGCAGACACTTTTTGTCATTTAAACGTACTTACTAAATTTTCTAATCACTTCAAAATATCCTAGAGCCGAGAAAACCGAATGTCCGGACATCAGAAGGTTTTAGCTACAGTTGAGTCTCCTGAGTTTGAACCCTGTCTGTACTCCAGGCTGACTCCTGTTTTATCTAGCATTCCCAGCATGCACCACATTCCGGGTGTCCGGTTTCACCCAAGGCTACTGTGCAGCCCACAACTGCAGCTGGAGGGCCAACATGGGGTTTCATGGGTACCCTGATTACACATGTAGCCTCCTTCAATCAATGTTGACCATGGTAAAATCATAATTGACATCAGCCCCTATAGCTTCAGATATCCCAGTGGTCTTGAGAAACTATCAAGAAGGGCAATGTAAGAAGTACAATGTAGATAAATACAAAAATAAATAGTAATGATAGTATTAAAGATTGTAACATCAAATGATATTGAAATGGATTGATGATGATATGAAATGATAATAATAATGATTATAGTAGTAGTAATAACAATTATAGTAATAATGAATAGATATTAGATAGATAAACAAAGAAATAACATGATCAGTCAGAAGTGCACTAAAAAGCTCCTGATATGTTTATTTTAAGGTCACGATCTGCTGACCCCTGGCGTGACCTGACCCTGGGTTTAGCAATGAGCTGTAGCTGGATTTAGAGCCATACCTTGGGACACATATTTTTGACCTTGCACCTTTAGTGATGATTGGTATCAAGGTCATAGTACTACTGACAGACAACAAAGGTCATTCATTCTCCATCATTTCTAAGGACCATTTTAAGAAATTTATATGCAGTCAAAGAAAATGGTCACAGTCACTATTTATACAGGATTCTTAATGCTTCAATTAATGGTACAATTATTTATTGTTACTGTCAAATCTGTTTTTAGTGATCATCCAAGAACAGTCACCAGTCCATTTTTCATAAAAATGAATTTCAAGTCCCGGCAGGACTAACCATGTCTGGTTAACTTTGTAATGAACATTTGTTTGTCACCCATTGATGAAAGACTGCTGGCCCAGCTATAATGTTATCTTGTCACACATTTGTTCAATGTTGACGGTATATGATTCTGATTGACGCTCGGTTGTATATATTGTTAGTTTGAAAATGTTATTTTGTTTGGTCATTAGTTTCTCTTATTTCCCTGTTTATGTAATTCTCTTGAGTCATACCAAAGACTTTATAAAAATGGCACATCATCTGAAACAGTATGGAAGTTAAACACACTGAACTGCCAGTGGACTAGCCCCCTGCTACAGTGCTTGCACCACAGTGTGGCCCCAGGGCTATGAAACGGAGAGGGGCACCGCCCTGTACATCAATAATGGTGTGGGAGGATTTTAACTAACTTTAACTAATGTAATTCTCTACAGGGCAGCCTGTAAAGCAGTGTGTTAAGCATTGTGCGTGTCTACCCTGTATAAAGAAAACAGAAATAAATAAATGATGCCCAGTTCTAAGTGTGACATTTACATCAACAGGAGGAGGTTCAGAAGGCTGCCTGCATCCCCGGACATCTTAAAGACATTCTGCATGGACCAAGCAGAGCTGAATAAACCCTTGAAGCCACCAGAACACCTTAAGGAGCAGACCTAAACCTCAGGTGAGATATCCTTAACCGCCTGTCACTTGAACTTGACCTGCTTCTTCATGGACCAGTGCCGACTGTTCCCAGTGTAATATCCAACCTTTCTAAGAAGTTGCGCCATGCTGTACTGTACAGACCTTAGATAGACACTCTCTTCTAATTTCTACTCAGGTAACCCACATCCTCTCAACACCTGACACAGAAACATTACATGTCCTCAAACTTAGCTAACTTAGCAAACTTAACTTGGATTGTGTGAAAGTTGAAAATGATTGAGAAGACCAAAGGAGAAGAAAGAGAGAGAGCAAAAAGGACAAGCCTATACTCATCTCATGCTATTTAAAGTAAAGCCAGGGGGAGGAGCATCCATAATACAGTAAATTAGATGCAGTGTGTGATATTTTACCTGAGTGTGCTATTACATGTACCGGCAGAGCAGCATTGAGCATCCCGAAGCTAATAGCAAGTGGAGCATTCTGCAATTTCAACTTCTTTTAATCTCTAACAAGCTATTTAAAAAAGCTATGTAAAACCTGAAAATGATTGAGAAGGCCTAATCTCTGAAGCACAAAAAATGTCATCACAGCTTAGAAAACCAAGTGTCTCATACATGTACCATGCACCATTCTAGGTAAAGTTGGGGGAAAGGCCCTGGGGCTTTCATACAATAACGCAGTATGTGAAACTTAGTGTACTGTGTATGGGCATGTGGTGGCTTTCATAATACAATCATTAATGACATTTAATATTTACTGGAAATCTCTCAAACTTGGATTGTGTGAAAGTTGAAAATAATGTAGGAGACCAAAGAACAAGAAAGAGAGAAAGCAAAAAGGACAAGCCTATACTCATCTCTCTTCTCTCGCACCATCCAAGTTAAAGTGAAAGGGGTTTTGTGGTATGCGGTATGGAAGATTTGCGTTTTGTGCAATTTGTGGTGTTTCCATAACCCCTATTACAGCCCCTGGGTTGTTATTGATGCCCCAACATTACAGGAGTGACGAAGAACAACACGTGTTACCTGGGTGGGGAGGGGGGCCGGCGCCAGGCCGAGATCTTTCTTCATCACCCTTTCCACTGTGGAGTATGAAAGAAATTATAGAAATATTATATCAATATTATTCTCAAATTATGATCTTTAATACACAATATGTTCATGACTACTCATCCATTATGTCTCTACAGTAAGTCTAGATCCTGATGCTGATCATTAAGGATGAAAAATGAAATCTTAATTTAATCTATACAGTTACAATTTGAATGTTAATCTAATATCAATGATTCCAAATGGTAAGCTTAATTTGATGTTAATGATTACACTTAATTGAGTTATTTTGACGTTAATTATTACAAACAAACGTTTATTGTTTTTACTCTCCTCTTAACATCACAAAACCCAAATATAACAGAAAAAGTGGGATCCTTCGTCTTCCACTGTCTCGGAAAAAGAAGCCGAACCCTATAAGTTAGAACTTTTTGTCAGTAGTTAAGACTAGAGTAGTCATATGTTATACTGTTCATTACTGTCTGTCCGTCCACTTCGTGTTACATGTACATGTACTTGCAATTAGCCTACGGGCAGGAATTTACAGTTAACTATTACATTGTTCTGAAATATAATATGTTAGAATTATTATAATGGTAACAATTATTGGCAAATTATGCTGACATAACAATTGTCAATAATTAAAGTATCTTTAACATTCATCAATTATCTTAAACAATGAGTAGACTATGTAAAATTTTAGTGAGGGCTCCTATGTATTTAGCAAGTAAACTCTCACAAGTTAAAGAGGCAACCTAGCGGTCTTCTGAGGAAATAAATGAATAAATAAACCGTTGTCCAATACTAAATAAACCAGAAAAAAGCAATTTCATCAAATTAGGACAGACATGTCATTTGTAAAATATAATCATCATAATTAGATCTGATATGATATGATATACCCATTACAAACATCAATGAATATCTCAAAATCCAATAGCTCAAAATTTCAGAATCCATTTAAATTAAGTTATTCAAAGTAAAGGCATGTCAGTCCTTTTCTAAAAGATTGGGAGAAATTATGATTTAAAACAAAATGAAGAATGCAACGTAAAAACCGATCTCCGTAAAACTGTCGTTGTTAACTTAAGCCCCACATGCCGATTTAAACACACCGCAATGCTGTGACTGCATGTAGCAATCCTGGTCTATCTTTAACCCACCATGTGTCAAACATAGTCCAGCCTACAACTTATCAATTAGGCTGCATAATTAGCGCCATTAACAACGTCCCGTTACCTCTGAGTCAGGACCATGGCTGCTGCGTAGTTTCCCACATGTGATCACATAAAAACGTAAACCCGTCGGGCGGAGGAAGAGAGGAAGAGAATAGAGACGGAGGGGAGCTAGGAGGGAGGCACATCACACAGGAGGACAAACCATCCCGGCAATGCGATCCTCACGGCTATATTTAGGCACAGCTCCAGTTGTTACAGCAGGGCCAACAGTGTGGCAGATTAGAGTTCGCTACTGCGCCACAGGGGGCTAAACTGATACATCGACTAGCATGGTGGAAACTGTTACATCTTCACTGTTACATAAGTCATCATCTGCAAAGCAACATTAGATAATTCCTAACACAATTTTGATATTATCTTAACTACCTAAACTCAAGATAATGATTATCCTAAGTGCTTACATCTGATATTTTAAACTAGCTGCTACATTATTGCTACATCTCGACATCTAAATTGCTATATCTATCGCCACATCTACTCATGAATTGCTACATGTACTCATGACTGTCAAACTTTCTGCAATCTTATGATCTAAATGGCAACATTTACGTATCATTTACACAGTCTGCAACATTAACTCATGATCGCATCAATGGGACACGGGTGTGCAAATCATGATGTTATCAGTGATACTATAACATGGAACTTTATATCATCGGCTCTCTGGCACCCACGCAAAGGGATTTCGTGTAGGGACAACAGGAACCTACGGACCAGTCCCTGGCGGGATTGTCTCAAAATAAAAATGTTTGTTTTTCTCTAGGAGGCTAGTTCTAGTTCTAGTTCAATAGTCTGTAAACCCCCTAGTAGGGGTATCGCACAGACGGGGTGAGGCACAGTTGCAGTGTCCGGGCTAAGGGTGTGACGACAGCAGCCTGCTCTTGAAGGCGTCCAGTGAAGGGCTGTCTACTACATGGGCGGAGAGGTTGTTCCACTCAGGTATTGTCCTTGCAAAGTAGGCGAATTTCGCAGTGTCACACTTGGGTTGAAGGGTTCTGTACTTATGGGCGTGGTTGGAACGGGTACGTGCGTGTGCTGGGGTGAGACGAGTGGGCGGGACAGCAACAAGACCGTTAGTGATCTTGTACATCATCACTAGACGTGCGTCATGACGTCTTGTCTGGAGTGACGGCCATTTCAGGTCCCGAAGGAGCGCTGTAACGCTGACATCCTGTCGTCTGTAGTTGCTGGTCACGAAGCGGGCAGCACGTCTGTTGACCATCTCCAGTGCATCGATGTCCTTTTGCCGAAAAGGATCCCAGACGACTGCCGCATATTCCATGGACGAGCGGACAAGGCTGAAGTATGCAGTCTCGCGGACTTGTCGAGGGCAGAAGCGGAGATTCCTACTGAGAAAATTTAGTGTGTAGTTTGCACGTTTGGCTGTTGAGTTAACATGAGTTGACCATTTCAAGTCCTGGCTTAATGTGACACCGAGATACTTGGCCTCTCCTGTCTGTTGGAGTAACTCGCCGCACATCTCGTACATCCTGGTGAGAGGGTTCTTATTTCGCGTTATGGACATCGTGTTACATTTCTTTGGGTTGAATTTCATGCCCCAGGTAGTGGCCCAATCCTGTAATGCGACAAGGTCTCTCTGCAGGATAACTTGGTCTTCCTGTCCGCGGACCTCTCGATAAACAAGGCAGTCATCGGCAAAGAGTCTAGCAGTGGTTCCAGGTGTCAAACAGGAGGGCAAATCATTGATATAGACGAGGAACAAAAGCGGGCCGAGTACAGTTCCTTGGGGAACTCCAGAGAGAACGCGTGTTGACGGCGAACACTCACCATCCGCTACCACCCACATGGATCTGTCCTGGAGGAAAGATCTGATCCATCGCTGAATGGGACCTCTAATGCCGTAGTGTGCAAGTTTACTCATGAGCCGCTCATGCGGTACCGTATCAAATGCACGGCTAAAGTCCAGAATACCCATGTCTACCTGCACCTTCTTGTCGTATGCTGACACGAGGTCGTCAACGGCGAGAAGCAGTTGGGTTTCGCAAGAGTGGGCTTTGCGAAATCCATGCTGGAATGCTGTGAGAAGGTGATTTTTCTCAAGATGGTTGAGAATGTGTTTGCACAAAACATGTTCCATGAGTTTGGATATTACGCAAGTCAGTGAGACCGGCCTGTAGTTACCCGGGTCATGTACTCCGCCCTTTTTGAAGACGGGGGTTACCATGGCCTTAGTCCAGTCTTCTGGGACACATCCATGTTGCAGCGACTGGTTAAAGAGCGCTGCAAGTACGGGGGCTAGCTCGCCAGCCAGCTCCTTGAGGACGCGATTTGGGATCCCGTCTGGGCCAGATGCTTTGTGTGGCTTAACGGCATTCAGGAGGCTTGGTATATAACGGTAAGGCACTGAACTTTTGTGAGATAACTGAAGAAGTTCTTAACGTATCCCTGTTAGCTTAATGATACAACTAAGATTACCACTTTTGTGATTGATTGTTTGTTTTACCTAATTAAGTAACGAATGCAAATAAAGATATAATCATTTTGGACTTTTATTGAAGCTGAATGTTAATTGATTGCATTATACAAAACAGAACTGCGAGAACAACAATAGTCTAATTAAGTTAATTTAGATAAATAAGTAAAATCAATTAAGATCCATTTGGAAAACTGATACTATGGACACTTTCTAATATATACCAAGCATTATAATTGTCTGAATGGCAGATTGGATAGCAATCAACTGATCACTTTTCTTTTTTTCAATCTTTGGGAAATTAATCTAGTAAAATTGATTAATATCCATTTTGAAAATTGCTACTGCGGATAATATCTATGTAAATTGAATGGAAGTTTATCACTTTTATTGTTTGATATTAAATCAACTTTGCTGAGAGATCTAATTTCTTATTTAATTAAAATATGTTTTCATTTGTTTTTCTTAAAATGTTTGACAAAAGTGTTTATGAAGACTAAACCAATGTGTTATTTCTGTCCTGTTGTCCCAGGCCGGACCAACTGGTTAAGTTCAGAGACTGTAGAACAATATTTGGTCTCCATCTTCCCCTGACCTCCAGTACAGAGGTCAAGCTTCTCGGGTTACAGCTGTTAAAGGTAATGTTGTGGTTAGGGAAGAGCGGCTTGTTTGGACGTCTTATCGCTCTCTGACATCAGCTTTATGTAACTCTCATGGTGGAAACTACTACATCAATTTCAGGTCTTAACTGCAACTGTAACTGTGACAGTAATTCATCTTTAGAATGCAACATAATTACAATGGTTATTCCTAACAAATAATATTATCTAAGCTACAAAAATGCAAGATTATAATTTTAATTGCAAACTTAAACTGCCACATATTGCTACATCCCAACATCTACTCATGCTACATCTACTTACTGAGATCAAGCTTCTCAGGTTACAGCTGCTAAAGGTAATGTTGTGGTTGGAGAAGAGTGGCTTGTTTGGAGGCCTTATCGCTGTCTGACGTCAGCTTTATGTAACTCTCATGGTGGAAACTACTACATCAATCTCGGGTCTTAACTGCAACTGTAACAGCAATTCATCTTTAGAATGCAACATAATTACAATCTGGTTATTCCTGATACATAATATTATCTTAGCTACAAAATGCAAGATTATAATCTTAACTTCAAACATCAACTCACGATGTCTTAAACTGCTACATATTGCTACATCTCAAGATCTAAGTTGCTACATCTACTTACTGAGGTCAAGCTTCTCGGGTTACAGCTGTTAAAGGTAATGTTGTGGTTGGGGAAGGGCAGCTTGTTTGGATCGAGGCCTTATCGCAGTCTGACGTCAGTTTTATGTAAGTCACAGGCTTAAGTACTGCCAGTGGCTGCTATTTATTTAGGCTTCCAACAGCTGAGATTCCTCATAGTACCAGTCTCGGGCCATGCTCATGTGCATTGATAGGGGAAACTTTTTAAAAGTATATAAGTTCTCAAAAACAGAAATTTTGTTGTAAATGTTATCTGAATCATGTGCTCTCAAAATGTTACTTCTTTAGACATGTAAAAAATCGAAGGCAATTGCAGCTGTGTCTTCCAAGGCATGTCTGTGAAGTTGATTTTACAATAAAGTTCCTCAGAAATCAAAGTTGTTACCCTCACAAAAATTTGAATGCTTTGAAATTCCTTTATTCTTTTATGCTTGAGGCACTGTTTGTTATGGGGATATCTTTTAACAATATTGTTTTTTTTCTTCATTATTTTGATGCTTATTGCAGTTTTCCAGAAAACATTTTTCTTAAACTTAACACAAGAAGATTGGAAACATATCATCTACATTCAATTTTGTTACAAATTTTATTATGAGTTGTCTTAAACGTCAGTAGGATACTAATTACATGTACATGAAGAGGGTCTGCATGGGGGGATCCTGACAACGGTTTGTACTACATTCAGTAGGGCCGTCTATGCATTACGCTAAATTCAGGAAGTCAATCACGCATCTTGCTAAGAATTACCAGAATAAAAAAGCTGTAAAAACCCAAAGGGGCGAGTACGCCGCTCCCGGGATTAGAACCTGCGCCAATCCTGATCTCCACGGCTTGGGAAATCAACGCGCTAACCACTAGGCTAAAAGGTCCGGACCCGTTAGACTGGTCAGTTAGTGGAGGTTGATCCACACTGTTACAAAGCTTTCCCTGTGAATAACAGTAAATCAAAATAGTTTGCCTAAGCCTTATGGAAAAGGGGCATGCAGGCCTGACTTGAAGCCAGTCCAGCTGGCAGAGTAAGGCTCCCATTCATGACCTCTCACCCAGTTACTAGTACCATATAGGTTTGGGCAGGAGGGAACCTGTAAATAGACCCTAAGTGTTGTCATGAGTACAGGAGGGGATCTTCATTTGTCTGGGTAGAAATTTTGTTATCATATCAGCATTCTCCTCTTCATAATAACCAATCATAAAAGTCTATTCGTATTAATCTAATAAGAAAAGGCCAATGAACAAGAAATCAAAGATACTCCCGTGAAATATTAGAGTTTTTGTGAATTTCTTGTTTTATTCATTTTAACTGGAAAATTTCTCACTTATTCTCTTTGGACCCAAGCAAGACAACTTTCAAATCTTGCCAATCTGCAGTTAACATTACACCGTCTTCCACCTCATATCCTGTCACTCTACAATATTTAAAAAACTGTGAATGCACATCAAGACAAACAAACACACGGACTGAAAACGATACCTCCGTATTTTTCACGGAGGTAATAATTATGACTGAAATGAGACCCTCCGCCAATGTTGCCCAGATGATTACAGTAACAGATCCTGAAGGATTCCTGAATATGCTTTCCCTGGAGGGTTCATACTCTAATATGTCCTATAGCCGACATCTGATATTCCCATAGAGGTTCTCTGTATGACCATAAGCATCAATACTTAGAGATAACAGCATGGTTTGGTGGTGTAAGCATATATCATCATGAATGGATTTCGTCAGAAATTTTCTCGGGGTTGCGTATTCTATCATAGTTTGATTTAAGCACTTGTTAAAGTGTCAAGTATCAGCTTTTTCAAACAATTTTTCCGATAAAAGATTTTTCATGACTTTTGAAATTTACCCTGAAGACATTTTCATTCCTGAGAACCCCAGCATTTGGTTTTTAAAAAAATCTTCCTCTTAACTTCTGCTTGGAGATTACTCAGCCCCACCTTTGGATGGGGCCCATAAATATTTTGTTTGTCCATCTGTCAACTGCTTTGTCCTCCATCATCATACGTTAAAAGGAAAGGAAAGTGATCTTGAACCAGTTTAGCTCAGATGAACTCAATGAACAGATGAGCTAATGTTCCACTGGTCATGACAGATAAGACAGACTCTATATACAGTATTTACAGGTTCATTGTACCAGGGAAATTCCCCTAGCTCTTTTCGACAAGCACAATGAACAGAGGACCACGGCTTAACGTCCCGTCCTAAGGACTGCGACCGTTTCTGGTAGCGTGCATGTCGGGTGAGCGACACAGCCGGGATCGAACCCGGGGCTTCTAGTTCCAGAGGCAAGATCGCTAACCACTGGACTACGCATGCTACATAAATATACATCTAAAGACTTAGATTCAACTTAGATAGATAAGAACCTGCTTTCTGACTTACACAACTTACCGGCGTGTTCAGATGTTAGTCCATAGAAGCTTGATGGTCCAAAATGTGGTTGTTAACACCTATTGTTGCTGACTGCAAAAACTACACTAAGTGCCAAACTCCGTGGTTATTAAGTCCAGTTGTTGCTGATGCGGATGCTACGTGAAGTGCTGATAACAGCTGTCTATCTGTGCTCGTTACCCGGCTGACTGACACATGACACCGCAGCGTCACTCTAACCTGTGTTAAACCGTTCACTCTGTCCAACCCAACCCTTAAACAGCATTCCCTTCTTGTATTTGGGCATATCATCATCATCGGTCGGCTGGCAGATGTGAAAACTATCAGCTCTAGTTTCCCCATAAGTTCTGTCATTAGGCCAGAGCAAGTCAAGTCTGCTGTCAGATTTAGAAAGAAAATTGTTTCAAACTGGGTCTTAGGAGAAAGTTTGTACCTTGGTAACGTTACACACAGTTTAAGGAGGGAATAAAGTCAGTGTAAAGTTTCTCCTTAGTGCACTCTGTTTTCATTTTGTTATCTTAATTTAAATTTGCTAGAAATTAACTTAGAGATGTCGAAGAACCAATGAACTAAATTACTGTGACCTTAGGATCCTTGTCAAACTCTAGTTAAACACATTGGGAGAATGTAGCAGTAAAAGAAAAAAGGAAACATGACTCTGTATTGAGTGTATTTTTAAAAGAAATCTTTACTTTCTGTGAAATAGATCTCTGTGAAAGTCAAATTCTGAAAGAGAGTAATTCATCCATGCACTTAAATATCACACAGTCTAGACATGATGCACATGATCTTTAGTTACAAATGCCTTCTATGCTTCCAGTCAATGGTATCATGTACAGTGTGTCAGATCTACTGGGTTAAAAGCCTTACTGAAAGAGGTGTAGCAGAGTGGACGTCCCTTAGCCTGTCTGAAAGGCTGCAAGAAACAGACGAGCCTGGAGACAGATCTCCATCTTCACTGCTACCTTGTCCCCCCAACGACCCGGAGGTCAAGGGACTAGGTAGGTAGGTACATTTTGTAGGTAGAGAGAGGTGTAGTTTTAAATGCCGTACATGTATCCCACTTTTGTAGCAACACAATAACATTAATGTAACCCAGAAAGTTCATGCATCTGTGTTGATTATAGTAGCACAACATAAACATTATAATGAAAATAGCGAACATCATTTTCTGACATGTTTTCAGCACCAAGGACAGGGAAACGTGTCTATCATTAATAACTTTGGTGAGCTTGATAATTGCAAAAGTTTTGACTCAAATTCTATGAAAACTCTCTTATGTACACTGAGCCAACCAGCAATGAAAATGAAATCTATACTGCAACATCTACAGTATTTCACATTGCAAAGAACTTTGTTAACTCTCTGAAAAGGATAGAAATGAAAGGAATTTATATCGTAGGATGACAAAATCAATTTCCAAACTTAAACAAGGATATGTGAAAGAAAGAAAATAAAGAATCTGTTGTTTTTATACCATGATCTGTGTTGAGTCATTTGTTTGAGCTTCCTGAACCCTTATTATGAGAGTTTATAAAGAATATGCAATAGAATATCAATTGCATTGTCAATAAATGTTTCATCTAATGCAACCAATCATTCAGTAGCTACCAGATGCTGTTATATCTTAGCTGACAACTTGACAAATTTAAGTAATTGAATTATCACAATCCAAGTGCTGCAGTGATCTTTTATTCCGCTGTGGGGAGCCCCTGTCAGGCAGCTGGAAACGGCCACCCAGCTGTCTAGGTAATTCAATCTTCGTAAAAGCACAGATTCGGAAGTTCTATTTGACTTTCTTGGTATAAAAAGTGCTTTTAGAAATATGGTCACTGTAGAAGTAACCCGAAACAGCCTTAGGTCGGGTGGAAACGATCCAAAAGTCAATATTTAGGTGGTTTCTTTACGCTTTAAGTATAAATACGTCATCCACCTGGTCAGAGGAGCATCGTCCAGTTTTGGCGCCAACAGCTGAGTAATGACGTCATATTACCCATAGTCCATAGCGCCCGGACTGCATTTTCTGAAGAAGACGGCATGGCGGCGGTGCGATGTAGAATGTCTCGTCGGAAATCCGCGCTTGGAGCCGCGCAACGTCCATTTATTAGGGTGAGACCTATTTCACATTGTTGTTGGTACATCTGTGGTCGTTTTTTGTGGAGATGTTTTGAAAATTGGACGTTATTTCGGGGAACAGTGAGGATATTCCGACGCGGCCTCGTGTAGAAATTTGTCTTCTTCGAAAAACTACCGAAAACGTGCACATGTCTATGTACCGTCAGCTTCGTTCTATTCTTTAATATTGTACAAAGTAGTTGGTAAAACAATGACTTTTTTCAGTGACATGAAGATAAAACATTTTCAGGCCGATAAGTTTTCATTTTATTCAGTTGTCTCGTTTTTTTCCCGGCCTGAAATTGGCGCCACGTGCGCCACGTGGACTCCATTGTTCACCAAACCTCCCTCACTAACAAACTTCATTTCAATAAAAGAAATGCTACAGGAGATTACTCGTGTTGACCATTTTTTTTGTCAAATACTTATAAATTTTATTAGAGAAGAAATATAGCATTATATACACTTAAAAATACTTAGTAAATTTTTACCGATATAAAATAGAAAACTTCTAATGCCGCCGCCAGGCTCCCGGCGCAAGCCGCCGTTAGGCAGCCGGCAAAGCCGCGGGCACCGCCCCATCAGCAGCACAAAGGCCCCACCTGGGCCCGAGGCAAATATGTCACCCCCTCAAATTCACTAAGAGGGGGACGGGGGTGTAGTTCATGTTAAAGCTTGTTGTGTTGTTTTTCCTGTTAAATTGCACATTTCAGATAACCTTTGCATTGTTTTCCTGCTATATTTATTTTAAATGATTTCACTGGTTCAGTTTATTACTTATTTTGGCCACTAATCTTATTTATTATCTGGTCAGTTCTAAAACTAGAGCCACCAATTTGAAAGATTACTAAGTGACATTGATCATAACTTAAGTTTGCTACTGAAATTATTGTTACAAGAAAAGGTTGAATAATTCATCATGTTAATATCTACTACTAGACCTTTTTCATAACTTAATTGCTGTGGCCTAGTGTCGTTGAAACTTAATTGTACACTTTAACTAATGGCCCTGTCATTGTGACATTCATACGCAGAAAATTTCTTTTAAGGGAAAAAAAGGACATTTGTAATTCTATCATTATTACTGATTTAACTAAGTATATTACACTTAAAATAGATCAGCGGCAAGATAAACCTGATATCAAGATTGAAACATTTTTTGTCTGCAGGTTTTATATAACAGTGCACATTATTCCCAGCTTTGTGTTTCCATGGCAGCTTGCCTGTTGTCTTGATATTTATATTCCCCTTCCAGTGGGAAGGGGGATATACTGTTTTTGCTTGCCTGTTCTTCTTCTTCTTTCTTCTTCTTTCTTCTTCTTCTTCTTCTTCTTCTGCCAAAAACCAAGTAGATGTGCGGTGGTAGCTCTACTAATGGTATTGTAGAAAGTTATATGTACCTTATGTTACATGGTACGGATGTTATATTTGAGATGTAGGTACCTATAGGAAAGGTGAATACACCTGACGATAAATTATGCTAATGAGGACCTAATTTGCATAATCTATGCATAAACTTGTATTTCCCTTACCGTAAAAGCTGTGGATGTCATCTTTGAGATGTAGGTACCTTTAGGCAAGGTGAACACACCTGGACATAAATTATGCTAATGAGGACCTCATTTGCATAATGTATGCATAAACTTGTATTTCCCTTACCGTAAAAGCTGCGGATGTCATCTTTGAGATGTGGGTACCTTTAGGAAAGGTGAACACACCTGGCCATAAATTATGCTAATGAGGACCTCATTTGCATAATCTATGCATAAACTTGTATTTCCCTTACCGTAAAAGCTGCAAATGTCATCTTGAAGATGTGGGTACCTTTAGGAAAGGTGAAAGCACCAGGACATAAATTATGCTAATGAGGACCTCATTTGCATAAATTATGCAGAAACTTGTATTTCCCTTACCGTAAAAGCTGAAGATGTCATATTGAGATGTAGGTACTTGTAGGAAAGGTGAACACACCTGGCCATGAATTATGCTAATGAGGGCCTAATTTGCATAATTTATGCATAAACTTGTATTTCCCTTACCGTAAAAGCTACGGATGTCATATTTGAGATGTAGGTACCACTAGGAAAGGTCAGGAAACCTGGCCATAAATTATGCTAATGAGTGCCTCGTTTGCATAATTTATGCATATCCCTTACCGTAAAGGCTACGGATGTCATATCTCAGATGTAGGTACCTTTAGGAAAGGTGAACACACCTGTCTATCAACTATGCTAATGTGGAACTCATTTGCATGATTTATGCATAAAATTGTATTTCCCTTACCGTACAGGCTACGGATGTCATATTTCAGATGTAGGTACCCTTAGAAAAGGTGAATACACCTGGCCATAAATTATGCTAATGAGGACCTCATTTTCATGATTTAGGCATGTACTTGTATTTCCCTTACTGTAAAGGACACGGATGTCATATTTGAGATGTAGGTACCTTTAGGAAAGGTCAGAAAACCTGGCCATGAATTATGCTAATGAGTGCCTTATGCATAATTCATGCAGAAACTACATAATACCCTTACAGTCAATGCTAAAGATGTCATATTTGAGGTGTAGGTAGTGGGAGGGGAATATCCTGCATTTTCCCGAAAATGTTGCCATTCTAGTTGGGTATGGTGATATTCTTACGATGACAAAAGGCAACCCAAGCAATATTAGGGCCCGAAAATCAGATTCATTTCAGTGAATTCATTTCTTTACATCAGTCCAAACTACACTATCACAATCGTTGTGATGTGAGAACTTTAATAAAGATCGTTGACAGGGTTTTTGTAGGCTTGTAAAACTAAGGGGATCATCAAGCGGCACGTTTCTGTGTGGCTCAAAGTTATTACAGAAATATGCTAGTATTTAGTAAATGTCAGTATTCCTTTTTTTGTCCCTATATTGCTTTGGTGGCCTTCAAATTTTTAGGGGAAGTTGTTCAGATGTGACAATGTTGTCTCTGTGTTCCATTTTCTTCAAACTTTCTCTGGTCTTGTTGCAGATGGTCGTCCAACACAGCATTGCTGCCGACTCCAGCCTGCAGTTAACAGTCTCTTCCTGGAAGACATGTGTTTAACAGTTAAGTTGTTCATTGTTCTGACCATATCTTGCTTTTTCAAGCTGCTTAAATTTCCTGAATTGTAATACTATACTTGCATTCATGTTCGCTGTAAAGAGTAAAATGTCAAACTTTTTGTTTCTGGTCGTTCAACAATGAAGTGTTAAGCCTTGAAAATTGTCTAATAGTGATTAAGACCAAGTATTCAGTACATGAAATGACCAGTGCTGTTGTTTCAGGAGTAAGAGGCCTGGAATTATCTTAGATTTCTTTGTTTGTATGTAGACTTGTAAATTAGCATTGCTTCCAGTCTTTTAAGTATTTAAGTATGCCATAGGGAGAAAATGGATTATTTGCGGTGGTTTTAAGTTCGCATTTGAAACAATAGCAGCGCTACAGTTGTAGGTGGAAAAAAGTTTACCGCGAGTATGTGTCCATTTACAGTAATTCTTGAAAAAGACAAAGTCAAAACCGGTCAAATACCAGTCTCTTCGCTGTCATTTTCCCAAGAACATGTATTTACAGTAATTGTAACCGTTTCTGAATTTATGAATATGTTGAGGTATGACACTTTTCCCTTCTTTTTAAATGTATCCAGACTGGCAACAACTGACTCCAGCCGATGGGATGCAGAGAAGAGTTTCTTCTAGAGAAGACCTGTGTTTGACAGTTAAGTTGTTCTTCATTTGTTTTTTTCAAAGTTGACTGTAAACTTACCTTCAGAGTTTCAGGGCTTGAATACTGGGTGCACGTGCACCAGATTTTTGAACTATATATAAGCCTTCGTTGCAGTCCTTCCCACTAGCGGGTCCAGGTTATCTGCTTGGGATCCTGTGACCGAAAGTCACACATTCTTTCTTCGGCCTTTTATATCATTGCATTGTGCATGATTTTTTTGCCTACGTATTAATGTACAGGGCTCCAAATACTGGGTGCATGTGTAGCCTTCTTCCACGGCGATGTTTAAAGACTTATCAGGGATAGATTCTTTGGCTGAGGGCCGTATCTTCCTGGGATCCTGTAAGTGCCGTGTGGAAAGCCTGCGCTTTTCTCAGCTTCAGCAAAGGTAGTCACTGGTGATTAAGAAATTCTTTCAAAGGGCCAATTAATGTAGCCGCGAGAAGCATTTCAAATGTTACTTTGCACAAAGCCCTTGTGAAGTGAGTCAAGTGACGCATGCTTCCTGACAAATGATTATCATGTCTTCAAAGTCGTGTTACAAATTTTCTCAAATGTGGCCTGATTGTTCTTCCTATTGCTGATATCTTTGATGGAATTCAGCTGTTGCAGCTTAGAGGTTTTTTTTACGAAAAAGGTTGCAAGAAAGGGTCAGAGGTTAGATTATGATCGGCCATTGTGTAGCAGCTTTGTGTTTCCTTGCCGTGTCCACACACGGAAAAAAAAACTTGCGAAAGATGTTAGTTAGGTGTCCGCAAGTCCGTCATATTTTGAATAGACATCCCGGCAACCATTCACATAGAACTTTACGAGTCGCTGGTCGTGGTTTATTGGACTGCAACGGAGGCTAACTCTATATGGTTATGGTTCTCATGTACACTTCCAGAATGTTATTGAAATCCAAGTATCAGAAAAAGCAATATAAGTTTTTGTTTTACTTTATTTGATGTATTGCTTGGTTGAAATTTGAAATCTAGATAGAATTCTGAAGAGAGGCCGTCGCGTCAAAGTAATGTTTTGCTGACATTCAACTTTATTTCATGTGGTTCACCCAAATTTCACCCTATTTCCAAAAATTAATTACGAGCTATGCCTTCATAAACTATAAACGTTTGATGAGAAGACAAACCAGTATTTGATATTTGAATGTTGCACTTATTTTGTCAGATTCAAAACACTTTTTATAAAACAATAGAAAAATATATTTGTACTTTGTTCAGTTTTTTTTGGACTTGGTTGATGAAGGTCCGAATCAGGTCCAGCGAACCGGTATCCACTGTTAGAAGTAAGTTTTGCCTAAACCGCTATATTATGATTTACAGTATTCCTGGAGTGAACTGGTTATTCAGCATATTTCGTGTGCCGTCATCTGAATTTTGTTTGGTGCAACATGGGGGCTATCCTACCAGAAAATTTTGGGGGTAGACTATGCTTAGTTTAAGGACATTTGTTCAAAAAGGTCTCAGGCTAGGCATGGGCCGAATTTTCACACACAAGCTTGCTTGCTTATGGCGAGACCTTTTAGTCACGAGTTGAGATGGCAGCCCAAATTTATCACAACAAAACGTTTATTATGTATGTACGTCCTACGAGAAATATACACAGTAAGTCTCAACAAAAAGAACATTTTCAACGCCTGTCCCGTACTGAAAATAATGAGGATTTAGACAGAACATGCAATGATTTTCCTGTTAGCTGGCGCAAAGACAAGTTTTCCAAGTCTTTTGATTTCCATTAAAATGTCTCACATGTTTGACCCATTTTTCGCGGGAGGAAAGTGCCTGCAATTCGTGCTGCTTGATATAGTATGGGCATTTGTCAATTTTGAAGAAAACTGTGGCACATAAAACCATTTTCCAGTCAAAATTGGCCTTGTTTCAATGACGTTAATTGAATTGTAGTTAAACTAGTGTTGTGTAATGCTCCATGGAACTCCGAATACATTGTCTAAATTGAACTCTACGCACACGATAATGACTTGTGGTTCTGACTTTTACCTGCTGTGTGTAAGGCCATGCATGTAGTATTATATGAATAACAGTTGTGGTTTTTGTTTCAGGAAATGCAAGGTGGACGTCGTACGAACTGTTGAGAGACATGCCGTCTCAGCATACGTGAAGAAGATAGATGTTAATCGGACACTTTTCAGTACTTCATAAAAATGTGACATGTTTTTAACACATAAGGTTTTGCCGTAAAACCACAAAATACGTGCCTACGTATAGTATTGTTTCACCATAATTTAGTAATGGTGCGAACCTGTGTTCACTATGCATAGATCATATAATTTATGTGGTACAAAATTCCTTGTAACCAATACAGTCACATTCGTACGAACATATGAAGTAAATTTGCAAAGAAATGTGGTTGTAATGTGAGTTAACTCATGATGCATGAATGCGGTAAATGTAAGAAAGCTTGCAATTTGGTACTGAGTGTAAAGACAACTAGAATTTGTTTGTAGTTGCAAGATTTTGAATGTATTTGTTGAAATAAAGAGTTTTGATTGATAAATGAACTAGACTGGTTTCTATGTTTATAGGAATTGCTATTCCTGTAAACATGACCAGTGTAGTTCATGTTACAGCTTGTTGGGTTGTTTTTTCCTGTTAAATGGCACATTTAAGATGACCTTCACTACCAAAAATGCATTGTCTTATTAAAAAACTTATATTTTCTTAACTTTAATAAAAAGAAATTAAACTTGCTGAGAAAGTTTCTTGATCGAATTTAGAAAGTGTCCTTGTTATGAGACCTTGCAATTTTTCTCACACTTAAGAAAGCATTTTTGGTAGTGTTTGTTTTCCTGGTATATGTATTTTAAATGATTTGACTGGTTCAAGTTATTACGCATAAGGTCACATCAATTTATTATCTGGTCAGTTGTAAAAGTAGCCACCAATTTGAAAGCTTATTAAAAAGTGTGACGGCATTGATTATAAGTTAAGTACTGAAATTATAGTTAAAGAAAGGGGAATAATTCTTCATGTTAATATGTAGACCTTTTTTATGAAAGGGTTAAATTGGTGTGGCCTAATGTCGTTTGATAGTTAATTATAGACTTGTCACAGTTGTGCGGAAACATTTTTATTTGGTTGCAAACTTAAGCCAATTCTATGCACAAGTGTGACAGGTTATGTATGGCAGTAGTAGATAGGAAACAATATGAAAATTGATACATAAAGGCACAATGAGGGAACTTTTCATATTGTAAGTTACTGCTAGTAGTATTTTGTTTTAGTAATAATCTAAAGTGTTTTGAAGACTAAAGTTCTTCCAAATACTTACGATTATTATTGAAAGAGAATACTACTAGCAAATAACTTACAATCTGAAAAGTTATGTTCATGCATGACTTCTCATATTGTTTCCTACTTATTGCTACCAGATATAACCTGCCACAGTTAATTTGGATGTGCTTGCCAGGAAATTGTTGATGCACAACTGATATGAATTCAAGTCTATAATTAAATTTCAACTGACATTAGGCCACAGCAATTTAGTTAGAAAAAAAGGGTCTAGCAGTAGATATCAACATGCAGAATTATTCAGCCTTTTCTTGTAACAATAATTTCAGTAGCAAACTTAAGTTATGATGAATGTCACTTAGTAATCTTTCAAATTGGTGGCTCTAGTACTGACCAGATAATAAATAAGATTAGTGGCCAAAATAAGTAATAAACTGAATCATTTAAAATAAATATAGCAGGAAAACAATGCAAAGGTTATCTGAAATGTACAATTTAACAGGAAAAACAACAAGCTTTAACATGAACTACACCCCCGTCCCCCTCTTAGTGAATTTGAGGGGGTGACATATTTGCCTCGGGCCCAGGTGGGGCCTTTGTGCTGCTGATGGGGCGGTGCCCGCGGCTTTGCCGGCTGCCTAACGGCGGCTTGCGCCGGGAGCCTGGCGGCGGCATTAGAAGTTTTCTATTTTATATCGGTAAAAATTTACTAAGTATTTTTAAGTGTATATAATGCTATATTTCTTCTCTAATAAAATTTATAAGTATTTGACAAAAAAAATGGTCAACACGAGTAATCTCCTGTAGCATTTCTTTTATTGAAATGAAGTTTGTTAGTGAGGGGTTGGGGTGTGGAGTGAGGGGTTGGGGTGTGGAGTGAGGGGTTGGGGTGTGGAGTGAGGGGTTGGGGTGTGGAGTGAGGGGTTGGGGTGTGGAGTGAGGGGTTGGGGTGTGGAGTGAGGGGTTGGGGTGTGGAGTGAGGGGTTGGGGTGTGGAGTGAGGGGTTGGGGTGTGGAGTGAGGGGTTGGGGTGTGGAGTGAGGGGTTGGGGTGTGGAGTGAGGAGTGAGGGGTTGGGGTGTGGAGTGAGGGGTTGGGGTGTGGAGTGAGGGGTTGGGGTGTGGAGTGAGGGGTTGGGGTGTGGAGTGAGGGGTTGGGGTGTGGAGTGAGGGGTTGGGGTGTGGAGTGAGGGGTTGGGGTGTGGAGTGAGGGGTTGGGGTGTGGAGTGAGGGGTTGGGGTGTGGAGTGAGGGGTTGGGGTGTGGAGTGAGGGGTTGGGGTCTGGAGTGAGGGGTTGGGGTCTGGAGTGAGGGGTTGGGGTGTGGAGTGAGGGGTTGGGGTGTGGAGTGAGGGGTTGGGGTGTGGAGTGAGGGGTTGGGGTCTGGAGTGAGGGGTTGGGGTCTGGAGTGAGGGGTTGGGGTGTGGAGTGAGGGGTTGGGGTGTGGAGTGAGGGGTTGGGGTCTGGAGTGAGGGGTTGGGGTCTGGAGTGAGGGGGGAGAAGTCTATGGAGTGAGGGGTTGGGGTCTGGAGTGAGGGGGGAGAAGTCTATGGAGTGAGGGGGAGAAGTCTAGGGATGGGGGGAAGTCTAGGGATGGGGGGGAGTCTAGGGATGGGGGAAGTCTAGGGATGGGGGGAAAGTCTAGGGATGGGGGAAAGTCTAGGGAGGAGGGGGTGTGAAGTTTTGGGATGGGGTGAAGTCTAGGGTTGGGGGTGTGAAGTCTAGGCTATAGGGAGGAGGGGGTGAAGTCTAGGGATGGGGGGGTGAAGTCTAGGGATGGGGGGTGGAGTCTTGGGTCAGGGTGGAGTCTAGGGTCGGGGGGTGAAGTCATGGGATGGGGGATGGATGGAGGGTTGGATGGATGTAGGGGTGGATGGATTGGTGGGTGCGTGGATGTTAATGAAAGACTCGACACACTTTAACATGAAGTACGCTGGTCCATAAGTATGTTTACAGGAATAACTTCAAAGTAAAACCCAACAATCCTCCTAAATCATCTCCTTCCGATATAACATAAGGGTTTATGATCCAGTCTTAAGATTTAAGTAAAACTTCTGTCACGTCAAAAACCAATCCAAAGTCTCTAGTGCCATATAGTTTCTGAACAAGTTACTTAGTAAGTATCCTTGCTCAAACTATGCGCCACCGTTGACATTGTTTGGGGATGGTTGATGGTTTTGACAGAAGTGTTATTTAGTCTTCACACTTGATCAAGTACTCTCATATTACAGCAGAAGGACACAATTGAGATGAATTTCTGGCTTATACAAATTCCTACAAACATATGTTTACCAGCCTAGTTCATTTATCGTCATTTAACCTTAACTTTTTGCCTTTTTCTTCTTCATGTAAAATCATCGCAAATAAACAATATTATACAGTCTCGGTACATAACATCAGCTTAGTCTAACAATATTGCTAACAATAATACTTTTCAATTGCTACATGGTTTGTCATGTGCATTCGTAGCACAAGTAGCAAAGGTTCTACCTCAAAAGTTCTTCAACAGTACACAAAGTTGACAGTCTCGGTAAACCACATCAGTTTAGCCTGACAATATTGAGAATACTTTTGAAATTACTACAAAGTTCTTCGTGTGCATTCGTAGCACAGATATCAAAGATTCGAGCACAACAGTTCTTCAACATTACACGAAGTCTCCGTAAACAACATCAGCTTAGCCCAACAATATTGAGAATACTTTTGAAATTACTACAAGGTTCGTCGTGTGCATTCCTAGCACAAACATCAAAGATTCTAGCACAACAATTCTTCAACATTACACAAAGTTGACGGTCTCGCTACACAAGGTCAGCTTAGCCCAAAAATATTGAGAACAATACTTTCTAAATTACTGCAAAGTTCGTCTAAATTACTGCAAAGTTCGTCGTGTGCATTCGTAGCACAAATATCAAAGATTCGAGCACAACAGTTCCTCAACATTACACAAAGTTGACAGTCGCGGTTAACAACATCAGCTTAGCCCAACAATATTGAGAACAATACTTTCTAAATTACTGCAAAGTTCGCTGTGTGCATTCGTAGCACAAATATCTAAAATTCAAGCACAACAATTCTCCAACATTGCACAAAGTTGACAGTCTCGGTACACAACATCAGCTAAGCCCAACATAATTGTTAACAATAATACTTTCAAATTGCTACACAATTTATCGTGTGCATTTGTACAATTCTTTGTTGCAAACAGCACAAATATCAAAGATTCTACCACAACAATTCTCCAACATAACAATGTTAACGATCTCGGTACACAAAATCAAGTTAATCTAGAAAAACAATCTTTGCTCCTTGATTATACCTGTACAGTTATATAATACCATCATGTGAAACATGTACTCGACAATAGTGGATACTTCTTTATCTGTATCGTCAACAATCTTGATCTAGACGTACAGCATTTTGTACATTGCTAAGAAAAAGGCTGACCGACATATATATTCAAAGGTTTCATTACGAATTATCTATCGATGACAGTAGGTTAAGATTTTATACAAACGTCAAAACAGAATACAAATATTTTGACCAATGGTCAGCTGTGTGTAAGATACGAATCAGCGCACACCCACTAGAAAAGGGTAGATATAAAAAGCTGCCTGCTCACGAGAGAATGTGTAAGTTTTGTTCCATGAACGCAGTGGAAAATGAAATACATTTTATCTTCTAATGTCCTCTATATGATGCCGAACGAAGCGAATTATATAAAACAGCTTCTATAGATTCTCCTAGCTTTCACCATTTCAATAATTTACAACAAGCTATCTTTCGACTAAAATCAACCAACCCACTTTTACATGTAATTCAAAATGACTTGACTTGTATCTCGGGTCGCAGCAAATTCTCAGGCTGGAGTCAGGTCTTCTCCAGAAGAAACTCTTCTCTGCATCCCATCGGCTGGAGTCTGTTGCTGTCAGTCGTCGCCCGTCTGGATACATTTGACTAAATGAAAAGGAGAAAAAAGTGTCATACCTCAACATATTTATAAATTCTAAAAATGGTTACAATTATAATGTGGGGTTCCATAACTTCAACAGTACCATAACTTCGAACGGGTTTTGCTTTCAATTGTCTTATCATGCAGAAGAGAGACATGTTTGTTTCTAGCCACTGTGCTGAATAAAAACGCTGAGAAGTTCATGCATATAGCTGTCGTCTGAATGAAACACGGATTTGTGTGTACACAGTTAACTGATTTTTGCATCACCAGGAAAATTTGGCTATAAACAATGGCTACGTTCGATGCACGGTCATTGCGTAGTGGCAACTCTTACATAATTAAAGAAGTCAACAATCGTAATGCAAACTTTCTTGTTTTACACATGAGGCATAAAGCTTTAGAAAACACACAAGAAACGTTTTTTTTCGTTAGTTTGTTGCGATTAAACTTGTCTTAAATAACGAAAAAAGCGGCTTCAAACGCCCTCCCCCCTTTACGTCACGGCCATTCCGTTGACCACGATTCGAATGTGATGCAGCTACAGTGTTGACATTTCACGGTCCCCCTGTCTAAATCAAGTACTAGCTTGTGAGGCTCCAAAACGGCAAATCTTATCAATCTAGCTTGAAACACGTCGGATAAACTTGCATTTGATAAGTTCCCGTCGGCAGGCTTGCACATGGTTCCACAAGCAAACGCATTGATGTTGCAAACACGTAACCTAACCCATACCCTGTATCATAAACACAAAGTTCATTGAATGTAAATGGCGATTTCTCATTGCTTGCTCCAAAAAAAATCATGAATAGCGAGCTCTACAATTATTTACTACAGGAAAGCTGAAGTTAGTTGACACAAAATTATTACGTCTGTTTACTTTGTGCCGACAAATTAAAGAGAGACAAAGGTATTTGTATGCCGAAGTTACGGTACCCTAATGAGAATGGAACAATATGGAACGCTATTTTCATAACATTTTTATAGTTTTACCGACTGTAAATCATGCATGGACGATGTAAAATCAACTCGACAATGGAAAATCCTTAAACACTGCCACTCTAATTTATCATTTGTCAAAACGCAACACTTTTCAGACAACCGACACTGGTGCAATGCGATGTCAAACTTATAAATATACCTTTGAAGTTATGGGACCCCCGTTAAGTTAAGCAAGACTCAAAATAATCGATCTTAGTTTACAAAGGAACAATTCAATCTAAGATAAAAAAGCAGTACTGAGTAAAGTTGATTCCAGCACTCTTACTCTTTGATAAAAGAAATTCTGTACAGTCAACTTGGAAAAGCAAGTCCAATTACTTCAGTTGGCGAACAGTTCTATTTCTGCATACAGGGAACTTTATAAAGCATAAATTTAAAAAAGACATAGTAAGAACAATGAACAACTTAACTGTTAAACACATGTCTTCCAGTAAGAGACTCTTCCTCACACTGGTGTTAACTGCAGGCTGGAGTCGGCAGCAATGCTGTGTTGGGCGACCATCTGCAATAAGACCAAAGAAGGTTTCAAGAAAAAGCAACACAGAGACGACATTAAATATTGTCAAACCTGTCAACCTAGCTATCATCATTCGTTTGGGTCAACCGCTGGTCAGGGAAATAAAATTTTGATCTGACATCTAAGAAGGCATGGTACAATAGCGACCCCTAGCGCACTGATGATGTAACAAGATTTTACTAGTCAAAAACCCGCCCAAAATATCCTATTGACAGCTAAAACTATGACCTCATGTACCCAGATGTACGACGTTGATGTGAAGTGGTTCTGCAATGCCAATTTTGCAAAACCGTTGTAGACTACCTCGCGAGGAGGTTCGGAATAAAACTGAACAAAACCGTTAGAACATTCATGTTCACAAGTAAAATGGTTTACTTTGCTGAAATGGTTCATTTTACTTTTTCAATCACGAACAGGGGCCTAAGTGATTCAACTTTGAAACATGATTTACTTTACTAGTAGGCAAATAGTCATGCAAATTTTCTTACAGTTACAGACTTCAAATATTTCACACTCAGATCAAAGGAACATTCCACTCCAGCGGGTATCATAATTCATCAGAGACTAAAAATATGCTTGAATCCAGCTTGTTCTGTCAAATTTACAATACATTGAATCCTGAACTCAGGGCAAACATGATCAAGTTCAATTCCCTAAAGGACCCTTCCAACAATGCCAAGAGTTCGATGCTTTTTCATTCAGTACCAAAATCTCTATATCAGGGGTGGCAAAGTATTCATACAACTTTTACGTAATACATATGATCCATTAAGATAGGAATTTTACGGAATTCAAACGAGTTTAAGGAATACCTACGATCCGTTACCAGGGCTCGAAATTCATCTTTGGGAATAGGTGCACTGGTGCACCCAACTCAAAAAATTGGGTGCACAGAAAGAATTTTGGGTGCACCAGATAAAATAAAGTTGAATGTCTTCTGAACATAATTACAAAGTTTAATGCTGCTGCCTTTCTTAAGAACTTCAATCTGTAATTCTATAGCTAACTTTGAAATTTCAAACAAATAATACATTGAATCGAGTACAGCAAAAAGTTATCATGCTGTTTTTTATAGTTACATTTCAAGAATATTCTGTATACTAGTGTACAATAGTACCTTAACCCTATAGGAGGGTCTGCATGCCCTTTTTCGTGAAGCGTTACGAGCGATTTTAATTCACCGTTAATCGTTACCGGCCGCCTGAATTTACCGTTAAGCGTTATCGGTATATTAATCGTGAAGCGTTACTGGTCGTTTTAATTCCTCGTTAAGCGTTATTTGTCATCCTGAATTCAACGTTAAGCGTTATTGAGTAATTCCTCGTTACGCAGGAAAAAGCATTTCAGTTGGTCAAGATTTCAAAATTTTCTCCAGGGAGCACACGGCTCCGGCAAAAATATGTCGGTAGGGCGCCCCCCACTAAATTTCAAGCTGAAACACTTCTATTTTTCACTCTACCAGCAAAGTTTTCTCCTCAAAATTCATGAAATGAAGTGTTTCGCAGTTCAAGATTTAAAAATTTTCCCCGGATGCATGCCAGGCCTCCGTCGAAAAATATTGTCAGAAGGGCGTCGGCCCCCAAACTCAAGCTGAAACTCGTCTGTATTTTTTCACAAACAGAGACATCATTAAACTTAACTTAAATTACCAGTAATATTTGCCCATCGAAATGCAAGAAATAGCGGTGTCAAGAATTTTGCTCGGGAGCATGTCGCAGCTCCGGCGAGGTCTGGAGGGCGTGACGCCCCTCAAAAATCAAGCTGAAACTCTTCTGTATTTTTGTTTTCAAATATAGATGTCATAAAACTTAGCTTACTCTTCAGGAAAATCCCCCCCCCTCTCAGAATGCAGGAAATAGCGTTTCAGAGGGTCAAGATCTCAAAATTTTCGTCGCGCCTTCGGCGCTCGTCATTGTGATCATGAAATTTCCTGTCCCCAACGAATTTAAAGCGTTCGGAGCAGGCGTGCGAGAATGGCATAGCGTAATAGGTCTCCTGCCACAAGATCAGGACGACTAGTCGCAAAAAACCGTCGTCTTCAGGGGTACCTCATGTTCTAAAAATGCTGAATTTACCGTTAAGCGTTATCGGTCGGCCTGAATTTCCCGTTTAGCGTTATCGGCTGGTCTGAATTCACCGTTAAGCGTTGCCAGGACCCCCCCATGCAGACCCTCCTATAGGCTACAAAAATATACAGGTGCACCAGTGCACCCACAGTCAAAAATTAGGTGCACAGCTCCAATTTTGGGTGCACTGGGTGCACATGCACCCACTATTTCAAGCCCTGGTAACTAAAGAAACATACAAATTTTACGGAATTCATACGACTTTTACGTGACATGACCGCCAAATGCAAGAAGGCGGACTCGGGAACCAGTTCTTCGTACGATATTAGATTGGCTTTTAAGACCTTAATAATTACGTCTCCCATCTGACTATTTAACTCTCAAAATCTCAAGCTGCAATTTGTTTCAACTTGTTTCAATAATGATGTTCAAGGTAGCAGAGCACAGTTTCCAGCCTATAGACCTTTCTCGCGCGGCGGACATGATAGAATGAAAACGAGGCCCTTGTGGCAAACATTAGACCGATCCTAACTGTCAATCACAATAAGCAGTTTAGCCAATGATTACCTGATAATTAGAAAATCAACCAATGAGGAAGTGGCTGCATGACCGTCAAATATTTGCATTTCTATGTTTTTATTTTGCATTACAACATTTTGGCAGAGGAGGGCGGAGACTATGGGATCGTTCAACGACGCTCTAAATTGCTGCATCTTTTTTGTACATTACATTTGTTGTAATATTGATTTGGCAGGAAAACTAAATCTGTACATTATTTTTGATTCTTTGCCTCATTGGCCTCGTCTTCATTCTATCATGTCCGCCGCGCGAGAAAGGTGTATGAGCTACAAAGTGACCGACATCAACGTGGATGAAACCATAGTAACGTTAGGGTGCTCAACATTAGGGTACACATTTATACGCCGAATGGGCAAAATTTCAAATCTCATTCGTACAATCTAAAAGCAGACTTATTTATATCATAAAAACGTACTATCCTACAGTAAAGTTTGTGCCTTGCTGGCTTTCACAAAACATTTTCACATGTGGTTCAAGATTTAGGCCGCACTATTTCTTTACTGCTTGATCACGGATTACGGGAGTGGCATTTAAATACTGTGTGCTGCTACCTTGACTTAACACTACCAAACACTGTAACTGTTCCATTTTTGAAAAAATTCAATTCAATCTTGATTGGAACAAACACGAAAGTCGGAATTGTGATGTTTCCACAAAATATACACAAATTATCAAATAAGTATAGAGGTCAAGTATACATTAAAACATATTCATGTTCCTTATCATTCTCGTCACATCACAAAATACGAGGAGTAGTCTAAATGTTGCTGTCCAATATACGGTACCCGATAAGTGAAACTGAAAAATATACGGTACACAATAATTAAGTGTCACCGAAAACATCAAGGTACTGATTAAGTAGTGTTTAACAGTTCAACAAGGTAATTAGCAAAGGTATTGGTACCAAAAATATGATCTCGACAAAGGAATTGTGAAACACTCACCGGGACGTCTCTTCTAAGTGCAGGTTTTCTTCTTTATTGCATGTTCCTCCCTGTGGCAATAAAACGGTCACAGTAAGTGACAAGAATCATCAGTTGTCAATTCATTTCAAATAGACTTACATGTTACCATTTGTGATGTTATATCATATCGAAGATAAATTTTAACAGCTATTTCTAGAACAATAGTAACTCCTACACATTACTACTACCCCGATAACCAATGCAATATTAGGGCCCCCAAAAAAATGGAAATAAAAATATGCTGAAATCCTTATAGTAGTGACATTTACTCACACTGTTTAGCACATTTGCATAATAACTTCATAAAATGCATAAAAAACATGTTTTACCGCTATTCTAAGCGCAACACCCCGCAACTTCTTCACCTCAAAGCATAACCTAATACAGTAACTTAAAGACATATCTCAAATCCGCATTTGTAAAGCCTGTCTAATGGAGTTGCCGCTCGATATCAAAACTAATAAAAGGCCCCTCCAAAAATAGCGACGCTTGCCCACGAATTACAGCCTTGTTTTCTACGGAAAATGACACGTAAGAATGAGTTTTCCAGCAATATGCCGTCCGACATTCCCCTCAAACATTTCACCAGTTTGCCAACTTACCCTGACGCTACAATTATACACAACTGCAATTATGACAGAAAAAAGGCCAATTTCTTCGTCCAAAACTATGAGAAAACAATACTAAATCACACCCCCCCCCCTCCACGCCGCATTTGGGCGGGAAAACTGAGCGAGTGACGTCACATACATTCCAACAGGTGTGGCGGCCGCGTGGAGACAAACAAAAGAATTTTCTTACAGTTTTTCTCCTACTAATATCAACTCACAGTTCCTAATATTTCCACACAACTTGCCAAATATATGCAACGTTATTCACGCACATGATAAACGGAGCAACATACTCAACCAAATACGAAAGAAATAGACATTTGTAAAGCCTGTCTTCTCTTGGAGTTGCCGCTAAATATTACAAGGCCCCTCCAAAAACACCGACGCTCTTGTTTTCTACGAAAAATGACACTATCGACGAAACAGAATTTGTTTTACCTCCAGTAAAGAACGAGTTTTCCAGCAATACACCGTCCGACATTCCCTCCAACATTTCCGCCAGTTCGTTAGCTTCCCCCGAGGCTGTAATTACAGAAAAAAGGCCAATTTCTTCGTCCAAAACTATGAGAAACAGTCGTTAAATCCGCACGGCTAAAACACGAACCCCGCTCTCCCCTCCACGCCGCGTTTTGGCGGGAAAACTGAGGAGTGACGTCACGTACATTCCAACAGGTGTGGCGGCCACGTGGCGGGAAACAAAGGACACTTTTCTTACAGTTTTTCTGCTACTAATATCAACTCATACTTTCTATAATCTTCACACAACTCGCCAAATATAAGCAACGTTAATCACGCACACAATAAACAGCAAAATATTAAACCAAATACGAAAGAAATGGACATTTGCAAAGGTTGTCGTAAACACGCCATTTTCCGCTCGGGATTCAAAGAAATACACCAAATTACACCAAAATTTCCAATGTTAACCTTATGTGGAGGAAACAGCCTGTTGTCTTACCTTGTAAGAACGAGAGTCTTCACCACGCCGTCTGTTCACCACGCCAGTCTCGCCATTTTGTCGTCTCTCCGAACCGCAACAAGTAAAAGAAGGGCCCCCTTTCCTCTCAAAACTCCTTGAAACTCACCGAAAACCGCCACGACAATATTCCAGCAGTTACTACACACATTAAAGGAACAAACTTGAGAAGAAAAGGATTGGAATTGTCCCGAAAAGTTGCAAAAATCCATACGAAACATCTCCGCACATGCAGGATCCATGGCACACGCCTGAGCTGAACGGACTAAACCGGACTGTGCCAACTGTGATCTCCACGCGGGGGTGTAAAACCGCCTATTTTGGTTGGTTGTTTGTTTGTATGTTTTCTCCTCGACTAACCCGGACCGCCACCATCTTATCAGCAGGAAAACAACCCCACCTCAAAAATGACGACGCTCGCCCCCACGAATACGGACTTGTTCTGCCATGGGAAACCCAGCGATCAGCATAGCGTCTCACACAGCCAAGTCTCAAGTGAGTCCAACCAGAATCAACGTACGAATGCGGGCGGGCCGGAAATAGCCTCACCTAGTTTCCATCGGTTTCTGTGGGGACGCACGAGCACGTCGGTACAAATGAGGAGAGAGACACGTCGCTATATATACCACCGCCTCTCCTTGTACACAACGTCTGTGGTTTAGACGCGTTCACACTTTTGCTTCTTATGAACGCTGAAAGAAAGTTTCTATGAGTTTCTAACTCAAGGTGCATACTTAAGGGTCTCTGCACGCGTTTTTCCTTTGGACCTAGCTTTCCTTAATTAAAATTTCACCAACTTTTTTCAAGAGTTTACAAGAACATTTCTTTGAGGACGAGACTAACAAATCTCAAGACATGCATTGTGGGAAAAGGTTGGGGGTCAAGCGCTAATTAAGTAATTAATCAGAAGCTGTAAATTTAATTACCTACAATGTCAATCAACAACGGCTTATGAACGATAATTTTATAATTTTGTAAGATTAGTTGGCTGCATGGCAGTTCCTGGGAGAATTTGCATTTGGAAAATTGTTCCCTCTTTGGGATCGTTAAGATTGTATTTTCCTTGGACCTTAAGATTAGTGGAGTAAGGGATTGATGGCTGCACCTGAGACATTCTTACTGCCCATCACAATAGACCGATCCTGACTGTCAATCACAATTAGCAGTTCAACCAACGAGAGCGTGGCAATTAGCTATCTGACCAATGAGAGCTTTTGGCCATGTTGATTTGATTAATATATGGATGACATCTTCTTTGACTTTTGAAATTGACTTTGACGTTTTCTGAAATATTTTTTTTTGCTTTTGATATATTTTGTCATTTTTCAGCTGCTTTGTACGATTTATAATATGGCAGAAAACTTCTTGTTTTCTTCTAAATGGACCAAAATCCTATATCATGGGTCTATAATGATATTCACCACCAATCATGTTCAATTAATGTATAACCTACATGTATATCTATAATGATATTCACATTAAATTTACCTATTAAGCTATAACATTCCGATGATATCCTATTCCAAAGGTGTTCATATCAGTTGCCTACATTGTAACTTTTCTATATACATGTGGGCCTCCGGCCGGGCTGTCTCCAGGACCCATCCTTCCATCCCCTGACGGAAATTTGCTTCTTGGGACAGAAAAAAATTCAACCCCTTCTGTCCCCAAAATATTAATTTCATGAGATAAAACTGATGAAAATGTGTGGGTTTTTTTTAGCTTAGAATGACAAATTGAAAATGAAAAATAAAAAATCGGCTCCCAAACAATGAGTGGGATGGAAAACAATTAAAGCTGGAGACAGGCGGATTGAGTGAGTATGATGTGGCCTTAAAAGTGTTATTCTGTTTGGCTCAGCATAACCGGGGTCCACCCTGTCAGTTTGCATCATCGCACGTTTCTAGTAACAAAATAACAAACGGACTAGACTGTCTACAAGCAACGGCAAGAAAACACAAAGAAACACAACAGATATTAATATAAAATTTATTGAAAATACAAACATGTCAAGCCATACGAACTGCAACACCACCGCGTGTCGTAGAACACAGCTGGAGTCAAAAAAGCAACAACTTTCAACTTAACAAGCTTATATAGTGGTGAAGCTTCAGTTGTCTTCATACAGTATATGTTAACCGACAAACTTTAAGATATGTCACGTAATAAAGTTATGATACAATTGGGGAAAACATTGTTAAACTATGTACACATTGCGTCAATGTGAAATAAATTCACAGCAAATTTTACATCACATAATTAGTCGTTATTTTCGTTGGATTATGTCTGTTATGATATTACTTCTTCAAATTAACATGGCTTCTTTTTCCACAACATGATTGTGAGGATATACATTTTGTATGAAGTGAAAGGAAGCAGTTAAATATGCTAATACAGTTTTCTTACTCACACAAGAAAGAGTGGAAAGCTAAAGAAAGGGACCAAAGTTGCAGAAATACATATCCACAGAAATACAGAAATGCCGCGCTTTGCTGCAGAGTAATCACATTTGAGGCACTCTTTTCTTCGTCAACCCTGAGTTTTGCACTTTTGTTTGCTTTAAGAAATTTGCGTTGTGGCCAAGATTCGAGTTATACAAACTAAACACCTTCAGCTGCAGGGTTCAGAGTGAGGGTTCGGGCCTGCAGGTGTTGGTACATCATAGCAGAGTTAGTAACTACAACAACGTCTATTTCTGTACAGATCTCATGCTAACAAACTCACCCCTGCAGTTACAGTGCCCAGATCCGCGTACAAAACTACAAAAGCTGTCGCAAGAAGAACACACGTTATCATACCACATTCCCCACACGCTGCTTTCGTGTCAAAATATAGACTTTTCTCTCCATGTCCGATTTAGACCTGTACACAGTATCGTTACACCTGTACAAAATGTCGTGTCACGTCTTCCCTTGGTCCAAGACAGAGCTTCAAACTCTGCCTGCTTCACAAAGTCCAAGTATTTCTTTCTCCTCCTATTCATAAATATTTGCCGCCAACTTTTCCATGTTATAAACTCACAACTCAGGGAATGTGTAGGAAAGAGAGAAGCAATAAGCATGACAGAGGGTGCAAAATACTGATGTTTGAAAACACGTTGTGCAAACATCAGTTGTGAAGGTTGGTTCTTGCTTTCACCGAGGAGGTTTAAATCCAGCAGGCTTGTGCGGGTGAAACCACAGTGGGATGTATATGGCATGCTCCCTCCTCTTGATTTTAAACCTCCTTGGTTTCACAAAAGAAAGGACTTGAGAAATATGTATAAGATTTATATAAGTATGCAGAAATCTCAAACTGTTTGCAGCAATGCTGCACCCAGGTGATATTTTTGTGCAGTATGTTGAAGCAGGTATTCAATGTTACCAGCTCGCCTAAACACCAACTTTACCTATACCAGAACTACTGTAAACAAGCTGATAACCCAAGCACCAACAAACCAATATTTCATACAAGTTATAAGGCACTTGATGCAATGTGATACATGTGCACCTGCTACAGTGTGTCCTTTCACAGCTGTAGCAGGCTGTGATGTCTGTCGCTACATTATTGCTACAAATTTATAGTGACCACAAAAGCACCAGCATGGAACTCTTTGATACTCTTTCCTACTCAGGGGTTTTGATGTTTGTTGAAATTTGCCACAGTCTGCAACATGTGACTGTGTTTGTTACAGTTCAACACTAGAGTGTTCACAGAAATAGTACAAAAACAGTCACAATACTGTACAACCTCAGTTCCGTCATCAGCACAAAGTTACAAAGATCTTTTTCCACAGTTCATACATGGCAGGATATACATGCAAGTAATCTAGAGTCAGTTTGTAGCTTTCTGTTATCTTCCCATATCTTCTGCTTTGTAGTGTAGTCCCAATTGCAGTCCCTAGGTGGCGCTTCTAAACTGTTTCCACTGCCTTTGATTTAGACGTTTCACTGCCCAGCTTTATAACAGGGTCTGCGTCTTAGGAAGTTTCTTGAAGGACGAGACGAGCGGAAGGACCATGTAGTCTCCAACAGCAGGCCGCATGGCAGAACAGCTGAAGGTTATCTTAGCCTCAAACTCCAGGATTTGTCCAGGCATTCCAAGGCACATTCAGCGTTACTTTTCCTTCTGGATCCACCTTTGCTACTGCTGAAGTTGTGAACCAAAAGTCTGAGATAGTGTTAAGAAAGTTTGTAAACAGGTGAAGTTTCTTGTCAGTTGCACTTCCAGGTGAGCACCACACCAGGTGTGTTTTCCTCAGGTGTAGTACCGAGCATAGAACCAGCATCACACTTAAATAATCATCTCCAAAACGTCTTGAGATGTTAAAAATGTCTTTAAGATGTTTTCAAAGGTTTTAAGACATCTTGAAATGTTGAGAATGTCTTTAAGACACCTTGACATGTTGAGAATGTCTTTAAGACATCTTGAGATGTTGAGAATGTCTTTAAGACGTCTTGAGATGTTGATGATGCATTCAAGACCTTTTGAGATGTTGCGAAAGTCTCTAAGACGTCTTGAGATGTTGAGAATGTCTTTAAGTAAGTTCAGTTCTCCTCGGTAGACGTTGAGCCATTTGGTGAGGAGGTTGAGCCTTCGGAGACGCTGCCTGACAGCAGACCCAGCGATCTTCTGAACCGACCAACGGCGCGGATCGCGTTCCCCGCTTTCTGTGGGGATAGACGGCAACAAGAGTCAATCTTTCATTCATGGCTACATGACATGCAGGTAAACTAGGTTGTGTTACAAGGCATTACTTTCCTACCAGTATGCTAGTTTCCTTTCAGTATATATACCAATTCCATCTTGTGCTTATAATTAATCAAATAAAAAGAAATACAGAGAAGAGTCCACAGTACAATGTGTGAAACTTTGGCATACAACACACATTCACCGCAGGATTACATTTGAGGTTTAATTCAATCAGTCAAGTAACTGTGGGCTAATGCATGGCATCTTTTTCTCTAGGATGTTTAAGTACATTACAAAAGATTAATAATTTTGTGGTTTTCTAAAATAGTCTAAATAGAAGCACTGATTGTTTTCCTCTTAGATTGCTATTGTAAACATCCTGTGCCAATCTTAACAAACCAAATCCCACAATCCTACCCCCCCAGCACCGCAGCTGTTTCTAAAGCCCTGGATTTGGGGACCACCTGATGATATCTGTTGCAATGGTAACTGTTGCCATGGTGACTGTTGCCATGGCAGCCTGAGCGACGTACCTGCCATCTCCTCTTGAGCCACCAGCGGCGGAGTTTGTCGGTCTTGATCTTCTCGTTGCGCACCTTGGCGTTGTCCTGCGCCAGCCAGCAGTGCTGCAGGGCAGTAATGGCCGTGTTTCTGGTCCTGAGAGAGGACAGAAAGTCAAGACGTTATTGACAAGATTTTAAGACATTAATATGTTAAGATCTAGACTTTAAGACAATCAATGTCCTCCTTAAAACAGGACTGCATCCCGAGACATCAGTACCTTAGAGCAGTCACAACCATGTTACCACTTCTGAACCAGAGAAAAAACAGAAACAGCAAGATGTTCATACAACATTTTGTTTTACTTAAGCTGAAATGCAGCCAGATCTGGCCAGTTTGCTAGTCCTAAGCTTATAGTTGACAGCATTCAGCAGAGGGCTGGGAACATCTTTGGAAGTGATAGGACCTAGTTTAGATCCCAGATGACAAACAGAAAAACCTAAGACAACCCACAAATCAACCATGTACCAACAGCTGTCATCCTTTTTTCAAATTTAGATCCAATATTTATCATTTCCCCTCATAATCTGATTATCAAGATTTCAGCTAACCAGCCCTGTCGATAACTGGTCACTCATTCAATAACTTACTAACTAACCAGCCCTGTCAATAACTGGCCGGCAATAACTCGTTAACTTACTCTTTATCTTTAAGGAGAAGTTGTTCGATGAAGTTCTTGGCGTCGTCTGAGATGTTGTCAAAGGCCTCGTCGTCGAAGTCGAACTCTGCCAGCGTGACGTTCGCCAGAGTTTCCTGGTCGGTGTCGCCCATGAAGGGGGACAAGCCGCTTAGACTGAGGGAAGCAAATAACAATTTCTTTGGAAATATCATCAAAAATGCCCTCAAAAACTTCCTAAAAGTTTCTATCAAATCGTAAAGAAACTGCAGAAAGAACGATGCTTTGTGGCCCAAACTCTTATCATTTCTTTCAAAATTTAGCATGTCAAGATCTTAAAACGTGGTACAAATGTACGTGTTCTAGGTAAAATAATTTATTTTCAGTTTCTTGAGTTATGATGATCCAAATACACTTCAAATTGCTCCCATAATGATTTTGTTTATTTTTACTTGTTCATGTTGACTTGTTTATGTTCACTTGTTTTTGTTTACTTGCTTGTGATTACTTGAATCTTTGTGTTTACTTACAGGACGTAGGTGATGACCCCGATGCTCCACATGTCCGTGCTGTAGTCTATACTGTCAAAGTTGATGACCTCAGGTGCAACAAACTCAGGTGTGCCGAACATCACCTGTGAAGAGAGAACAGGCATGTTAGAACGAGGGGGAATACAAACTTAGCCACATTTGCAATTGTGTTCTCATAGCAAAAGCAAAAGTGCCACCTACTTCGACTACTTATAGTAGCGAGAAGCAGTACTCCAGTCAGAAGCTCTGAAGAAGGTGTCCTATGTTCTACCAACCTGATGAAATTATTTTCGGAGGTGTGTTAGTGTCAGGCAAAGGAAGATACAAACTTCAATCTGTACTTAGAGCCTGGTGAAAATTTGAACTCCTTTTTGGTCGTGAAAATGAGAAACTCCAGAAGATAAAGATCCCATAGCCTTTTTGAGACCGTAGGGCAGTGGGTTGTAAAATTTATTAACATTTATTGTGTCTAGTGCACGGTATTGGAAGGCGGATCCCATCCCTCTCCTTCCACAGGCTTTTACCCATTTTTACACCTGGGTGAAGTGAGGAAAGTTCACAACGTCACAACGTCTAGTCAGGAATGCCAGGAATTGAACCTGTGGCCTCTCAATCTTGTGTCTGGAGGAGCCACATAACAAACAGTGAGCTTTATGGTGACATGCCACAGATTACTAAGGTTATTCGCAACCGTAGGTTGTCTCTGGCCGGCCATGTCATGCGCCACGAGGAAATGGCGGGTATGGTTCTCCTCTGAAAATCGAATGAAAGGCGTAGGCGTGGTCGCCCGTCATTGACACTAAAGAAAGTAATCGAAGAGTATGTTGGCCTTGAAGATGAGGAACTTCGATCTGTCATGTGCGACAGGAACTTGTGGAAACAATTGTGTCACCTCTAAAAAGAGGATGAACTGAACTGAACTGAACTGCTAGCCTAACTGCTTGGCCATCGATGCCACCCATACTTAAGAAAAAGAGTATCAACTCAAGAAACTTAAGATCCAACCCACCCTGTTATCTTCCTTTGGGTCAAACTTTCTGGCCAGACCGAAGTCGATCAGCTTGATGGCTGTTCCCTTCTTACTGATGCACATGATGTTCTCTGGCTGTAAATAACAAACAAACAAATATGTAAACAACTTGATGGCATAAGCAAAAAGTTACCACATCAATTCTACAATATGAAGAAATAAGTTACTGAACAACAACAGCTTGACATGATGAAAAGTGACAAAACCATATTTCAGAGTTTCGTAAGAGAATTGAATATATAAGATGTGCTCTGTTCACACCTGAAGGTGATATTTTTACAGAGCAATCCTTATAAGACTAATCTCTGTTATTCTAAGATGACTGCTAAGACAATGTCTCACCTTAAGATCTAGATAAAGAATGTTCAGAATTTGCCAGTATACACGCCTGTAGATCATGGCTTTACAGAGCAATGTGAACCTTCTAACTGCTGTCTAATCCCATGACAAACAGAAAATTAGTAGCCAAACTGTTTCTTCAGTGTGCTAAAGGTTAAAACTAACCTGTATTATTCTAAGATGACACTAAAAACATTGTCTCACCTTTGTTTCTCTGTGCAATCTTTCAGACTACCCTGAGCTATTCTAAGACAACAATGAAGACATCTCTCACCTTGAGATCTAGATGGAGGATGCTCTGTTCCTGCATGTAGGCTAAGATTTCACAGAGCAATCCTTAAGACTACCCTGAGCTATTCTAAGACGACTGTCAAGATAATCCCTCACCTTGAGATCTAGATGCAGGATGCTCTGTTCGTGCATGTAGGACACAGGGCGAACCTAAGACAACCCTGAATTATCTTAAGATGACTGTAAAGACATCCCTCACCTTGAGATCTAGATGGAGGATGCTCTGTTCCTGCATGTAGGACACAGCTTCACAGAGCTAACCTTAAGACTACCCTGAGTTATTCTAAGACGACTTTCAAGACAAACTCTCACCTTGAGATCTAGATGCAGGATGCTCTGTTCGTGCATATAGGACACGGCTTCGCAGAGCTGCTTGACGTAGCTCACGCACGCTTTCTCTGACAGCTCCACCGCCTCGTCCGCAACTAGCTGGAACAACTCTCCGCCTGTGATCCTGCGACAGAACATACGGTTAGGAGATGGCAGACTTCACCCCCTCATCTCTACTGCTACCAGCTGGAACAACTCTCTCTCTCTTTAGTTCTAATTTTGTCAATGTTAGAGTTGAGTAGGGTTGATTCTTCGGCGAAGTAGGAATTCTGGTTTCCAGTTTGGGTCGCTCTGCAATTTACTGTAATTTCTGGTCTGTCCACAGCCATGCAATCATTATTACTTGCTCACTCTGGCTCATATATATACCATTAGATACATGTATAACTTTACATTGTATAACTTGAGTAAAGCCAGGCCACTTTGAACTAAGAAAATAGACATCCAGAAAAAAAGAATTAAAAATACAACTCATAGTTTCATGATCAGGGGAGTCTCCTGCTTATATTTTTTTCCATTTCACTCATTATTTGGGAGCCTATGTTTTACATTTTTGTTGTTCAATCTGTCATTTTAAGCTTACAAAAATACATTTCCTTCAATCTGAAGATTTTTGGACGGACAGGGTGAAACTTTTGTCCGTCCCAACAAGCAAATCTCCATCTCAAGACGTAAAGATGGGTCCTGGAGACAGCCCTGCTGCATGCTATACATTTTAGTGCAATAGTATAACAAGCTGCTAGGGGGCCCAAACCTACACCACTTCTTTATTACATCACAAGCTATCTGCCACCAAAAAATCAAGACCATAGCACGTCCAGGTCAAAAGATACAAAAATGGAAGTTCTGCTGCTGTACCAAGGTCACATACCAGGGGGCCCAAAATCGACCTTGAATTTTGGCTTCACAACATCCGCCCACATACCAAATTTCATTGTAATCCATCCAGAGGTTCTTGAGTTATGCTGACTACAATAGTCCAGAAACACACACACACACACACACACAAAGACAGACAGACACACAGACACGCCAAAAATAATATCTCCAAGCTCACAGTTCCATGATCATGGCGACCTCCTTCCCGCAGTCGAACGCGTCGTACAGCTGGAGGATTCTGGGATGTCTGAGCTGGTTCATGATCTCGATCTCGTGGTTGATGCTCTGTCTATCCGCCGACCGTCGGCAGCGCACGTACTTCGCCGCAAACCTCCGCCGCGTCGACTTGTCCTCGCAGAGGTACACCGTTCCGAAACGACCCCTGGGGAAACATCAACAAAATTGGCTTCATTGGTTGATCTATTGATTGATTGATCGATATTGTCATAAATAACAATCTTGAAATAACTGAGAAAAGTATAAGTTGTTATTCCACCTCCCCCCCTCCCCCTGACCTTCATGTGACCTTGTGGTAAACAGAGAACTCAGTTTGGTCGTTTCCTGGCTAGAGAACCCAATGATATGTCACTCTTGGGAAGTGTTTTTTCTGTCAACAGTGTTTACATCTGCCATGCTGTATACTCACTGCTATATATATATATAAGTCGGTTAACGTTACATCTACTGAAAAAGGACTTAGTAGTGAGGTATTTTATAGGAGTGGCCCAATTCCTTCCATAATGAATGAAGACAGGTTGGTGTAACCTTGTAAGTTTGTCCACACACACAATCCTGTGTAACGTCACTTCACAGGGTGTTTACTAACATTTACTCCGATCCATGGCATCTAATGTCACTAATCATGGCTTTAGCTTTTAATCTAAGGCGTAACGTTTCCAGATCAAAGTTTGGAGGATGTCGGACTGATCTATTCAGTACTTTTTGACACACAATTCAATTTGCTAAAAATTGCTTTTTGTAAAAAATTTGCTAGTGTAACATCATTACAGGCCCAACCCCCATGCATACCCTCGGTGTCCAGAAAGGGTATCCTGGCCTGGTAGACAGCCCAGACTTTTCCACAAACCCGTAACATCAGTCTATGTTACTTTTAGGTTTTAGAAGAACAAAAATGAAGAATCTATATTTCATATACAACGTGTACATAGTACATGTATACCATTTGTGTTTAGTTTTCCTCATCCTCCCTGACCACATAGATTACATAAGACAGAAGGCAACTTTCTTTTGATAAACTTGTTTTTATTCACACGCTCACATTAGTTTTGGGGTCCCCAGAGGATGTCATCCATATTAATCAAATCAATATGGCCCTACACTGAGACAGATTTGGATCAGATATATTTATAAAGCCGTCCAGCCCTGCCCCATCCCACAGTAATGTCCCCATAACTCTCTCACTATCCTCCCATATCTGACCCTAGTGTGACACTGTTGACGGACCACCCAGGGTTCTGTAAACACGTTGTCATGGAAACGTGACAGTTCTATCAAAACCGTGGAGAGTAGGTTTCATCAGGGAGTCTGAGCTGACAAAGTGAGGGTGAAGGAATGGTTATAGTCTTAACTAGGTCGAGTTATAAAGCCTAAAGGCTGCAAGAAGTTAGTTTCAAGGTTCTTGTGAAAAGCTATATACTAACAAAAGTGTCAGAACTGTGCCCCCTGGCAAAATTCTTGTGACTTGCACCGACAGATATGATGTAACGGATCCCAGAGTTCACCGCGCCCTAGTCATCGGCAGAGAAAAGGGTCACTGCGAGGAAAACAGCAGTGTAACAGTGGGGTTCATGCAAGCACCTCCAACTGACAAGTCTAACTGGTCTAGACCTTTTAGCCTATAGCCTAGTGGTTAAGGTGTGCGGCCTGTGATCTGGCTGCCCGGTCTCGGTGCGGGTTTGAATCCCGGGGGCCAGAAGACTGTTCTACTCGCTTCTTTGTTTCAGCAGCCAAGTTCCTTTTAGCTTACCCAAATCGATCCCCAATCTAGCCACAAAACTTGTGACAATCTCCTCCTGGACTATATAAACTTATATTGTAGAACCAGCTGTTTGACTTGGTTCTGCCCATGTCTGTCATCAGGACTATAGTTTGAGGTCAAACCAACAGGTGCAGAAAAGGGAGGGGTTCTCAGTTTGGTAACTTTAGTTAAACTCACAGCTAATCTACAGATAGATCACCAGGTGATGACAACTTCATCCCTGTCACTGTTGTTTTAGTATCAGATGTAGGAAATCACTTTGTAAGTGATGTCAGCTTCTTAGTCTGGATGCCAGACCCCCAATCTATACAATATCTCTGCCTGATCCCCCATATTAAGCCTGACACGGGTGAGGGCCTGCATGGGGGGGTCCCAACAACGCTGTACGCTAAATTCGGAGGGCCGGCTACGTAAAACACTAAATTCAGAAAGCCTCCCTACGCTCTATGCTAAATTCAAAAAGCCCCCCCTACGTTCTACGCTTAATTATGGAGTGGTCGGCAACGTTCTACGTAAAATTAAAACGGCCGATTACGCTCTACGTAAAAGGGGCATGCAGGCCCTCTTGTATGATTTTCAACCAAAAGAGATGTCTTGAAACTAGGCTTAGTCTACCAGCAAAATTTGCCCCTCAACAAGCATGAAATAGCATTTGAGAAGGTAAAGATTTCAACATTTTCGGGGTAGCATACCCCCGGACCCCCTCTCTTTTTAAAAAAAAAAAGGCTTCATGTTTTGCAAAGTTTCCACCAAAAATCACATTTCTCTTGGCTACTCTTCCTAATTCCTTTTAATTACGGACATGGAATCTATTTTTCTTAAGAAAACAATGAAAACCAAGCAGGACAATACTGGACCAGTCAAAGCGATTAAAACTGGTATCATGGCAATCTACATGTACATGCAAGTCTCCAAGAAAAACACAGAAATCTAAGACGCGGGGAATCCAGCCCTGCGGCTACATTCTCCTCCAAGATGTCCTAGATTACCCTTCATGGAGGCAAACAGTCTAAGACAAGGTCTGACCCGTAGGTATGAGAAACTGCACACTTAAGAAGGGCTAATTGGGTTCCTTGGAATGGCTGAAGGATCCCAGGCTGTCTGTCAGTCCCCTTCAGCCCAGACAGGCCTTCAGGGAGGAGTCTAGCTACTGCTAATCTTGACATGTTTGCAGTAGTTTTATTTTCCGTTTCTCCACTTCTACATTTGTAATTCATCACACAGCAAATATGCATTTCTGATGTACTACTACACTACAAAAAATGGCATTCTTATTTTTCCTTTGTTGAAGAAAAGTTATCTTCTATCTTCTTTTCTGTGTGCAAGAATAAGAAAAAGTCAGTGAGGACGTTATTTTTTTCTTAGAATATTTTTCTCTGACCAAGTTGTTTTTTCTCACACTTATAGATATATGACTAGAAACCTCTAGATAAATTGTTGTTAGAATTCTTCTGTGGTACAGAATTTATATCTGTACTGCAGAATTCTTTACACCAGGAACTTAAAACTCGGCAAAACCCTTTGCTTCCCTCCTAATGCGAAATAAAACCATCGCAGATCTAGAAGTGCATGGATTTACAGTATTGTCCGTCATTCTACAATTGGACAGAATTTCGCTGCACACACTACAGAAAAAAATCTGGTCATTCCGTCATTTGTACACAGTAAACAGTGTTAGGATATGGTATAGAAAATGTTCAGATTATGCTGAATTGTCCCAGAAGTTGACTTCTGTTTGTGTTGGAAATTGATGATGACAGAAAGATGAAGAGCCCAGCCCAGAACCCTTCGGGCGATACATGTCAATAGACCCATGCAACCCTGGACACGCTTTCCTCTGCTCTACACAGCAATAATTTCTTAGCCTTGACCAAAGACCTCTCTGTTCTATTCCTGGTAACAATAAAAATTCAAAGGTTTGGAGGAATTTTGCCGCCCAAAATTCTGGCCATTCCAACACCTTGAAGGCGAAAGTCGAAGCATATGGAAAAGATTAAAATTTTTGAAAACAATGCTATAAATTTGGAACTTGGAAGGAACTTTCTGATAGGTGAAACTGGGCTGACTGACAAGAATTTTAGCAAAAGGAAAGCCTTGAGTACAGACTAGTCTTGGATTTAAACTTCAATAAAATTTTATCAAGTTATAGATGAATAGATAGGTGCTTAACACTTATGTTTCAAGATGTCATTTAGTAACTTTTCAGAACAAGTTGAGGCTAGTAATACAACATGCAGATATACTGAAAGTGTTGGTAAATTCTGAGCAATGTTAGATTTTAAAAATTGTTGATACAACAGACAGATCACAGCTCAACCGGTGAAGACCAGTGTGATGATAAACATTTAATAGTGAATGATTTTCTTTGTTAGTACTGTTGGATGGAAAACAGAAGAAATCTACTCACTGTCCCAGCTGGACAGATCAATATAGAGCCACTTGGTAGCGCAGCATGAAGACTGCTGCCTACACAAAAATTGTGAGGCTACTGCCTTCTTTTCCACCAAGTTTCAAAGAGATCCCTACTTTCTTGTTAAGTGCAGAATAGACTGCCACTGCTGCAAATAGTAAGTTGAGGACCACTAAAGTAAGAGGTGTGATACTCACTGTCCCAGCTTGTCTTTAACATCGTACACGTCGGAGATCTGAGTATCCTTCTGCACACACACGTGGCCCAGCTTTAACAGGTCCAGGGAGTCTGCAACAAACACAGAGTTGATAGGTTAGTAACAATATTGATCAAATAATACTAGGTTCATATGATAATAACTTCAGTCTGCACACGAACATGGACAGCAAATCTGTGGAAAATATATGTATATGAAATAGGTTAGCCACAATGAGTTAACCAGCAGCAGGTAAGACACTTGTACATGTAAACGTTACATGAGTGTATAATCCACCAATAGCTGATGTACATGTATATAATTATCATTAATATTTTTCTGTGTTGCTTTTTGTATTTGATAAATAGTTGATCAGTCTCATATTCCAAATGAGCCTTAAATAAAGCTGAAATGATCATAATAAATGGGCATATTTCTGTGCTCTATTTCAATAAGTCCAGCAAGTCTTACAAAAGAAAACAGAGTTAATATGATAACAACACAGCCCAATTAATCATCACTTACTCATAATAACCCGACATCGTCCCTCACGAGTAAATATAACGTTACAGGTCTCCAAACAAAACTCAAGAGGCTAATAATGATAAGGACAAACAATTGATAACTTATTAACTTGTGACCTTTTTCATATATACACACTCATTGCAAGTGTTAACAGCAGAATAACTCTAACAGCAAAGTTAATAGACTGGCACACATGTAGATTGTATGGCAGAGTGTGTGTCAAATAGAATTATTCTTTATTCATTGAAGAAAGTTGACACATACATGTATTTATGTATCCCCAGTGACATTTTGTTATGTGAGGCAGTTTCATTTGACAATTACCAATTTCAAAGAAAGAAAATGCTGAACTGGAGGATCAACATGAAGACAGAATCTGAGGGAAATTCAGACTCTGTACCTTGGCGCACACATGTACAGTTTCAGGGAGCAAATATAGTCAGACTTCCAGTTTTCATCATGCTTACTTTTTACTTTAGAATGGGATAGAACCAAGGATTCAAATTTAAGCGGCACTCCTTTAACTAAACTTAACTTAACCTTTAGCACTCTGAAGTAGCCATTTGGCACCCAGTTCTCTATTGGTTACAGAGTTAGGCAGCAGGGAGAAGGTTAACTGTAGAAAATCCCAATTTACTGTAGGATACTGTAAATGCAGAAATGTTCACGGTAAACTCTTTACCGCGAACTTTAAACCACCACAAAAAGTGTGACTGTAGCGCTACTATTGTTTTAAACACAAACTCAAAACCATTACGAACACTCCATTTTCTTCCTACCACGAAATTAAATCCCCGCGAACATTTCTGCATTTACAGTACTCTACCAGCATATCCCTGTGACGTAGCTACAATGTATACATTTCCTTGCTACATTTCCCTTCATTGTCCCCCATAACTGGAGCCTAGCACCTGCGGGGCAGTTCGGGTTTACTGGGCGCTTTGTTGCTGTCTAGCCTTTTGGAACAACAAGTAAGTAGTACAAGCAGGGAGGTTATTTTAACCTCCTTGGCACAAAGCAAGGTCGGCTTTCCTAACACCAGCTAAGGAGGCTTAAACTTTCACCTCCCATGCCTTGAGAGGTAGGTAAACATTCTTGAAGAAACTGTATCTCACGCAGAATTGCTTCCTCAACTAGCTGGTGGGAAAGTTCATGCTAATGTGATTTATTTTGGGAGTTCCTCTTTTCTTCAACATAGAATAGCACTGATTGTAGTGTAACTTACATGAACACTAACTAAAAATAGACGCTTCTGAATGTTTAAAAGAAATTCAATGACAAACCTCATTGGACCAACAGTTACTATTGTTAGCAAATTTGGTCAACGTTCTCTCAGCATACTGTTAAGTGGTTCTGAAGTAGTGTATAAACAATTATACAGTAATCTGACCATAGCTTGGCAGAACACAAGACAGAAAACCAGACGTTCTGCTGCAGTAACAAGGAAAGCTGCTAGGGGGCCTAGAATCTAATCATTTCTTCAATAGGATATGATCTAATAACAAAGTTTCATGACAATCCATCTATAGCTTTTGGAGTTACGCTGCTTAACAACAGACACCATTACAAAACACTGTTACACAACTACGAATGCTACCAAAAGCACAGCCTTCTTGGCAAAGGTAAATTGTTCATTACAGAGAATGCTGATCAAACGGGGAAAATAAGAAAAGGAAAAACTCCCTCCTTATTTATTTGTGGGTCGCCACCATATCAAAGAAAAGAAGACAAAACAGAAAGCCAGACAAATATGCCTAAAAACACGTCAAAAACCAGCCGAACCCCTCCTCTTCTTGGAGAGTTCAAAAACACAACCTTGTTGGCAAAGGTAAATAGTTCATTGCAGACAATGCTGATCAAACCTAGAGTATACGGAATAGAAAAACTCCCTATCCTTCAATATAGTAGTCCTGTATCAGTACTAATTGTATAACTGTGTATTTATGATGTATCATAGCTTTGCATACCAGTAAAATTGAATATACAGGACCAAAGCTGCCATCCAAATCAAAGAAATAACTGCGGGGGTTTTATCCACACAATCCCATTAAACACATAAAACAGGACCTCTGAACCCGATACTGTGATCAAAGCGCATTCACCTGTAACCTACTGGCAACAAAGGGCAGAGAAAAGCACATAAAACCTCCGACTCCAAACCACTTAGCTACCTGTAATCGTTACCATGGTGATCTCTGATGCAGGGGAGTGGAGTGTGAAACCCGCACAAAGGTGTACAATCATGTACGTGTCGTTAATAATTTATGGTGTGTTATTTTCTGTTGAATGCACAGTGTGAGTTACACCCTTAAATGGAGGAACATTATTGTTGCAGTTACTGTAGTTAAGTGTGTTGTATGGATGGACTTGAAAAGTCTACAAATGGCCATTATGATAGTACAAATGAAGTCACAATTTGAGGGTGGAAAACAAAACTTATGTCTGAACACGGATGCCAACACTTTTCACTTAAACCAGGTTGTGGAAAGGTCTGAAAACCCAACAGTAAAAATGGAATATGAAGCTTTGTGGCTATATAATAGTAAAATAATGTCACAATTCAGTTTGAAAGAACAGTTTGTACACTACAGTTTTATTGCTTCAGAACCTTTACACTCTATAACCGGGTTCAGAATCTTAAGGATGTCTTTGCAAAAGTCTAAGAGACAAGATTTTTCAACACACACCTGAGTAAAATTACCCTCACAAGTACCTGCAAGGTTAGTCATTGTTCTCTTGTTTACTGGAATAACAACAGAGACACTGAAAAAGGACACTCGGGCACAACAATAGCAGGACAAAGAACCTACTCAAGTGGACATATCTAAACACAATGGCAGCAAAAAGCAATCTAGAGGTCCAAACCCAAGTTGAGTAGGCTGTGTTGGACTGTGTGTTTCTATGTGAAAATCATTGTTACAATAGTCAGACCAGGCACACACAGGTACAATGAACACCTGTGCACCTATTGTTTCAACAGGTAGGACAGGTAAACACAGGTAAGGCACCTGTAAGAGAACCAACGTCAAACCTGTCATACTTTGAACCAAGGCAGAAAGCAAGGAATGGAAGCTAACAACACACAACGCTTCTGTTGGTTAACTCATGTTCTATATGTTAACATATAATATAAATGGATGCAATGGACTAGATGTAGCTCATAAGTCATACTGTAAATGCAGAAATGTTCGCAGGGATTTTATTTCGCGGCAGGGAGAAAATCTAGTTTTTGGCAGTGGTTTAGAGTTCGTGTTTGGAAAAATAGTAGCGCTATACAGTCACACAATAGAACAGCTTTTCACAGTGGCTTTAAGTGTGTGGTAAAGAGTTCACAGCGAACATAAAACCACTGCGAACATTTCCGCATTTACAGTATTATCAAGTTGTAATCATTAATGTTTTATAGTGCATGTCCACTGCATACCAAACTATGTACACCTCGCACACTTCCATCATAAAGACTGAACCAACACCTCCAACTTCTGACTGAAGCGATGTAATTGTTATATTCCCCTTCCAGTGGGAAGGGGGATATACTGTTTTTGCTTGCCTGTTCTTCTTCTTCTTCTTTCTTCTTCTTTCTTCTTCTTCTTCTGCCAAAAACCAAGTAGATGTGCGGTGGTAGCTCTACTAATGGTATTGCAGCAAGTTATATGTACCTTATGTTACAATGTACGGATGTTATATTTGAGATGTTGGTACCTATAGGAAAGGTGAATACACCTGACAATAAATTATGCTAATGAGGACATCATTTGCATAATTTATGCAAAAACTTGTATTGCGTTTACAGTAAAAGCTGCAGATGTCATATTTGAGATGTAGATAAATTTAGGAAAGGTAAACACACCTGACCATGAATTATGCTAATGAGGACCTCATTTGCATAATTTATACAGAAACTTGTATTTCCCTTACCGTAAAAGCTACAGATGTCATATTTGAGATGTAGGTATCTGTAGGAAAGGTGAACTCACCTGGACATAAATTATGCTAATAAGGACCTCATTTGCATAATTTATGCAAAAACTTGTATTGCGTTTACAGTAAAAGCTGCAGATGCCATATTTGAGAAGTAGATAAATTTAGGAAAGGTAAACATACCTGGCCATGAATTATGCTAATGAGGACCTCATTTGCATAATTTATGCAGAAACTTGTATTGCGTTTACAGTAAAAGCTGTAGATTTCATATTTGAGATGTAGATAAATTTAGGAAAGGTAAACACACCTGACCATGAATTATGCTAATGAGGATCTCATTTGCATAATTTATGCAGAAACTTGTATTTCCCTTACCGTAAAAGCTACAGATGCCATATTTGAGATGTAGGTATATTTAGGAAAGGTGAACACACCTGGACATAAATTATGCTAATGAGGACCTCATTTGCATAATGTATGTATATCCCTTACCGTAAAGACTACGGATGGCATATTTCAGATGTAGGTACCTTAAAGACAGGTGAACACACCTGTACATCAATTATGCTAATGCGGACCTCATTTGCATAATGTATGTATATCCCTTACCGTAAAGACTACGGATGGCATATTTCAGATGTAGGTACCTTTAGGAGAGGTGAACACACCTGTACATAAATTATGCTAATGCGGACCTCACTTGCATAATTTATGCATAAACTTGTTTTTCCCTTACTGTAAAGGCTACGGATGAGATGCAGGTACCTTTAGGAAAGGTCAGAAAACCTGGCCATAAATTATGCTAATGAGTGCATTATGCATAATTTATGCATATCCCTAACCATAAAAGCTACGGATGTCATATTTGAGATGTAGGTACCTTTAGGACAGGCCGAACACACCTGGCCATAAATTATGCTAATGCCGACCTACTTTGCATAATTTATGCAGAAACTTCGTCATATCCTTACAGTCAATGCTAAGGATGTCATATTTGAGGTGTAGGTAATGGGAGGGGAATATTCTGCATTTTCCCGAAAATGTTGCCATTCTAGTTTTATGGAGTTTTTGGTTCCAAATCGAAAGAGAAAATTCATTTCCTGTCTGCTAAACCTACTGTACAACCACAAAAGTAGGATAGTCGACACCCACACACTTCCGTCACAAAACAAAGACCAAAAAGTCCACTATAAGACTGAAAACAACTATCACTTCTTTCACAGTGAATCCCAACAATTCTTTTTACAAAGAGGGAGAAGCAAATGTACAGAAAAACAGAACGAGATATCAGCAGTTAAGTTTACCCTCCCATTTCCACAGGAAGGAGAAGCAAAATTTATGTACATAAAATCAGGAAAACAGAACTGTAGGCACCCCAGCATTTTAACACTCCCATTTCCACAGGATGTATCAATGTCAGTTCAGACAAAGTTCAAAGGAAACCTACACCACATCAAACTTAACTACACCATGTTTCTCTTGTTTTCTCTGGATCTAAAGCTGGACTTCTTCTGTACTTAAAATATAAGAAACAACATTGCTACATGCAATGAATAAAATCTATTTGCAGCTCGATAATCAAATCTATTTTCAGCTCAAGTCTTTAAGAATTCAAACTACAAATTCCAATTAAAACAACAGCCACATATAGATCACACATACCAACACATTGTACTTAAAACCTATCTAGAAGGCACATGTCTCCAGCTGTCTCAGGACCGAAAAATGCTCTTACTTAAAACGTACAATACATAAAACGACATGGATACGGGAACTAAGTATCCACATATAGATTCTTAACAAAAATCAACAGTTCACATTCGAACAATGGTCAACCACCTGTGGGCTAGTGTTGTACTTAACCCAGTCTAGAAAACAAACCTCCACGGCTACATACAACAACACTGATACATGAACTAAGTACTGCATGATTCTATATAGTCTTCACAAAAACCAACACATCACATTTGAACAATAGTCAAATGTGAAGATATTACAGATATATTCACTTTATCTCCACAGTAGCAAAATTTCAGGGTGTTTGGAAAATGGACATTTTCACTGAACTTCATGGTGGCGCCAAGTGATTTACAGAACGGATGTGTGACTTAGGAATCATATATAATAGCAACAGGTTTTTCACGTTTATGGTAAGTTCACGGTACAGAGGTGACCATGAAAACAGTGAACATAAAGTTACAGTCACTGTGAAAGAATTACAGTACCTGTTGCTGGAGTTAAAACCCAGCCTATAAAACACACCACCCGACTACCTACCAAAGATATACCCCGGCTCCATGCTGCCACCTGTAGAGCTCATGTTACACTGAGTGGTTCAAGGTGCACGGACCGTGTCCCCTCACCTGTTCGTGTGCCACACCTGCGCTCAGGTGTGTGTTCTGTACACAGGTATGTACCTGCCCTTTGTTCCAGGGTTAGGTCATTGTAAGGATGGTGGCCTGTCAAAAGGCATCAGCGCGTAAGGGACCGGCCCAGAGAGAGGGCGGGGGATTTGAATATGAATGAGAGATCAGCTGGGCCAGATCAGGTCAACTACTCGGTTCAGGAAAATTTCACTTAGATTCTGAAGGTAGAAATAAAAGAGTTTACCGTAGTTCTATTTCTATTATGTGTGTTTAATTTGAAGATAAAGGCCAATTGATATGGGTAGGGGACACAATAACATGTATATTACCCTTTTTTTCTAAACCTTTCCAAAGAAAAGAAGTAGCCCTTTTTCTAAATATCCATATACTTATAACATATACTGGTCGTGTTGAAAGGATTGATACAAAAAATGTAACAACATACTCAATATAAGCTGAAATGAATACCTAAAAACAACATGATAGCAACAGCTATAAATAGTATAATGTTGATATATTGAAAAAGTTAGCTTGTTATCCATTCAGGATAACTTTAATTTAACATAAGGTATGGACTGTATCCCTTCCCAGGAGCTTGTCATATATTGTATTTCATGTTGTCAATTGCTCTCATACATGTCTGGCGGCTTCTTTCATATTTCATTGCTAACTAGTTATATGCTGGCACCTCATATTGTATTGTGCCAGCAAAAAAGATTAATGAGCATGTTTATGCAGTAATCATTATATGCATACCCCTGTAGTCAGGAGGCAGTACATGATGCAGGCTCTTGAAGTTAATATCTTTCTATCACTCTCAAACCTTTTAACCTTTAGCACACTGAAGTAGCCGTTTGGCACCCATTCTCTATTGGTTACAGAGTTAGGCAGCAGGGAGAAGGTTAAACTCACATCACACATTTCCCTGACATACAATATAGAGAATAAGTCATAAATTCTCAGACTAAAATAGGAATATTTGTCCGCTTTTGAATATCATTCAGGTCTATATCAGAACTCTAGACTGAATACAGGTCATTCTAAGCAACCAGAATATCAAAAATTCATTCATCCTAGTTTTAACATCTGCTACATACACCATCAGAAAACTCACTCTTAACTGTAACTTTTAACAAATTCACAACAGTTATACAAAAATCAGTGACATAGCTCATACAGACTTGCGTGTTTTCTACTTTCAAACACAACAATGATACAAAAGACCCATTATAGAACATCATCAACCTCCTTCTGAATAAACCCATTACAAGCTTGTATAAAACTTATTCCTATCCCTAACTTGTAACAAATTCACAACATTTATACCAAAATCAGTAAGTGACACAGCTCGTACAGACTTTCGTGTTTTGTACTTTCAAGCTTAACAACAATATCAAAGACCCATTGAACGTAACCAAACCTACTTCTGAATGAACACTGAACATATGCCACTACAGGCTTGCAAAAGAATTACTTTTACCCTTAACTTTGAACAGATTCACAACATTTACACAAAAATCAGTGACAGTCTATACAGACTTTCGTGTTCTGTACTCTCAACCCCAACAACAATATCAAAGACGTCATCAAACCTACTTCTGAATCAAACCCTCCACATCTGCTATTTCAGGCTTGCCTAAAACTTCCTCTTACCCTTAACTTTGGCCTGTTTCACGACATCTAGACCCCCAGCAGTGACAGAGTTGAACCATACTTACTTTCCAGCTCCATAACCGGCATAAACAACTCCCCGAAAACAACTCCAACCTCGGCCAGTCCTGCGGGGGTAAAAGTTCGCTCCCACAACCTTTGAACCGCCAGAATTTGTGCCTCAGCTCAGCCCTTTGTGCTAGCGAGCCCTCCACACAATAGCTCACCCCTCTCACAAAGCCTGCTATCACACAAGCTACTGTACATCCCTCCTCGGCACAGCCATTGGTGGGGACCGGGAGAGGAGAAAAGAATTTAACGAGCCGTTGCCATGGCAACGGTCCCTACGTAGGAGCCTCGGCCAACAACCCAAGGGAAAGTTTTGTGTCTTTGCGGCGCGTAAATCTTAAAGGAGGTAATCCCTTAGGTAAACATCTCTGCAGCCACGGCAAATTCAAGGGTTGATTTGAATTTTGATTATGAAAAGACTTGATGGCTGGAATAATATAACTCAGTGGTTTTGGGGTTGTCTTCTTTTTAGATTTCTTAGATAACAAGACATTTTGACACGATGCTACAGGATCTGACTTCTGGGGGTCGCTGGCCAGACCAACTGAATTTTATGGTTGTTGGACCATCAACTTAAAATTTTCATGATGCAAGATATTTTGCTAGTCCTTACCTCCGTTGTTTTGAAGGTCCAAAAAGTCCAGAAGGATTTTTTTCCAGTTAAAACCTTTTCCTTTCCTTTTGACTGGTTTCATGCTTTCCATTAATACCCTGGAAAACCCTATCACCCCAGCCCAACTGGCTCATTACAAACTTACCTACAACTAATTATAACAGTTCAGTTCATCAATTTAAACATTTCCCAGAAAATCAACTCAAAAATTGATCTATAGTCTAAGGGGAGAGTCTCTTAATGTTCAGTGACACAGTTTCAGCCTGATTCAAGTTTTCCTCTGTCTCCATCTTGACTTCTAAATTCTTACTTTAAAAATTACAAGAACCATGGAAATAACTTGATGTGGCCATAACAAAGTTACATCCAGTACAAGCCACCTGGAGTCACCTATGGCCAGGCTGTGGGATTTCATACACAGCAAAACTTCATTAAGGCCACTTGTCTAACGAGGCCAGGCTGGTAATTACAGCCAAGACAAACACACAAACCCCGATTAGCGGTTCCGGAAATCCGGAAATTCCGCGGTTGTGGGAGGAACGCCAGGAAGGGTGGACATGTGGTCGGAGGTAAACATGGCGGGGTCGCGCGAAGGTCAGCCACAGAGGTCACACAAGTCGTCGGGACTTTACCTTCTTTCTTATGATGTGATATAGAAGGGTTAGGATTAGGCACACCGATTTCTTTCCCTTGTTCTAAGACATTTTATAGTGAAAATCTAACAAGAGATCAAGATATGCTGGTGTGCTGGGAGAAAAACCTGCATCTGACTATTATGATTCACAAGGGGTCACTAAAACTGTGTGTACCAAGAAACAGACTTTCCTTCAGACTCTGTTTTCATGTTGATCTTCTAGTTCAAAATTTTTCTTTGCATCCAAGGACCAACAAATCTAGCTGTAGTCAAGCCTTTACAAATAAAGAACACTGTCAGAAAGACCCCTGGTATTTGAAGTTGGATTTGAATAAAGCGTCTTGCTTCTGCAGTGTTTTGGGAGTAAATAGGTTGTGTAGTAGAGGAAATGTCACACTGATGAGCAAAATGCGACAGCACACATCTGAATTCTACACCCATAGTTTATATGAGGTTGTGTGGAGAGTGTACCAAGATACAGCGACCACTAGACTGTTACCCAGTTTCAGAAAGTGCTGTGTATGCATGGCACAAGTTGGCTTCCAAACACAATTACTGATACAAGCCAGATACAAAACCTGGCTTTAAAGTTTTCATAAGAAATAGACATGAGAAGATCTTAATTCATAAGTCACAGCTGCAAATATCTTGTGTTCATCTCCAAATTTGGAAAAAAAGAACAGTTAACAAACTGCTTGAAATATTCATAAGGCGATGTAGAACATCTCGACTCGAGACTGGAAGGTCTCGACATAAGCAAGTAAGCGCATTAAGTAAGTAGAACATGCATACAGCTGCAAGGGTTCTAAAGAGGAATTTTTGAAGCAAAAGCATGATGGCGAAAAATAATGTATCTTTAACACTCCAAGTGTCACATATAGACTAGAGGCCTACTTCTATCAAATGTCCTTGCTTCTACTTCCCAACACTCTGATGGCCATTCCTGGCCCCCTGCCTGGGTAGTCATGGCGACCATGCTTGAGTGACAGCTGCTGTGGGAGTGAGTGACAGTTCAGCCCTCTCTCATGTCACGCTTGATGAGGCGGAAAATCAACATGATCTCTGCTGGGAAGGAGAGGAACCACTGGTGTTTAACCACCCTGCTGCCTAACCCCATAACCAGTCCATACACATCTGCTGCCAAAAGGTAGACCTTAGCAGGTTGAAGGTTAAACTTAGGCCACACCAATTTAACTTCTTGGTTAACGGATTTTTATTTTTAATTTTAGCACACAAAAAATCATGAAAACAGAAGGCTGGGGTGAAAACTTGCACCTGACCATGTTCACTCCCTGAAACTGTGTGCACCAAAGTAAAAACATTCCTCTGAGATTCTGTTTTCATGTTTTTTTTCCAATCTAGCATTTTTTTTTTTTTAGTTTTATTCCGTTAACCAAGAAAATAAATTGGTGTGGCCTTAGCACACACAAAAACTTGGAGGGGGACCACAGGTGTTTAACCTCCCTGCTGTCTAACCCCATAAATACAACTTTAGCCTCCATACCAGTCTCTCTGGGCCTTTTTTGGGGACTTATAATACACCTTTGCTGATAACTTCTTTTGTACTGGGTCGAAGGGTTACGGGCTGGCTGCACAAACGACCCAGTGCAAAGAGAAGTCATCAGCAAAAGTGTATAATAAGCCCCCCAAAAGGCCCAGAGGCCATGCAACTTTGGCGCCAAATTGTCACCTTAGCATAGCAGGCCTTCATATATTTCACATTAGAAAAAATACTGAAACTAATGATTAAATCAATGATTATAACACAATATCGAAAACGTATGCTAGCCCTTATTGTATTGTATTAGTAATTATGATGTTAGGTCTTATTCTATACTTCCACTTTGTGTTATGTTAACGAATTCTTGCCATACCTTGTACCATGTACAATTGTCGGCAAATAAAATTCTTCTTCTTCTTCTATATAGGGGTATTGATCATAGAATTCAGCAAAAAAGGGAATGATTGGCGAGGAGAGTCAGTCTGCAAATGAAACCCCCCCCTATAGGAGAATATCATCATTCTCCCTATAGCAGCCTGCGTAGTAAGTCTGGTAAGAAAAGTTGAATCTGTCACTGAAACTAAGATGACTGCCTACATGTACAACCCCAAAACTCGTCATATAAGTCCCTATGCCTGTTATACATGAAATGAATGAGTGTAACTCAGCAACACCACATTGGTGCATAACAACTGAGATGAGAGTATCAAAGGCCTAACCCAAGTAATGGAGCAGAAAATGAGGAAATGATGTTATTAACACATCATTACCACATCAGGGGGTCTGTTTATACAGAAATCTCACAAGATTTACACAAGCCCATGGCTTCTCAAGGCCTAAACGACTTAAAAACAAGTTGTTTTTTTCTTACAGAAATCTGAGATGTGACATGGAAAAGCTCCTGATCCATATACTGTAAATGCAGAAATGTTCTCGGTGGTCTTATATTCCTGGTTTTTGCAGTGAACTCTTCAGCACAAACTTAAAACCACCATGAAACTTTTTGCCTACCTATGACTGTAGCGCTACTGTTGTTTCAAATGCGAACTCAAAGCCACCACTAACACTCTTTTTCACATTTTCTTCCTACTGTGAAATAAAATCATGCAATCTTGAATGCATTTATTTAATTTACAGTATATATAGGGACTCAAAATGCCTGCAGTCTAGTTTTTTATACAATCTAATCCTATAGGACAAGCCTACTTATAAACACTTGTTTGATGTTTCATCTTATAGAATGATGAGATATTCTTCAGCCCAGAAAAGCTTTTTACAACTCTGAAGAGCTCAAAAGTTTGTAAACCCACAGACAGACCACCCACTGCTGCTGGTAATATCAGAAGTTACCATCACTATATATACAGTAGGGCGAGATTAGCGAACTCGAATGTTAACAGGACCAAGGAAATAAATTTGCACTGCTCTAAATAACCTTCTAGAAAAGGCTGGTTTTGTTTGAAGAACCCAGCTAAACACACTGCGGTAGTGACAGTTACAAGTGGCATGATACATAGAAAGAGAGGCACCAATGTTTCAATATTTATGAGGTAAATAAAGAGATGGAATCTACGAATTTAGACCATATGCACCTCTTATACAACAACTCTTTATTCAACATGCTCAAGGTGTGGCTCTCCTCAAACATGGTACTCTCTAAGCAGAGGAGTGGGTCCGGCTGTTTTTTTATGTGTTTTTAGGCGTTTTTGTCAGGCTTTCTACTTTGTTTTTTGGTCTCTCTAAACCACAGAGACAAAAAAACACATGACAAAGTAGAAAGCCCGACAAAAAAGCCTAAAAACATGTCAAAAACCAGCCGGAACCACTCCTCTGCTTGGAGAGTACAAACATGGGACCTTTGGCCAGGTACTCATTTTCATCAGTGACCGTCCTGTGAGGGATCGGAACCCAGAACCTTAAGATTCTATGTCAACTGCCCTTAACACAAGACTACCTGGCTACAAACTTTCTTCCCACCTCGTACTGTTGTACTGTTTACCGAAGCGTTAAGTGGAGTAAACATGTTGAGCTGCTTGTGTAAACAAAACCTCAGGTTAGTAAACAAAGGTGAACAGATAGCCCACCAGATAAACTACCGGCGGAAGGACATGTCAACAAACCTGACCACACTGTCTCAACATCCGGGTGTCTTCCGCACACAGATCACTTGTTTTTACTCTGTTACTGTAACACTTGTGCCTACATGTATGTTTGTACAGGTTTCCTAGTCACTAATCATGGCACAGCTACATGTACCGAATGGGAATCCTGCATTATCTCTGTAAATGATCATGGAAGACAAGAGGAAAATAAATTGTTCTTGTAAGTGTATTATCCATATAATGTCACATACATGTACTGTACAGTAATGACAACACCAGTTTTAAGATAGCGGTAAAGTGGTCACCGTGAAAACTGAGCGTAAAACCACCGCAAAAATTCCTAGAATTACAGTCTCTTTCCAAACATTATTTCCAAAAGGACTTTACTCTTGCCACAAATTTCATAGAGATGATCCCCTTACCCCTCCCCCTCCCTGCCCGGGGCACTGTCCTGACAGGAATGTCAGGTTTACAAAAATGTACAGCCGCAGAGTTCACCGACAAATCACCCGCAGCACGACGTCACCGGCAGTAAGACGTCACCGGCATGTTTCTCTGGAGGAGGATAACAACGTACCAGAGGAGACTCCTCAACTCCTAATTTAGCTCGCTGTGCAGGACAAAACTGGGGATGGTTCCACGTTGTAGCAGACAGAAATTCTTCACATAACATGGTGATCTGAGGAGGATTTATTCTCATTACATTTCCTCATAGCATCTCATTATTTATGGCAATCTTCACAATTAGTGTGCTTTGGGCTAGACTTTGTAATTATATTGAATTGAATTATACAAGTACAATTCCTCTTGCATTGTGTGTCTTTCATTAGGTTGCCCTACCTACAAGGTTCTATCCTGCTCTTCTGTGTCTTTTCCATTGTCTCAGGTTTGACACAATTTGATTTCATCTAAACATTGTTCTTTTTTAAACAACACACCACTTTTTTCCTGTCAAGAAGACAAAATGGCAACTACGAGGCATGAAAGACATCCAGGCCCATAAATAGATATTAAATATCTATTATATAAGTACAGCTTATGGCTCACCCTTTTGGATAAGCCCTTAGAAAGGTCAGAGTTTTTCCTTTTAATTGTATTAAAAGCTCTGTTGATCTTTGTTTGTAATTGTAGACTAAGAGCTTGAACAGGTGCTGTACTATCCAGGCTACAGCTGGGGTTACGCTACAGTCACAGCATCAAGGAGGGGAATGATCAAACCGAAACCGCTCTACCTGAAAAGGTTCTGGCTTAAACAAAAGGCCTTCAGTCATAAATAGTATTCGTAAATGTTAACTGTAGTTTTGCTTGCACCATCAGAACAGAAGGTCTGCCCCAGGAATACCTGCAACTTTTGAAAAAAATGCTTCATGTTGTAAAATCGCTCTATCTTCTTTCTTACAACTGTTGAGATTTGAATAACTTAAGCTCACAAGAAAAAGAAAAATAGACAACTAGATCTGATGTAAATATAGTAATAGCAGCATAGTAATCATTGACAGCTATAATGTAGTTACACTAGTTTCCAGTCTAGATCGCATGTCATCACAAACTAACTCGTTAAAGGGAGTGACCTTAATTGAAAAAACGGAATGGTGTCAGAGTGACCTTGTTGAGGAAGGTTGTTGACCTTTGACCTGTTCTAAGAGCCCGTATAAACCTTTGATCTGCAGTGTCGTCAGCTGTCAGTCAGGCTGGACCAAGTTAACTTCCTGTTTCACAGACTCATTCTCGTCTAAATTTTGCCGTGACACCTTCAAATGGTTAATAAGAACTACTAGGATGTGTAAACTTCTCAAAAATGTTTGGAAAGTTGACTTTGGTTTATGATCATTACAAATGATCTTTAAAAAGTAACATGTATGTAACCAAGCTTTTCAATATGGTATGCAATACAATCTCAAGCTTCCAGACTTAAAAAAAAGTTTTAATCAACAACCACAGATGTAGAGACTAAACAAAAGGTGTGGGAACCCACAAAATCTCTGTTTCCATTCTAGAGTAGAGTAGAGGAGAGTTTACAGTCAGGTATGAGAAACATTGAAATGGCTGAGAACCAGGTTACTGCGCTAGACCCGCCCGCCGGCATCAGTCCAGGAATGGCATGTCTGCATCAGGAGTCCTCCAGCATTGAGCTGACAGTCTCCAGACTCAAGATCTGGACTGAAACAACAGTCCCTCCCCCCTGAACGGCCCTGATCGTCCCACTGTAAACCCCCCCTCCCCCCCCCCCCTGGACTGAAAGAACAGTCCCTCCCCCCTGAATGGCCCTGATCCACCCACTGTAACCCCCCCCCCCTGGACTGGAACAACAGAACACCCCTGATATATCCCCCCACCCCCAGGAGAAAGAACAGCATCCACAACCCTTCCATGATAATATATAATCTCCCCTACAAGACCTGAAGTATTCCTACTACTCCAAATGTCTGGTGAACAACAACATTACATATTGAACAGATGGGCAGCCATGTTTCTAAACGTACGGTACCATATGCAAGCTGACAAATTTGCTGTGATGCATTGCCAAAATACAAGCACAAAACGAATTCAAAGAAAAAGATGAACATGTTATAAACCTGTTGACAAGGAATTCATCATAAACAGCTTAGAGTAAGTTCAAAATCTCTATATCGACCTGAGCAGTTTGTCATCTGTTAATTAAGGTGTGTAAAGTTCAAGCTACATGTCTATGTTTACAATAATTCCACAAGGCTATTTTACTGAAATCTGTCCCCAGAAACCTTGGAAATACCCTGTCCCCCCATACCAGTTTGTGAGTGACAGCAGACAGCCTGAGCGCCCCAGGTAACCCCTGTGTGTATACAGTACACACTCACTTTTCAATCAAGCACCTCTCCGTGCCAAACTCTCCCAAGCTTTCCCCTACTGCAACAGCTGGGACACTTCTCTAACTCATGTGTTAGCCTCAGGACTCAAGACATACAGAACAAGTCAAAAGATACAAAAACGGAAGTTCTGCTGCAGTACCAAGGTCACATACCCAAAATAAACCTTGAACTTCGGCTTCACAACACCCGCCCACATCCCAAATATCATTGTAATCCATCAAGAGGTTCTTGAGTTATGCTGACTGGAGTGCAGAAACACACACACACACAGACACACCCAAAACTATATCTCCATTTTTCATGGAGATAAAAAGGAAAACTTCTATCCCCTTAACACCACAGAACCAACACAGACAAAAACTGGGACCCTTTGTCTTCCACTGTCTCAGAAAAAGAAGTCAAACCCAATAGGTTGGAAGCTCAGAGAGTCATGCTTACTTGCTTATGTCGAGACCTTCCAGTCACGAGTCATATGCTGCTATTACACTACAGTAGAAACATGTTCTACATTATGTCTGTCTTTTTCAATTACATTTGTACTTGCAATTAGCCCAGGGGAAAGATAAACCTATTATGTTGACCTACATGGACAGTTTGTACATATGGTCAATGGTTAAAAGAAAATAGAAAACTTTCACACATATTTAACCACACTACGGTACACAGTCACCCTCCCCATCTGTGCACACTTGTGCTTGTTGTACGTGCACTTTCGGAAACAAATCTAATTTTGGATACAGCACTTGAGCGTACAAGGATTATGTACAAAAACACAATCAACGCCCCATTCACACAGCTATCATCTGAGATTGGGTCTTTCCTCACTGTATGAGGGAGCTTCAGAGATAACAATGAAAGACCTGATAACTGAAATTCCTCAGAAAACAAAAGGAGATAATACAATAAAGCACTGAAAACTGACACAAAAGACTACATCAACCCACTAAATACAGTATAGAACACACTTTCAAAATAGGAGAAAACTTCTCTATACAAAAGCATTTATTAGGACTCATATTAAGAGTATATCTAGGAACAAAAAGTGTTGAAAAGTGGTATGAAAATAAAAGGTCCCTCAACAACAACAAGAGCCCTGCACCAAAACAAACCAGGAAAGTCTCCAAGGTAATTTCTCCCTCCTTATCCAAATAAGAATGTACTGATCACATGCAACATCTTGGCACTTCCTTGAACACAACCTCGAGGCTGTCATAAACGTCTTACCTTCATCTTCAAGAAAAGTATTCATCCTCTTCCCTTGCGTCTTGAGCATGGCAGAAATGTCTTAAGAAGCAGCAGCAGAATGCTTGAGATGTCTCCGGTGATCCGGGCCGTCCTGGCTCAGTGTTGATGAGATGGAGTCAAGACTGTTGCTTGTTGGCACGGAGGGAGGGAAAGGCTTGGGTACTGAGCACAGATTCTCTAGATCCTTGTCTTTGGTGCACAGGAATAGTCTTGAAGGTTTACAGTTTAAATCTGCCCAGAGGGAGGGAGTTTATGGCTACGATGCTTCGCACAGCTTTTGGAAAACCTCCTGTATGCGTACCTCAGGTTTTCTGCACAGAAATAATCTCCAAAGACGAACGTTTACACGTAAAGTTGCATTCAGGGAGGGAGTATGGCTACGATGCCGTGCACAGCTTCCGAAAACCTGGCAGAATACTTCAGGATTTGTGCACAGAAAAAGTCTCAGCCGTTTACGCGTTAAAGCTGCCTTCAGGGAGAGAGTATCTGGCTACAATGCTTCGCAAAGTTCCGAAATTCTTGCAGAGTACCTCAGGATTTGTGCACAGAAAAAGTCTCAGCCGTTTACGCATTAAAGCTGCCTGCAGGGAGAGAGTATCTGGCTACGACGCACGGCTTCTGAAAAGCCGCCTGTACAGAATACCAGGTTTTGGGCACAAGGCTGGCTCAAAAGATGAAGGATTAAACTTAAAACCACCCGGAGGCTAAACAGATCGCTTTGCTCCCCCGCACGACTTCTGTACAGCTTCTAGCCGCGCGTTCCAGGATCCAGATAGTTAAAATGGTCCCAAGGCCTGAGGGTTTCACAACGCTCACTCAAACCTGGATCCAGCTAGTTAAAATGGTCCCAAGGCCTGAGGGTTTCACAACGAGCGTTCGAGGATCCAGCTAGTTAAAATGGTCCCCAAGGCCTGAGGGTTTCACAACGAGCGTTCGAGGATCCAGCTAGTTAAAATGGTCCCCAAGGCCTGAGGGTTTCACAACGAGCGTTCGAGGATCCAGCTAGTTAAAATGGTCCCAAGGCCTGAGGGTTTCACAACCTTCACTCAAACCTGTCTCGAAGGCAGACTCAACAAAGCCGGGTCCCAATCGTGCACTCCAGATCTGCTGGGGAGATGTCGGAGCACTGAGGGAGCTCTGCAAGATACACCGTTCCTTAAAGAGGCCAGGAGGAATTCAGCTTGTCTTAAGAAGCCTTCCGTTACACTAACCAGTTGCAGGTTTCTTTAAGATCTGTGTGCGTTCGGCTCTGACTTCTTAAAGGGAGTCGGCAGATCTTATATCTTTCTCAAGACAAGTTTGACAGGTCAGAGAAAAGACTAGCAGCTGGACAAATAAGAAAATCCAGGTTAACAAAATCTCCTTATCGGAAATTTCTTCCGAGATGTTAAGCAGTTGGAAATGTTCCTGGAGATCTTAAGCAGTTGAAGATGTTCCTGGCAGTCTGAAGACGTCTTGGTTAAACATCTTGAGGAGGAATCTGATCTTGAGACATGTTAGTTGCAGCAGCTGTCCATCTCCAAGTGGTGACAACTCTGTAAGACGTGATTTGTATGACACATCCTGGATCAAGCCCTTCTTTAAGACTGTCTTAATTCCACTTAAGGAAGAGCCCACCACTGACAAGACGTCTTGACCCCAGATGGCTCACCGTGCGGATGGATGAGGTCCTTCCTGCCCGGAATCTGGGGGAAGAAAGCTTCCGGAATGTCTTCAAGATTTCTAATAAAGCACAAGTTGTCTCATCCTGGTACGAGAAACAGCTTGGGAAGATCTGGTGATGGAAGAAGATCGGAAATCCAAACAAGTTAGCTGGGAAAGTCACTTCCAAACTTCTGTCAGGAACTTTTGAGCAGAAAACACTTTCGAAATAGCTTCCCAGTGCGACAAACTTCAGAAGATCCGGTGACTGATGAAAATCTGATGAAAATCTACGATCCAAACAAGTCAGCTGGGAAACTCACTACCAAACTTCTGTCAGGAACTTTGGAGCAGAAAACCCTGTCGAAATATCTTCCCAGTGCGACAAACGATTTCGGAATATCCGGTGACTGACGAGAATCTACGATCCAAACAAATCTGCTGGGAAAGTCACTCCTAAAATCCGTCAGGAACTTCAGGAAAGCAATTCAACTCTTCTGGAAAATCATCGGGATAGACGAAGATCTACAATCCAAACATGTCTGCTGGGAAAGTCACTCCTGAAACATCATCATAGCATGGCAAACTGCTTCTAAACTTCCGGTGATGCAACTGACAGAAATGTGACGGGGTTGTCACTTCCGAAATTCCATCAGGAACTTAAGAACAGCAAACTCTTCTGAAATATTGTCCTAGTAAGACAGATAGTTTTTGAATATCCGGTGATCCGGGATCCTGACGCAAAAACACGGAATCTGTTGGGAATGCGACTTCCGGAATTTGTCAGAAATGAAAGTAAACTTTACGGAAAAGTCCCCCTGTATGACGGCTGGTGTTGGAAGACTGCTGCTCCCCTCGACACTAACAAAAAGGGAGACACCCGCCCACCTCTGCCAAAAGTCTGGGACTCGCGGAGTATTCACGGAATTCCTTTTCGGAAGAACCTCCTAGCTATCAATCCATCAGGGCTCGAGTCTTGTGGCGTTTCTTAAGGAAGACGCATTGGAACGATAAGGAGCTGAGACGAGCTGAACCAGGTGTGCTGAGAACAGGTGAGATCAGCTGGGAACCACAACACAGGCCACACCCCCGGGACAGGCCATTAGCACTGCAGGGGTGGGGTGGGGAGGTTTCTATATTATGATCACACTTTGCAACTTACAGAACGGTTGTAGAAGCTTGCACCAAATCTAAGACACAAACATTTAGAAATGAAATAACTCTCATGTCTCAAAAGGTTGTAGTTTGAATAAACAAAGGAAAAGTGGAAAAAGCAGAAGTATAACAACACCCAAGTTTTCCCCCCTCGGGCAATGTGCCGACCCGTGAGGTAATTTTGTGGAAGCCCATTACGTGAGCTATGACGACAGTCCACCCACCCAAGTGAGAAAAGTGGCATTACTGGCGATGAATGGGCGTTAAACACCCCGACATGACGTCACCCGATACACATCAGCCATCATGGCTACGGAAAACAGCCTTAATCACCTAGTTAATATTCAGACAACCTTTTGTTACGAATAAGAGTTGTACTTCTGGCCGTGGGAAAGAAAAGAACAGTTTGTAACATAAACAGGATGCACGTGTGTATCCATTCTTTGTGCAAGAAGCTTCAAACATGTTAACAATTATTCATATACAACAATGCTGAAAAGTATGTTACAACATTTTGACTATACAAAAACACATCAAAGACTTTTGACAATATGTTACATTTTGAGTACAAAGACCTGAAAATCTTTCTGCATGCGAAGGAAAGCTCTTCATTGAAACCTCTAAACTTACAAACTCAAAGGAACAAAAACAACCCTTTGAAAATAGTTTATTTTCCCATGGAAGCCCAGCATAGCACTAAATCTACAAAACCATGGAGGGCCAAAGAGCATAACCAAAACATTGTTTAGTTTTCACTATTCAAGCAAAGAAATTCTTTCCTATTTCTGGCAAAACCACTAAACTTAGAAACTCAGAGAAACAACAGCGCTTCTTTGAAAATAGTTTATTTTCTTTCGGCAGCCAAGCAGATCACAAAATGTACAAAGAAAGACATTGATGGTCAGAGAGTGAAACCAACAATAAAGAAGGAAACGTAGCTGGGTGCCATTTAAAGTCACAGGTTGTTTTTCTTCTCTTACCAGGATAACATGTAATTATTCTCTGAGGAATTCTGTGTAATTAACCTGACTAATCCAAGAAAACAAATAACATTGTGAGAATTCCCACACCTGTAAGAAAGGGAAATCACCTGTGTTATTGGCTGTGTTGAGTTCAAAAAGAGAATTTCTTGTTTATTGACTTTTGATGTTGTTCTTTTACAGGTTCAGCTCCTTTGTAGACAAGGCTGCCCAAAAGACAAACACTATGATTAAAGGACTAGTCTGCGAGTTCAAAACTTGTTACAGTTTCCCCATTGCACACTGGGGTATAAAAGTATCCCCTCTGGCTTGACTTTATAGAGCTTATTTGTACCCAATGTCCTATCTGTAACATGGTAATTCTATTTGTTTACTAAGTGAAGTTTTCAACCTAAGTACGTAATTCAGCACCCTTCACTCAAAAAAGTAGGTTCCCCAAGTTCCCCTATGCCAGCCTCATGTACATGTAATCCACCTCATGCTGTGCCAACACACCCCCTACAGAGCCCCAGCTGTGTAATGGACATTCCCTAGTCTATAAACTCATCACCCCTACAGACCCCTGCTGTGTAATGTACATTCCCTAGTCTATAAACTCATCACCCCACAGACCCCATGCTGAGTAATGGACAGTCCCCAGTCTATTAACCCATCACAGCTCATTACCCAACACTATCTGGTGATTAGCCTGGGCTCCAGGGACTGTTAGAATGATAATTAGAACTGTCACTCTCTGTTGTTAGCACACCCATGCCACAGGCTCTCACACAGGCATACTACAATGAGTTGACAAAAAATTACAAAAAATTAAGGGTCTTCTTGGGACAAACCTGTATCTTTGTAATGTATCTACTATAGTCTTATCAAGACCCAGCCACCTACAAAATATGAAGACAATCCATCCAGGCATTCTCGAGTTATCGTGATGACAGACAGACAGACATACATACACACACACGAACGCTGTGCAAAACATAACCTTCACTGCAGAGGTAAAAAAAAGGCACAATCACAACAAATGTGACAGTTCCTTGCAGGCTAACAGCACCACAATTACACCAGTTCTTCCGTATAGAAGTCCTGTCTCTGTTATTAACACATCCATGCCCACAGGCAGACAACAGTTAATACTGTAATGATGGGGGTGAAGCCATTATACAGGATGTTGTGACACTAGTGAGGTAAGACCAGTTATTACAGCATTACTGCCATGAGTGGTGACAGGTGTCGCCCCTGGAGGGGTCCTGGTGCTGTTATTGGAGACAACACTAGCACAGGAGGGGTGTAGTTGTAGTTACTGCTGTTACACCTTTGGCCACGTCAAGTTGATTTCATGGTTCTTGGTTTTATATAACCTGACATCTATAAAAAAAGTATTAATACATATGGAAGTCACATATACCATACAGTAAAAACTAAGCCTAGGGACCCAGAATCTACTCACTTCTTTGTATGGCCACAACCTTCCTAAGTACCAAATATCGCAACAATTCATCAATGCCTCCCAGCTCCTTGACTTATGTTGTTCAACTGCAAGGAAACTATAATTGTAAAAGGCAGAACCATCTTATCAAAGGTACGAAAAAGACACTGTAAAAAGCGGAGCAAAGCAAGCTCTTTCAAGCAAACACTGTGACACTTCCCTCTCTTTTTATGTTGTGATCTTCCAACACGCGTCTCTTGAAGTTGAGAAAAGGGGTCAGCACTAACTTAAAGATGTTTGAGAAGCCGGGAAGCTCAGAGCCGCATGCCCGACATTCCACCAGCATTCCTGGCTTCAGAACAAGCAAACTTGTGCGTGTTCTGTACCATATCGGTCACGTATGGCAGCCTGCTCGCTAATTAAACTGTACACACGGAAAATAGCAGGGCTCAGGGGGTCACAGGAAAACATCACCACGTTCAACAACACCGAGCTGCCAGACTGGCCTGAGATGTAGTCAGACGGACACATGTCCTTTTATGTAGGTACAGGGAGACTTGTGTTATACCAGTCATTGCCGAGCTAAGGCTGCAGATATGTTTTTAACACTCCTGACTGCGGAGATATTTGGGAGCAGTGACGATTTGTTCCCTGGTGTTTTAGAGTAAGAATTCAACAGGAGGACACAATGAAAACAGAGGGCTGGGAGGTACATGTAAACTTGTACAACATTATTCACTCCCTGAAACTGTGTGTACCAAGGTACAGACTTTCCCTCACACTTTGTTTTTGTGCGGAGCTTCTAGTTCAGTATCATTCTTTAACAAATTTAAGTCCAAAAACCACCCAACCAAATCAAATGTTGACAGCTAATAGTTTTCTTCTGACATTAAACAGCCTCATTACCCTACACATTGGGTACCTGCCTGTGGCACTGGCTGCAAATACACCTGATATTATTATTATTAAAATTTGGACAAAATCCTTAAAGAAATGATTTTCTGACATGATAGATCAACTTTTAATCATTTCCACCTTGGAATCCACCATCTTCTCCCTGCCAAGAACGCTGGAATTATCACAATGTTTGCCTGACACGAAGGGGAAAATTCTGTCAAACATTGGACCCCGGCAGACGCCCTGCGCCCATAATTTCACTGCTGGTTCTGACAGCAATGTCAAGTTCGTGCCTGTTTCTCATCAGGTTGGACACGGGTTCGATTCCGCTTGCGGTTTGATTAATTTTGTTGTGATGGAATGTCGGGAGTGTTTTCTGCTCTACCAAACATGAAAGGGTTGTTGCTGGTAAAAGGAACTTTACTTATTAGGTTTTTAAGAATCCAGTCTTTCTTAGAAACTTGTTGTCATCAAGTACAGTAGGGGACTTTTCTTCAGATAGTTTGGAGAACTGAACGATGTTTGCAGCTGGATGTACATGTAGAAAAGCAGTGCCTTTGCAGCTGGTGTTTTATCATGAAAGGTAGTTAGTTGGACAGGTCTTCTTTATCATAAGCTCTGTGATGTCAAACAGGGTTACTACCAGCCAAAGCTACCACTACAATGAAATCCACAGTAGGTAAGAAGATCCTAAACCATCAACCAACATGTTTTAATACTGATCTACCGTAAAATTCCTATTTACGTACGCACCCCTCCTAACGTACGCACCCCTGATTTGGGGACGATTGCGGGCCTGACTCAGTGAGTTGAAACGTTCAGGGGAAAAACCCTCCTAACATACGCACCCCCTCTCCAGCATTTCGGTGGATAGTTAAGAGGTTGACATGAATGATCATCCTTCCGATGATGTTTACCGACTTAAAAGGTTACTGAGAAAATGTTTCTGGGTAGAAAATATGCTTCATTTGCATGAAGATGTACCGTACACTCGTGCTGATATGGGATTTTTTCGAGGAAGAACCCCTCCTAACGTACGCACCCCGACTTTGGCGTCAGCCTGGAGCACCTGCTTGCAACTTGAAAAGTTTAAAAAGTGCGTACCTAAATAGGGATTTTACGGTATTTTTCTGTCTGTAAGATGGGTAGACAATCGGAACAACAGTTCATCCATGGATCCTAAAGTTATGTTGTTCAACTATAAACATACAATTTAGCACAAAACCAAAAGGAAAGCCTTCTTAGTGAAGATACTAATGCATTATAAACTGCTATAAGGGCTGACTTTCTATCTCTGATACCGTTATTCCTATTTCTCAAACAGAATGATCTACATGAATTGTTTGTGAGTGTAGTCAACATGAACAGATAACAGAAACTTGCCAAGACTCCTGCACACCTTACCTGGACTACAGGGGGACTCGGGCGATGACATGAAAACATCATCATCGGGTTCAACAACAATCACCTCCCTCTTTCCCTCCCTCTCTCCACTCTTCTCTTCCCTCTCTCCATTTTCCCTACACACAGGCAAGATGGGTGACGACTTCACGAGACAGCGCGGTCGCCTCTTACGGCACAGCCTCTTTCCTAAAGACGCCATCGCACCTCTCAAGACTCCTCAGTTACTTTAAGTGTTCCTTCCGAGCTCCCAGTAAACGTCTCGCCCCACCCAAGCCCTTAAATCATTTCTAAGACGGCCGCCCCTGTCTTAAAGTGTGTCGAAGTGAGCACTAAATATTTCCACGTTAGTGTGTGGAGTCCAGACATAGCGGGAAACACACACACATACCCGACTGTTACATGTACAGTCAGCACATATTGTATACACCGTGTCACAGGCCGGGAAAGGGTGGGATGTTTGGACTGGAGAAACCTTCAAAAGGACTAAGATAACTTTAAAGTTTAACTTAGAGAGAAACAGCAGGACTGGAGTTTGTGACAAGTGACCGGTCCTGCCAGGCTTCAAGTCAGATCATTATACAAGTGTGTATCAGGTTGGGAAGGCGGCCAAGGATTGTTGTTTGGGCTGTTATGAACTCGTAGGATCCTTGAAAAGGCTTTGATAACAACTTTAAAGTTAGAGAAAAACGGAGGGGGCTACAGTTTGTGACAAATGATTAGTTTGCTTCTTTGTATCATGTTGGGATGGCAGCCAAGGGTTGTTGTTTGGGCCGTTATGAACTTAATTGTAGGATCCTTGAAAAAAACTTCGATAACAATTTTCAAGTTAGCAAACTTTGGCAACGACTACAGTTGGTGAAAAAACTCAGTCTGCCACAATCAATCAGGTTGGGATGGCAGTCAAGCAAGGATCACTGTTTGGGCTGTTATGAACTTGTAGGATCCTTGAAAATGACTAAGATAACAATTTCTACGTTAGCAAACTTTGGCGAGGAGTACAGTTTGTGACAAATGATCAGTCTTGACAGGCTGCAAGTCTGATCCATATGTACATCATGTTAGGACAGCAGGGAAGGATTGTTGCTTGGGCTGTTATAAACTTGTCATATCCTTAGAAATAACTACGATAACAAAAGCTAGTTATTAGGGGGATAACAGCATGTGACAAACTCAGTCCTAACAAATTTTTAAGCAAAAAAAAAGTTGTTATGCAAGTGAAATATAAATAAATGAAATGAAATATAACGTGTTATGGAAAACTATCCTCAAAAATGTCTACGATAACAACTGAGTTAAAACTATAAAAGAGAAACGGCACCATCTGCCAAGTCAAGAGTCAAACCCTAAACATGTTGACAAACTACCTCACAACTCTTGCCAAGTATAGACTGTTTAGACCCTTTTGACCTCATATAGATTCCTTCTAAAGGCTAGGATAAGATTGTTGATAAGAAGAGGATGGGAGAATTCCACTGAATTTCAGTCTTGCAGAGTTTGAAGTTAACTTTATTTTAACTACAATCATGCACAATCAAGGAGCATCACTGGTAAAAAAGTAGACAATTTGGAAAACAAGGAAAGAAAAACAAACAGAGAAAACACAAAAATGGAAAGAAACCTAAGAACTAACAAAAAAGGGACTAAAAGCATCAAAATTCCGAAAAGGTTCAAGTGAAAAAGTGTTAATTTACTGTGATCAATATTCAATAAGAGGATGTAATTACACACTGGGCTGCTAGGGGGCATGACTGCACAGTCACGTCCACACGAGGAAGCGTAAACAGGCTTATCTCTGTGCGGTCCATGGGCGCTACTAGGAAGGACTTCCTGCCTGGGGGCAGAGATTAGTAAGAAATCAGGTGCAATTTCTTTTTATTGGGCTCAGATTCTTAAAAACAAACCTTGGTTTCTGCATAAAACCATTAAAATGGATCCAACATATATGCATATAGCAAGGTCTCAGATCAAGTCAAAACCTGTCTTATTCAGACCATTGATGCAGTAATAAAAATGAAACGCAGCCATTTTACACATGACAATAGAAATCACAAGCAAAAAAAAAATTGAGGAAATCACTGTATATCCCTAAAACAGCACTACTTTTTTTCAAACTCAGAATCACACTTTTCTTGTAACTACAGCCCCCAGTCTACCATACCCTACATTCTACTACTAGCAGTTCTAGAATCTTGACCAGAAAATTTGAATTAAGGACTCCCAGCAAACATACATAACAGACAACCCTCACACACTCATACTCTGTAACCAAAAAGCACAAAACTTACTTGTTGCCATGGTAACGATCCTTGACAGACCCAAACTGTGACATCTAGAGATTCTACAGTAACAGCAACACCACTACATGTATCAAGCTAAGGAACTGTGGGCTAGTCCATTCTACATGCAGGGGAGGGGTGTCACAGTTGCAACTTCTCCCGTTGTACTGTCCACAAACAAACAAAGAAACAAACTGAAGGCACCCAAAACATAACCTTCCTGATGGTAGCAAAGAGAAAAGAATAGGGAAACCGTCTGTCATACATTCAACCAAATCTAATTAAGTTCAAACCACTGCATTTCTGCATTTGCGGTAATGTTTCACTTCTCCATTGAACTCTGGGCCTGGCAAATCTTTATCATTCTTTTCCATCTTTAGTTTTGACACAATACATGTATATACTGTATGGATATTTGGCTTTTAACTTTGTTTCAAAAACGTTCAGATTTGGCCCCAAATTGAATAACTTAAAGTCTTCTACTTTAGTCTTCATAAGGAAATCCATTCATACAGAAAGTGTGTTCCATGTAGTTGATGAACAGATTATGATATAATCTCCATCTAGATCTTTTGGTGGCAACATGGTAACTACAGCCAAGGAGGTTAAAATCTAACCCTGGCTAATTTGTTTAGAGATTAGCCAGACACTAGATTTAAGTCAAGTCAAGTATCACTACTGCCAACTGTCTGTCACAAACAGGCTCTTTAATATTAGGCCTAACTTCCCTGTTCTATTGACCCTTGGGGACCTATAGAGACCCAGGCCAACATCCATCTAATTAATATACACTGCAACTCTGTTGTACAGAGGACAGTCTGTGTGACAGAAAGGTACAAGTCAGTATAAGTCACTGTCAGCCATCCTGTCACAAACAGGTTCACACTACCCCTCACTCCCCTGCACCAGTGACCCATGGAGACCAGGGCAGGGCAACACACATTCATCAAGTGGGCCCAAACTAGAACAGCATGGGGTCCAGCCTGGTATCATCCCTGGTGCCCAGCATATCAGTTCTGCATTTTACTGTCCCTAAAGCATTGGCTTTTTTTCTAACAGCCAACCTTTCTGGTGTCCTTTCTGGTAAAGGTAGAGCATAGAACAGAAACAGGGTGACACTCAGGATGCCTTTCTGGAACCAGTTACAAACTTAACTGAGAAAGCAACATGAAATTAATGAGTTTGAAGATGTCATCCACAAAATAAAACGTATGTCATCTCACCTTTCTGGACTGTATATAGAAACTAGACTTTTCTTCAAGTCTTTCCACAGTAGAAATACTGATTTTTTATTCATGATCAGCTGCACCTGACTAGATGTTTACATCAAGTTACAAAAAAGTTAACTTGAACATGTCCAACTTCTGACAGAACAGACATCAGGGAATGTTTCTTGACCTTGACCTAAAGCGGCAAATCCCACAAAATTAAGAAACATCCTAGATACTTGCCATGACCTTGGTGCAACCCTTCTCAAGGTCATGTTAATTGGTACCTGTTGAACATGCCACACAGAAGACAAGTTTGGCCTCTTTGTCAGACACTGTCCTTCACAGTCAGGCCTCACAAATGGAATACGTTGTTTCACATATCTACTCAACTTTCAAAAGTTTAACTAAATTTACCTAACATTGTACAAAAACTGTATTCCAATTCCAATGAGAATTTTAAAAATACATGATTTGGAAAATCCTTGCAGTTGTGTATCATAATGGTACTAGACAGTACACAATATGGCAATTCAATTATCAGTTCTTTGACTTCTTCTGACGGCTTCCATGCAGAATTCATGTGAAAAAATGTAATTTTTATATATAATTGTGCTTTTTATTTCCGAACTAAATCTCTGTTTTAAAGCAGACCTCAAAACTACAAAAAATTTATAAAAGTTGAGACACAACTGATATAAATATTTTCATAAGATCCCACAATAAAAGCCCCTCACAACATACGTAGAGCAAATATTAACAGTTTGTTAAACATATTTATACTTGAGCTGAACCTAAGTGCTGTACAGAGCAGATTCCTGTCATGCTAGAGTTAAGCAGATGGAGTGTTGGAGAGTTCTCTGCTTGAGTACCGGCCAGTTCAAGTGCGTTGTACAAATGAGGGTGGAAAAATGGTTTGACCTTGGGTGAAGTATTCTGGGGTTTGTCCTGCTGAGGCCAGAGGAAATCATTAACTTGTTTCTTGGAATGTTTGATCACTATTTGTGATGGTGACTATCTCACTCTAACTTGTGTTTGTGCTGTCTGGGTAGACAGAAAATGGAGTTCTCTTTCAAACTTGTGAAGAATTCAAAGAGAAAGCTACTCTACTCTTGTGCTTCTGCTATCTGTGATAGGAAATTTAGTCCCCTTTGGAACTTGTGGAGAAGAGAAAGTTATCAACCTGTTTCTTGGAATGTTTGATCATTATGAAGACTAAGCCCAGAGAAACCTGTCACAGACTTTAATGAAATTTTCAAGTTTTAGTTCAGAAGAAAAGTACAAAAGCAATTCTCAAGAGCACAAATCTTTACCTTACTTTACGATGGTCAAGACTCCTTGAATCACTTCCGATATGTTTCTATTTGTTTTGTGATCTAGATTTGATAAAACGCAATCCAACCACCAAATGTTAGAGATGTCATTACTTTATCTTTAGTAAAATGCCTTTTAACTTAATCAAAGTTATCTTATTTTGTCTCCTGAAGCTCTGTTTAAAAACATACTGACTCTGTGTGGTCTTGAACAAGTCTTCTTAGTTGAAGAAGTTTCTAAGGAGTTAAAATGCCTGGAGACATCTTTATCTTACAGACACAACTTATGAAACATGGATTCAATTACCCGACAATCACACAATCACAGATGGTAACAGATAAACTATTAGTACAGAAACCACGAGGAAAAATTCAGAGACTTACGTCCGAAAGTTGGCGGTTGCTGGGGCTCGTTATTGTTGTCGTGGTCGTAACCATCTGGCGGGAAAACCTCGTCTTCCCATGATTCCTCGTCCTGATGTCCGTCGGACGCGTTGTTGTCCATCTCGTGATCTGACGAATCGTAGCTGTCGGAGGTGAAGTCGTCAGAATCGTCCGTCATTAGCTCGTCGTTCAGAGCCTCGACTTTCAGTTGTACCGCGCCGATCGCGGTCCCGGCAGCGTTCGTCACCTCGCACGTGTACTCTCCCACGTCGGGTACGTCCACGTTGTTTACCGCTAAACACGTTCTATCGTCCTTCTCGATGATGGCGAATTTCTGCCCAGCGTTGAGGGGTCTGTCGTCCCGAGTCCACTTGACCTGAGGTTTGGGGCTCCCGTTGAAGATGACCCAGAGTTCTGCCGTGTCCCCGACTTCCGCTGAGACAAAGTCAAGGTGCTCCAACTTCGGCAAGACTGGAAGGAAAGTAAAAGAGAAACATTAAAAAATACAAAAAGTACTATCTCGGCTTGAAGCTTAAGACAGTTAATATGAGCTGCTATGAAAGGAACAATTGTACGCATTCGGTATCACTGGACAAAGTAAAAATCTTTAATACAGAGTTAGACTTCTCTGCAAGGGAAGTGAAAGAAGCAATGCACATCAGTACAGACAGTGGTTATGCTGGCTATACAGAAAGTTCAAATGTATGGAGAAATACAACTGCTTTTTCTAATACATGTGTAGCTACAATGAACAGCTTAACAAATAACAACCTCACCCTTTAGAGAAGCATGCAAGTCAAGTGAGCAACAACGGCCAGGATGGGAACCCCCAACTGTCCAGTCCAGAGGGAGGGTAACTTACCGCAGGCAACACTACAGTGAAAAAAACTGTTTGTTTACCAAACAGTCGCTATCTTAGTTTCCTCACGTTATCTTCAGTACTTCAGTTCCAGACAGACGTGTTTACCTCACAGACATTAACACTGCCGAGGGAAAACTGCAACCTCAGCATTTACAAAACTGTCTTCAAAAAGTGTGCGGAACTTTTCTTTCATATTTCAGTAAGAAATTGGATTCAGTCGGAATCCCAATGACAAGCTGTTTGGTAGGTCTAACCTTGTCTTTATGGTGACAAATTACAGCAATTTGTTTGTTGTCCACTTATTTTACTGCTACTATTTTTGTAACACTAAGAAACGAATAAACCCAGTAATACAAACTTAGACAAACTTTGATCTAGGAAATATTGGATGGAGTGTGTCAAGAAGGACATTGAAGTGTGCAGTCTCACCAGCGTGGACCTGCTGGACAGAGCTGCCTGGAAACACGGTGTGAAGACTAGCCGACTGCTGCCCACCCCTGTCAGGGAACCCCGCAGTATAAAAAACTGGATGGTATTTCTGCTACTTCCTAGTACTGCTACCACTATACTGTAAATGTATTTAAGTTTGCATGGTTTTTATTTCCCACTAGGGCGAAAATGGAGTGTTCGCGGTGGTTTTAAGTTTTTGCAGCGCTATAGTTACATACTGCTACATAATCAGACAAAAAATGTTCGCGGTGGTTTTAAGTTTGCGGTGAAACGGTGAAAATAAAACCACCGCAAACATTTCTGCATTTACAGTTGTTAAAACACTTCTCCTTTAATTGCTTGAGGAGAAAGTTCCCAGGTGCCAGGTGTGAGGACCAACCATAGAGAGGTGCTGAGTGTAATAAAACATTAGTGCTGTTTACAGGGCCGTTTATCTAGTTCATTACAAGTGGCTGTTCCAAAGTGTCCATCACGTTCTGCAGTAAGGGCTGTATTTCATGTCAGGCTAAACAAGCTTAATAACTCGGTTCAGGGTTCTTTAGTCGACAAGTTGATAAATAACCACAGCAGTCAGGAAGTGACAGAAATAAGAATGAGTGTCGCAAATGACAGGATTTTAAGGGCTTGTAGGCAGTGCTAAAATCAGTCAGGACAAAAAGCCTTCTTCAATCCTCCAGCTAGCTTTTAAAATTAACAAAAACTACACTTGAGAACAGCAACTAAACAAGGGCTCCATAATGTAACATCAACAGACTTCAAGCTCCTATAACACACGGTGTAACAATCACAAACCCTCCCAACTATTCGTGGTACTTAAAGTTGTGTACCTTTCCAAATCCTTCAAAAATTTCCAACAAAACAGGGCGATCAGAAATGGCAGACTTCGCCCCCTTACCCATACTACTCTGTAACCTTTCCAGTCCTACAGATATTAATGTAAGTACAGAGTAGGTATCATAACACTGCCTTAATTTTACATGTCGTGAATCACAGAAACACAAGCTGACAGACAAGTTAAAAAGAACTTTTCCTTCACTCCCAATGCGCCATACTCTCATAAAGTGAAAGAAAAATGATGGCAAACCTGATAAAAAGTCTGTACAAATCTCCCACTGCCCATACAGGTACATGCATGTCCAAAACACCTCTAAACGGGTCCATTCTCTTACTACAGACCCGCCGACCCTTTGGCTACCTACGTCACAATCCCACCTGCCACCCTGTTGCCTATAGTCAGGGCCATGTTAGATGGACTGCTATACAAGTAGTCGCTCTGTTGTGTGCATGTTCAATGAGTTACCTATAACTTCCACAGCTAAAGACTCATTCTCTCACATTACCAAAGGCTGCTATTGAGTTATGTACACTTCTGGCGGCTGGGAATAGTTCAGGAACAATGTACAGGGGCCAGATAGATGTAATTTCTTGGTTGCTGGTTCTCCAATATGGTATCAGCTCTGTAACCTCTTTTAACCCTTTTGCTTGAAAAGAGTTGTTGACTCCTTTTCTTTCCTCAAAGTCAAAACAAGATTAATGAAATACAAGTAAAATTGTCCACCTTGCCCCATCATGACATATTTTTTCCATTATTCAAACACTCAAAATTTTTCAGTTTTTGATTGGAAAAAAAAAACAGTATCGCAACAATCTTTCTTTATGACACTAAAGAACTTATTATAATAAATAACATGTGACAGAATGAACCTTACCCTACAGCATGCCAAGGCAATCAAAGATGACAAACTTCACCCCCTTACCCATACTGCTTTTGGGAAAAGCGTTTGTATTGGTTACTGGGTTTGGCAGCAGGGAGAAGGTTTTAAAAAAAAACTCACCGGGCTCCTAAACCTTCTAGACCAAGACCTGAGAATTTCCTGAGAATTTTTTCTGTGGGTCCCTCTGCCACGTGAGCCTTGGAGTTCCTGCTAGCCAGGGTGGTCCCAACACTACAGAACCTCTACAGCTTACAGCCAGGGTAAACCGATCCCGGACAGGCTCTGCATACAAAAGGCCTGCGTTGTTGGGTCAAGTGTGGCCAGGGCCGGCCTTTGTGTGAGCACACTGTGAGAGGGGGGTGTTCCAAGGTGGTTTGTAGAAATCACAAACACTTAAAGGCACAGATTCATTTCAGGCAGGGCTGTGCTGTTTAGTGGAGTGTGTGGCTTGTGCGTAATTGACTTGTTTATCGTGAAAGTATATTCTTTGTAAAAAGAAAGGGGATTATTGGTCTACAGGCTTGAATTTAGGTCCAACGTTGCCAGACCTCAAACCATTGCAAGCCTTATACTAAATGCTGGTTGTGTACAAAAAGTAGGTATGGATAATCTAAAATGTGTTCATTTTTATGAGAAAACTAAAGCTGGGCCAGGTACACTGTTGGGCAGAGTATGTGGCTTGTGCGTAATTGACTTTGTCTATCGTGAAATATTCTTAAGTTTGTAAAAAGAAAGGGGATGTGGTCTACAGGCTTGTATTTGGGTCCAACATTGCCAAACCTCAAACCATTGCAAGCCTTATACTAAATGCTGGTTGTGTACGAAAAGTAGGTATGGATAATCTAAAATGTGTTCATTTTTATGAGAAAACCTTAGCTGGGCCAGGTACACTGTTTGGTGGAGTGCGTAATTGACTTTGCTTGTCGTGAAACTATTCTTTGTTAAAGATGAAACGTTAGTTCAAACATGTATAGTGTCCAGGGGAAGTGGTCTACAGGCTTTTGTTTAGGACCAACATTGTCAGACCGCAAACCTTACCGGGTACTGATCCTGTGCCAAAGTTAGATACGGATGATTTGTAATGTGTAAGTTCACTTTCATGAAAAAGGAAAACCTTTTTTCACACGAAGTTCGATGTCTTTGAGCCCGGTGGCCTAGCATTATAAATAAGGCATAATAATTTTACGGGCTCTCTTGGAAATCAGCCTTTGTTTGGCTGAAGAGACAACCCATATGTTTTAAGATTAATAGATAAATGATTGATTGAGGAAAAAAGATAGTCATAAAAATTGGAAAGCTTTGTTACTGTAATACAATCATTTGTTACTATTTTCCTAGAACGATCGTAGAGTGGAACTCGTTACAACCAAGTACAGTGGAAGCATCCTCATTAGATAGCTTTAAACAATGCATGCAGCTAGATATGCGAAGGTTAGACGTGACAGGTCGTTCGGTGTAATGTAACCAGCTGCTGCCGCGCCACGTGCCTGCGAAGCTGGTGTGTTACGCCGAATGGCGGTTATACCGGCTATATAGATACAGATACAGATACAGATATTCACGACTGTATATGAGCACTTCAAGCACAGTCAAAGTAATCCATGACAGGCCTCTGCTTCAAAGTCATTTTCCACATATATTTGTAGAATGTCTACATGTTGTCTTTGATTGTTTGTTCTAGTGAGGACTCTCTAAATATGCAAATAAGGTACCTCAATCATAACCAAAGCAATCCAAGGTTTCAAATCGTTTTTCCATCTACAATGTCTACAAGTTGTCTTTGATTGTTTGTTCTATAGTGAGGGCTCTTAATATGCAAATAAGGTATACAGGCTGAAGTGGCCACTTAAGTGAAAAATTTCCGACAGGAAACATCTTAAGACGTGAGTCCAGTCTTATCTTTAGTATTTCCGGAGTCTGGAGAAAGTCGGCTGCAGTTCTAGGTAAGGAAATCCCCATGGCAACGCTCGGATCAAAAACCGCAGAAACCACTGGGTCCTGTCTAACTCAAGAAACACTGGGAACAGTCTGGAGATTAAAACCAAGACAATTTAGGAAAAGTCTTAAAGGGACCCCCAGCATCAGTATCGAATCTTTGGTCTTAAAACCACAAAGCCTTCTTACTAAAGTGGGTGCATTATTTCCGGTAGATTCAGGGTAGATTGCCATGATTGCAAAAAAAAGAAGTAAACTTTATAAACTGAACACTTTTTAGGGATTAAGTTTTCAGGTAATGAGATCCAACAGAATGAAACCCTTGGGCCTTTAAACCTCAAAGCCTGCTTATCAAAGTGGGTAAATCACTTCCAGTAGTCCCAGGGTACAAGTAGATTGGCAAGATTGAAAAAAAACCTGTAAACTTTATAAACTGAAAACTTTTTAGGGATTAAGTTTTCAGGTAAAGTCTTAAAGGGATCCTACAGAATCAAGTCTCTGGGATTTTAAAGCACAGAGCCTTCTTACTAAAGTTTCTGGTAGGTCCTGGGTAGATTGCCATGATTGCAACAAAACCTGTAAACTAATAACAAACTGAAAACTTTTTAACCTTCTCCCTGCTGCCTAACTCTGTAACCAATAGAGAAATGGGTGCCAAACGGCTACTTCAGTGTGCTAAAGGTTAAGAATTTAGGGATTTACATTATAGTACCTTAGTCAGCATTAACTGGAAATTAGAAGCTACCTAAAGAATACTGTGCAAGCAGATTTCTTTCAAAGAACTTTTCTGACCTTGGGATTGAAAAGAGGCCCACGTTTTTACCTCTGTGCCAGTCCTCTAATTTGTAAACCTTGGTTTGGGTCCTTGTAAAGTTAACATTACACAGACCTGGGTAATTTGAGTTGAAGTGTCCTTGTTAAGGAGGCCCTGTTAACGTTTCAGAACGTGGGAAAATGTTCAAACTTGAATTATACACTAAATTTTACATATGGTTTCACTAGTGACCTGCAAGCCGACTGGAGCTTCTCATGAAAAGATAAAGGTTCATGCAAACAAACAGCCAAACAAAGAAACAAACTAACAAACTTTGTCATGAAAATATCTTGCACTAATTGTATATCAACCTTTAATGTACAAATACGGTACATGTCGATGTTTCACTGTAGTCTTTCCTGACTTCTTACCTTCTAGCACTCAGTCCAAAAGTAACCCCGATAAAAACGATGCAGTCAGGTATTGTAAAAACTGTGATTTTGAAAGTTAGATGTCTGTATAAAAGCTTACAGTAATATGCTAACAGCTAGCCAAATTTAGAGTGAAATAGATGGGGTTTTCCCCAGTGACTTTGTTCCACATTTCGGACAGGAATGTCTACAAGTACATGTTGTACACTGTGAATGTTGATTGAAGCTCCTCCAGGCCTGGGGTTTATTTGAACAGAGAGTCAACATTATAAGTTATCCCTCCACTTGCCACAGGTCCAGACATGCTTCAACAAAGTCTAGCTTTATCTTATAAAGAATGAACCAAAGTTGAGGAAAATGAATGGATCTCACTTTGTTAGAGGAGAGAGAAGTCTGTATTAGAGTCTAAGATAGAACCTTCTGTTTTGCAAAGTTGTTTTGACTTCTTGCAAGTTTGCTAGTTTTGCGTAGACACTGGCCACTTCACTTGTGATACTTCCATACCTGTTTGGGAATTAAATACTCCCAGTTTACAAATGTTTACATCTAATCTAACTCTGTATCATGACTGTGTGAAGGTCCTTATCTTATAACAAGGATGAGTGTCTTAAAGACATTACAGAAGACATCTTAAAGACATTCCCTAATATGTCTTAAAGACATTAGCTAAGACATCTTAAAGACATAACCTAAGACATCTTTAAGACAAGACATAAACTAAAGTTTCTTAAAGATATTAGCTAAGATTTCTTAAAGACATAACCTAAAATGGCTTAAAGACACATCTACCTACAGGGCCATCTTTATACATATATCAATCCTGGCCTAAAACTGTCAAGGAAATATCCTAAAAATCCGGAGGGGATACTTGGACCTGAGTTGTGAAGGTATGGTCAGGGGAAATGACAATTTGTTGCCAACATTTCTGCCACATCGGGCCAATATAACCTCCTTGGGTCTCTGTGATTTTTATGTTAAATTTCAGCAAAAGCATCATTAAAACTGAGGGAAGGGAGAAAACTGGCATCTGACCATATTCACTCCCTGAAACTGAGTGTACAAACTTTCAGGTACAGACCATCCCTTTCATGACAAGATTCCAGTCTAGAATTCTTTCTTAAAATCCCAGAACCAGGAGAAAAAAAAACATTTTTTCTGGACAGTTCGCTCATTGTATTTGTCATTTTTATTTGAAAAACCAATAGAAAAATTTAAGAAATAAAAGAATTGGTGTGGCTTTATCAAAACTTGCTGTAAAACAGACAACATTTACCAGATGCAGAATAGAGCACCCAAGTTCACAGCACATAGGAAACATTTTGAAACAACCCTCTCAGAAGCAGTATACATATCGGCAAAGAATTTCAAGCTTGGAAGTTTGTACAAATGCATGTACATGTTGTCCAAATATCTCAAGCAGAAAAAAGCCAAAGTACATCTATTAGAAAACTGTTCTAAAGTCATCAAAATGGTAGAAATTACTGTATTTACCTGATGTGCAATGGAGCCCCCGGTACACACCCGTTTGGAGCCGACCCTGTCAGAAGCAGCCGACTGTTTGCCCCAAACAGACTGTCTGTTCCTGTTTCCCCCAAAACCTCAGCCTTGAACAGGGCCTTGTAAAACAACCTGGCTTATTATAGCCAGCCAATCACAGACAACTTAGCCAGTGTGGCTGACTCCAACTGCCAATCACAGGCAAGTTGGCTGAACCTGTTACCCAATCACACGAAGGTAAGCAGATTCCGGCAGCCAATCAGAGGCAAAGGAGCTCAGCAATGTTGCACTTGCTCAAGATCAACTTTGCACTCCTTTGAAAGAAGGGCAAACGCTTAAAATTCTTAAGATTTGGAAACCAAGATGTCCCTTCTTCAAACTGGCTGCCTAACAGCAACTCCTCTTTTAGCTTTACAAAAATAATCCTCTCAGTTGTACTTACATTTTCAAACATTGTAGATTCTGCCAAGGCCCTGAGTCTTTGAACTGGGAAGCAACTTACTTTTCTACATCTTTTCTGTACCAATCTGACCCTATAATGTCAAGAAGTGTGGCCTATGTTGATATTTGTAATTTGTACAAAGTATTACACTTTCAAACATTACAGAGTCTTTGAACAGGGGAGCAAGTTACTTTTTACATCTTTTCTGTACCAATCTGACCCTGTGATGTCAAGAAGTGTGGCCAATGTTGATTTTGTAATTTGTACTAAGTATTACACTTTCAAACATTAGAGTCTTCGAACAGGGGAGCAACTTACCTTTTACATCTTTTATGTACCAGTCTGACCCCGTGATGTCAAGAAGTGTGGCCTATGTTGACCCTCCATAGAAAATACAGTAAGGAGTTTTTGCAGGACCTTGTAAGAAGTGCTGTAGTTTGTCAGACTGAACATGAGAGCTAACCTTGGACGGTTGTAGCACCCCGGCCTGTGTTGTACCAAACACCAGAACTTCAGACAGCCTCGTTAATTACACTTGAACTCGTCCCTACAGGAACACATCAAACTGGGGCTTGAAATAACGGCACTCCTTTTCCTGTTCTTTTCTCAGTGATTCTCATTTTTCCTTCCATCTACATGGATAAATGTCTAGACCTACATGTACTAAGTCTGAAAGTTACATACATGTATTCTAATATTCCAATATGTTTCAATATTCTAATGCCTCCAATCCCTTTAATTCTTGACATTCCTTTCTAATATTTTCAGTATTCGAAAAATCCCTCCAGTATTTTCCCCATATGTGGTTTGTAGCAGGAATGGTTTGCTATATTTTTGTGGCAGGAGTACACATGTAAAGGTTACGTCTTATATTTTAATGCTTTAAATTTCATAAATCTATGATCTATAAAGTCCTTTTTATTCAGGCTTTTAATTACATTCCTTTCAAGGGTTTACATTATTCTTAATGCTTTTCATTCCCTTCTGATAATTTGATGTATTTTCACCACATGTGTTCCGGAGCAGGACATGGTTGTCCATATTTCAGTGGCAGGAGTAAACGTGTGCAGGTTGTCTGACAAACTTCAGCAGATGTGACTTCCTGTGTGCACAACCTGTACAGACATCAGCTGGACAGGCCGCTACAACACAGCTGGTCGTTTGTCAGCAACTACAGGCCGCAGCAGTTTAAAACTTCGGTTCTCAACAACTGAATATAAAAGCTTTAGATAATCAGAACCAGGGCTGTCTCCAGGACCCATCCTTCCATCTCATGACGGAAATTTGCTTGTGGGGACAGAAAAAAAAGTCTCCTGTCCATCCAAAAAATAAAAAGAATCGAGTGGTAATGGGTTCAGTTCTTGACATTCCTGACACGTTGTGTCCTTGGGAAAGGCAGTTTACAGGACTTTCCTCACTCCACCCAGGTGTAAAATAGCCTGAGTACCAGCCTCCGTAGTGACTGCTGGCTGGCAAGCGATTTTTTGGAGCCAGCGGTCACTACGGAGGCTGGTACTCAGGCTACATGTAGGTGTAAAAATGGGTACCTGACTTCAGTTGGGGAGGTAAATAAAAGGCAGTGGAAGGAGAGGGTTGGGCTCCACCTTCCAATACTGTGCCCTAGACATATTACTGTAATTCTTGATTTGTTAACTGTAACTTAATTTTAGCTGATTTAACGGTCACTAGTCTACAGCTAAAATTTCATCATCGCAAATATTTGATCACTAATATTTGAGACAGCAATGTTTGTTCCCACCATCAAACTACTCCATTTTCCCCCAACCGCTATATTTTCCTGGCGCTATATTAAAGTGATTTACAGTATATAACAAGCCAGGCTGTGGGACACTACCTTAAAGTTTACATTTACCTTTTACACAAATGATAAAGACACTCACTGTTTTCCCTGACGTCCAGCTCCGCTAGGCTCGTTTCCGTCCCTGCCTCATTACTGATCACGCACTCATATCTACCCGAGTCCACCGGCAGGGTTCGACCAATCAGCAGCGAGCTCTGGTGCGCCGTGGTGATGACGGACAGCCTGTCGCCGGTCTCCACGGTGACGCCGTCGTGTAGCCAGGCGACGTGGAGCGGCGTTGTCCCGGCGAACTGGCAGGAGAAGGTGGCGGTCTCCCCCTCCCGGTGTGTGAGCCCGCGGAGAGGCGTCACGAAGTGGGCAGCGTCTGGGAACAATAAGGTCAGAATCATGCAAAACAAGCTGCAAGGGGACCCAAACCTACATCATCATCAGTTCCTTTTCAACCTGCCGGACGATCACCACTTCTTTATTACATCACAAGCTATCTGCCACCCAAAAATCAAGACCATAGCACGTCCAGGTCAAAAGATACAAAAACTGCTGCAGTACCAAGGTAACATACCAGGGGGCCCAAAATCGACCTAGAATTGCGGCTTCACAACACCCACCCACATACCAAATATCATCGTAATCCAATAAGAGGTTCTTGAGTTATGCTGACTACAGTAGTGCGGAAACACACACACACACACAGAAACACCTAAAACTATATCTCCATTTTTCATGGAGATCATCATGTCAATTCTAACAGTATCTATATATATACTGTTGTATATACATGTCAGGGTTGAGACTCCGATCTGGCAAGATCACGATTCTACCAGTAGAAATCCCGATCGGAGTCTCTGTGAACAGTATCACTGATCGTGATCTCTACCGGCAGAATCAGGGCAGAGGTTGTTTGTTTGTTTTATTCAGATCTCCATTAGTGTTACATGCATAGAGAAACACTTTTCTACCTGGAGTCATGGAAACTGGGACAATCATAAGATCTAAGGAGTGAATAATCATAATGTCTAGTACATTTTTGACGATGAAAACAATCAAATTTTAAAGGAGAAAAATGATCTTTTCTGGGGGAGTTATTCCAATCCCGGGTTGCAAATTGGGCAGCGTCCGGGAACGGCAAGGGGCACAGTCAGGGAAACTGGGACAATTTTAACAGTATTTATATGAGATCCAGAGAAAAAATATAAATGCATGACACATTTTTGAGAACGGGTGAGAATTGTGCAAACTGGGTCAATTTCATTATCACTGATGTCTGACATCAGGAAGAAAAAAATGCAAATATCTAGTATAAATTTGACAATGAAAACAATGAACAGGAGAAGACTTAGCTTTGTTAGTTATTCCATGGATCTTTCGGAAATCATCAAAGTGACAATGTTTATCATGTTAAATTGTAGATACATAAACAAAATGGCAATAAAAGGTTAATAATAATAAAATTCAGGTATTTCCACAAGCTAACCAAATATCTTTTAAAAAATCTAAATTTGGTTTACATGTGAGCAAAATCTATAGCTGTTAGAGATAAAACAATAGAACAATAACCTATAGCTAGGACTGTACCTGAACGAAATCTACATGTATACATGTAGCTGCTGCAGTAGTTTCCCATGTTAAATCTACATGTATGTACATGTACATGTACACCTGAACCTCAACTGTTCACTAGCAGGACTGGCAGTGTAACAGTTGTTGTATTAGTCTATATGGGCTTGTCTGTCCTTTTTTATTGATCAGAAAATAGCAGGGTCTGACTCTCCCAGCTGTTACAACTGTCCTGTTATTTCGTACAACAGACTTCCTCTCTCGTTGTTCAAGGGAGTTTCTCCTCTCTTTGTCCTCGCCCAGTTTTACTGCTGGCCGTTTCGTACGGATTGTTTTATTGGGCCAGCTTTCAAAAGTTGTTTTCCAAACCTTATTCTGAGAATTGTCTATTTTTTGTATTAATATGTACAGCTAAGAGATACATGTAGTAGGAAAGAAACAGCTAAATTCGTATGTGGTACTACAAAAAAGGAAGGGAACAAAAAACAATTTCCCAGCATTATTTAGGCTGTACATCAAACATTATGAATTTGTGGGGCTTCATTTACAAGTTACAATCATTATGACTTCATTAAATTGAAAGAATACAAATTGGAGGACAATGGGAAATAGGAAATAGGAAATGAAATATAGAATGTTAATGAAGACAGGAGGATTGGACACAGATGGTAACATTAAGTTAAACATGATAAACAGAAGGAAAGAAGACAAAAAGGAGGAGTGCTTGCGGACACTCACCATGCCAACTCACCATCGGCCATGTCTTTCCCTCCCGTCTTCTTTAGCAGGTAGCCTGGAACCCAGCCCCTCTCTCCAGCCAACTCCCCTTTATCTGTTAAAGGCTACAGAAAAACACTCATGTTAGCCTGGAACCCAGCCCCTCTCCCCAGCCAACTCCCCTTTATCTGTTAAAGGCTACAGAAAAACACATGTTATAGCCCGGAACCCAGCCCCTCTCCCCAGCCAACTCCCCTTTATCTGTTAAAGGCTATAGATGGAGAAACACACATGTTAGCCCGGAACCCAGCCCCTCTCCCCAGCCAACTCCCCTTTATCTGTTAAAGGCTATAGATGGAGAAACACTCATGTTAGCCCGGAACCCAGCCCCTCTCCCCAGCCAACTCCCCTTTGTCTGTTAAAGGCTACAGATGGAGAAACACTCATGTTAGCCTGGAACCCAGCCCCTCTCCCCAGCCAACTCCCGTTTGTCTGTTAAAGGCTATAGAAAAACACATGTTATAGCCCAGAACCCAGCCCCTCTCTCCAGCCAACTCCCCTTTATCTGTTAAAGGCTATAGAGAAAACACATGTTATAGCCCAGAACCCAGCCCCTCTCTCCAGCCAACTCCCCTTTGTCTGTTAAAGGCTATAGAAAAACACATGTTATAGCCCAGAACCCAGCCTCTCTCCCCAGCCAACTCCCCTTTATCTGTTAAAGGCTATAGAAAAACACATGTTATAGCCCAGAACCCAGCCCCTCTCTCCAGCTACTAGTAACATGCATGTGACAGGGCTCTAACTTAAAGCTAAAACTGGATTGAGACTATACCTTAACATTTATTATATAAAGGTTGCCAGAATGAACTTTGAACTCTGACCTCCACGAGGTAGAAGTCGTCACCCCCGCTCCTGACGACCTTGACCTCTTCGCCCTTGTGCAGTTCTAACTCGTCAGTCCCGTCCACGATGACCGTCTCCAACACTTCATACAAACCTCCCACTACAAGGGTCTGGAAGGGAAGCACAAAATACTTAACATAAAGCACAAAATGTAAATATTGCTTTTTTTGCACATTATGACAAGCAGAGAGCACAAAATCACAGAATACTATTTATCTATAACTGTATGTCATGTATTCTAGGTCATAAAATAAATGAAATGACAGAAATGATAATTGCCATTATGACTGTCTGCAAGACATACAGGCCAACTACAAGGGTGTATGCGAGGATAAACCAACAAGTACTAAGGTTACTTTGTGGGTCAAAGACCTAGTATGTTTATAGATCTATCATCTCTACTGTGTGTACACACACAAATGATTCAAAGCTGGTGGCACTAAAGACAGGTTGGGTGAATTTACCTTGGACAAATCTTACAGCTATTACAGCATCTTAAAGACATTATATCTCAGACGTCTCACCTCAGGAGTGTGTATGAGCGAGTCGAAGCTGGTCTCGCTGAAGACATTACTCCCGCGGCGCCGAGGGCTCGGTCCCGACACGTGCCTCTGTCTGCTGGAAGCAACGAGCGAAAATTACTCTCACCGGACAAAATCTCCTGCCGTCGCCATGGCAACGTGAGGTAATAGCGACCCAGGAGGTGTGGTATTACGTCAGCAGACTAATCAAGGCTTCCCAGTACGGGTGTAAATATAGGATGGCAGAAAATTGGTCTGAGGTAGAAATTTGTGTTGTGAGCTGATTGGTGGAAATGTAACATTGCTATGTCTTATCTTAACCCTTGTCCTGCTGGACCCCTATATATATATATATATGTATATATATATGGGTTGCACATTGCAGAGCCTGTATGTGGGTCCTATATATGTATGGATTGGGGGTATTTTTCAGCTGAGCGCATCACACCGCAGCAAAACATACCAAAGGCATAAGTAGCTATGCCACAGCAGTGCAGAAAAAGTCAAGGGAAAATGACCTGATTAAGAAATCAAATTAATGAAATTAATTGGGTAAAAAACGGCAGCAGGACAAGGGTGAAGAGACTGTTACAATAACCAAAACAACCAGAATGAATGGACACATCCCATACTACAACTTCCATTCTTTTGTGTGTTTTTGTAAAACAGTCAACCATGGATTCAGCAACCACTCAAGGGACTGAGGAAAATGGTTGCTGAGGACAGGCTGCGATTTACTTAAATAGAATCTGATGTAAAAATGGACAGGACTGTTTAATGTGGTTTGAGATAAGAGGTGGTTGCATACGCCAGGTGGTTGCCCAAACAGGTTTACTGTACCATGTACACGTACACAATCAATTGATAGACATACTGTGCTGTATTCTGTCCAACCTTCACCTCTTCCCTCCTGTCCTCAATAAAAAGCGGCCAGCAGACCGATTTGAGTTCCTCATGAATAAACAGACGGTACAGCCCCAACCACGATGTCCTGACCCCGGGACTTGAATCAAGGTTTCCAAGGTACCAACTAATTGGAACCAGGAGTTCAACTGTGATTGAGGCTGCTACCAGAGTTACAGGGACATCCCTGGAAACCTTTTACAGTAATTTCAAAATATCATTAAATCCATTTCCGTTAAGTTACCTTCCAGAGCTGGAGGGGGTCGTCGGGGTGCTGGGGGTGTCAATGGAAGATCCGAGGGAACCTGGAAACAAGAAGAACACCGTTACCATGGAAACAGTCACCATGGAAACTGGACTAAGTTGCGAGGATGAAAACATTCAGTTCAGATGAAAATTCAGATGAAAAGAGCAAAAGAAGGACAATGCTAACTTTCAATAGGTTGTATTCTTTCAAAGCAAGTATCTGTAATCTCTATTCATTTAAAATATTGCACATTTTCTGAAAGACTCCCATTAGTGGGCGTACATAGATGTTATACCTCCTGGAGTCCTAAATTATACATACACATGGTATACACACTACATTTAATAAAACATAAAGCAGACATCTTTAGACAGTGTTACACAGTGATGTTGACTTACTGGTGCTCTCCATGGCTGATATCCTAGCCTCAACTGCTGACTTCACATCTGCAGGGATGGCAAAGATGACAAAAAATGACACAACAATATGTGATTCTTAACTCTTACACTATGCATGATAGCTTACATCCACTCACTTCATCACTATCCAAAGTTATCAAGTAAGAGATATTGCTTCCTGGGGGCACTAAAATATCAGATACATACCTTAATTCCCATATGCAGTATATCCATTATGATCCAAACAATACACAAATTGACATTAGTACATGATTGTGTGGATTTTTCCAATGATAACTTGCACCAATTTCAACGACAGTCTCTAAAACCTTTCAAAACTGAAAGTTTTTCTCTTGCTTCCATTAGAAGTCATGTGCCCTTGAATAAACCTGAAGCCTACTTGAGAAAACCTTAAGTGTCCTTGAGAGGTTCCAAGTGCCTCCTCACCTTGTGCCTCCTGAGTGTGTTTGTCTAAGATGTCTCTGATCTCCTTAACCCAGGCCTGCTTCACGTAGATGGTCTTGGCCTGATGAATAGGTACAGAAACATAAGGTCCCTAATAATAAGCAGGCAATCTATTCTAGTTACAATCAGCTGCTAACTCTATGTCCTGTCCATATACATGCGGTTGCATTTATTTTTGTCAATTCCGAAGTAATTTTGTCACATCATCAAAGATTCTCATCAAAAACACCACAAATTACATGTACCTGTACAGTGTATCGTTCTGAAGAGTCAGGCTTGCCGTACCACATCTCAAACTTACGGCTGTCTCCCTCCACGTCTTCTGTCACCCCGATGCCTGGTAACTAAGAGAAAGAGACAGTCATGATTCAAACTGTTTTTCACCACTATCATACATGCACATAGTCTCACGATGCTATCAAAATCTAAGTCTGATAACTATACAGTCAAACATTCCCCCAAAGTGCCCACTTAAGTTACGCTAAGAAAAGTACCTGATATTGCTTAAAACCTATCTTAAACCTATATTTCGAAAAACAGAATCCAAAGCACTGGGTTTTAGTCAAATTTTCCCCATACATAACCTTATCATCCCCATGCAGGTCTATAGTATATATTTAGTATTTTTCAGCATGTTCTCAAATTCCCCCATACCTACCCTCATGAGGCCCTTATAGGAGTATTCGATGCTCTCCAGACTGTTGCGTTTGCGCTTGGTGAATAGGACCATGTTGTTGAACAAAGTTCCACAATTCCCCCATACCTACCCTCATGAGGCCCTTGTAGGAGTATTCGATGCTCTCCAGACTATTGCGTTTGCGCTTGGTGAATAGGACCATGTTGTTGAACAATGCTCCCAAATTCCCCCATACCTACCCTCATGAGGCCCTTGTAGGAGTATTCGATGCTCTCCAGACTGTTGCGTTTGGTGAACAGGACCATGTAACTTGTTGTTGAACAATGTTCCCAAATTTCCCCCTACCTACCCTCATGAGGCCCTTGTAGGAGTATTCGATGCTCTCCAGACTGTTGCGTTTGCGCTTGGTGAACAGGACCATGTTGTTGAACAGGAAAATGTGTCGCTCCTTTCCGCGACCCTTCGTCGTCCTCCCGTCCCAAACCATGAAGGAATCCTAGCGAGAGAACATCAAGTCAAGAAAGATCAGATACAAGTTTCATTTTGTATTAATTATATTACCTAACATTGCTGCCCCTTTTGACTTTTGTTTGCCATGTTTTTGTTTGCTTGTGTGTGGATGGCGGTCAGCACCAAGGACAGGTTAAAGTCCTACCCGAACCAAATGTTGCATAGGGTAGCACCCATCTCTGTTTCAATTGCCCTTTGGCCACATAACTTTGTGCAATCACTACAGCAGGGGGGCTAGTCCACTGGTAATGGTGTGTGTTTAACTACCATACTCTTTCCCAGATGCTGAGTGCTAAGCAGAGAAAGCAGTATGTACCATTTTTAGAGTCTTTGATGTGCCCGGCCGGGATCTAACTCACGGCCTACTGAATGCAAGGCGAACACTCTACCTACAAGACCATTTCACCGGTGTCAAGAAAGATCAGACACAACTTCATATTACCTAACATCGCTACCCTTTGACTTCATGGACTGCTGTTTTTGTTTGCTTGTATGTGGATGGCGATCAGCACCGAGGACAGGACTTGACTTACACTACTTCCATTTTTAATGTTAGTCTTGACTCTGATATGGCCATCATACTACACTTGTCAGAACACACCTGTCTGAGAAGTTTGCCGACGTTTTCGTGGTTGCCATAGAAACCGTCAATCATGCTGATGTGCAGGAGGTCGTTGGCTCGCTTGGGGACGTCCACCATCACTCCTAGGGCATGCTGGGGGAAAATGACAGGGAAATGAATTTTCTCCAAAAGATTTTATTCGCTATTTTCGTACACAAGTTAGATTAATTAAAAGAACTTCCCAGGAAGTTTCTGATCACTAAGGTCACGTGCTCAAAGTAACGGAATCAACATCATCACTCTTGAAGAAGGTTGACATAAGAGCAACTGAAAATTTGAGGTGAGCTACATTTGCTTGTGTTGAAGTAAAGTATCAAACTTCATCATGGAATGTACCAAGTTTGAACACAGATGTGCTTTCATGCTAAGCTTTCATCAGTCTTTTGATTTCAGAAGAATCAGCTAGAGGAGTAATGAAAGCTTGTTGCTAAGTGCTTTACTTTGTGTATGGTACAAAATCTTTAGCTTATAATGTCAACTCTTATTCCACATATGGAGTTGATTCTAATTTTCGTACTGTATATTTCTTTGGTCATGAAGGTACAAATGTTCTACTTTGGCATAGAGGCATTTCCCCAGACTTTGTCACCTGTCAACACCTGTTGTTTCACTTGCTGAACCAGGTAAGCTCACCTGTGTGGTGGGACAACTCTATCCAGGTGAACCGCAAACATTGAGCTCTAAAAATTCTTAAGTGTCACAGTGACTAGTCTTGATAGGCAGTGGATGAGTGCAAACTATTCAAATTATTTTGAAGCTGCTGTACTCAAGGCATAGGATACATTTGGGCAGAGACCAATTAGTTTAATTAGATGCGCCCGGGAGCACGCGGTCTACTGCGACCCGGGGCTCCGTTCCTTCAAGCGACCACGCGGTGAGGCCAGAGTTTAGCTGTTATCATGCTGATTAAAAGCCTCCTACCAAGCCCACACAGTTCGTCACCTGTCTGTCCTTGAGTTTTGCCTGTGGATAATTATTTTCTTATGACCGTACAAAATGTATGATTCCAGAGGCATTGGATCTTATAAATCATATAAATGCTACCATGATCTCAATACTGCTCCAGATCTGTGGAAATTCATTGATAAAAAGGTAGGTATAGAAGACAAACAGAGCCTTTGTGAAAATTGAATTTTATATACACTTCATGATCATGGCCAGAATTAATTCAGTTTGCAAAGAATGGAAAGATATTTCACGTTTTCCACTGTAACATGCAGTATCTGCAAAATGTTTGGATCTTAAGACTTGCTAGTACAGCATAAAAACAGTCACACTGGTAGGTCTTTCTGACAAAACATTTGTGCCCCTCTGATGTTTCACAGAAGCAAAAAAACAGCAACGTTGGAACTGTTTTCACAACGCTTGCTCCACTATGGAGGCTGGCAAACAGAGATTCTCATCAGCCACGTTCAACAGTACTGCCTTAAACCCACACCGGCGGCTCCGTATATACAACAACAGCTCCACGTAACACACCACTGTTTACTATAAACACAGTAACTCGAGTCAGAGCCTAAAATAAACCAGATTACAGAAGAAATCGCTGCCGTTTTTGTGCGACCCACAATAGATGAAAGAACTCGCGGCATGTTAACATTAGTGCTTGTTGTAAAACACGCGCAACCGACACTCGACTCTCCGGACATATTTATCAAAAACGTCAAACTGCGTCAACCCGTTTCCAAGGACAGATTAAGTTTTCTGACTTTTCTATACGGACAATATTTTGCCGATTATAAGGCTTTTCAGCTGTAAGACATACTACTGTCACTAAAGGCCTTGAAGAGATTTCCCAAAAATACTGTTTAAAAAGTGTTTTTAGCATTGGTTCACTTCAGTCAACAATGGTTGTATAATCTGTATAACAAAGAGGTCAGTGGTCATTACTATAGCCACCATGACGGGTCCCCCGAAAGTGCGAAATGGAACGAAATGGAACGAAATGGAACGAAATGGAACGAAATGGAACGAAATGGAACGAAATGGAACGAAATGGAACGAAATGGAACGAAATGGAACGAAATGGAACGAAATGGAACGAAATGGAACGAAATGGAACGAAATGGAACGAAATGGAACGAACTAAAACAACATATGTAACATTATGAAATAAAATACCAGTAGATAACGAAGTATAAGGAGTAGACTGGAACAGGAAGCATTTTAAATACAGAAGTGAGTGGTAAATACATAAAATAACGTGTTTTATTTCTTGAATCTATGTAATAATATTAAATACAACGTTTTTGTCGCGTTTGTGTGGCTAAATTCTTCCCTGAAAATTGAGGCGCCGCGTGCAAAGAGATCCGCCGCTCTTCCTTGTGTACCAACGATCTACAAATAAACTGCTGCAAATAGCAGGGAAAACAAGCAAACGGAACTGAGTATCGAAGTTAGGACTAGATTATACAGTTGGTGGTAACAGTGCATCTCATAATTCACCAAGAGGGCATGAGGCAAGCGTTATTTTATTATCTATAAATCTCTCCCCCAAATGGAGCCCCGCATACAAATAAACCGGCATTGTTGCCATCGCGACGGAACTGTGGGCGTGCTGCCGACAGGTTGAATCAAACCCCGACTTTCCATTTATTTAAATTCGGTTTTAGTCCATAACTGGTACGTAGCATATGCATATCTTTCCAATTGTTCGGCTTAAAGTCAGACCCCTGACCCCTGAATGGACCCCTCCGTTAATGATATTTAAATGAAGCTCTGCGGCGCGTCACACATTTCACACTCCATTCAAACACGGACGTGGAGTCCCCTGGAGACATTCATGCTTCCTTGTTCACGACAAAACAAAGGGAGGGTGTGAACGAGCAATGCATGTATTTCACGGTTCACACAACACGCAAACACGCTAGCTGTATACATAATAAGATTACGCTTGCCTCATGCCCTCTTGGAGATGCAATGTTACCATCAACTTCTGCAATACTATTTCGGTTTGCTTGTTTTCCCTGCTATTTGCAGCAGTTCATTTGCAGATCGTTGGTACACAAGCAAGAGCGGCGGATCTCTTTGCACGCGGCGTCTCCATTTTCAGGGAAGAATCTAGCCACACAAACGCGACAAAAACGTTGTATTTAATATTATTACATAGATCCAAGAAATAAAACACGTTATATTATGTATTTACCACTCACTTCTGTATTTAAAATGCTTCCTGTTCCGGTCTACCCCTAATAATTCGCTATCTACTGGTATTTCATTTCATAATGTTACATATGTTGTTTTAGCTCGTTCCATTTCGTTCCATTTCGTTCCATTTCGTTCCATTTCGTTCCATTTCGTTCCATTTCGTTCCATTTCGTTTCATTTCGTTCCATTTCGTTCCATTTCGTTCCATTTCGTTCCATTTCGCACTTTCGGGGGACCGACCATGACCTCAGGTGACCTGTGGCTCTTTGATGTAGATGTATGTAAGGCACTGTTCAGTTAGATTAGTGCTGCGTACCCAATACTGGTATAATACTGCAAAAATTATTGAGTACAGGTGTAACTGTAGGGATCAACCTCCACTAACTGACCAGTCTAACTGGTCCAGACCTAGGCCGCTCCCGGGAATCGAACTCACGCCGATCCCAATCCGCACGGCTTGGGAATTCAACACGCTAACCACTAGGCTAAAAGGTCTGGACCATTTAGACTGGTCAGTTAGTGGAGGTTGATTGCCACTGTTACACTGGTCCAAAATACCTGAACATCAATGAACAGGTACTGTACCTGAATAGACATACACTCAAGTATGTAACTTTTTTAATCATTTTGTTACGAAAAACTTGTTATTTCTACCACAAAGCGGAAATTTAGCACTGGAAAAAGATGGAAACACTGCATGGGCATTGAAATCAGCACCATCTTTGGTTTGAGATTCTTTAACTCAGGTTTGCCCTGAGATCCTTTGCATGGGTTCTCTGCAAAAGATACCTGAAGTCTGAATATTTCAAACATTCTGTTAACTATCTATTCATGTTTCTGTTATCATTGAAGACCACAGCTTACTTACAAAATGTAGAAGGCCTTTGGCTCTTTGATCTAGATGCACATGAATGTACTATACTTTTAATCCATATGATAGATATGAGAAGAATATAAACTTACCTCTAAGTCTGTGCTATCTAGCTTGGCTCTTGTGGTGTATTTAACCAGTTCCTGAAAAAAGGAAACATTATCATAATCTTCATAAACAAATTAAAGGCCTGGAGAGAATTCTCCTAGATCTATTGACATTTTTTACACAACTTTTCAAACTTAAATACGTTTAAGAGTAGCGTGTTGTCTCAATTTCCACAGATCACCTATGTTTGCAAGCCTTACTGCTCTTTCCCTTCTGAAAGATCACTACAATACATTTCCTTGGTTCCTTGGAAGATTTTAAAACATTCAGCAAGACACGAGACTGAAACAGGTGGCTGGGAAGAAAACTTGAATCTGACTATATCCACTCCCTTAAACTGTGTGCACCAAGGTACAGAGACTTTCCATCAGACTCTGTTTTCATGTTGTTCTTCCAGTTCAGGATTATGCTTTTAAAACTGAGAACTTATAAATGTAACTCAGGTTTGCCCTAAAGCTGTACCTTGAGCAGGAGTTGGTACTTGGTGATCCTCTGGACAGGTTTGATCAGGAAGTCTGATAGGGTAAGCTTTCTCTCGTCATTTCTCTTGGTGCAGTCCTGAAATAAAAAAAGTAAATAAATAGATTGAAAGAAGACATTTGGCCACGTTAGACATTTGAAACTTAAGATTTAACAAGAGGTCAACATGAAAACAGAAGGTTGGGATGAATACTTGTACTTTACTACTTGAATATTTGCTCCCTGGAACTATGTGTAGCATGAAAAGGTACAGTCCTCAGACTATTGCAATTTAGCATTTTCTTTTTGAATCCGTGAAACTACAAATAGAATTTGTGTGGCCAAAAGAATAAAAGAAAGATCACCAGAATACAGTCAGTTACATCCATGTACTGAGAAAAATGTCTACAAAAAGTCAAGAATGACAGTGTTTTTAGTTCCCCTTGGCTCTTTGTCACTGGAAAACTCTAGATATTTTCTATACACTGATGACAAGGCCAAATGCTTGAGATAAGAAACAAGACAGGACATTCTGCTCTTCTTTGATTTTGTTTCTGACAAAGATCTGCAGCGCCCCCTAACTCTGGTTGGCAGTACTGCAGGTCCATCCAACAGGTGGTTTTGGTAAGACTGTTTTGTGAAATGTCCCGTCAGCAAAGACTGAAATGACTGCCTGATATCTCTATACTTTGGGGACTTTGTTATCCTGTTTTCTGTTACAACAACAACCCAAATGGGCATTACATTACAGATCTATTGGCTCCCAGGCAAAGGTTTCTTAAGGCTGTTAAACCAGTGCAGTTGCGAGTGTTTGTCTTGCATTCATTAGGTTGTAAGTTCGATCTAAGACTTTAGAAATGGTACATTTTGCTTTATTGCTCTATTGCATAGGGTGTTCAGACCACTGCAGCAGCAGAGCACAGTGGACTACTACAGTACATACTGCTTTCTCTGCTAAGCACTCAGCATTTGGGAAAGAGTATGGTACTTAAACACACATCACTACCTGTGGTCTAGCCCCATGATGTAGTGATTGCACAATGTTGTGGGCGAGATGGGCGTCGCCCTATGCATCATCTGGTGTGGGAAGAACATTAACTTACTAACTGACTAACTAACTAACTGCTGCTAAACACAAACTGAGAAACTCACATCAAAGAAGTTCCTAGCAGCGCTGGTGGATAGAAGGGTTTCTGACCGCTGCTTGTTTTTACAGTATTCCACATGCATGTCAAACTTGTGTTGCTGCAAAAAAAAACAAAAAACATGTTAGAAAATCACACTCACAAAAAGCAGATAGAACTAGCATGAAATTCAGGCTGTTCAATGAAAATGATTTATCAGTTCAAAGTATTTAAAACACAACAGTTACTACTACTACTTTTAGTTAAAATTTGAAAGTTACAGTAACACATTTACGTGTATCAAACAGTTTATATAAGCCATAAAATGGCTACAGGAAAGCTTGCTGTTCAAGTGTTTAACATTTACAAAGAATCTTATTTCTTTGCACCCCTGAAAATGCTCTTCAATGGTCTCATGCCCTTGTTGGCATCTAAGAAAGTCAGCTTGCCATATCTGGATTGTTGTTTTTTTTAACTGTAAGCTTGTATCAAAACACTCACCCATTTTACAAAAATCTTGCCAACTTTGCTGGGCTCATTCTTGCACGTCCCCAGCTCATGGATAAATATACTGAAACACAATAAAGTAAATCCAGGTCAGAATATAAAAAGAATTTTTGAAAATTATAATGCCTCTAAAATCAACTATAAACAGACAATACTATATTCTATGCTGCATGTTGACAATATTGGCAGAGAAAAAAAGGATTTTCCACACAATTTCTCATAATCACACCTGCTGAAAAGTGGTATCAGCCAGAATTCAGTCATACCTCTGTCAAGGATATCATATTTCGGGACAACCCATTCCACTCACAGGGGGTATTTCATAAATCTGTTCTATGTCCATGAAGATATATAATAGTGTATCCCCCTAAGAGGCATAACCCAGAATATCCTATTTCAGGACTAACTCTGTGCATTGAGAATTTTTGTCAGGCCTCACCTACTATGGAAGTCATAAATCTGTTCTATGTTCATGAATAAGATGTCCCGTTTCCCCCTGAGATAAAGTGGCATCACCCAGAATTCAGTCATATTTCTGTCAAGGATATCATATTTCAGGACAACCCACTCCACTCACAGGGGGTATTTCATAAATCTGTCCCACTCACCTACTATGGAAGTCATAAATCTGTTCTATGTCCATGAAGATATATAATAGTGTATTCCCCTAAGAGGCATAATCCAGAATATCCTATTTCAGGAGCAACTCTGTGCATTGAGAATTTTTCTCACAACTCACCTACTATGGAAGTCATAAATCTGTTCTATGTTCATGAATAAGATGTCCCGTTTGCCCCTGAGATAAAGTGGCATCACCCAGAATTCAGTCATGATTCTGTCAAGGATATCATATTTCAGGAGAACCCACTTTACTCCTAGGGGGAGTTTAACACACTCACCTACTATGGAAGTCATAAATCTGTTCTATGTTCATAAATAAGATGTCCCGTTTCCCCCTGAGTAGATAAGGTAGAGTGTTGGAGTCGAACATGTGGATATAGTGCTCGGCTACAAACTTCAGGTCACGCACGTAGTCCGCTTCTGTCCTCAGTAGTTCCTCCAGGACAAACCTGGGACAATAATCAAGAGAAAGTTGAGAACAAAGTTCAAGATATTTTCTTGAAATATATTTTCTATGAAAAGCGTTTTCGTCAATCACATTCAAAATCTCATTACACACACTGGTTCTCCAGATGAAGAGGGAAATTTCCCTCCTTTAATTAGAGCAAAATTGTAAGCAAGTTGTAGCAGCATTTCATGGAAGGTAAAAAAAAAAGAACTCACCCACCGACCAAGACAGTTGCAAACTAAATCACATGACAGAACACACCAAACACGGAGAACAGAGATAAGAAGCAGACTGAGGAGAAAGAGGACTCAGAAGAGCAAGAAGGGAAGAGGCAGAGGCAAAGAATAATCAGGAAAAAGTCCAATAGATTTGATAGAAGATGGCGGCTAACTTTCGTTTTGTGTCTAGAATCATTTTCATCATACAGCAAACTAAACAGCAGAACTTTGCAGTGGAGGAGAGAGAGAGAAAATGTTAATGTTTCAGAAGGTTAAGTAATTTCTGTGCAATCTCAGTCAAAGTGAGGGAAACAGAAGGTCCGATGTGCAGTAAGATTTCAGCTTTGTTTTGGACGTAAGACGTCTGTTTTTCTTATTATATAAGAGATCTGACATCGTTGCAGTGAAGGAGAGACAAAAAAAGAATGAATGCAAAGTTGTTTTTGTGTAATCTGCAACTCAAGTGAGGGAAAGAGAAGATATCTAAAGTGCAGCTTCATTTTGGAACTAAGAAGTCAATTATTTTCTTAAGACGTCATGCACCTTCTCTTGCTGCTTGCCTCTATCTCCTTACTGCCCCTCCTGGGCTGCTTCTTCTCGGCGTCTACAGACGTCTCAGACTTGCCTTTCCTGGTGGCGGGGGAGTGGGGGAGGGTCTGTAGGAAGGAGGGGGGGACCCAGCCCTGGGCGGGCTCCGGGGGGGAGGGGAAGGTGCGCACCAGCCACAGGTCCGGGCTGGAGGAGTCCAACACCTCCACCGTCTGGCCTGGGGAACAAACATCACAAAAAGTCATCTTATTTCGTTGATGAAGGTTAGACATCCAGGTAATAAGATACGCCAAAAGTAATTACCCAAGCAACTGGATAAAATTTCAAAACAGTCAGACGTTTCAGACAGCATCCACTATCTTTCGTCAGTGACTAAAGAAGGATCTGGTAGAACTGTCTGGCCTGTGAAACAAACATCACATCTTATTGTTTTACTATTTTATTTGAATTCATCACAGACAAAGTGAAAGGGAGGGTAAAACTGGTGCTAAAGCACCTTTACAGGTTGCCCTACCACACACTAAAGACATATATAACAGTAGAAATGAACTTGACATACAAATGTACAAAGCATATCATAACATATAGTACAATCTCAGTTTTTTTCATTTTCTTGGAGGTTCTCTACGTGCACCCAACCATCTTGACAATAGGTTTTAATACATCACTAAGTCTTCTTGATAAAATCATTCCTGTTTGCAAATATGTTTTAAGTTTTAGACTAGTTTGTTTCCAGCTTTTACCGATGAAAAGTCCATAATTGACTTATTGAGTCAATACATGTAATTTTCCACTGGTTGTACAACTCACATATGTCCTTACCTAGTAGCACACATGTGGGTGTGATGATATGTTATTATAGGTGATAATAACCCGCTGTGCAGGATAATGTGCGTGCTTTAGGAGCTGACCTCTCCCTGAACTATGGAAGATTGTAGGATGGTTACGTCGTAGGTTGAGGTGTGAAATAGAAAGTTGTAAGGTTCACTTTCTTTGATGGTGACTCACACAAAAGTCTGACGTCCAGAAATAAGAGCTTGGAAAGTTCAAATTACATCTATACACAGATGTTACTCATGTCAGCTGAACAACCTTTTGCAAATGATGCATTGTAACTTGTAATAATTGCTTGGCAGCTCGATGCAAATGATAAACAAACTTTAAGAAATAAGATAAGACGCTCACCTTCTTTAAGTGGCACCCTGTCCTGCTCAGTGTCTGCTGGTGTGTAGTCGCTAACAACTGTGTACTGCTCTGTGCTCTGTATAAGAGAAAAGAACAACTTCAGCGACAAAATACTACAGCAACTACACATTTCTCCAACTTTTTTCTGTCCAACTCATTGTTTTGGAGCCCATGTTGTAGAGTTGAAACTTGTTCCAGAATGACTTCTATCAACACACATGAACTTTCAAGCTAAGATGAGAGTTTGCCTGTTTTCATATTTGCACAACATGATTTTCAAGCCAGATGTCTCCTTTAATTTGCCTTATAGTACAGAAAAAAGCTGCATTTTTAGCCAAGTAGGTAAGCATGGTGATGCCTGCGAATGATTGAGGTAAGCATGGTGGAAAACACCCTAAAGAACTTTAAAATGACGCACACATGAGCAGGGACACCTCTTAAACATTGTATTCAATGTACTATCCCAAACATACATGTACCATCAATTAGTGGTTTGAAGGAAGAATAACAGTAATTTTCTAACGACCACAGTGATTAACTTGTGGTTAAGAATAAGGTCTGCGACCTGTCCCGCTGAGCTAGTGGGACTTAATTAACCCTTTAATTAACACACTGATTAGAAGGAGCCTGCCCAAATATAGCACAATGAGTACAATTTCACAGAAACACCCAAATAGCTTCAAGGATGTGCTAGCCAAAACAGAATAGGACAAAAAAGCTGCAAGAAGCAAAATAATACATTATTGAAAATTTGACTATTTCAAAAAACACTGAGTAAATTAGGAGTTAGACAGGGCGAATCTAAAACTGCAGCTATATGGTTGATCCCCCTTATTTCTAGTGCTTTCACCAATTTTTGAATCTGGGGATTGTAATTGTTACAAAGTGCAGCGTATGACGTCAATATCTCCATAGGAAGACAATATAATTACAAAGGAGGCGTTTAAGTGAAAGTAGCACATTACCATCATTCTGTAACACACCAGCTTTGAAGGCATACATCAGCGTATGATGCATATAAAAAGTTTCATGTGTCTAACTTTCATGTCTGTATAAAGAGGATCCTTCTAAGCTGGATGACAACAAGATGTATTTAACAGCATTTTTCGAGAAGAGCAAATTCCTAGAAATCATTTTGCAACAGACCTAAGTCAGCTTACAGAGGTGACTTATGTGGCAGAAAATTGGAAATGTGGCAGAGACTGCCATTCTCGAATAGGACTGTTTAGCCATAGCTAGGGGTGGATACCGGTTCGCCGGACCTGATTCGGACCTTTATAACATCCAAGAACCGAGTCCAAAAAAACCTGAAAGCCAAAAACCTGAGTCCAAAAAAAACTGAACAAAGTATAAGTATATTTTTCTATTTTGTTTGATGAAAAGTGTTTTGAGTCTCCCCACTGACGAAAAAAGGCATTTAAAATAAGTGCAACATTCAAATATCAAACACTGGTTTGTCATGAAAGTCTTCTCACCAAGAAACTTTTATAGTCGAGCGTGTCAGTATTAATTCTCTATGCTTAATATAGGTTTAATAAAACAAAACGTCAACTGGACAGGATCAGGTCCAGGTTCAGGTCCGGACCTGAACCTAAATCTCTGGACCTAAACTTGGACTTGGACCTTATTAAGCCAAACCAGTATCCACCCCGAGCCGTAGCCGATGCTGTAGGGTTGATGTGAATTAGGATTTTACCATGGTGACCTACAGAGGCCAAATGAATGAGTGAATGAATGAATGAAAGAAGGACTGGAACCTTAGAAGAGTCATCCGTCTCGCTGCAGTCGGACACAAAGTCGTGCTCCAGCCGAAGCCGCTTGATGGGGTTGGAGTCGGAGGACGCTGAGCTGTCCGGCCGCGACCCTGGGCGGGGCGGGGTCGTTCCTATGGAGATCAAGGACAGATTAAGAATAAAAAATTTGAAATTTCTAAAAATTGTCAAACATTTCTTAACATATGTATCAAATACTTTACTTTTGCGACAACATCTGTAAGCAGCAACACCAATATAGCTGTGGTGCAAAGTGAACCAGTCAGAATTGTTCTAAGGAAGGTGACAAACGGTCACCGAAACTTGGGTTGATTAAAACACTTGTGAACAAAGAGACTTTTTATTCAAACAATGTTGAAGTCACATAGTGTCATCACAATGCATAGCACCTCCATACCTAATATAAATAGTATTAAATTCTACTACCATAAGAAGGAAGATGCAGAAGTTCAGAACCAAAACACATTGTACAAAAGTGCCAACATCACCACCAAAGTCTCCAGTTTAAGAGTATTTTTTGTAGTATTATCAAATTAAACATCAAATACTACACTTTCCCCTTTATTCAGTATTACTTTTTAAAGATCACAGTCTACAGCAATTCTCCTGAGAATATATATATAGCCCAGTCCCACCTCTCCTGAGATGTAAGACATCTGGTCCCACGGCTGGTAGCAGCTCTAAGATTTGTACCTCCTCCTCCTTACTGGTGCCCAGACTCACAAACAAACAAACAAACATGTCCCACCTCTCCTGAGATGTAAGACATCCGGTCCCACGGCCGGTAACAGTTCCAGTATCTGCACTTCCTCCTCCTTACTGGTCCCCAGACTGTCGAAGGACTGTCCCGAGGGAAGCTCGTCCAGCCCTGACGCCTTGTAGGAGCTCACAGACGTCGTTCGACTGCTCGAGGCAACTGCAGAAATGATAGAAAAATATTCTGTTTCAGCATGAAACTTCACAATGTTTTTTTTCTGATTTCTAACTCAGATTCAACTGCTGAAATTCTTTTCATTTCATGTTTGAAATTGCATGTTTTTTAGTGGACATGTGTGGCATAACGGCTGGGGTGTTTGGTCCAGAACTGAGAGGTCCTGGGTATGCATCCCCTAACATGTCATCGATGTTGTGCCCTTTGGAAAGCACTCTACATGACTTACCTCACTCTACCTAGGAGTTAAAATGGTTACCTGACTTTATTTGGAAGGTAAAAATTAAAGCAGTGGCAAGAGAGGGATCTTCTCTACCTTCCAATACCGTGCCCTAGACACAGTGTACAACAACCGATTGTCCCTACGCCTCAAAAATGCTACAGGACTACATGTACCTTTACGTCACAAGACATAGGGATGTCAGAACAATTAGGGGTGTAACCATCATACACACACCCTAGATCTAACTGTCCTCCCCATGGGCCACCCCACCACCACGTTTTTCCCTGGATCAAAACTTCCCACCTTCATTCTCCTCATCCTCCCGGTCCAACTTGAACGATATCAGCACGACGGGATCATCCGTGACTACCGGAGCGTTCGATGACGGGACCCAGTATGAGAAACTAAACAGTCGCCGCATATTTCTCCCTGGGAACACTCCCACAGACTTCTACAACCATGTCTCGAACCATTCACTAGGACTCTGATAAACACCTGCCTTTCTACCATCGCAGGTCTGTTATTAAACTCACCTGCCATACCACGCAAATAGATAACATGGTCTATGATAACTGGTCATTTGGTTACCATGGTGACGACCCCACTGACCTTTTCATGAGTCAACAGATACTTTTTAGTTTTCATAAGAATTTAAAACATTCATGTTCCAGAGGGTCTGGCAGGGCATTCATTGCATAGTGTACAACATTGTATTTGTGTTTTGGTCAATTTCTTTGTTTTTCAAGTATAATCAAATACTGGATACTACTACAATGCACTACTAAACTACACTACATATGTCAGACTTTCAGACAGCAATACTGTAATGCAGGCTGACCCCAGGGGGGCTGATAATTATCAGAATTGTTAGCTAATCATAGGCTTAATGAGTCCCTGTTATCATAGTGTTTCAAGGATTTGAGTGGCTGAGAGAAGAAAATTGTGCCGTCTTTGCGTCAGAGACAGCTCTCTCAGTTCAGCAATTACATGACTTTTGTACGAGACGTCACAGGTTATTTGTGCATGACATGACCACCCTAAAGGATATGTTCACAACAACTGTTTCCTACAACTATCTTACCCATAGAAACTATATGTCATAGTATCATTACATGTATTTGCACGTCCTTCGAAAATTGAAGAAACCCTAAGAATTATATGTGCAAGCAGTACTGGGCATTTCGTTGAAAATGCAACATTTTACACCAACAGAAATGCGGCATTTTACAACCATAGAAATGTTACATCTACACCCACAGAAACGCAACATTTTGTGCCCACAGGAATTCCATTGTTACACCCACATAAGTAATCATAAGAGTGAGTTAATAAGACAGTAATTTCCAACGATGCTGGGAATGTTTCAAGTTGTGAGAAGAAGCTCTTAAGAGGAAATTTCCAGTTTTGACAGAAAATCAAAGAGCTCTTCTTTTTTTATTAAAGGCCAAACCACTTATTGCTCATTAAAGATTGTAATTATCAATCGTAATTACTGCTCTAGATTTCAGAAAACCTTGGAAAATATTCAGTGACTGCAGAATCTGTGTTTTTAGTGGAGTGAATTGTTAGAATTTCACAGGAAAGTAAAGTAAAGATGTCCTCCATGTAATGAAAGGCAAAATCACTTCTTGGTCAGTTCAGGAGCAAACAGAAACTAAAAGACTGAAATATTTCATATCCTTAAGCGTCGAATAATCATCGAAATTTGCAGCTGATGCTTAACACAGGTGGTTTTAGGTGCACACAGGTGTACAGGTGTACAGGTGTGTTCTCACCTGAGACCAGCAGGTCTGCGTGTGTCACCACGTCCCCCACACCGTTCTCCGCCCTGCAGGTGTAGGTGCCCACATCCTGGTTCTGTACATCAATGATGGTGAGGAGGAATGTTCCATCGTCTCGAGACTCGTAAGAGACATGGTCTCCATCTTCTACCAAAGGCTGTCCATCCTGGGGACAAGAACAAATTTACTGATATCTGAATCACCTGGTACTGAATACAGGTGATGATGGTGAGGAGGAGTGTTCCTTCGTCACGAGACTCGTAAGAAACGTGGTCTCCATCCTCAACTAGTGGCTGCCCGTCCTGGGGGAAGGACAGATTTACTGATACTGAATTACCTCGTACTGCAGGGGTTCATCTCAATCAGGAAAGAGGGGCGCTGCCCAGCACCCCTTGTAGAATCCAGATTTTAGCTTGATACCCAGCATACAGCCTTCACCTAACAATCGATTCTTCCATAAATACACAGAATTCGCTCCCTTGCCTGTGTGTGCTCCCTCTTATTCAATTTTTCTAGAAAACCCCCTGGTACTGATGAATACAGCAATGTACATTGATGATGGTGAGGAGAAGCGTAAGACTAGTAAGAAACATGGTTCCCGTCTTCCACTAACGGCTGGCTGTCCTGTAAGAAGGGCACGAAATAGACACAAAAACTTGTTTACCCCAAGAATACTGTCATCCATGTGATGCCCACAAAACTCTATGTTTATGTTGTATTGTTGATGCTGTCGGATTTCAATCATCTTGTACAATTTTGACTTTTTAATGCTGTTTCATCATCATCATCATCAAATGCTGTTTATATCTAGTACAGTGTTTTATAAAGCAGGAGTTCTGTAAAGTCATTAAAGACATGCTGCTGGTTATGTATTTATCACAATGGCCACATATACTTTGACCTGTTCCCACTAGCAGCTTTCCATCCTAGGGACATTTTATTCCCTATGATCACTTTCAGAACATTAATTAAGGGTTAATGACCCGCCCCAAGGTGTATATGGTGTCATAACGCCTGGCCATGTGCTATAACCACCGAATAAAACCACCGAGTGAGCGAAGCGAACGAGGTGGTTTTATGAGGTGGTTATAGCACATGACCAGGCGTTATGACACCATATACACCGAGGAAGAGGCGGGTCATTAACGTTATTATCATATAGCTTATCCAAACTGACGCATATAGGAGTAGACAATTTCTGTTTGACGCATAGATCCCTTATACTATTAAGAATGCATTTCAAATTCACATTTGTCCTTTTTTAACAGAAGATGATGAAGAATATGTACAACTGTTGCCTGATTTATTTATTTCAACCACACAGGATAGGAGGGTCGGTTTCAGGTCAGTCAGAAAATGTTATCATTGAAGAATCTCCCTGCAACATGACCTCAGGAAACCTGAATAGAACACAGGTTCTTTGGCCAGTAGGAAATGGAACGCGCGGAACCTTAGATAGAACGTGGTTTCTTTGGCCAACAGCAAATGGAACATGCGGGACATTTTTGGGAATTTTAAATTTGTTTTCCCATTTTCATGTATTCTAAGGAAATTTTTTAGGAATTCTAAGACAATAAAGATTTTTTAAACAAGGTTAAGAAAAAGATTCATCAAATAGATACCCCCGCTACAAAATGAAACGGTTATAAAGATTTTTTAAACAAGGTTAAGAAAAAGATTCATCAAAAAGATATCCCCTCTACAAAATGGAACGGTTGTGTTCTGACATGACGTCAATAAGTGGTGTGTTATGGCGTGATAACAGACCACTTATTGTGGGCAATGGAGGCTTCTGATTGGTCGACGCCATCTACCTATGTGATAATATCAGTTAACCTAATGATATTTTGTAATATCTGAATTACCCCAGGTACTGAATCAGGGCTGTCTCCAGCTTTAATCTTTTTTTCCACCTCACTCACTGTCACTGTCATTTCAAGCTTACTAACATACATTTTTATCAATTTCATGTCATGAAGTTCAGATTTTTTGGAAGGGGTGACATTTTAGTCCTTCCAGGGTGGAGGGACAGGTCCTGGAGACAACCCTGTACTCAATACAATTCCCTTCAAGATAAACTGGACACTGCATGCATTTCTCTCACCTTGTACCAGGTGACGGCGGGCGCGGGTGACCCCGTGACCTCGCACTCGAAGATGACGCTGCTCCCCTGCACGGCGTGGAGAGACTCCAGCTCCTTGATAAACTCCGGAGAACCCTCCACGTCCGACAGCTGCTCCGGAGTACACCACCCCTCCTGCGAGTTGGTCTCCGAAGTGTGGTCCGTCAGGTTCTCACACGTCGAACTTCTGTAAAGATAAAACAAATGGCCACACTGTGAATCGTAAAAAGCAGCTGCAAAATGAGAAAATACATGCTGCAAATTGCAAAAAAGTATTTCAGAAAACAGATACTAATGTCATAATGCCAAAGTCAGTTCCAAAGTGAAAGAAGACGTTTTAAAAGAACAAAAATATATTTTGGTATATCAAACTCTGTGTGTTAACTTTTGTTCATCCTTCCTGACCACATAGATTTCATAATGAAGGCAACTTTTTTTTGCAAAATTTTTTTATTCGCACGGGGATGTCATCAATATAATCAAAACAACAAGGCCTTTATAGTTATCTAAAGTATTAGTCTGTGCAAATATGTTATGCTGTCATATTTCTTAGTGTTCTATAATGTCTTTATGTATCCATAGACACCCGACAAACAGGTCAGTGCCTTGAGTGTGTACTTTTGGTAAAAGAAATTTATTGAATTAGAATTGAGAGGTCAAAGGTAAACGGTGAAGAAGGCAAAGTTGAGAGGTCGTACCCTGAAGTGTTGGTCATGGGTGAGAAGCTGCTGATGCAGCTGCTGACGTGTTCGTCCCCGGAGCTGGTGGGACGGTCCTGTGGCGCCCCCTGTACGTGCAGCATGGCACTGCAGGTGGCCACTCCTGCCGCGTTCTCCGTACGACACATGTACACGCCCTCGTGGCTGGAAACAACAGACATTTTTTATAAGAAATAAACATCTCTGAGTCTCTAAGTCTTTTCACAGTACTCTTAAACTGTTACACGCCCTCGTGGCTGGAAACAACATGATACATTTTAAAGATTTTTATGAAAAATACACATCTCTGAGTACATCAAAATACCCTGAATGCCGAAATGTTTGCGGTGCTTTTATGTTTGTGTTTTTTGCGGTAAGCTCTTCGCCGCAAACTTAAAACCCCCACGAAGGTTTTTGCCTTCCTGCCCCCCTGTCGAACGCAAACATAAAACCATGCGAACTTAAATGCATTTACAGTACTCTTAAACCAGCCTAAGAACACTTTCAATATTGCTAATGACACACATATACTTAGCCTAACTGTAAGCCCTTCATTAAACCACCACAAAATGTGCTGGTTATTTCTTGGAGGATGTCACAGGAACAATATGTGCATCATAAAACAACCCATCACAAAGTGGTTGAAGTTCATTTTGAATTTCCACTCCTAAGTCAAGTTGGGTCTTGAGAGATTAGAAATTCTATTTAGTACATACCTGTTCTCCGCCACAGGTATGTACAAGGTGTGCTCCTTACCTGTTCTCCGCCACAGGTATGTACAAGGTGTGCATGTCCTCCTCTGCCCTGATCTCGACCCCCAGTCTGAGCGGCCGGACCTCGCTCCCATCCTTGAACCAGAACACGGTGGGCTTGGGCAGGCCTGCAGGGGAGACAGCAACAGTCACTTTAGACTTACTATCAACTCAACGCAGACTACAAACACCCTATAGAGACAGAAGCCTATCTGGAAAAAGTAGTTTCTTTGATATCGTTAACTAAAAACATTAAAGTTTCAACTTTCTGTTTGAAAACTCTGCTTGTAAAATTAGCAATTATTTGCACCATTTCTGAGCGCAAAATCTGACAATAATCGAGGTCAGCCAACTCGAGCATTTTTTCCACCACATTTTGTTTGTGCAAAGTCTTTTTGCAGCTGGTCTCTACTTCCCGAAATGGGAATAGATGATCATAATGCTGAGTTCTAATTGTTGAAAAAAATGTTCATTGCATACTTTCTCAATTTAGAGATACACTCATACATGTCATGTAAGTTATTGATGAAACAAAATTCAAAATCCAGACTTTCATTCAGTCCGTATGATATCAATTCCTTCAACTTTGTAAAGACAACATTGAGCAATACTTGACCTGCGACCCTACAGTCCAGTCTGACCTCTGACCCCTCCGTGACGGACAGGTTCTTGAGTGGCTCGCTGAACTCTGCCGCCTGAACTTCAAGGTTACGCCGGCCGCTGGGGAGGAACCCCTCTCTCTCAGGGCCTGGGGGGAAAAGGAAAAAACTGATATTACAACAATTTAGCCTGATTTCAATCAAGCCTCCTGTAACCACTCGCCGCCCTGTAACCGCTCACCGTGGGGAGGGGACAGAAACCCCCTGACAGCTGGAGTTTGCGTTACACAGACTAACAACAATTCTGCTAATACAGAAAGACACGCAAAAGACTTTCACCAAAAGTCTCAGTTTGATTTTACCCAAGCTGCGATAAAAATACATGAATGGATTATTGCTACATACAAATACATGGTTTACTACCATTTTTTTGTATCATTTTTCTGTTAAAATTTATCTGCCATTACATTACCTACTTTCAAATTTAGCATTTGATGTAAGGGACCATGAAGCTGAATATAGAGAAATGTTGAAAAATTGCAAAACCGTAAAAAAGATTAATTAACATTGATTCCTCAATAAACATATGAATTGATGGATGGATAAACAAATGACTGTAGAATTTTCATGCCTATGCTATGGATCATTTCTTTACTAAAGGAATTATCCCTAATTCATATATCAAAATTTACCACAAACATATGATGATGGGATGAGAGGACTATGGTGTATTTTACCATTACTAGCTTTCCCCCCAATCCTTTCATCCTGATATCATCAGTACACAATAATTTTGCTCACTAAAGATGCTGAACATATGCAGTCTACCTGTGCTACTGTTGGAAAATAAAACCCTCTATCCTGACATACCTGCGAGCGGTCTGGGTAGGTGGAGTTTCCCTGGGTCTGCGCCCTCTGTCGGCTCATGTCTGAAGTGCAGGAAGGGAGGGCACACATCAACACGCTAGTTTTGTCGATTCGCCAACTTCAAACTTGTCAGAATTCGCACAGGAAAGTGTTGTTGCCTTAGTTTAACAAAATACTAACTGCAAAGAGCTACAGTTTGGGGATAGAGCTACTTTAGACCTTAGAACTTGGCGGCCACGCCCCCCTCCCCACCGAACAACAACAACAACATTTCTCAACTCAAAACTTCGACAAATCACAGCTTGAATGGTCGTTCCCCGGTCAGCATTATTTAAAAGATACTCCTAAGACATTAGTATAACGAAATGTGCACCTGGCGATTCCCAGTCATCGCAGGGAATAAGCAAAATTGGTAAACCTTCTCAGCGATCATGTGTCGTCTGCTAAGTTTTGCCTCGCCGAAAACAAAGATGGCGGATTTCCCGCACGGAATGATGGGTAATACTGGCGGGAAATTTGAAAGTCCTTGCCGCACGCACGTTTTAGAGTACGAAGGACCAGCGGTACAAAAGGTCTGTTATTTCTGTTCGTCGGTTTGTTTGTTCTTTTGCATGTTTTTTTTTTTTTGCTAATACAGAGTAAAAGGAAAGGTTTACAGAAAGTACGGAAGCAAGCTGTCTTAAGGATTTAAGAAGACTAACCTTTCGGTCGGTTCCTCGTCCGGCGTCTCATACTCCGAGCTGGACGGTCTGGACTGCCCGTAACTCAACCTCGGCGGAACTCTGAGGAAATGGAACTCAGGATCCTTCGCCAAATCCTGTCCTTTCTCCAAGTCCGGCTCCTCTTCTACTGTCTCGAACTCGTCTAGGATTATGGAAGGACTTGGAGACGCTCCCCCACTGGACGTCCTTGACCTCCGACCTCCCGTTTTGCTCTCGGAGACCTCCACCTCTAAAGACGGTGTCGGCGAGATTCCGCGAGAGCTCGCGGCGCTGGAGGATCTTGGAATGATTTCGATTTCAATGGAAGGCGCGGGCGACATCGCGCGGGAACTCGCGGAACTGGAGGCGCGAGATCTCCTACCTCCAGTCTTGCTCTCCGATACTTCTATTTCTATGGAGGGAGTCGGAGAAATCCCGCGGGAACCGCTTCTACTGGAGCCCGCCGACCGCCGGCCGCCTGCAACTGCAACACCAATAGTTGGCACAGGGGGCGCTTCTGAGGGGCTCGTAGTTCTGCTGAGACCGTGCATTGGACTCAGAAACCCGTCTTTGATAATCGGCGTGCTCGTCACGATGTTTTCTAACAAAGGTAAGGTAGTAGGAGATAACGAACCTCTCCTGCTGGCTTCCTTAGACCTTCTTCCCCCGGTTATAGATTCCTGAACCTCTATTCCCACCACGGGTTTAGGCGACCGTCTGTGCCCGGGACTGTTGGTTCTACTCAAGGCCTGCATGGTCGCTTCCACGTCTTGAGTAACCGGCTGAGGAGAACGCCTCCGTCTTACCGGGCTCGGGCTCCTACTGAGCTTTCTACTCCGCCTTCTCAGCTTCGGCGACCTCTGCGGGGAGGTCAGGGTCGAGTCGGAACTGCTGGAGTCCAGTTCTTGAAGACTTCTCCGCATGAGTCTTGGAGAGAACTGCTTGGGGGAGGGGCTGGGGCTACGGCTGGACTTACTGGACCTGCTACTTCTTCGTCTTGTCTTGGGGGAAAGATGCTTCTTAAAGGGCGGGCTGGAACTGGTGCTGTATCTTCTCCTGAGTCTCGGAGAAATCTGTTTCGGGGAAGGACTGTCTAAACCGGACCTGCTGCTTTTTCTTCTTCTCACTAGTTTCCTTTCGTCTAGATCGGAGAACGCTTTCGGCGAGAGGCGATGTCGTGACTTCGGGCTCGGACTCCTGCTAGACTTGCTGCTGCCCCTCCCCTTCCCGAGTACAGACAGCGTGTCGGTGGAGACTACGGAGTCGGACGTGTCCCGGTACCCGAGCGGGGAGAGTCTGCGAGCCTGCTCGGACGGGCTGGGGCTGGTTTTGCGGATGATGAGGGTGCTGAGGGAGGCGGCGGAGGAGACGGAGTCCGGGCGGGAGAGCGAGCTGCTGTCGGTCGGCTCCTGGACGGACACGAACGGGCCCGTCTCCAGGATCACCGGGAACAGCAGCTCGTCAGCGGCGTCGCTGTCCTGGGCCGCTGCAGGGTGAGAGATAAAGTGTGACCAGTTTAGCTCTCTGTAGAGTGGTCGTCACAGAGAAGACATACGTTATGTACAGTATTTACAGGTTCATTGTCTTGGCAAGGAAAATTTCCATAGATCTTTTCGACAAGTACAATGAACAGTGGAAGAGAAGCTCGTCAGCGGCGTCGCTGTCCTGGGAGAGGACAGCAGTTTGTGATACATTCCCGGCATGAGGATCATCTACTCAGTTTAATACGGAAATGTACTAGAACACAACTGTGGAATTAAGAATTTCAGCCATTTTAAAGGATAAGCCTGCTAGGCACATCTTCATTCCATTTGCATATGATTTCTTGAGCAGACACGTCATATTTAGCCTTGGTGCCACCTGATTTCTGCTGGGGCTCCTACAATCGCTACTCTAAAAAATCGATTCTAAGTTTTCACAATAAGTATCGTCTGAAATGTTCACCCACCTGATGAGTCCATGGAGGCCTCGTATCCCGCCTCCACCACACTGACGGGCGCGATGGTGGGGAGGGGGGTGCGTCGGGTGGGGAGGGGGGTGCGCCGAGGGGACAGCGGGTGGAATGCAGATATGGGAGACCGCCGCATGGTGGCGCCCTCCTCCGTGTCGGTGTCGTCTCGACCGTCGGATGCTGTTGGGAAGTAAAATAGTAATAAAAAGTTTATCATATTTATCTATTCTTTGCCCTTTTCATATGTGAAATTATCCTCATAGGATGTTATTATTCCCAGAGTAGAATTCCTAGATAACATTCAGGTTATGTTCATAACGCTTTTGGTATTGATAACCAGGCGTGGACAATGCCTTTTGATATTCGTTCGCGGAGCCAACCCGAGGAGTGGAAGAAGAAAAGCCCACAAAAATGGTTCACGGAAAATAAAGCATATGATAAAAATAAGCATTTTCAAAGGACGTAATGGAAATGTTGTTGTTCTTCAGTATCACTAGCTAGATAGCTTTGACATGAAACAGTAAACTGACTTGTTCCCGCCAGTCTTACCGAGTTCGACAATCAGCTCTGCGCTACACACGGCCGCGCCTGCGCAGTTAGTGGCCTTACAGACGTACTCCGCGTCATCGTCGTCATCGACCTTGAGCACGAGCAGTGCGCATGTGCCGTCCGCGTCATGGATGGTGACGTATTTGCTGCTGTTGGCGGAGATCGGTTGGCCGTTCTTGTACCACGTGACCTGTAAACGTAATAAAGTTTTAAATTTCCTACCTTGAGAACCATACCTGTGATAAAACACCATAAAAAGGCATACTTGGTACTTGACTTCAATGAAAGTTTGCTGCTATATTTGTTTTCAGACTTCATATTCAGAACAAAAGAAGAGAATCGGAACAAATATGCATAAGCCACGTTTACAGACAGATTAGTGTCTAGCGCTGGTATAAATCTACTCTTGTATGAGGAAACATCTCTAGTGGACGATACCAAGTTCTCACCTGAGGAGGGGGTTTCCCCGTGACCTTACACCTGAACTTGGCCCGGCCCCCTTCCCGCGCTTCCGTGTCTGTGATCTTCCTCTCAAACCTGGGCACAAATGACATATCACACATTCATCATGAAACAGATTTACATTGACAAGATGGTCTGAAGACGTATCTACTTTCTCTCCATCTACCATTTGAATCATCATCATCGTCTGCCTTCATCTGGACATCTGGAGTCGTTTAAACTTCCACAGCTGCATTCAGTCTTTCTTCATCTTTCCCCACTATGTTTCGTTTAATGGTGCCGTTACGACTTTTTTTGCTCAAGAACACATTGTTCAGCCAAGCAAGAACTCCATTTCTGTATACCGTGATCATGAATCCAATGCAAAACACCGATGATATATCAGCTCAGACATCTTTTTGCCGTTCCTCGGTTCTATGATGAGGATTTACTGTATTCTGCAGCTCAGGTAGTTTTAGAAACAACCTCTGACTGCATTCAGTCTTTCTTCATTTCTTTACTCGGTTCTCTAGACGGTAGGAATATCTGACCTGGGTACTTTGGCGTCCACCGGGTCGATCTCCTGCGCAGACAGCGAGGCGGCCTGCATGCGGCTCAGCACGCGCGTGATGTCCGTGTCGAACGCGTTCGGCATCATGGAGCCTGATGGAAACAAACAAACAATAGATAAACAACATCGAACACCACTTAGATTTCATTTAGTCTAAACTTGCACTTACAACATCTTCAAACCACTTCTATCAGCTCATCACATATGCAGTTCTCTTGAAAATTCACAAGGGGGTGACAACGTTACGTGCACTATAAAAGAAGCACCCGGATTCGTCAAAGGAGTTCTGTTCCGGACATCATATGAACATTTGTAACGTTGCTTTTTAGCTCAAAACGACACGTCTAAGAGATGTTATGGTTTGATTTACTTTGACTGTTATTTACTTTGATTCGTTATTTCGTCTCAATTGGACTTGTTTGTTACCTTTGCAATTATTACGTCGCGTCTGTTATTTCTTTTTTCCTTAGCAGAGGGTTCCTGACAGCACTTTGTGCTTTTTTCCAATGGCAAGTTTTTTGTTGTTCAGAAAAATGTGACTAGAATGAAATAAAGATAATAAGCCTGATAAGTGAAGACGGTTGACCTTGAGGTTTGACCTTCAGCCGACCCGACGACTTGGCCTTGCCAGCCTCGTTCTTGGCCACGCAGGCGTACTCGCCCTCATCTTCCTTCGTTACCGTGGGAACCACCAATGAGCAGCCGCCACGCGAATCCCTCTCCATGACGTACTTCCGCTTGTGCGTGACGTCACGTCCGTCCTTGCGCCAGGAGACGGCGGGGTCCGGGAGTCCGGACACCGTGCAGTGGAAGCGCGCCGCTCGGCCCTCCTCCGCCTCCTGGTCCGACAAGTCCCGCTCGAACTGCGGCGCCTCCTGCTCCTGTGCATCCTGGGGAGGGGGGGGGGGGGGCTATATGGCTGAATTCTATGTTGCAAGGTTGCAAATTTTACTGACCCAACAAGCGCATAGAAACTTTCGAATGTTAATCTAAAGTTATATAGATAACAAAAAAAAAAAAACCATTGAACAGAAAAGGCTGATAACGACATTTGGCTGTTGATTAAGTACCAAAAACTGTTTCGGCCCTTTTCGAGAACGGATACACTCACTGCCGACACTTGATCTAATGAAAATGTGACGTCATTACTGGGTCAAGGTTAAGAAAGTTCAAGCTTTTCTCAAGACTCTTTCACCTGTCTTCTCAGTAGTGGGTGTCCTCTGGTGATGATCTTGCGCAGAACACCGAATGGCGTTTTCTTCACTTCCGTTTCCGGTTTGTCCGCGTCACCGAAGGTTTGGAACGCGGAGCGGGGCGACTCTGACGTCATCACGGGTGGAGGGTCTGCGCATGCGCGGGGGTAAAATGACAGATTAGTTTATTGACTGATTGGTACACAGATGCACTGAAACAACACCGCAGCCAAATAATACAGTTGTAAGACTTGCAAATAGCATCCTTCTCGAATTAAGAGTCACACATTCACAAAATGATATAGGATCACATGACATGCCGAAATGGTTGAATTAATACTTTTGAGAATTTTCAAAAAATTGTTTCCACATACAGAAAACTACACCACATTGTGCTGACCAGCTACATCCGTTTATGTTGTTTTCGTATGATGTATTGTATGCAGTTGTATTTCATGAATCATGTATTGTGTGTTTGCATGTTATGTACTTTGCCTAGCCGCCTGTGAGATAAAGCTAGAAAAAAATTACAAAGTACAAAACAATTAAAGAAGTATTACTTATACAAGTATCAAATACCCAGGAATAAAACCACTGTCCAGAGTATGTACGGTTGAATGTAAAAATCATCTCTACGGCTCCGTTCCTCCCATGTCGCCATTACCTATTGTTGTTGTTTTCCACACGGCTAGATCGGGTAATGAGGAACGTTATTTCGCTACTTCACACGATAATGAGCAATCACCACGTCTTGTACGACAAGCGACGCATTTCAAAGTAAATGTTAGCAGGGAAGACACCTGTTCCGTTTTCTCTGACACACAAGGTGGAAAATGTTCCCGTCTTCCCTCCCAGTATCTGCTTAGAGATTACCAAACTACGTCATGTAGTAATAAACACAAAATATGACCAACCAAGAAAACGTCAAAACAAAGACGTCTTTAAGTAAGACCTTCCAAGGCCTCGCCAGGATTCTGAGACACTGAGATTCTAAGACGTCTTCACGACTCCTTAAACCTACCTTGACGCCAGGTGAGCTAAGACGGCACGTGTGAAGCCATGTTGGAACACAGAGCGACACACTTACAGGTAACAGCGGAAAACAGCTGAAGTGTGGGCACACAAAACTCCCACACTAACAAGCTAGTCTACACAACAGGCTCCTAGCAGGCGTCTGGACATACCTTGTTTTCTGGTTACGTTCTGTTCCCTGACTTCTACCGTGATATAAAGTATCCAATACACACCTTTCAGAACACAGTATCGGTCAGAAAACAGTACTCTCCAAGCAGAAGTTGATTGGGAAGATTGTGGCCTCACGTTTTCTACCGTCTGACCCAATCAAGTACTTGGGAGAGTAAGAAAATATTACAGAACCCACTCAGGAAAAAGACACCGTGATCAGAAGCTATAAAAACACATCGAACAACTTATAGAAGATACAAACCTGGACTATAGAATTCGTTGATCGCTACGATGGATGATAGGAACAAATAGAGAGGCACAGTCATGCGGGTTTCGGGCGAGCTCGGCCAAGTCAGTGGCGAATCAGCAACAAAACGGCAATGTCAGAACCCATTTGGACGCCTTCTATGTAGGCCACTGGCCAGGCTATAGAACAAAGTAAGTGTACATACATGTACACACTGTACAAGGTTCAAGTAGGTCATTTCTGGTCGTCTCGGTGCGAAAAACAAGCCTGTCTCCAGGCCGGGGTGGAGAGGAGAGATACGGGCTGATAACCTCGCAGAAAAACACGCTGATCTGATCTAACGCCGAGTTAACGCGATAAGGGTTGTTCTAACCGTGCGTAGGCGGCGGCAGGTAGGAAACGTCGTTCTAACGTCACGACGTCACGGCGTGGGTGGGCGGTACGGCGGCGTACAGGTGTGTAAGAGCGACAGGTGGGCAAACTGGGCTGAAGAGTGCTTGACCTTGGTACACCCAGAGGTCGTTTGTAAGAGGGAAGGTCAACACGTCGGTTTGTACAGGCGACATGGGAGGGGGGATTTTTTTCTTTCATTTTTATTCTTTTCATCTTTTTCTTCTCCTTCCTTCGGTCCTTGCCTGATTCTCTCGGTTTAACAGACAGGAAATTTTCTTTGAATCAATGATCAGAAACATCCGGGACTTACATCAAACGGTCCGCAAAGCCAGAACGTGTAAACGTCACAAAAATTGGACCAGTCTATGTGTAACGTAGGAAGATGCACACTTTGAAACAGATATTTTAATAATATAGATGTTATAGTATATTACAAGGAATAGTCGGAACATCCCACAGAACGAAAGATGGTGCATTAGTATCGTGTAACAAAGCAATGCTGAGGAAATGTTGATTCAGAAATTATTAAAAAAACACCCCTCTCTCAGGTTGCCCAGTGCAATGGCCTAATCTAGCCCCCACCCCCAATATTTAGCTACAATGTAGCCGATAACTTTACAAGTGAACTTTCACTCATTCATAAAACTGGAGTCATGAGTTTTAACGTTTGTATTTGTTTTCGATCGCACTTCCATAAAAAGGACTGGCGGTCCGTTTACGGCTTGCAAACATCATAAACAACTCGCTTGTTTCTATCTAAATGATTTGTCATCAAGTGGGACTAGTAACGAACGTACAGAGGGCCGCACACTCAAGACACTGTTTTAGGGGGGGCTGAAGAGTAGTCCTGAATAGAACATACTCCATTGTCAAGATCTCGTCGGGACGAAAAAAAATACAGTCTGTCCGTCCCAAAGTCTGAACTTTAAAAAATGAAATTGATGAAAATGTATCTTCGTAAGCTTCAAATGACGAATTTAACGACGAAAATTCAAAACATGGTCTCCCAAACAAAAGGTGGACGGGAAAATGTAAAAGCTGAAAGCAGCTCTGGTCCAGATATTAAACTTGCCATATTTGTTACCATCAAGAGTTGGTTGGTACTCGGTATGCTTTCTTGCTGTTGTTCCCTTTCATGCTGCCCTCAATAGCCAAACTTACACCCAGTATAAACCCTCGCGTGTTGACCGGCGGTTCTGTGTACGTGACTCTGGCTGTTTACACAGTCTGGCCGCGCTCTTCACACGCTGCTTGTTGACAAACAAATATTTGCGTACACAATCCGATCGCCATTTCCAGGAATGCGCCATCCGTACAGCTATTTTCGATCCCCGCAAGTTTCAGGCAGTTTGCAATGTTTTTTGCAGGGTTTGAAGAAACGAATTCCTTGCTGTTGCTCACGCCAATTCTTTCAACCCGTGCTTTCTGCCTCCATGCCTAACTTCTGTACAAAAAAATTAATCAACCACTATCGTATGTAATTTCTGGATTAGTAAGTCATGAGCATGTTTGTGTTTATTTCTTGGGTTGCAACCGAAACGAGTGAAAGTCACATTTCTCTATTTACAGTAGCTATATGATATCTGGTCGGGTGGTTACGTTACACACTAACATTGCCATGTAACAGTGACAAAGTACTGTTACAGAAATGGTAGACAAATTGTGACGATCTTTTGATGCTATTTTTCTTCTGTTTCTCAAGAAACAGAAACGGGCGTCTTTTAAGATTACTTCAGATTCTGCCGTTTTATTTTTGTAACACTGTAACAGTGGGGATCAACCTCCACTAACTGACCAGTCTAACTGGTCCGGACCTTTTAGCCTAGTGGTTAGCGTGTTGAATTCCCAAGCCGTGCGGATTGGGATCGGCGTGAGTTCGAATCCCGGGAGCGCCGTACTCGCCCCTTTGGGTTTTTACTGCACAGCGATACATGTATGCCGCGCTAGATTCCTTTACAATGACGTTGCGGCCATTTCCTTCCCAGCACACAGTGGGCGCAGGAACTGCTCTTTATGACGTTGTTCCGGAGGAATATTTGGCGTCCCTCCTCGCGCGGAGTCAACTTTTCTACCCTGGAATTCCCGCCATGTTTATCCGCCCGTTCGGTGTTTAGGCATAACCTTCACCTACGTCATTACGTGACGTCATGAGGAAATGACAAGCGCAACCGACTTAAGGGACATGTCTTAGTGACACAGCTGGCGGCAACGTCTCAGGACAAGCGGGTTTCTCCAAATCAAGAATGTTAGACTTCGAGGAAGTTTTGACCTGTAGACCTTGAACTATGAACTCTGACATGGACAGAGAGGGCCGTCAAGGGCACCGCCAGACCTCACACAAGTTTGAACTCGACCAAGATCTACATCTGGTCTTGACCTTGGTGAGTGACCTCTGCCCTTTTACCTTTGGTTGTCTTTAAACCATGTTGACCTTCACCCGTTGACCATGACATCATTTTCTAATAAACTTTACCTTCTAACTCTGCGTTGTATTGACGTGGATGCTTCCCCTTTCAACGCTCTCAGTGGTGATCATCAACCTTTGACCTCTGATTTTACCTTTTACCTTTACCCTTTAACCCTGAGTGACCCTACCTTTGACCGTGAGGATGACCTGTGTGGTTTCCCGCCCGCTGGGGTTGGTAGCCACGCACAGATACTCTCCCGCGTCACACGGCTCCACTCTGCGCAGTCTCAGACAGTACACATGGTCACGTGACAGCACACGGTACTTCCTGCAGAGGCAAGGTCAAGATCAAGGTCACGAAGGGATTGGAAATAAATGACAGTTGCCATGGATGCATTTCTTTAAGTTTTCGATCGATGGTTTTGTGATGTCTACCAAATTCTGGATAACAGTTCTTTGTGCACAACCAGTGATAATCACCTGCCGACTTTTGGGTGACCGTCTGTCGCCTTCCTCAGGGCAATACTGACTGGTTCTACTTCACTTCGGCAGCTAGGTGTGTAAAGGTCTTTAATATCTATCGATATACCAACTTGATGAAACTATTCACGTCTCTACTAAATGCCTTTAACAAGTGATGAGCATAGTTGTGAAATCTGAAAGTCGTGGAGAAGGCATGAGGCAGAACGTAGGCTGAAGAGCACTCGTGTGGAGGGGTGAAACCAGTGAGCAGTAGACTACTAGAGACTGCAGGAGCGGGGAAAAACACTTGACGGTTATTTCTAGGAGCTGCTTCATCACGAGCAGAGACAGGCGAGAAGCGTCAGGTGTTGATGACGCGCCTCAAGTTCAGGAGACTGCCAGGAGAGGATCCGCTGAAGATGTTTCCGTGACGTCGGCAGAGCAATAGAGGTACTACAAGGACTTAACTAATGATTACAGCGCTCGAGACAGGTGTTAATGTGCTACAGGTGTGCTCACATGTCAGTGCGTCGTTTCTGTAGCCTCTACCAGGCCCCGCGGATGGCTGGAAAAATAGCAGAAATTGGCCAAATAGAGTGAATAGTATGCTAAGGGAGTCGGCTACGGAGAGAGGGTCCAATATGCCATCCTCTAGCTTCTATAACGGACTAAGCATGTTATCCGTCCATTTGGCTAATTTCTTCGATTTTTCCAGCGACCTGTGGAGCCTGGTAGAGGCTATAGTTTCCGCAGGTGTGTTCTCACCTGTCCGTGTGCAGTTTCTGCAGGTGTCTGTGCCAGGTCACGTGCGGTTTGGGCACCCCTCGCACCGCGGCCGTGATGGAGCCCGTCCGGCCCAGGACCGCCTCACAACTCTCAACAACAACACCGGGGGTGGAGCTGTGCGGAGAGAAATATTTAAGTCAATTATGAACCCAGGATTGATGTGTTCAAAACTTGCCGCCACTTACAATAGGGGCATCCTTATTAGAAGAAGAACTCTATTGCACGACAATTGTACACGGTACAAAGTATGGCAACAACTATCAAACATGATACAAAATAGAGGTATAAAATAAAACTTAACATCCTAATTACTAATACAATAAAGGCTAGCATAAGTCTTTGATATAGTGTTACAATCAAGTGGGGCTAATCATTATTTTCGCTATTTTTTGTGTGACAAAGAAGTATTTTATATATTTTCCTATTTTTGCATTGTGGTGGTTGTTGCATCTAAAGATATCTTAATTATCTGTCTAAACAACGCTTACAGCAGGATGTGCAAAGGTTATGTGTGACAGGTCGCTCAGTGTAATACATGTACAATCAGGTCTAGGGATTGGGACAGAGAACTCATTTGAACATCTACTGTGCAACCCCCTACAGAGGTACACTGATAGGTTCCCGCCCCCTACAGTAGTGCACTGATAGCTTCCCGCCCCCTACAATAGTACACTGATAGCTTCCCTCCCCTACAGTAGTACACTGACAGCTTCCCTCCCACACGCGCAGATGTTAGTTCTAACGTGAAGCGCTCCAAGGTTCTCCTCATTAAGAGGTTTTTATGTGACCTTAATTGGCGCCATGCAGGGCCACGTGCGGGGTCACGGGAGGTCACGGCTCTAGAGGAAGGTTGATGTAGGAACGCTCTCCTTCTCTCGTTCTAATCAGCCTCATAAAAATGGGATTATTACCTTCACCAGAAGGTATTGTGTTTGGTAGCGTTCGCCCGTGTGTATGTGTGTATGTGTGTGCATGCGTGTGTGTGTGTGTGTGTGCGTGTGTACAATTTCTAACAGCATGTGTGCAAAACGTCAGTTGTTTTTCCCCCATTGTTATTTAGGCCTGTTATGAAATCTGTCAAGTCTCTTTCAAACAGTCGGCTGTATTTGTTGATCGTCAGGAGGTCGCCCTACTTTAAAATCGAGACAGGGTCGCGGTGTTTTTCAACTGGAAATTTGCCCTATCATATAATTGGATAGATTGTCTCTATTCTTATTCATATATTAGATTAGTACTTTAGAATTGTTAGATATTAGAAGTAGTTCAACTGTCATGTATGTACAAGTTGCCATACATTGTACCTGTTGCAATCGTCGCACAATAAAGCATATGGTCTTCTATCTAAGGGACGTTCGAACATCGAACGATCCCTATTATAAAATAGCACGATGATTGGGAGAACACAGAGCGTATTACTGCCGAAAATGTCATTTATAGAGCTCGGAGACTTTTAGTATTCGGTCGGTCGATGATAGTATCAGCGGGGCCCGGCCGGGCTGTTTGCAGAAACGAAGAGTAAAACTGTATATCAAGAAATGTACACATCTTATGCTCATGACTATTTTTAAAAACGTTTTATGTCTTTTATATCATAATTTTCGTTCCCGCAAACTGCCCGACCGGCCCCCGATTCGTTGATGTGATCAATAAATATGCACAAGCTATGGTCTTAAATATTTTCTGGTACATTTTGTATTTTTTGTAGTCTTTTATGTAATACTTTTCTTTCCCAAGGACTGCCCGGCCGGGCCCCGGATTGGAAATGTGACCCTAGCATTAGGAGGCGTGTTTGGCCGTGAAACTGAGCCGAGCGGATTTAAACACATCCAGACTGGTCAAACACGCGCACTCCGACACCACAACATCCACCAGGCTCCTCTCGGGGGGTGAGTAAATAACAGAAACTGGCCCAAATTAAGTGGATAAAATAGCTTCCAAGCGGCCAGAAAATGTCTAACTAATCGCCGCAGGCTAGCTCACCCCGCAAACTGGTCACACAATTCCTGCCACACACATTCTACAAGTTATTCACGCAAAATCAGAGAAGTCTGACAGAGTCTAATTATGAATACAGATCTTACAGCTAGTCTACGGCCCTGGTCATATTCGCCGTACCAAGGAGATTATGGAAAAGCTGTAACGTTACTCCTTTTTCGTAGGAAAAGTTTACAAATTGATTTCATTCTTTGGACAGTCGTGAAAATTTTAGCTGTCTTTTGACGGCGAATGTTGCCGTATATGTAGATCCTAGATGACGGCTGTTTCTGTCGTAGTAACGTCACTGAAGACCCTACTCTCCAAGAAGACGTTCGGCCCTGGCTTGTTTTGGGCGTCTTTTAGGCATTCTTATCGAGCTTTCTATTTTGTCAGGTTTTCTTTGTATGGCTGAAGAAATCCTGACAAAATCTTGATTAAAAAAAGACTAAAAAGGCGCCCAAAACAAGCATAACGTCTGCTTGGAGAGAATAATGAAAATCCTACCACAAACATTTCATCGTGCTCCGAATGTTAGTCATCACTATGTGTGTACACGTTCACACACACGGACAGCCGTGTCAGAAATGTGGCGGGAATGGATAACACGTCTCAAGACGCGTGTAAGATGGCGAGATGACATTCCTTACCTTCCGCCGCCGTCTTCAAGACTTTCCTCCGCTCCAAGAACTAGAAGAGAAACGAGAGAGGCGTTAGAGGGGACGGTGCGCTAACAACCGGGGTAGGGGGTAGAGGAAGTTAAGCGCTAAGGTTGGGGGTAACTTTTTGTTACGTCTGGTTTATGCCAAATGTGAACAAGACTGGGTCTGATCTAAACTATTCATATTCTATGGCACTGATTCTTTTAAAAAAAAGGACAAACTTAACGCGTCTAAGGATGCTATGGTTTTGGTTTTCAGATTGTGCATTGAATATTATCGTTGGAACTATCAAAGCACTGTCTGGATCATTGAAGGAAAATCGGAATGGAAACGTAATATATTTTTTACCGGGGACTGTTTTAAGACGCAAGAAGAGCCAGTTCGCTGTTTGAATATACTGAACCACAATTTCTGACAGATTTAGATTAGTCCTATGATATTAATACGACCTTAGTGTTATTTCTGTGTTCTAACTGTGTCTGTGCCTGCAATGAACAACTAATAATCCGGTACTGAAACTATAGTTTTCTTCTTCTTCTGACATGCTCAATAGGTGAAGCACGATGCCCTTTTAAGAAGCTACTAGTGTACTGCGACTTTGGTATGGCTCGACTGTTCTCAGCCAAGCCCACCGGGTCACCCCTACTCTTCTCGATACAAAGTGTGTTGGGTTCTTTTCACGTTTATTATGAGAGGATTGGTCAAAACCAAGACATACATTTGGAGATTCTCTATACACAAAAAATGGAAATAAACACTGAAATGCTCTTGAGCTGTATTTTCGATCGTATGAACTGCTTATCTGAACATTTTGGACTGTAGTTTTGTTTTTGCACAATATCATGTCATATCAGATCATGTCCTAGACTGTACTGCACTAACTGGCAGCAGCACATAATAAAAACGTCCGTCTTCATGACGATATTTGTGTTTTCCTCGCACCCCCTCCCTTCATTACGTGATTCCCCCCGCGCCCCCCTGAGCCAATATTGGAGCCGAATTTTCGCGGGCGGGTGCGGTGCAAACGACGCTTCCCCGCGCAGACATGACCGGGCCGGGCGGCTGGGAAGGCAAACTTCACACGGACATGCCGCCAACATAAACCGTACACAAACACCGCGGTTCGGGGCAGAGAACTGGTGTAGGATTAGTCTCCAAGCAGACCTACGGGTTGGCAAAGACCGTATCCAACAGGCAGAAGGAGTTTTCATAGCCAACCCAAGTCTCATCGCCTTAGATTGCACTATAAGCTCCTTCTGCCAGTTGGATACGGTCTTTGCAATCTATAAGCTCCTTCTGCCAGTTGGATACGGTCTTTGCAATCTATTGGGTCTGGTTGGAGACTAGTGTAGGATAGAATGCGTTGTCATCGTGGTCTGGACTTCGATAAAGCCCCTGTCACACCTTTCCAGTTCCACGTCTTTCCTTTCACCATTCTATTCTAGCCCCATTTTGCTCCTCTAAACCTAACCCAAAACCGTCGGTTTGGGGCAGGGAACTGGCGTAGGATGGGATGTGTTGTCACCCAGCTTCTAGTTCAGTTCGATAAAGCCCCTGTAACACATTCAGGATCTTTCCACGACTTTCCTCCCTTCACTTTAGGCAGCCTCTACCAGGCCCCGCGGATGGCAGATTGGACCCTCTCTCCATAGCCGACTCCCTTAGCATACTATTCACTCTATTTGGCCAATTTCTGCTATTTTTACAGCCATCCGTGGAGCCTGGTAGAGGCTACCCTTCATTCTGTTCTAGCTCCAGTTCGCTCCTACAAGTCCAACTCAAACACCGGCGGTTTGGGGCAGAGAACTGGCAAAATAGTAAAATCTAGCTAAGTAGGCCAAGGAAAACGATTTGCAAGGGGAGTTTGGCTAGCCTGGAGTCCACTGGCCGTGTTAGCTTTGTTCCGCTCCCAACGTCGCTGACTCCAGGGTGTTGTCAGTACATTTGTATTGAGCTATAAAACTTCAAAAATTACTTTGCCTTTGGTGTATTTAATTTAACCTCCTGTTGTGTTTCTTGTACATTCGTTGGTCTAGTTTACAGGCGAACAAAAATGCCGAGCCCATACCAGTCGTCATTTTCCCAGTGGCAAGAAAACCCCACTGCCTTTTCAAATGAAGATCCTTCCCCTATTTAAACCGCCTATCTTTGACGCTCTAATATGGAAAAACGCTGGACTGGGCAAAAGTCACAAAAATTGACGCCCTACCTTTCTTAAACCTCCCCTCCGCTGCCGCAAATCCTCCAAGGAATATTTCCCAGTGTCTCCAAGACGACGTCCGAACAGAAGTGTGTCAGTACGGCAACCTCTTCTCTCACACTGCGCATGCACGGGAGTGACGTGTACTTGACAATGACCTCTGACCTGACCTCCACTGAGGGTCAAGTCCACGGGCGCCTAACCGGTTGACTAACACTCAAGTGCGAGTTTATTTCCCGTTTACTTATAGTAAGCAAGGACAAATTGGGGGTGGATGTATTCTATATTGTTTAAAATTAAGCCAGAGAATTGGCATATCAGAAAGTAGAAACAATGGACCAAAGTCAAAGAGTTTGTGATTTTTTTTCAATAAAGCTGAAGATATCTGTACCACCATTTAAACAGACGAGAAAAAGATCATGTTACTATTTCCAATCGTGTTTGATATGTAAACTTTAAAGACAAGGAGTAAATTGGTATAATTTTCTGTCTAAATTCAGGGAATGAAAATAAGCCCAACACAATTGTATCATTATGATTGTTTGAAAATCTCAGTGACAATCTGAATCAAACAGCCGAACGTGTTAAAGAGAAGAGTGACCATATGGCAACTTTTGTGCAGGCTGTACTTCACAAAACGTCCGCAAGGAGCGCTGCTCTCGGGTGCGTTTTGGCGGGAAAAATAGGCAAGTGTGTGTGCGATATTCACGGCTGGGAAAACACTTCAAAGGAAAACAGAATCACAAACAAAAACGCTCAGACGACTCTCACGTGAAAAATTATGTGTATTTTACAAAAGATGCAGCGTTCACGCCAAGAACATTATATTGAGCCAGAAACTCGGTTATGTACAAGTTGTCTATTGAGAAAGAAACCATTCTTATTTTGTGATTTTGATAATTCTTTTCCTTCATAGCATCAAAATATGGGTGGTCTGTTTTTGTTCTTTGTTTGTTTTAAGGAATGCAAAAAAACCTGCCCATGTCTATGTTGTCCAGAGCTGTTTGCGGCTCTTAAAATTAGAAAAATGTAAAAATTATTATCTTTATTTTTTGACACAGTTCCACATAACCTACCTTGGCAAAAACAGTTGATAAATGCTCATGCTCCAAAAGCATGACCAGAGGAATGGAGATTGCTATGATATATTTGCCACTATATAATCTTTGCACTATTTCAGTCTTTGATGGACTAACTGAAATATGTAAGGTTTGACTTTTTAACCTTCTCCCTGCTGCCTAACTCTGTAACCAATAGGGAATCGGGTGCCAAACGGCTACTTCAGATCGCTAAAGGTTAAAGACACATCATAAACAGATTTTGGGGGAAATAGAATGTAATTCTCTTAAGGTTTCACTTGTCAAAAGAAGTCTAATATGAAAGGGGACAAATTTTTGATACCGCCTTTCCCCAAACTGGCAAAGTTATGAAATAAAAATAGACTAAAAGGAAAAGCAAGTTTTCCGTGTCACAGTCTGTCATAAAACAACAGCAATGTTAATACTATTTTCTGATATTGTATCATTTCCTTGTTGGAATGCTTTAAGGGACCATTTGTGCAAATTCTCTTATCTTTGCACAATAACCACAAATTAAAATCAAGGAGGTTCTTATTTTAACCTCCTTCCTAAAATCGACCCTCTACATCATAATGTACGATAATACAAGAACAGTTTGTAGTGTCATGCATTTCCCACGATGCAACAGTTCTGGTGCGGAATTATGGGTAATCCACAGGACTCCGCAGATAAGCCATTCAGGAAAAGTCTTGTGCAGTTTCAGTCTCTCTCACCGAGGTCTGAAACTTCTTCGCTCTCACAAGGCAAGCAACTCACGAGGCAAGCAGTCGCTATGATCCTCACATACAGTTGCAGACTTAGCCAGCATTCTCACAAAAATATGCAGATTTGCAGTAAGGCATCCTTTTCAAAGGTAGCAAACTTGAATTACTGCTCCATGAATTAGCAGACCTACGGTAAAACAAAATGTCTGCGCATTCCGTAGAACCAGAACGTTCCGTTTCCTCAGTAACGTCGCACATGCAGCCACGTCACCCAGCATGCACCAGTTTGTTTACTTGCTACCTGGCAACTCCACCAACAGTTCCGCCCGACACATGACCTTCCCAGCCTCGTTCTCGGCACGACACTCGTACTCCGCATCATCCTCCTCCGTTGCCCTGACGACCAGCAGCGTGCAGTCTCCGCCAGGCGACCGCTGCATCTGGTAGTCCTTGTTGCTATGGATACGCTCGCCGTCGCGGTACCACGTGACCTCGGGTTCCGGCATGCCCCCGACCTTGCAAACAAACATGGCGGACTCGCCCTCCACCACCTGAAGGTCGCTGATCTTCTTGAGGAACTTCGGCTCCTCCTTGGGTTTGTCCTCCGCATGCTCCTCCTTGGCCAGCTGGTCCTTGACCTTGGCGAGGAAGCCGCCCGTGCCCTTGGCGCTTTTCTTCCCGCCGAGCGATGCCAGGCGGCCAAGAGACGCGAGTCGACTCATGGCGCGGACCGCGTTCCCGGTTTTCTGTGAAACGGGAGGGAGTTGGGTCAGCTTTGCATCTGTGGCTACCTTGTGTCATGCACTTTATGGCTTTTATCGTACAGTTATTATAGTACTTAGTCTGACTAGTAGTAGTAGCCATCCTTCAGTATTATAGTATTATTTAGATTTAGTCAATTGTGATAGAAACTTACTTACTTACAGTATAAAAAAACTCTTGAAATTTCACATGTTTTTGTCAATGCAGGTTAGACCTTGCACCTTCCAGTTGAAAGGCTCTCAAGCAGTGACAAAATTTCCTTGGGGCCCTGGAGCCAAGGAGCCTGTGTAGGCCCTGGAAACAGTCTGGCATCCAGGCTTAATTTCTTTCTTTAATCTATTTGTTACTTCAGCATGAACATGTTGTTACATATTGTTGCCCAAGTAGCGGGTGGCTTACATGTAGGGCTTCCAACGTTGTGCTCTTCAAATTTGCAAAGACACAAGTGTTGACTTGAAGCTTTTAAAAACCTTTCTTTCCATGCCAGCCACAACAACAGCTTCCTTATGTCATGCAGACAACTTCTTAAATCCTTCTTAAACGTGCAACTTCTTTGAAATCTTTCTCAAACATGTGACTTCTTAGAAATCTCTCTCAACACCTAACTTGAAGTTCTTTAAAAAAATCAAACATAATTGTCTCTTTTGAAACCTTTCTCAAACGTAGTACTCTTTTGAAACCTCTCTCAAACATGAAACTTCTTAGAAAACTTTCTCAAATATGTAAGACGTCCTACCTGCCAGCGTTTCCTTGCCATGTACTTCTTGAGGTTGTTCTTGGAGAGTTTGGTGTTGCTGGCGGCCTCCTGGTGGAGCCAGCGGTGCGACATGCACTGGGCAGCCGTCAGACGGCTTCTGCAGGGGTAGGGAAAAATCACAACTTTGATTACTAAAACTGACAAGGAGAAGATTTAAACTTTATTTCAACTATTTCATAGTATTGTTGAGGGGCATGGAAAAATGTACAACTTTAAGAATAGCTTAAACATTGCAGGGCAAGGAGAAGGTTTTAACTTTGTGGCAAGAAACATGGTATCAACACAAAATACTATATTACCTGGATGTCTAACCTTCATCAACGTAACACAAAATACTGTATTTATTTTGATTTTATGTGTAAAAAGCCTTTGAGAGCAATGGATGGATTCAGTAAATTGAGGAGATATGTTTCAGGTTGATTCTCTAGTTTCCCTGGTTTTGTCTATTATTGTAATAAAAGTTTGAAAGATGGAATGTCCAAGTTCTTTCCAAGATGCAATGCAGCATTCATTTTAAGAAAAGAACAATAATTCTTTTTCATCTCCTGTAGTACAGAAATAGTATAATGCAATCAACAACTAGATAATTAGAGATACTTTTGTACTATTCAAGTTTTTGATATTATGTATATATTGACAAGCTTTTTCCCCTCCCTGCAAAAACCAAAGCCCTGATCTTAAGTCAGCCCCAAGACTCACCCCTGCTCCTTAAGGAGGAGTTTCTCGATGAAGTTCTTGGCATCTTCTGAGATGGAGTCGAAGGACTCGTCCTCGAAGTCCCAGACTCCTTCCGTCACGTTATTCAGCGTCTCAGCCTCGTCTTCACCCATGAACGGGGACAGTCCACTCAGACTGCGGGGGGGAGAAGATGTCAGTTTTTACTTCATGAAATACGTAACCTAACTCAACACACTTATGGAGAAGAGTTAAGGGCTAAAATTGCAAACTGCACCACTTTGTGCAATGTGGCTTTGCTACAGCTTGCGTCTACTTGTAAAAGCATCATGATGCATCACATCAATTGAGGATGATCAAAGAAGAAGAATTAGAGGCATTGTTGTTTGTTTACACTAGCAAACTATGACAATAAAGTCCAACTGTTTTGTATGATACAATCGCATATTACACAGCAAAGAGCTACACCTTCAAATGCAGGTGTGTAAGCTACTGTTTAATTGTATTCGTCTCGTCTATTTGCAAACTTCAAACACAAGATGTTTTCAAGTTCAACTGATTTACAGTGACTTTAATCTGTAATGTTAGTTTGTTGTGTGCTTGTTTTTGTTGTTGTTTGTTTGTACTTACAGCACATAACAGATGACGCCGACGCTCCACATGTCGGTTCCGTACCCGATCTTGTCGTAGTTGATGACTTCAGGTGCAACAAACTCAGGTGTGCCAAACATCACCTGTGCAGGTAGAAACAATAGTCAGGATGAGTGCCACATAACTCTTACCGGTACATACAACCAGACAGCACTGTTAATAACTGTGACTCTATACGTCTGGCAGAATGGCATCTTTCATATCTTCATCTCCCGAATTTCATTTGTTCCTTCTGATAAACTTCAGATGAACAGCAGCTCAACATCCATCCCTTGATTCATTAAAGTCGATTCACAACTTTTTAAGTTATCCTTTTGACAAATCAACCAGATAACAAACTAATGAACAAGTGCATACAATCAAAAAGCCATGTAACTCTATTATTGGGGCTGATGTTTTTTTGCAATCTCAAAACCAAAGTAGGGAAAGAACAGCAAGCATTCTGTCAGTCTTACCCCATTATGTGATAATTCTTCACACTATTGCTGTATCAAATAGCAGATTGTTGGTAACATAAGATCTTGTCTCATCTCACCTTGAGTTCCTCCTGAGGGTTGTACCTCCGGGCCAGCCCGAAGTCGATCAGCTTGATGTCGTTTCCCGTCCGGTTCACGCAGAGGACGTTCTCCGGCTTCAGATCAAGGTGCAGGACACCCTGGTTGTGCATGAAGCTGGAGGAACGACACAAAAAATTAGTCAAGCACAAATTGATAACAATTCATGGCCAATGAATCTTACTTGTGCTATCTGATAATCAGTCAAAGGAGAATGGAGCTTGCTGGGAACTGTGTGCAACACCATGAGCTGGTTGCAAGCAAACTCATCCTGTGGGAGTCAACACAAGGAAATCGGAACCCTGGTGGAAGGAAACAGCAGCTTACTTTATCATGTCTAATGATAACATAACTTTCACCATCTTGTATCATGTAGCCTCTATCAGGCTCTGTGGATTGCTGGAAAAATAGTACAAATCGTCCCAATAGAGTGGATAGTATGCTAGGCAGGTCAGTTGGCCAATAAGGTCCAATAGGCAAGCCGCAAACCTATATTTTCCCTGCAATCCATAGAGCCTGATAGAGCCGCTATCATCATGAGCAATACTTAAAAAGCCAGCAGTGTGAAGCAAAGTTGACCTCTAATGGCAAACACAAAAAATTTTTGTTTAAGTCCAATGTTTGTGCTTGACGTTTCAGTTCAAATTTGCTTCAGAGTGATTTCTACCAACATAGATGAACTTTAGCTATGAGAGTGGTTTCTTTAGTGAAGAGCAGAAGAATAGAACAGACGCAAGACAAAATTTGAGACTTCTTACCCGACCCCCTCACAGATCTGCCGAGTGAAGATGACGCAATCCTTCTCCGTCAGCACGAAGTCGTCGTCGATAACTCGCTCAAACAGCTCACCACCGGCCACACTGCAGGAAGGGAAACTGGTTGTCAACTGCTGTCCTTCCTTCAGTTAGAATTGGTTAGGATACAATTCAATAGTTTATCATCTTTTTTGGATCATTTTACTCTCCTAGATATGCAGAGTCTAGATGCGACAATTCACTAAGTGCATTGATATACATTTCAGCAGCTGCAATGTTCCCGGATGTTGGAGTGTTACACCAAAAGACTGTCACGGGTCATGCAGCCTAGTGAAAGGATCCTAAGGTGACAATATCAGCATCTGTTGTCAGAGTTGAACTCAGAGTTTCAATCTCTCTGGTTCATAATTATGCAAATCCACTGCCCGGGAAAGATGCATGTACACTTTAAGTGAAAGTGAGCTGCTCCTGTTTTGTCCACCTTGTCTTCTGTAATAATGTAATACTACGTGGTCAACAGACAAAGACTGGGAGCAAGTCTACTTCCACTCACAGCTCGAGCACCATGGTGAGCTGGTTCCTCTGTCTGAAGACATCAGCCAAACAAACAAACAAACAAACAAACAAACAGACAACCATCCGACTCACAGCACGAGCACCATGGTGAGCTGGTTCCTCTGTCTGAAGACATCAGCCAAACAAACAAACAAACAAACAAACAAACAGACAACCATCCGACTCACAGCACGAGCACCATGGTGAGCTGGTTCCTCTGTCTGAAGACATCAGCCAAACAAACAAACAAACAAACAAACAAACAACCATCCGACTCACAGCACGAGCACCATGGTGAGCTGGTTCCTCTGTCTGAAGACATCAGCCAAACAAACAAACAAACAAACAAACAAACAAACAGACAACCATCCGACTCACAGCACGAGCACCATGGTGAGCTGGTTCCTCTGTCTGAAGACATCAGCCAAACAAACAAACAAACAAACAAACAAACAAACAAACAACCATCCGACTCACAGCTCGAGCACCATGGTGAGCTGGTTCCTCTGTCTGAAGACATCCGCCAAACAAACAAACAAACAAACAAACAAACAGACAACCATCCGACTCACAGCACGAGCACCATGGTGAGCTGGTTCCTCTGTCTGAAGACATCCGCCAAACAAACAAACAAACAAACAAACAAACAGACAACCATCCGACTCACAGCACGAGCACCATGGTGAGCTGGTTCCTCTGTCTGAAGACATCAGCCAAACAAACAAACAAACAAACAAACAAACAACCATCCGACTCACAGCACGAGCACCATGGTGAGCTGGTTCCTCTGTCTGAAGACATCAGCCAAACAAACAAACAAACAAACAAACAAACAACCATCCGACTCACAGCACGAGCACCATGGTGAGCTGGTTCCTCTGTCTGAAGACATCAGCCAAACAAACAAACAAACAAACAAACAAACAGACAACCATCCGACTCACAGCACGAGCACCATGGTGAGCTGGTTCCTCTGTCTGAAGACATCAGCCAAACAAACAAACAAACAAACAAACAAACAACCATCCGACTCACAGCACGAGCACCATGGTGAGCTGGTTCCTCTGTCTGAAGACATCAGCCAAACAAACAAACAAACAAACAAACAAACAAACAAACAGACAACCATCCGACTCACAGCACGAGCACCATGGTGAGCTGGTTCCTCTGTCTGAAGACATCAGCCAAACAAACAAACAAACAAACAAACAAACAAACAAACAAACAACCATCCGACTCACAGCTCGAGCACCATGGTGAGCTGGTTCCTCTGTCTGAAGACATCAGCCAGCTGGATGAGCTTGGGGTGGTCCAACAGCCGCATGATCTCCACCTCCTGCAGTACCTCGTCCATCTGAGAGGGGGCGCTCACCGACAGCTGCTTGGCTGCAAACTCTCTCCCTGAGGACTTCTGGATGGCCTTGTACACCTTGCCGAAGCGCCCCCTAGAATAAAGAAGTGGAGTTGCAGTTCTGCCTATCAGATGCCTGTTACAAGTTGTTTAGACAATCATTGAGAACAACTACTGAAAATAGAATTGATCAATATTAATGTAACGAAAGAAAACTGTTTATTTTTTAGTCTTTCCATTTTCCAAGCAAAGGTATGAGTAAGAAATATCATAGCATGATTTTCAGAAAGATAATTTAACAGAGAGAGAAAACGAATGAATCTTGTTGTACAGTATTTGGAAAAACAAGTAGGATACAGAGTAATAAAGAATCATTATTGGCCAACAAGTGATCACAAAATTACTTTGAATACATTTAAACCAATAAATGCTCAGTATTCACTTCATAGGTTGCAACTAAAAAACTGAAAACAAAAAAAAACTATATGTTTGATAAAGACTCAAACAAAATAAACAAACAAAGCGTTACTGACTCTCCCAGCTTCTCTTTGACGTCGTACAGGTCTTCCAGCTTCTTGTCCGTGTGAACTTTGACCCGGCTTTGGTTCGCAGGCTGCTTGGCGGTCACGTGACCGTTCACGACGCCATTTTCTAATGTGAAAAGAGCAGTGAGACATACATGTATGTATATAAAGAGTTAAACTTGTATCTGACAAATATTCTGTTGCTTATCAAATCATTTCAACCACCTGTTTCATTATCAAACTTTACAGTGAACTCAATAGGCTGAGATTTCCACATTTTCAGCAGTGTATTCTTGCAACATGTCTGCATATCCATTCTCTGAAAAAAGTGAACTAATTGTCCCTTCCAAAAGACAGGTGCAACCTCAACTAAGATGCCCTATCCAGAATTGAACCGTGGTCTCCCAGTTAGCAACTAATTGGAACCAGTAGCTCAACTGTAAGGCTGCTACCAGCTGAGCTACAGGGACATCCAGTTTAAGAATTACAATCAAATAAATCAAGAGGAAGGAATATCCTTCTCACCTTTTGGTTCCTCCCTCGTTGTGACCACATCCGAAACCTTCCCCGGTTCGCTCCCTGCGTACTTATTCTGTGCCCTGACCCGGAACTGATACTTGTGACCCGGAAGTAGTCCCTCCGCCGCGTAGGTCGTGTCCTTACACGCTGACGCGACCTCAGACCACTTGCCGGCACCAATGTCGTAAATTTCAAGGGCGTAGCCTGTGATCTTGCTCCCGCCGTCGGACATTGGTTTGCGCCAGGACACGGTCAGGGATGTCGAGGTGACGTCTTTGACTGTCGGCTTCCCCATGGGCGGCTCTGGGCGGTCTGTGGGGAGGGGAAAGGAAATGTTAACTATTGTTTAATTGATAAGCCTTTATTGTACACATACAGTAACTGTTCAGTACAAACCTGGTGTGTACATTTGTATATGCCATGAAGTAGTTTACCGGGTATGCAATACACACACAACGATATGTATTCTATCAATATAATGATACATGTACATTTTAATACAAGAGGTAAGAAGAGGCGAGTATGTTCGAGGCAGACAGAGATCAAAAGCCATCTTGAATATACCTAGTCTATTAGATTTTTCAACAATATTCATGGACTTGTGGTGGGTGGACGTTCATAGTAGGATTGGTCAGTCGACCAATCGTAGGGAATTACGCTGAGGAAGCGACCTTTGACCTCCGCTCGTGCCGTCTTCATATTTGCGGCATCCTCCGTTCTGAACGGATGGGCTCGCCTCCCGCTCAACGTTCCGTCGGAAACTTTTCCCCTCTCGAGCTTTCATGAAGCATTTCAACCTACCGTGCGGCGCTCCCCAACTACCGAGGCACACGAATCTGCCAAGAAACTTGCGGGTTGCCGTCCTCGTTGGGCCCGACGCCGACCAGACAGCAGGGCCGCGGTGTGCAACTACCACAGCAGCGTGCATGGGCCGCCAGTAACGTTGCCCACCTGGATTCGCAGTTCTAAGCGAGAGGCTCCACCCGTCCCTGAGTCTCTACACTGTTCGTAATCTTTGGCGACGTCCTGCAGCGAGTTTTCTTCACCAGCCTGGGACTGCACACCCGTTCCCGCCTGCCCATAACGTCCACAGAGACAGTGAGTCCACAGCGACCGGAACGACAGCCCCCCTCCCCACTTCCCGCCAGTGATGCAGGTCTCGCGAGACGCCCGAGACTTTGGCAGCCATGTTTCTTCCCGTGAACTACGTATTACTAAACAACTTTTCCACGAGCGGTCCTTCCTCAGCGCCCGCCTCCCTCCCTTTCCACCCGTACCTACACGGACTCGAGATTGCGGTGCGCATCTACAGCAGCTTGCACAAGGCGCCCAGTACACCCACTCCACGTCACGATGTGACTTTACTTTCCGGTCCGACTCGGAGTTCGCGGTAGCGCCCTGCAGCGAGATCGTCACCAGTCTGGGTTCGCACAGCCGCAACACAAGCGAAGAACAACCCCAACCAACAGGCTCACATCCTCCTGTACACCACTCTAGTCAGACCAATCCTAGACTACGCAGCAGAATGCACCGTCTCCGCCATGGACAAACTGGAAAAAGCCTACACACCTGTCCAAAGACAAGCACTCCTAGCTGCAACTGGGTGTCTTGAACGGACAAGCACAGAAGCACTGGAAGCAATCACAGGGGTACCACCGATCGACATACATCTCACATGCAGACAAGCCCAGAGCTACCTGAGAATGGCAACAAAGCACACAGGAAACCCCATCTACGACGCCATCACACACATGAAGTCTCAAAAAACAGCCAACCAGACGGGATCCCAGCTGCACCTGCTACAGACCAGATTCAATGAGCTGAGGGAAGAGCTAGAGGAACACACAGTAGACAAGGAACCATATTACGACAGAAGACTACCCCCCTTTGTCATGGGCACCATAACCGGCTCCTTCACACCTACAACTCACACCACAGGTGGAAAGGACAAAGCAAGAGATGACATCATACACATGCTGCAAAACATCTCAGACAACAGACAACCGACAACAGTCGTCTTCACAGACGGCTCTGCCCTGGGAAATCCCGGCCCCACCGGCAGTGCTGCTGTCATTTACGAACAATGGGGAAGCACTGAACCCTTTGCAGTGCGTAAACCAGTGGCAAGCAGATCCAACAACTACGAAGGGGAGCTGGAAGGTCTTCACCTAGCCATAGAAACACTCTCCAGACGACCATCTACCGCTAATCATGTCCTCATCCTATGTGACTGCAAGGCTGCAATAGAATCAGTCACAGGTACACAGCAAGTCACTGCATACAACAGCCTTGTACATAGCATCAGAAACAAGCTACGCTCCCTCCATCTACAAGGACACACAATACAGTTCACATGGTGTCCCGGTCACATGGGCATACCCGGCAACGAGATTGCAGACAAAGAGGCAAAGTTAGCAGCAGCTGAAGCTGCTAACATCCAGATGAACGCATCATGGACAAGACAACAGGCCATGAAACACATTGAAACTCAAGCACACATGAGATGGGACCGAAGAACAAAGCTGAACACAAAAAGCGAACACATGCAGAAGATAGCCATGAACATGAAGAAGAAAGGAAAAGCACTTGGAAAGAGACGCACACAAATCAACATCAACCAACTAGTCAGTGGCCACACAAAACTCAATGCCTACCAAAACTGGAAGAACCCTGAGACGTCTCCAAACTGCCCTAACTGCGACGCCCCGGAGACTACCAACCACTTCCTGTACCACTGCGCCCGCTATGAAAGGGAAAGACACCAAATGCTGCAGGAGATCGAAAGCACATACGAGACCTACGGCACGCCAGCGGAGAACAGACACACGGACATCGTCACTCTAGCTGGAATGAGAGAAGACCTCACAGACGTAATCAACACACAGATGTACAGAACATTCTCCCAGTACATCGAGAGCACTCGCAGATTCGACGTGCTCAACTGAAACACATCCAGCAACACGCTACCTCAAGTCACCAAGTGCTAAAAACCTAGCGAGAAATCAACAAGAACTGAAACCTAGCGACCAGCACAGCACCTGGAGACCATGTCTAACGAAATGATAGACGTTAAACAAGGACAACAACAACAACAACAACAAACTCTTGATTAGATTAGATTACTAGTAGAGTAGATTAGAGTAGTTTAGCTCAGCCAGATTGACAGTGCATCAAGACCAGCTCCAGCTGCGTACTTGTGGTGGGTGGACGTTCCTACAACGTCACCAAAAAGAACAGCTTTATCACTAGTATATAAACTACAATTAATAACAAAATTGGCTTCTTCTTCTGTTTCATTTAATTTGCAAGTGACAAATTCTCAGGTGAAGCACCACTTACCGACAATGGAGACAACTGCAGTGGCCTCGCCCTTGCCCAGCCTGTTGTTGACCTTGACCGTGTAGCGCCCTGCGTCCGCTCGGTCCACGCTGGGGGGAAATGGAATAATGTATTACACAAAAGCTGTCTTTGAATAGTTTCCTTTTTCTGGTGAAAATAACTGGATTTAAAGTTCTTTACACACAACAAGTCGGGGCAGCATAGCTCTCAGTGAAAGCTCTCCACTGCTGGCGGTCTTCCGCCAGTCTGGTCATCTGGTCGGCTGAATGACCGGTCCACTCCTTTAGATCTGTGATCCACGACCGACGGGGACGTCCCCGCGGCCGCGCACCCTCCGCTTTTCCCTGAAGGATTGTGTGTGCAAGAGTGCCTTTCGCCCTAGACACCTGTCAGGCTATCTGCAGACTATGAAGTAGAACAATGAACTGAACTAAGTGGTCACCTGTCGATTGTTAAAACGCTCAGTCGTTGGTTGGTCGTCAGGGTGATGCGATCCCCGTCCTTCAGCTGGTCCTGCCGCTTCCACCAGGTGACCTTGGGCTGCGGGTTTCCCGCGAAGTTGCACGAGAGAGTCGCCGAGGTCTGCCGAACGACCACGATGTTCTCCGGGCCTTTCTCGATCTTAGCTTCAGATGGAAGAAAAACAGTAAAAAAATTGTTAGACTGAAACTGGAAGTTTGGAAAAAGTCCCAAAACTGCAAACTAGAGCTGGCCATGTGATCTTTGGGTGTGATTGCTACACTTCTACCCCAAACATCTTGCACACTTGGACGGGATTGCCAACAGCTGACATACACAACAAAGTGTAACATTTATCTTCAGTGTTGCTGTAGTACCAACAGTGCTCACTAGATGGCACTGCAATATGACACACACAATCATATTACTGTACTAAAAGTAAAAGCTTTAAGTTAGCTTGTTTCCCTCCCCCCAAACCCGAGTGCTCACTCCCCATTCATGGATATTAGTGTAGTACCAACAGTGCTCACTAGGAGGCACTGCAACGAGGCAGAGACAAGTTAGTTTGTACTGAAGCACTTGAAGGTTAACTATTAAAGAAAACGGTACGGAAAAAAGACCAATTCTTCGACGCCTACCTTTTTCCTCAGCTGTAGGAGCATCTCCTGGCACATTTGCAGTTTCCTGCGACTTCTCTTTCTTCACGAGGAGTCGACAAGAGCATTCCGCCTCTCCTTCGTCGTTTTGCGCCCGGCACGTGTATTTCCCAGCATCCTCTGGGAAGGCCTCGACGATCACAAGCTTGCACGCGTCGCCCTCCTGCGTCATCTGGAAGAACTTTGACGGCTTGATCTCCTTCCCGTTCGCATACCTAAAGGTGGAAAGGTGGGCTGGTGGTTAGGGTTGTGACATGGAATCTAAAGGTTCTGGGGTCGAATCCCTGGTGGCTGGCCCCAAATGTTGTGCCCTTGAGAAAGCCACAATACAAAAATTTCCTCAAGTGAAAATGTGTACCTAGCTTTGGCTAGGGATGTCCTTTCAGATGGAATATAAAGCTGGAGATCCATTGTTTGAGAACACCTGCACCTCAAGTATGTTAAATAACCCACCACACTTATCGAAAATCCCAGTGATAGTGGATCAAACCTATCAGTCTGCTCTTGCACAGCTTGTCCACAACTATTCAAAACTGGTGTGTATGCCTAAAGGGGGTTTACGGGCTGTATGAAACAAACAAGCAAACAAACCATGTGACTTCCGGCGCCGGCTTCCCGACCAGTTGGCAGTGGAACACGACAGGTTGCCCCTCCGTAACGACCGCATCCGCGATGACCAGGGTGAAGACCGGAGGCTGCAGCAGTTCCTCCATCGTGTTGCTTCTGGACCGAGCGTCGTCAGAGAGGTCGGACGGTTGGCGACCAAGTTTGCTCAGCTCCGGCCTACAGAGCAAACAACAACAACAAACAACAACAAACTTGAATATCGTCAGAAACTCATTTATGAATCACTGTAAATCACTAAGGCAGAAATGTTTGCAGGGATTTAATCTTGCGGTAGGGAGAAAATGGAGTGTTTGCTTTGGTTTTGAGTTCGCCTTTAAAACAATAGTAGCGCTACAGTCACACAATGGAACCTCTTTTTGCAGTGGTGTTAAGTTCGCAGTAAAGAGTTCACCGTGAAAACCGCGAACATAAAACTACCATAAACATTTCTGCATTTACAGTAATGGTAATGAAAATACTGCAAGAAGCACATTTTATAGCTTGCTGATGCAAAAGCCCAGTAGTGTAGGGAGCTATCATGCAATGTGGGGAGGGGATACATAGCGGACATTTGAGCAAACAAAACAAAGGAGTGGGATGATATGATTCTGTATCTGTATCTGTAAGGCCGGTATAAAAGCCCTTGGGTGTAACACACCAGCTTCGCAGGCACGTGGCGTGGCAGCAGCTGGTTATATTACACTGAACAGCCTGTCATACCTAAATATGATTGCACACCACACATGGTTTGGATATGGGTCCCTGAACATACAATACCGGCCTGGCTTGACCATTTGTTTGTCTTTGTGAGTCGTACCTTCTCTTCAGCAGGGTTTTGTAGTCCGTGGTCTCCTCGGCCAGCGGTTTGACCGCGATGGTCACGTCTCGCGAGACGGAGCCGAGTGAGTTGGAGGCAAGGGCAGTGTAGCGACCGGAGTCTGTGCTGAGCGCTGCGGTGATGTCAAGCCTACGGCGTGGAACGTACAGACAGGCGGGTGAACACACACACGGACGGACACTAGCCCCCAAGCAGATGTTTAGGTGGTAAGATAATGTCCATGGGGCAAAACAGCCTCTGGTGGCTAACCGATACTGTCTTGCCACCGTAGATCTGCTTGGAGATTAGACAGATGCATGAACAGATAAAGGAGGATGCTAATCTACATCTACAAAGCAGATCTTCTGATGGCAAGAAAATGTCCGTGTGCCGAGGCAGCGTCTGGTAGAAAATAGAGACTGTCTTGCCACTGGAAGGTCTGTTTGGAGATTACCATCCGTCTGTGTGAGTGAACACACACAAGGGAGAGCCTGGTATCCAAACTTATTACAGCTGCCGAGTATTTATGTCCAAATTTGCGTCAGAAGATGAGGAGACTTGGCAGCTATCATATAATATAGGTTTGGATACCAGACAGATGGATAAACAGACAAAGGAAGGACACAGTACAACAGACACTAATGCAAGCATGGCAGTGAAGCAGGAGGACTATGTAAGCTATGTGAACTTTCTATACTCCACAATGTAGAATGCTTCTCAGAATACAAGTACCTTTAACCTTTAGCACACCGAAGTAGTCATTTGGCACCCCATTCTCTATTGGTTACAGAGTTAGGCAGCAGGGAGAGGGTTAAGAAATCATACTGTACTTTGTTGTAATTGCAGTTAAAAGTCAATTCTGTATCATCAAGCTGAATTCTGTCTATTTGTTGAGCCTATTTTTCAGTACACAATTTTTGAGTTCAGCTGTCTGTCCCTTTACAAACTTTCCATACAATATAGAATGCTTCTCAGAATAGATGTACCCAAAGAAATCAACCTGTCTTGCAATTGCTATTAGTCATTGCAATTCTGTATCAACCAGTTGCTTTTTGAATGTCTATCCTTTAAGCCTATTCTTCTGTTCACAATCTTTACTTTCCCAGTTCAGCTGTTTCAACACAATGTAAGAAACGAGTGTCTCACCTGAAGATGTTTCCCTCCTTCTTCATCTTGACCCTCTTGTCCTTGAGAACCGTCTTCCCGTCCTTCTGCCACTCGACCTTGGGCGGCGGGAGGCCAGACACCTCACAGGTCAGGGACAGGGGGTTCCCCTCTTCTGCAAAGTTCAGCGCAAAACAAAGTCATGAACAAACATAGGACAACTCTCACCCTGTTATTTGTTTTTGTGATACCATGTTCCCCTCTTCTGTGGGGTTCACAGGACAACACAATTGAAATGTCAAATAGCACGCTTTGCCACATTCGCTCATTTGTTCTGACCCTTGTGGTGCCTACTGGTACATAGGCACGAGATTTCCTGGCCCAGGATTGATCCGGAGTCTCCCAGTGACCAACTAATCGGAACCAGGAGCTCAACTTCGAAGCTGCTACCAGTGAGTTTCCAGCATAATTCTTTTTTAAACAATGGACAAAACTGATGAAAAAATGGAGAATTACATGTAGAATGCACATGGTTTTTGCCCATACTTACCTATATTTTGAGGCAGCGGATCCTTCAGGAAGACGGGGGGTCCTTCCTTCAGTTTGGGGATCTTGGGTTTCACCACTGGCTCTGGGACTGGCTCAGGTTTGGCTGGAGCTGCAGGGAGAAATAGTCACGTTATAAACATCATCAACATTACAACGCAGTGTAGATCTTTGAATGGTAGAAACGGTTTTATTTTCTCAGTTTTCACAGTGAGCTTACACTTCAGTGGAGTTATTAGGGTACTATAGAATAGTTTTAACTGAGAACTTAAACATTGCAAAAAGAAGTTCATGCGAAAGTAAATGACAGTCACAGTGACATACTACACATCTATGTTATCAAAATATCTAATCAGCACCAAGGACAGGTTTGCTTGAACCAATCGGCATCATTTTCAGGTTCACAGTGGCCAATCAGCACCAATGACAGGTTTACAGTGGCCAATATGCATCATTGCTTGGTTTGAATTAGCCAATCAGCACCAAGGGCACATTTGCCAATACCAATCAGCATCACTGACAGCTTTCTTGTAGCCAATCAGTACCAAGGACAGGTTCTTCAGAGGTAGTATAAAAGATTCTGCTGACCTTTAACCTTCAGCTTGGCCGAGGTCGTGACCTTTCCCGCACTGTTCTGGGCCACGCACGCGTACATCCCAGCATCCTCGGGGAATATCTCGGGTATGTGCAGTGATTGGTCCTCGCCCTGTGATGTCACCTGGAAGTCTTCGCTGGCCTTGATTGGCTTTCCTTCATACAGCCACGAGACCTTCGGCGCAGGTGTGCCTGAAATATAAAAGTGGAAACGTAAACTGCAAGTCAGACACACAAGAACATCTTTTTCAAAAATGCAATCAAGACAATAAAATGTATATAAAGTTAACTTAACATCAATACATATAATAAAAAAGAAATAACCTACGCAATGGTATAACATGGGTCTTGCTGTTCTCTGTTATTTTGCGGTAGATCATGAACAATGTCAACTCAAATAAATGATTTTAGGCACCACATATTCAAGACAATACAATGATTATAACAACTAAATCAATCAATTAAATTAAATACATTGTTAAACAGAAAAAACACTACAAATCTAAACAGTTGCAAACTGGAAAATCTATCAATTCTGTTGCACAATTTGCTAGCTGTGGTGTACCAGTTTGCTTATTAGTCTGTTTTGAGTTTTCCTGTTCATGTTTGCTGCCAGACTGCTAAGAGTGTGACTTTGTTTCTTTTTAAAGCCATGAACATCGCAAAGTAGGGTTTGATTACCTGACACTTTGCATGAAAACGTGACGTCCTGCCCGTCCTGCGCCGCGATGTCCTGTAGCTGGAGCGTGAAGACGGGAAGTTCTCCGCTGGGGGCCAGCTGCAGCCGCTCTGGGAACAAGAACACGGAGGTCAGACCAAATAAGGAAACGACTCTGGCAACAAGAACATGGAGGTCAGACCAAATAAGGAAACGACTCTGGGAACAAGAACATGGAGGTCAGACCAAATAAGGAAACGACTCTGGGAACAAGAACACGGAGGTCAGACCAAAAAAGGAAACAACTCTGGGAACAAGAATATGGAGGTCAGAACAAGTAAGGAAACAACTCTGGGAACAAGAACACTGAGGTCAGAACAAATAAGGAAACAACTCTGGGAACAAGGTGGAAGCAGTAAAAATGGGTCAGAACACAAAGTACAAGATCTAGGGAGAACAGTTTTCAGAACAAGGCAAATGCGCGACAGTTTGAAATTGGGGGAAGGGGGTAATAGCAATAGAGACAACGGGATATCAGATCTAGAGAAGCATGCTCTCAGTCTGCAAAACTTCAGTACACATGCAGTATCTAAAAAAATGAAATGTAGGACTTCTTCATGTAACATGGTATCTTGGATATCAAGTATGAGAGTTTGAAGAATTCAAAGTGGCCACAATCTAAAAGATTTCTGTTACAATGATGCATTTGTGAAAAAGAGAATTTAGGAACTCACCGTTGACCAGCACCTCTGCGGTACACCTGGCCTCACCTGCGGCGTTGACGGCCTTGCAGGTGTAGTCAGCCTCGTCCTCCAGGTGCGCTCGCTCCACGCACAGCATCGCCACCTAACGCAAGAAAACAGGTACTCAAGCAACTGATGACGCAAGAAAACAGTTTTTATGTACTTAGAATACTGTCTTTGATTGTTATTCTGTCCAAGTCTGATTCCATTGTAGAAGACAGCTTACAGTGTGACCTATGTGGCAGAGACTACCATTCTCGTATAGGACTGTTTAGCCATAGCCGATGCTGTAGGGCTGTTGTGAATTAGGATTTTACCATGGTCAATGTTGACCGACGGAGGCCATATACAGAGCCCTCAGCAGGGCTAGCCTTCTGTGATAGTCATAGCCATAGGCAATTTGGGCAGCCCTGGCTGTGCATGCTGCACACCCAAACCAATAAATAAATAAAGTTAAAATCCTCCCACACCATTATTGATGTATAGGGCGGTGCCCATCTCCGTTTCATAGCCCTGAGCCACACTGTGGTGCAATCACTGCAGCAGGGGGCTAGTCCACTGGCAGTGAAGTGTGTTTAACTTCCATACTGTTTCAGAAGTATGTAGCATTTCTATAAAGTCTTTGGTATGACTCAATGCGCCTCTTGTTCAGAGGTGTCCTACCTGGGACTAGAACCCCAGTCCTTGTAGTCCAAGTAATTTGAACCAGATGTGGTGAGAGACAGAAGGCACAGACAACTACACCACAGGGACACCCCAATAAATAAATAAACATGCAATAAAACAGTTACTGAAGCAACTGGATAGATTTTAGAAACAGACAGACGTTTTTCAGGTGGCATCCACTAACTTTCATCAGTGACACTGAGCAAGATTTGTCAAACAGCAGGTTTTGAACTAACAGCTATGAATTGATGTGCGTAATATATATAAGGTGAAGACAGATTTTAGACAGTCTAATAGGAAACAAAAATGGCCACCTTGTTGGTGTAGGTGGTCCTGAGGTCGTTGACCTCCTTCCCGTCCCTGTACCATGTGACCTGTGGGGTGGGTTCGCCTGTAATCTGACACTCCAGGCGGATGGGGTCACCTTCCATCACCTCCGTGTCCGAGAACTTCAGTTGGAAGGACGGCTTTACGGACTTCACCGCCTTAACTGTGGGGTGACAAAAATCATTAGAAACATTTATAGGACTATTACAGTGACATAATACATGTAGTACATGTATTACGCATTTGCTACCAAAGCAAGGAGCTACCCTCCCAATTATTTTGTGATAACTAAGTTACAAACAAAACTGCAACAGCTACTATAAATAGCTTGAAAGAAAGCTGTTAGAGGCCTGTTCTTGTGCATGTTGCTTCTTCCTGGGTATATAGCTATCTCTCAAGATTCATGCCTTTAACTTGTTGAGAACATTACTGACATATCACACATCTATTTGTGGTCATGGCAAGAAGAGGACATTTCCGAGGAACTTGTAACAGCATGAAAGGTGACCAATCAGCACCAAAGACAGGTCTGTATCATCCAATCAGCACCAAGGACAGGTCTGTATTATCCAATCAGTACCAAGGACAGGTTTGTATTATCCAATCAGCACCAAAGACAGGATTGCAGTAACTAATCAGCACCAAGGACAGGCAACGAAAAAAAATCCTCCTAGTTACATGTGGTCTAAAGAAATCTCAGGCCCCCACAGATAATCTTTGAATTTCCCTTAGGCTGACCCAGTGTTTTGAAATTACGCTGAGATAAAATCGTGGCAAGAGCACTGCTTACCGTGCACCCCCAGGCTGAAGGAGCAGTTGGTCTCCCCCGCGCTGTTCCGTACGGTACAGCCGAACGTTCCTGCGTCCTCCCGCTTCACATCGAAGATCTCCAGGTGGAAACTGTCGTCCTCCTTGAAAATCTCAAACCTTAAATTTGAGATCAGATCAAAATCAAATCAAATCAAAATCAAACCTGTAATGTCAATCCTGATTTCAATCCTTATTTCATTCTATTATTTATTTACTTTTTTTTTTAAACCGTTGTTTATTCATGATAAGCTCAAATTGGCACGCATGCCTCTTTTCATTGAGGTCATGAGGGAAGAGGTAAGGGTCAGATACAATATAACAGAGATACACAGTCATTTGAGTCCTAATGACTCTATCAACATATAACGTTATCATTACATATTTATGGTACAACAATATACAATTGCTACAACATACAACATATAGCAGGGCGCAAGCTGGTTCATAGTCCGTGTCTACGTTATATATATATTGTGTTGAGGTTTCACAATTGTTTCGTTTACTAGTATTTGGTAGTATGATTTTATGTACAGTAAAGTTATTTTGGTTTTGTATCATTGAGTGATTTGCGTAACTTTTTAATTTATTTTTGTTGTAACTTTGAGATGATGTAAAGCCCAGGGCACATTGAAAAACGCCTTTTAGGGTATATGTATCCCTCAGGTGAAATAAATAAGTAAACAAACAAACCTCCCAGCATTCCTCACTGCGACCCCGTCTCGTTCCCAGAGTACTTCCGGCCGAGGTTCTCCCGAGACGCGGCAGACAAAAATGGCGTCTCCGCCTTCCTGCACGGTCTGAGAGGTCGGTTTGGCAAGGAATCTCGGGGTGGTAGAAGGTGACGGTTTGGGAGGTTCTGAAGACGTGCCTTGTTTTGTATCTTCGGGTTTTCCCTTGCTTCCACTGAAATAAATCAATTCAAAGTACAAACTTCATGAATTGTATTATTTCACATCTGTAGAAAAATTTGGTTGATATCACTCAGATGTTCTATACGGAAAAGCCATCATAGAAACTAATACAAGTTGCAATACATAATTATCAAATAATAACGAACAAGAACACTTCTGTCAAAGTAAGATAACTAAGGGACAATAGCTTCTTGGTTTTGAAAGGATTTGTTGAATCCAAATAACATCGGGCATAAAAGTGCAAAGATCACAACTGAAGCTGACGTACCTGTCTGTAGCTTTGGTCCTGATGTTTGGGTCTGGGTCTGGCACACCTGCAGATATCACAGAAAATAATAGTAACTTTATTGTAAAGATCCAGACAAAAACAGAGAAATCAAAAGTGTCAAGTATGTCAAGGCATGTAATCATCACAAAGGAATGTACTGACTTACTCCAGCTATTAGGTCAACAGACCCATCATCAATTGACAAGATAAAGGTTTTGGCAGGAATACCAAGATTTTTGTTGACTAAAATGCCGAAACCAAAGGCTCGAAAAAGGCGTGGGACTGGCTTGAGAAGGTCTCCCCCACGTGCACGATTTGCTTTCTGATTGGCTGCCTTACATGCAGCCACCTTGTGATCAGGGGTGAACGAACTTAGTGTAACAGCGTCCAGACACCAAAGGGCCAATTAGATTATAGCTCTCTTCCTTTCGCCAAAATGTAGTTACTCAAGCAACTGGATAAGATTTTTAAACAGTCAGATGTTTCAGACAGCATCCGCTATGCTTCGTAAGTGACTCAGGAAAGATCTGGCAGAACCAGCTTTTATACCAAAACTCTGAACACATATGTTAATGAAGTGAAGACAATTTCAGATGGTTCACTCTCTTCCTTTCGTCTGGCATAAAATCTGAGTATTCCCTGAGCTCACCTTCCACCTTGAGGTTGAACATACAGACGTCCCTGCTGATGGCGTTACTGATGACACAGGTGTACTCCCCCGCATCCCCCGCCTCCACCTCGCTGATCTCAAAATACTAAAGACAGAGGAGAAACCATCAGATAGCAAATCTCCTTATTTACTAAATGTACTTTTTAGGTTGCATTGGAGACAACTATCAGAGGTGAGTAATCACCTGTATTGTCTTCCCCTTCGTTTTGTAAATTGAGAAGTCTAATAAAGAAATAAAGAAACAGGCTTCTGGAAAACATCTCTTCATTTAAAAAAAAACAGTACAAATTCCTGTCAACTATTCTTTAAAATTCCTTCAACATGTTTCAGCACTGTGTTCCAATACTCTGAATAGGAAATAGGACACTGACATTTTTATCTCCCTGTGACCTATGTTCCAACTGTGCACAAGAGTTCAGCATCAAAATTTGGTCTCTCACCTATGTTCCAACAGTGCAAAAGATTTCAGTATCAAAATTTGGTCTCTCACCTATGTTCAACTGTGCAAAAGAGTTCAGCATTGAAATTTGGTCTCTCACCTATGTTCCAAATATGTACAAGAGTTCAGCATTCAAATTTGGTCTCTCACCTATGTTCCAACCATGCAAAAGAGTTCAGCATTGGAACTTGGTCTCTCACCTGTGTTCCATACTCTGTGTACAGTTCAATCCTGCCCTCGTCGCTGATTCGCTGGTTTCCTCTGTGCCATGTCACCTCCGGCGGCGGCCTCCCGTCCGCTTTACACCCGAATTTCACGAAGTCCCCGATCTTGGCGGAGGATGACCTTGGCTTGATGAGGAATTTTGGCGGGAACTGTTTCGGTCTGGCATCCCGGTCGTCCTTCTGCGGCGGCAGGTTGTCCTGCGCCTGCGTCAGGAAACTGGGCATTCTGGGAAGAGATAAAGTTGTTTCTTTAAAAAAAAAACATACAAAATGTACTAGTTGCTTAGCTACTATTGCATAGCATAGTGTAATCAAAAGTTAAGCCTATCTGTATCTGTATAGCCGATATAACCGTCCTTCAGCGTAACACACCAGCTTTGCATGCAGGTAAGCAGCGCGGCAGCAGATGGTTATATTACACTGTAGGGCTTGTCACACCTAGAATTTGCACATCTGACTGCAACCGTTCTTTAAAGCTATTCAGTGAGGCCTACATGTATGTTTGGTTAAACATTTCATACTTAAAAGTTGTATTGTTTATATAAATTTGACATATTTAACCTTAAGTTAATGGTCTAATTCTTTTATTATCAAGTTTTCAATTTATCAAAGGTATCACTATACCACAGTGTCTACAGTCAAAACTATTTGCAGCTGAATTGGAAAATAATGAGCCCTGTTAATGCACATTGTATCTAAACACAATGGAAACAGCCCACCTCTGAAAAGAGACACATTCTGTAACTAACATCTACTCTGACATGTAAACTGAGTTGCTACGGTCCAACAAGCCTGCATGGCACAGAAGAAACTCTTCAACATGTTTGACACCAGGCCCGGCAGTGACCCATGGAGAGGTGTGGGGTTGGGGAGGGTGCACATATTTGCACAGAGCTGACTGGTTACATCTCTGTTTGGGTTGGGTCTTACGGTACTGAACACTGTTTACACGCTTCTTAAAGACACCTGCATGCCTCTTAGAGAAAGCAAGATAAGGAATGCTTGGCATGTCTTTATCCTTGCATGTCTTTAAGAGTCTTGGGGATACTTAAGGAGAACAGACTGAAAGCCAACATTTAACAATGAAAACTGGGAAAATCACACTTGATATAACATATAAATCCTAAAGAAAGTGAAAACACTTGTGGGTTTATGCAAACTACAAAAATTGGAAGACCATAATTTCTAAATCTTGTGTTTGAAATATCCAAAAAAGGTAGGAGATACTAAAGGAAAGCCAACATTCGGCAGTGAAAACTGGGGAAATTCCGTCTAATAATGACACATAAATCTGCAACGAAGTGAAAAACACTGTCTTGCGGGTTTATTTAAACTACAAAAATAGGAAGACCATGATTTTTAAATCTTGTGTTTAAATCATTAAAGGAGAATACATTTTTGAATAACTTATTGATTATCTATCAATAACTAGCAATGTTGTGAAACATCATACTTACTTTACTAACGATGGAGGCTGCTTGGCAGCAGATGGCAGGTCGCTTACATCATCATCATCATCCTCTTCATCCAGAACTAGGAAGAATGAGAATAATCAGCAAAATTGAATCAACAGTTTTGTCATCCCATCATGAAGCAATCCACCAGTCTGTCTTCTTTCTCGTCTCATGGCACTAGTGTCTGGGTCTTACTTCCAATGGGGTTTTTGACACTCGGCTTGACATTAATACTTCAGCTAGAGATCTAGTATCAAACATAAACATCCAAAGTGCGTCTAGAACCGGTAGTCTGTGATTCCTGATACCCCAAGACATTTAATCTTTTTCTGCTTAAATCCTCAACATTTTCTGGTCCGTCCACAGTGTACTGCACGAAAGGAAACTTGTTAAAGATGCCTGCATGCAATAATGATGACATGTCTCCTTCAACAATAGTTGCAGGTAAGAGGTACAGTCATTAAGGAGGGAAGGTTAGGATTAAGGTGCAAGTGTGATCTCAAGACATGCAAGGTGAAGTCTCAAGGTTAGCATGTCAGGACGTGACCATGGCAACCGTGTTACCATGGCAACTATACCTGTGCTTGCACTGTCTTCCTCTGCAGTGTGTTCATCTGAAGTTTGGTGAGTTGGTTTGGGTCTGACTCCTGGGGTTAGGGGGGAGAGGAAGGAAGAAGGGGAAAGAGATAGAAAGAGGGAGAGGGGGAGAGAGGGAGGTAAAGAGTAGAATCAGATTCTATATTTTCACTATTTTGGATGTAGATGAAACAGACAGTTAACAAAGAATAAAGACAGTTAATCAAAGCATCTGAACTCAATCAAATCAGGAAAATAAGTTGAGGTTACATCTAACATAAATTCTACAGATTCCTAAACCAAGAAGAGATGAGTGGTACAAAGCAGTCAGGAAAAGTCCTGGGGTCTGATAATGTTTCCTTTTATCAAGGAGGTTAAAGGGCCTTTTCCACAGAATGGGGACCATTGCGCATTTTTATGTACCAACATTGGATTAGTGAGACCTATAATGATCATAATACAATGACTTGATGAACTGATAAAAGTTATTTATGATTTGAAAGACAACAATACACAAAAGTTACAAAAAACTTCTTTATCAAGAAAATTCATTTCTGCTGTTGAGATTTTTGGTCAGTGTCTCAATGGCTGCTCAATGCTGCTCAAACACCAAGGTAAACATTGGTGACATCAGGAAATATTCTCAAGTTTATGTTTACCTTCTACAAGGAGTTCTGCTGACGACGACGTTTTTCCAGCCTCGTTCTGGGCCTCGCACGTGTACATCCCATCATCCTCCGCGGTGACGTCGCGGACGACCAGGGACACGTGACCGTCCTCGCCGAACTCGTACGCGTACTTCCGGCTGTCATGCAGCGCCGCATCGTCCTTGTACCACGTCACTTCCGGCTCTGGAATACCTGGAACACGACGATGTAAAAACACCTGTCATTTTATAAAATGAAAAATAAACTACTAGTATTCTCCAAAAATTGACTGACAGAAATAAAAAAATATATAAAAGCCTAAATTCTAAAATATACAAATGCGGCCAAATATATTTTTTTTCTCAGTCGCATTAGATTTGTGGTCTAAAGGGAACACCGACCGCACAATGGGATTTGTTTGGCCCAATGTAAGTTAGAAGGACGCGCTGACGTCACAGCATGACGTAACGGAAGCACCGTTTACAGAACCCACCAGCTAGCCGACAGGTCCGGTTTCGCCACAATGCTGCCACAATAAAGGCCACGTGTTGAAACATTTGCCACAGACGGGGGTGAGTGTGGCAAGTTTGGTAACAAATGCTCTCACGGGTTTGGTAATGGAGCAGACGGTAGTGGGAGAGAGCAAGAGATCAGGAGTGTTTCTTGTCAATAGCATAAAACCTAGTTACTCCACTCCTTCCCTTTAGTCACTAACGAAAGATAGCGGATGCTGTCTGAAACGTCTGACTGTTTCAAAACTTTATCCAGTTGCTTGAGTAACACTCATTTGGTGTATCTTATTACCTGATTGTCTAACCTTCATCAATGTTTCTTATCGATGTATTTTAAAGATGGGGTCAATGTGGGTGTTCTGCTAGACTGTTGTTTAGTTCTTGTCACTGTTCTACATGCAAAAACGGTCAAACTAAAATGAAATAATTTTTAATACAATTTCATATGATTAGCTAAAGTGCTGTAAGATAAAGCGTTTCATCTTCTCAAAAACATGCTGTCAAATGAAGCTAACTTTTTGTCCGAAAAGTAACGTTTCCTTATAAAAAGTTTAATCTGTCATATTTTGAGCCCGTGTGTTTATTTTCTAATCTACACGTGGCATGGTTTGTCGGTTTGTTCTAAAGAACATTTTGAGTTGTGGTGCCAAAATTCTACAAAAGGGGCCTCTGATTAACCCTCATGCTGCTAAGGTAGCCACTGACACGAAATCTTTATTGGTTATAGGGTAAGGCAGCAGGGAGAAGGTTAAACAACTACAGCAACATCTACACATGTAATGTCCTGATGTATGTAGTGTGGCATCGTCCTTTGAGCAGTGTGTCTCTGTATTTGCTAACCCCAGAGAGGGATAGTCTAACATATGATACATGCATTTGTCATAGGGTAAGGCGACAGGGAGAAGGTTAAGTTAAACAACTACAGCAACACCTGCACATGTTGCAATCCCCTAATATTGTGTGACACTGTCATGTAAGCCTCTGTGAGTGTGTGTGTTTATTTGCTAAACCCTGTGACACTGACTGTTTGCCGTTTGAGAAAATTTTCAGTTTTAGCACCATTGAATTCTACAGTAGGGCCCATGAATCAAACACCAAAATCAACACCTACACATGTAATCTGCCGATGCGGTGTGACAGCGTCCTGTAAGACTGTGTGTGTTTATTTACTAAACCCTGTGGCACTGTTTGCCGTTTGAGAATATTTTCAGTTTTGGTATCATTAAATTCTACAATAGGGACCATGAACCAAAGAACAAGATCAACACCTACACATGTAATCTGCTGATGCGGTGTAACAGTGTCCTGTAAGCCTGTGTGTGTTTATTTGCTAACCCCAGAGAGGGACAGCCCACCTGTAATACACGTGCACTGACCCAAACATCGGACAAACAGTAGCGGAAGTCTTGACCGGTCAGCAGTCAACATTGGAGAACAGACCAGACAAAAAGGAGACCACCTTTAGCTTAACTGTATGCATGGCGTCATTCTAATGTATCAAAATAATTGAAAACGTGTGAAACCATGTACATGTAGATGCGATGGACTGATAAAAAAAGGTTTCAAAGTACAGTACTTTGAATGCTTTTAGACTGACGCTGTTTTGGCAATGTTACTTTATTTTATCTGTTACATGTGCACTTTACCTGTTTATTACCTTCACCAAGAAGTAATGTGTTTTTGGTCGCGTTTGTTTGTGTGTTTGTGAATAGAATAATTTTAGAAGCTGTGGGTGGATAGAATTATGTGACTTTTTTGGAATGTTTGTAGTGTTGGCAAAATAAAGAATTTATTTGATCGGCCCCTAGCGGCTTTCCAAGATACTGCGGCAGGACTTTTGGAACCGCAGGGTCCGATCTTGTTTGAGACTTTGAAGGAGACTAATCCGTATGTAAGGTAAATGAGTTTGAGCTATGTTGGAGCTTCAAACAGCATGATTCATACGAAGCTGTCAATGGATGTTCATGATACAGTATTTGATAAGTGGGAAGGAATCGGGGAGACGAAGGTCATTTTTAAGAATGGGCCTCCTGGAGATTACCTACGGTACTGCAGCAGATTGTGTGTGTATGTTTTGTAACATGAAAGACCCCTGACCTGTGACGGAGCAGTCCAGGCGGGCGGCGCTCCCCTCCACGCACTCCACATCACGGAGGTTCCTGTGGGGGAAAAAATCAGATACTGGTAGCGACACATTGGGAAAAACATCTAGATTGGCCACCCGCATCATTAATGTACTACAAGAAGGTGACGCGTAACCAACTTGGCGTAACAAAGACCTGTAGATATTTTCTGGTAGGCCTTCATCTCTACAATGTGTAGTTATTCATTCGTAAATTCACTCACTCACACTGACCAGGGACTACATCTGTGGGGGTAATCAGATACTGGTAGTGACACATTGGGAAACATGTACACTGTAGACTGGTTACTTAGGCCTTCCGAGGAGTTAAAATGGTAACAAAGGAAAGGAAATGTAGATGAAGTATAGGTCTTTTACTGGTAGGCGTAACTCTCATTCATTCATTCATTCATTCATTCATTCATTCATTCATTCATTCATTCATTCATTCATTCATTCATTCATTCATTCATTCATTCATTCATTCATTCATTCATTCATTCATTCACTCACATAACAACTCGCTCACTCATTCATTCATACAAACTAGAGCCTCACAAAGGAGCTTGCTTATTGGTGAGCTGTTTTACAACGTCCTTGATGTACAAAACTGAAGTATAATGCAAACCTGACAAAGACGGGCGGCTTGGCCGTCTCCTGCCGCCCGGTCTGGAGCAGCGCCTGGATCTTCCTGTCCACCCGGTCCGCGTCACTGCTGCTGTCCATGGAGGTGGATCGCCATGCTGTAACAACCATTACAACAACATTACAACCTGTACAGCAAATATTACACCATGTACAGCAACCAGATACAACCATTACAACAGAGCCCCCCTCCATGTCTATGCTGCTGTCCATGGAGGTGGATCTCCATGCTGTAACAGCAGACACAACCATTATATTATTGCAACCTGTGCAACAATCAGACACAACCATGATGACGTTACCAGGTTGCCAATAGCAACGCTGACGACAAGCTGGTTGCTTGTTCACAGCAGCTGTACTTTCTCTCCCCTTACACTTTCCCTGACGTCAGTGACGTCATCACGCCATGGACACAAATATACAAAGTTAACATGGGGACTCCTACTGGTGATTGTTGAATTCGTTAACCGCTAGAAGATCAAAAATTAAGAAGATTGAAATAATGTCAAAATTGCCAGAGAGTCAAGCGTAGTCTTCACCTAAAAATCGACCCTACCCTGTTTGTTGCATTTTATGGGGATCATGACCTGCGAAGATCGGTCGATCCCTACATATCGGGCGGTGATCGAGCGGACACCGAGCGGACACCGAGCGGACACCGAGCGGACACCGAGCGGACACCGAGCGGACACCGGGCGTACCGCTGCCGAAAATGTCCTTAAGAGCTCGCGAGTGAGGTATTTTCATGCAGTGTGACGCCGGCTTTAACCTTTAGCACACTGAAGTAGCTGTTTGGCACCCAATCCCCTATTGGTTACAGAGTTAGGCAGCAGGGAGAAGGTTAAAGATCACGTAAGTCTGTGCGACTGTTGATGGCAAGGATCATATTTCACTCTATCATGTGTTTTGAACCATGCATGTGTGATGATGTATGTTTACAGATTTATTAGGACTTAGATGCGATCTGTACCTTTTATGTATTATATTTTGTCCGACCCTTACCTCTCTTCTCCTGACCTCAATGAAAAGCGACCTGCAGGCTGATTGAACTTCTCATGAATAAACAAAAGTTCCACAAATAGAATCGCAAGCTGAATGCTTCTTTTGAATAGTGTACTCGATGCTGTTCTACCTTCAGCACTGCACCGTGGAGCCCGTTCACGGTAGTCTCCAAGCAGGCCCAATGGATTGCCAAGACCGTATCCAACTGGAAGAAGGAGCTTGTTTAGCAATCCAAGGGTTGCAAAACGTACTTCTTCTGCCAGTTTGATACGGTCTACGCAACCTATAGATCTGCTTGGAGATTACGTTCACTGCACAGACAGGGAGTGAATGCGGTGCTGGTTAATTAGCGGTGCGAGTTGGCAGGTGGACTGACAGGTCCGCCACCGCGGCTGCCTGACGCTCAACAGCCGTCAGACGTGAATAGCAGCCGGCTACCTGTGGTAGATAAAGGCCCATTCACAGAGGTCGTGTACGTTCCGTTTTCTTACCGAAGGGTTTTCAGTCAGACCGACCGTCGAAAATGATAAACCTTTCTGTCACAAGTCAACTGAATTTTGAACTACGGATCCTTGGTTGCGCCAAGTATGGTCTTGATTTTCTGTTGTAAACCTACTGCGGCATAATGTAACGCCTACCTGACAGGCAATAGGAGTGGGGTGTTAATAGCAGCCGGCTACCTGTGGTAGATAAAGGTTCTTTCACAGAAGCTGCACGTTCTCGATGCTTGTGTCAATGTGGGAAATTGAAGACACCGTATAACGGGTCTGCATGTACGACAGAAGGTCTTCCACCGGGAACAGTCTTGGTAAAAGTCGTATTCGTAGTCCTTCGTTCTTAATTATGGCTTTGCGTTCCCATTATAAAAGTAGTCAGTGCGTTTAGATACCACATGTGATATATGTTCCCTACAACGCAGCATTCCAATCCATTTCTCCCAAACCTACGGTGGTCTGCCGAAGTTCAGATGTAAATCTTACATAAACCATCCAAGGTGTACGTGACAGGGTTTGAGAGCATCTGTGCGCGGAGGTATGTGGAATATGCCTTCTGACTTGTATGTCAAATTCCACTATGTTGCCGCGCATTCTTTTACTCATGTCGGAGGGTAGAAGTTAGCAAGCCTTGCAGAAAATGCTGTTTCGGCTGTCTTTTTATCTAAAACGCTGATGTCATCTGACATTTTTCAGTATCTTGCCTCGGTTTGTGTGTTCCAGTATCCCAGCAAATGTAGAGGGTAATTCTGAGGTAACAGTCGTACGGCGCACATGTCAATCAACGTTTTTTTGGTCACGAAAAATGCTGTCTTTCTGTCGGTGTTTTTTTTCTTCTGTTCCGCCCTGCCTGAAAAGATTTGAAAATTCTACCGCATTAGAATCGTGCTAAATGTGACCACACCGTTACTCGTAGCCTGGGTGCCAGACCCCCAATCTATAAAATACCCCACACGATAGATATTTCAGAGACTGGGGGTCTGGCATCCAGCCTACGTTACTCGTGCTTTCTCCGCAAAACAAATTTGCCCAAACACCGGGAAAAGGAGAAGGTAAACTAAACAGCTATTCCGAGCACAGAAAGGGAGAGGAAAATCAAAGCCTCACAAAAGCCGAGAAGAAATCAGGAGTCGGGACTCTTTCTTTAAGACACGAACAGAGGCGGCGGGTCCTTTCTTGGTCAGGAGGCGGACCGTGATTTATGTTTAAGACGTTAGTTGGCTCGTGAAGGTCGCTTGTGCACCACTTAGCTCCGGTCAAACACGGCTGACAGCAGGGCAGGTCACAGAGGGGACAGCCTGGGCAGAGTGTTAAGCCCCCCTCTCACTGGACCCGCGGCACGCTGGCGGCGTCGCTGCGTCCTAAACTGGATTTCTGTTACCCTTGACTTTATAATGGGAATATCATTCACGTACAAGTAGGACAAAAAAAAGACAGCAAAACACACAAAGCTTGAAAATCCTTTTTTTGTCGATGAAATTCGCTGAGTGCTTTGTCAATTCGATCAGCCGCAGCAACGTCCAGTGAGAGGGGGGCTTTAGTCTCTACCGGACTGACTACGCTGGCTAATGCTTTGGTCCCATTTCCAATCCGGGGCCCGGCCGGGCAGCTTGCGGGAACGAAAAATATGATATAAAAGACAACAAAAGGCACTAGACGTAAAAAAAATTACTCCTAAACATGAATTGGGTATTTTCTTGACATGTGTTTTTAATTCATTTTTCGTTTCGCAAACAGCCCGGCCGGGCCCCGGGTTGGAAATGGGACCGAAGCATAATGGGCAGAATAATTGGCCAGTTTGACTACAAAGGCTAGGGGGTCCTAACCGTGGACGTACTCTCCTGGCCAATTATTCCCTTTTTTAACAAATCGTACGATCCCTTTCCCCCGTAAGAAGGCCTGGTGGAGGCTATCACAGTATATTGTGGGGGAGGGGGATGCGCATTTCTAGCTTTAAGACGTATTTAGGACCAAAAAGTCATATATTGATTAGCCTCTATTCTCCTCAGAAGACTGTCATTTTTCAACAACGTATACGAAGATCTAGAGTCAGGTTGGCACAGTTTTTGCTCCATTTGCTTTACGCAAGAACTACTGATAAGATAGCTGCTCGCCTAAACCGTTCACTATCACGCTCCTCGCACGGAACAACATTCCTGTCAGGTTTGCGGGATGTTTCCCATACCATCGGGAGCTCCAAGGTATCTCTACGGCGCTGGGAGGGGTGCCCGCCCGCCCAGACAGATTACCCCGCTCGGGGGTGGGTTTACGGGCTTGGCTTAATTAGTTCGCTCCTGAAGAGGCGAAAGTCTATATGCCAGCCACAGCCACAGTGTAGCCTGGATGCCAGACCCCCCAATCTCTAAAGTATCTACCACTCGATAGAGATTGGGGGTCTGGCATCCGGGGTAGCCACAGTGATGCCAGCTAAGAAGACGGGCTGACAGAAATGGATCATTATAGCGCACTGAGCCCGGTAAAACACCCCTAAGCCGACCTGCAGAGACTGATGACCAGGCTAGACCACAGGGGACTACGCATTACACCTCTGACGTCAGAGAACCCCTGATGCCCGTTTATTTCTGACGGCTCTGACAACATGTTTATGTCACAATGGAACACGAACGATCAAGCTGAATAGCCAACACTCCTGGGAGCAGTCACGAAGAAGAGACAGGGCCAAATGCTGTTAATTTTCGTAAAGCCCAAACTTTGGACGTGCCCAAAACTTGAGACGGTTTTTTTTTACTCGTCTCAGTACCCTCGTCAGGCCCCCTAGCGGCTTTCTGTGTTGCAGCAGCAGAACGTCCAGTTTGCAGTTTTTGTATCTCGTGTTTTGTACCTTCTATAGCCACGATGTTTAGGTGGTAGATACAAATGTAGCTCTTGAGTTAGATCGGGAAGAATGGACATGAATTTGGGCAATCTAATGTTGGGGCGTTTTAAATGTAGTCCTTTAAGTTTAAACCGAAAAGGGTAAAGAAGCGGCGAGGAATTGATTTTCATGTTTTTGTTCTCACAGTTTGCATTGCTAATATGGCAATGTAACAACAATGTGGCATTGTTAGGACGACTGCCGTTATCTCTGCCCACAGAATCACCGAAACACCCTCTAATCGCCCGACCTCAGAATACTCTGGCGTCTTAAAAGACGCAGTAAATCTGTCAAACTGCCGTCTTGGCTCGCCGCACCTGGTGCCTTCTTGATACTCAAAATCTCAAGACATCGACGGAGGAAGAAAAACACCTCGAGGCGGTCTAAATATAACTCCACGGGGAAGGCGCCGGTTTCACGACTGGCTGTCTTCATTGTTTTTACGCCAAAACAGGGTTATTTGATAAAATACAGATGGAGCTCGAAAATGGGCAGTTTCTATAGAGCATGGGTGGCCGTCCGGTCAGAACTACGTGGTCACTGCCATGGCATTCCGAATATGTCAGGATATCGAGATATGTCAGAAGTTTTTCAATTTCATTTGTATTTCTAAACCTCAGGAATTTAATTACACATATAAATTTAGATATCTTTCTTTGCCAAAATCTTACGTTACCATGAAGTGGAAAATGGAAACATCAAGGCAGGGCCAACTCCTATTCTCAGTACCAGAATATCATGATCACAGTTAGAATTAATTTTACATCTTGTGCTTTCAGTTTGATTCTTGCTACAAAATATGCGATTTCTTTCTTTTCAAAATATAGTTAACTTTATTTTGTTTTCGTGACCCACTTTAAAAAAAAAACTGGAGTTAGACTTTTGATCTTAAAGTGATGAACTCCACAAAAATACCTCTGTTTGGCCTAACTACTGTGGTACTAACGTGACACAACACGCTCAGCCCTAGCCTCTACCAGGCTCCGCGAGATCGCTGGGAAAATAGTAGAAATCGGCAAATAGAGTGAATAGTATGCCAGGGGTACTCCGCTATACAGTGAAGCTCAATAGGCGAACCACGGATGGCAGATTGGACCCTCTCTCCGTAGCTAACTCCCTTGGCACACTATTCACTCTATTCGGCCGATTTCTACTATTTTCCCAGCGACCCGCGGAGACTGGTAGAGGCTAGCCCCAGCCCGGGGCACAAACGCGGCCGATATGGAGCCATTTGTTCCGCTAAGAACCCTGTAAACACGCGAGAAGTTGTCAGACCTGTGATTCCACCCGGTGAATTCCGCGGCCTTATATGGCCTAGCTTGGCGCGGGGAATCGGAGTGACGTCAGTTTCTGCTGACGGGCGGGTTGGAAGGTTACCCGCCAAATCAGACGACAGGAACGCGCCACGTCACGTGATCTGAGGAATGTCGGGAAGGGTGAATAGCTCACCTTTGCCATTGTTAAAAGAGACTGCGTTATTTCAGACGTAAACGTTTAATGTACACAATGTCTCTGTTTAAAATTTAACTTAGCTATGTAGTCCCTGTTCCCATTAAGATTATGATAGAATATTACAATTGTTTTGCAATTACGTTTGATGATTGGTTGATTGTTTGGTATGTATGTATGTTTCTTTTTCTTTTGAGAGGAGGGGCAGCTAGATACAGAGTACAAATGTAGAATGGAGTAGAGGGGTAGCTAAAAGCTGTTGTCACCAAATGGATCACCAAGTGCTCAAGGAAAAATGAAACAAAGCGACGAAAACCTTAGTCTGCAGATAGCTGACATTGAAATAGCTCGTGTGCCTGAGTGCTCGTCAAGGTTGATATTGAAGTGTTATCTTAAGATCGTCCTTCTACATTCAAACGTTGTGCAAAGTTAAGTCAGCAAAATTCTGAGGATATGTGTGCTAGTCGCGTCGTTCACTTTTGGAGTTTGTTCTCGAGGCAAAATAACATAGAAACTATTTTGGCTCAAACAGCAAAGAATCAAAATGGCATCTAAACTTTTGTGAAAACATGATCAAAGTAGAACACCCTAGAATTGTCGTGTTATCGTGCTCAACTTACAAATAGGACAAAGACAGTAGGGTAATATGTGCTATTCCGAGGGTATGCCTAAACACCTCACCCGACCTCACCCGACCTCATCCGAGTCTAAAATGCAGTGTACACGGGGCATGGACACTATTTGACGTTCTGGATACGTTAAATATACAATTATGAATGCAAAACCAGCAGAAAACTCTAAGTATTTACCCGTTTTTATAAGTTACTCCTCTCTAACGGGTGCCGCGAAACCCCCATATGGTGCGTATTTGGGTTGAAAACAATGGCGAAACCCCGCGGAGAATAGATCAACTTTGACTCGAAAAATCTCGTTTCTGACAAAAGTCTGATTCATCTGAAGCACCGTAGAAGATTGGTAAACTTGTCACGATACCGGAGACACATTTATATGCTTGATGGCTGACCTATTATGACTGCACTATTGACTTTTTCCGTGACCATGATACTCAAAACGGCACGTATCACCCTTCTTTCTTGGAAACGAGCGGAGTAACCTACAAAAACTGGCAAATACTTGGAGTTTGCTGCTTGTTTTGCATTCATAATTGCATATTTAACGTATCCAAAACGTCAAATAATGTTCCTGTACCATGTACACTGCATTTTAGACTCGGATGAGGTCGGGTGAGGTCGGGTGAGGTGTTTAGGCATACCGTTATTCCGACGCATAGTCCAACATGAGAAGCTTTACATCTAAAACTGCTTTCCTCCCTGCCCATAGCGTTCCGTGGCGCTCGCTCCCCCCCACAGATCGCCGCGCAGGTTACTCTCCAAGCAGAGGTAAGATCCGGGGTATTTTCGACGTGTTTTCGCGGTATTTTATACGTTTTTCTACTTTTCCGTTTTTAGTTGGGTCTCCCTCCTCTTGTAAGAGGAAAAGTAGAAAAACGTACAAAATACCGCGAAAATACGTCGAAATTTCCCCGGATCTTACCTCTGCTTGGAGAATACGCGCAGGTGCACCGAACGGAACGTTTTCACAACAAACCCGCAGGAGATTTTACAACAGCCGGTCTTGTTGCGGCAACAGACCCCCGTGCGATTTTTCAACAAACGGCCGCAACGCGGCATCCGCTCGGGACTGATGGTTCAACAAGACGCCGTGTTTTGACCACACATAATCGGCGATCGCGTTTCGGTCAGGAGAGACTATTACTTTCACTGGAGACGCACCAAACAAGCGGGAACGGCGTTCTTAAGATGCCAGCGAAAGGGCAAGTGACTTGGGTTAGCGAAGGAAAAGGAGCAGGTCTTTCCTGTTCTACCTCAAGACGGGAACGGCATACCGTCTTGGGTCTTAGGCTGAGTTTATACTTACGACGAGAAATGTTGAAGAAAGAATCTTGGAACTGTCTCAGTTTGACAAACACTTGTCAATAATGGAGCAGTTCTAACGTGTTTTGGCATTAGTTTTCAGCGGCGTTACGGACAAACAAGAATGGATAGAATGAATTGGGCAAATTGAACATGTTTATCTCATCCTGTGCCAAATACTAGTGACTTAGTAACTTGGTCGTTCTGACGCTCCCATTTATGTTACATATTTCTGTTATATGTCTTTTATCAACATTTTGTTCAGAGGTGCCGTTGATATATGCCATTCCGGCATTGCGTACCGTATTGGTTAAATGTCGCGATAAAAAGAAAAGACAATTGGGGACATTTTCGGAGGGAATGGACAAAGAAATAGGAGAAGACAAAAGAAACACGTGCATGGACGGTGGATATGATAGAAGTTGTACCAACAATCCCCCCCCCCCCCCGTCCACCCATGTGAGCGCTCTAGTGCCCTTTGGTCTTAGCTTTGACAGTTTGAGTCACCGGCGTCACTTCAGCTAACGTGGAGGTAAATATGAGCACGTAACGGTCACAGGGGGCACAGGTTATGTGACTCACTCCGTCCCAACATGTCTGATTGTTTGCTACATTTTTAGTCTATTTTAACTCCTTTTTCCAGATAAAACAGTCACATTTAGCTACATTATAGTTAAAACGACCAGTGACAAAGAATACTGTAAAACAAAAGCTACAAGTTAAGAGCATCAAATCTGAAAGTGCTGGAAGAGAAAATTTGAACAAAAAGAAAACATGGACTACTTTTGCCAGATAAAACAGTTACAAGCAGCTACATCACATCTCAAACGATCAGTGACAAAGTAAATTGCAAACAAAAAAACTACAAAGACATATCATCATCATTATTCTTCCGGATTTACTCCGGTGAGATACAATCAATAAAGTTTTAGAAAGAAAGAAATATAATACCATCTTAAAACACTGGAAGAGAAACTCTGACTGAAAAGAAAAGACGATTGAAACCTCCTCCTCAAGTAGAGAATACAACATTGTCATTGGCAAACGTTCAGAACCCTGCTACAGAAATGTCGGCGTCACACATCAGTTCAACACATGGCAATATTTGTCCTGCTGACTGTAGACCACACTATGCACACGGCAGCCGAGCCAAGGGTTCCACAACATAGCTCAACTATGCCAGAAGCCAAGAGTCCTACAATATACAGTCAAACCTGTGCTAGTGACCACCTTTCCATACATAATGTTCACCTGGCCTTTTTTACTGATAATTCTCCCATTGACCCAATCCTGTCTATAATGGCCACCTGTTTACTGTGACCATTTTCTCCACGTTGTCTAAGTGGTCGCTATAGACAGGTTTGACTGTAGTTCAGCTCTAAGCGAGACGCCAAGAGTTTAACATTAAATCAAGCTAAGCCAGGCAAGAGTTCATAGCGAAGCTCAATGTCTTACCGCGAAGCCAAGACCGCCTTAAGGCTTATCCTTAAGACGCGGACAAGCCGCGCACGAATTGGGCACACCTCAACCGTCTTAAAGAAGCGTCAGCCGAGCCAAGACGTCGCGAAGCCGAGTCTTAAGAAGGCGTGAGAAGCCGAAGGAAGGGGACGTGTCTTACCTACCGAGTCGGAGCTGGAGTCTGTCTTTTTGCCGTCCGAGGAGCGGTCGTTCCGACCTGGCGTGACAACAACGGCGCTTTAGAACAGGGGGTGGACATGGGGTTACCGGGACACCAGGTAACTTTCCGTGATCTTACAAATGCTGTGTCTTCAACCTTTGCATGTCGCGTATGTGGGAGAATTCTTAGAAGCCTTACAGACATACCTACATGTGCAGTCATGAACTAGGGTCCTGTTAGGGTTTATGTGGCTACCTAAAAGGAGAAACTAATGCAAAAAGCGTTTGCTTCTGCAAGTTCAGATATCTAGATCATTATAGTGCTGTCAGCCCCATCAACATATTGATACATATAGCTTGTGTGTGCGGTGTTTATCTTTGAAGTCAAGCTATTACATACAACAAAGCTTGGGTGAACAAAACAAAACCACCAGAGATCGGCAACCCTCGCATCATTGTGTTCTCCCAAATTAACAGTTAACAATCTTAAATTATAACAGTAAACTTATTCTTTCACAGAAACTATACAATGATGTAGCTATGGAAAACGGTAACCCACTCATGGCGTTTTGTTGAGAACAGTTATGTTGGAAACCAAATCACAGCTATTGGTGTTGAACAGAACACTGACAGTTTTCGGATCCCCTAGTCCCCTATGCGACCCTCAGCCCGGTGTGTGCGGTTAAGGTTCATCCTGGGGTCCCGCGATGTTTGATCGTGTTGAGGATAAATATTGTCCTCTCTGTCAGGATCTGTCAGGACGGGAGGCAAGGCTACGCATGGGACTGGCGCTGGGCTCTCATGGGGTTACACGCACACAAGGTTACACATGGTACTGGCGCTGGGCTCTCATGGGGGTTACACATGGGACTGGCGCTGGGATGGGGGTTACACATGGGACTGGCGCTGGGCTCTCAGGGGGTTACACGCACACAAGGTTACACATGGGACTGGTGCAGGCCTGGGGCTCTCATGGGGGTTACATGCACGTAGGTTGGGGCTCTCATGAAGGTTATACACATACACGATAACACTACCTACTGGCGCTGAGGCTGTCATGGGGGTTACGCATGGTACTGGTACTGGCATGGGGCTGTCATTGGGGTTACACGCACATGGACTACCAGAGGGCTCATGTAGGGGTTACATTAGCGACTTGATGTACGGGAAGTCTAGCGTCCAAACCCATTAATACGCCGGGTGAACAGTGTTTGAGGCTCTAATAAGTCTAAACCTGAACATGCCAATCGTGTAACACACACGTTCTGTAATTGGAGGTGTTGTGTACTACGAGTATCATGACTATTATCGATATAATAAGTGTGGTGGGTTCTTTAACGTGCTCCAGGTATGGCTCTCCTCAAACACGGAACTTCCGGCTTAACGTTTCTTTCGAAGGACTGCAACCCCCCACGGGTTTAGAATTCGGGATGTGAACCCGAGAATATCCGTTTACACGACCTGGCAGGAATAAACTATTGTTGTTGATGTAGAAAGATACTCTGAACAAGAAGAATAATGAAAGCATCGCCAGGTTGACCTACACCGGGACAGAAGGAGTGACAAGACCGCTGAAGACGGGGGAAGGAACAACAGGTGTTTGTCTAAGATGTTGTCCGAAGGAAGTTAACCGGAACCCTGATCACCTGTCGCTTCTTAAACTGTCGTCAGGTCATGTGGAGGTCACGGAGCTACAAGGATAGAACTATCCTCATGATTACTTCCACTAAGAGTTTTTTTTAGCCCTGACCGGTTGTTCATTAATCACATCTAATATTGAGCTAGCACCTTTATCCATGAAAATTTGTCTACATATTCAACTGTCGGTACAGAAGACCCTCCCGGATTTCGGGACAGTAGCTGAGAGGAGATATCTCAGCCCGTCTGCCAGGGTAGATGATAAGTGTCCGTCTCACATAGCCCCCCTGTCCGTACCGTGATAGATAGGACCCTCCCCGATTTTGGGACAGTAGCTGAGAAGAGATATCTCAGCCTGTCTGCCTGGGTAGCTGATAAGTGTCCGTCTCACATATCCCCCTGTCGGAACATAGGACCCTCCCGGATTTTGGGACAGTAGCTGAGAAGAGATATCTCAGCCTGTCTGCCTGGGTAGCTGATAAGTGTCCGTCTCACATATCCCCCTGTCGGAACATAGGACATTCCCGGATTTTGGGACAGTAGCTGAGAGGAGATATCTCAGCCCGTCTGCCAGGGTAGCTGATAAGTGTCCGTCTCACATAGCCCCCCCGTCCGTACATAGGACCCTCCCGGATTTTGGGACAGTAGCTGAGAAGAGATATCTCAGCCCGTCTGCCAGGGTAGCCGATAAGTGTCCGTCTGAGACGGTTGAAGAGTCTGATGTTGTCTGTCAGTCGGACACGTCACGATAAGATAACAGAAATGAGAACAATTTTCACGCATTCTGACACGTGAAGCTGACGAGACAAAGCTTCAGAAAATCTTAGAAAATGGCAGAGACTTGAATCCTAGCCTCTGTCACACATAGCTGATCATGGCCTCCCGACCTTCTCCAGACCACGATTGGGAGTTAAGCCCCTGTCACACATAGCCGACCATGGCCTCTCAACCTTCTCCAGACCATGGTTGGGAGTTAAGCCCCTGTCACACATAGCCGACCATGGCCTCTCAACCTTCTCCAGACCATGGTTGGGAGTTAAGCCCCTGTCACACATAGCCGACCATGGCCTCCCAACCTTTTCCAGACCATGGTTGGGAGTCAAGCCCCTGTCACACATAGCCGATCATGGCCTCCCGACCTTCTCCAGACCATGGTTGGGAGTTAAGCCCCTGTCACACATAGCCGACCATGGCCTCCCGACCTTCTCCAGACCATGGTTGGGAGTTAAGCCCCTGTCACACATAGGCGACCGTGGCCTCCCGACCTTCTCCAGACCATGGTTGGGAGTCCGTCGTGAGCAAGGTTTAAATATCTGTGATTGGGAGTTGATCGGCGAGGTTGGCTACTAGTCTTTAAAATCCAGTTGACTATGGATTTTGAAAAAAAAAGAATTAAAAGTTAGGAAGGTAATATTCTGCTTAACTGCGAATAGAGGAGCGAACTGGAGCTAGAATAGGATGGATTCCAGGCTACTCCCAACCCAGCGCCGACCTTGGTTGGGGAGTGGTCGTGAGGAAAGTCGTAGTAAGGTCCTGACTGTGCGACAGAGGCTTTAGAAACGTTGTGCAAGCGTTGTTGGGCTTTCTCCAGCCGCCTAAACCCTCCGGCATTTCATTCACCATATTCTGAGCGATTTCAGCTATTTATTCGGCCCCGAGAGGATCCTAACGATTTGGCATCAGCGCCAAGTTCACGGCTTACCTTGTGTCGCTGCGCTCCCTGTACGGACCGGAATGTCGTGTGATTAATTACTGGGGCCATGTTGATGTGGTACTATGGATGGCATCAATTTTCGTCCGTTTCCACGCACACTTTTGGGGAGAATATTTGCCAGGGAAGTTTGGCCACCAGAGGATTTCATTTGCAAGCCCAGGGGGAAATACATACCTTACTGCGGACTGGCTCTACTGCCAAATTCTACGATCCATACGCCCATTGCCCCATAGGAAGGCCTGGTGGAGGCTAAATTCGAGGAAAAAGTGCAAGATACGTGAAGGGCTAATGATACCCTCTTTCTAGTGCACAGGGGCAAATCACTTATCTTGTCAATATATGTTGTTAGAGATATCTTATCAATTTCGTCGATATCAATCTTTTCCTTCGAAACAAGACAGATTTTGACAGCTCACTCTCAAGAATGGACCTGTATGCTTTAAAAACATTTAGAGCTATATTTTTTCGTCGATATCAATCTTTCCTTTGAAACAAGAATAATTTTGACAGCTAACTCTCAAGAATGGACCTGTTTGATTTAAAAACATTTAGAGCTATCTTTTTTTCGTCGATATCAATCTTTCCTTTGAAACAAGAATAATTTTGACAGCTAACTCTCAAGAATGGACCTGTTTGCTTTAAAAACATTTAGAGCTATCTTTTTTTCGTCGATATCAATCTTTCCTTTGAAACAAGAATAATTTTGACAGCTAACTCTCAAGAATGGACCTGTTTGCTTTAAAAACATTTAGAGCTATCTTTTTTTCGTCGATATCAATCTTTCCTTTGAAACAAGAATAATTTTGACAGCTCACTCTCGAGAATGGATCTGTGCCCGGCCTCAAGCTCGTACCCAGCACCGCGAAGAAGCCATAGGCTTAGATTGCCACCTCAAGCTAAACAAAATAGATTCTTTGGCATTCATAGCTGTCATTTTGTTTTGTTCAGTGTTGGTCTCAATTGTAGATCCCAGTGCTTAGTTGTGTGAAAGCTATGTGCGTTTCGGCCCTGGTATTTCTACAGTTGCCAGGGCCTAAACAAGACGCAGGTTTACTACTCGGGGGTAAAATGTTGCCACAGTGGTGATACGTTATGATAAAGGTAGCTTGGGAATGTACCTTATTGTTGGCGCTGTGAGGGCGTTAGGATTACTTCTCTACATTGCCGAGAGGGGAGTTGAGCGTGTCCGCTCACACGGGCTGACCCTCGGATAGCGCGCGGGTCTGTTCAGACTCACGGAGACAGATCCGCCTTCTCATCTAAACTAGCCGGGTGCAAACAAATTCTCCCTGGCTTTTAACTCCTCGGGGTGGGCGGGATGGAAACATTCATGGGTTTATGTCAACTCTCGTAATTCTGCCAGGAGACCCTAGGACCACCACATTGAAAAACGGTGAATTTAAAGAGATCTACTTTTGCAGCATCAGTTATCTTTCAGGTATGTACACTTCAGATATCCAGGTGTTCAAGACATTCTTGACGAGGCTTCAATAACATTGTTTTTTAATGTGGTGGTCTTAGACTGCCTGGCAGAGAGAGACCTCAAGGTACCCGGCTGAGGATGTAAGGATATACACATGAATCTCCACTGTTTGTGAAAATGAAATATTGGCACGTGTACAGATCTCTTGTCAGCGATGTAAAAAAAGTCTGCGACATTTCTAATGATTGTATTTCGATGTGATAATCATATTTCTAAGATTTTTTGATGGAAAATATAAAGTATGTGGCACTGTTCTAGTTGTTTTCTCTTTCTTGTTTATGTGACTTCCCGGCGATTATTAAAATGCGAAGAAAAGTTTCCAAGACATTTGTGTTGAGTTTGTAGGATTTAAGCAGGGACTTTTAAAAGCAATGTTGGCAGAAGTATTACGGACGTGAACCATAACAACAACTCCAGATAGCCCAAATCCTTACAGAGTAAAAACACTTCCATCTCAGGTCACCCTATCTGCCTGCACTCAAACAACCCGCTAATCGTAGATAACGGCCACTTACGGGCTGACGGGAAACAGCAGGTCAGAGGGCAACGATAAAGTTCACTCTGTCAATCATATGACGTCATTCAATTGTTACACATAGATTGAAAAATAGGTGATATAATTGCTTGTACTTGTGGCTGTCTAAGAACCTATATTGTTTTAAAAACGCATTCTTTGTTTTGGTCATTCGGCTAGTATTATAAGACGATGGTCAATCACATGACGTCATTGAACAGTCTTATACATAATATGAACAATAGGTTATATAACTGCACGTACTTAACGTTTTTGAGAACATGTATATATATATATATAGCATTCTTTGTTTTTGCCCCTCGGCTACTAACATAAGACGATGGTACGAATTCAGTTCGCGCCTTTATCAACTAGAGACTGCACGGTAGAAAATTATTTTCTCCTTTATGTGTATATTAACTGGCGTATTCCTGTTTCGCGCAAGGGACGTTCAAACCCGGAAAAAACATTAACGGCCAAATGTCACCGTACATTTCCGATTCACTCTTGACGTAATATTGACGTCATATTGACGTAACATTGACGTAAAGCAATGGCAAGGACACAACAATCGCGTCAGCAAAAGCAACAACAAACATGCGGCCTCCATCGGTCAATTTTGACCTCGGTAAAATCTTTGTTCACATCAACTCCACAGCAACAACCGTTAATAACAACAACAATGGCTGGAAACGTCATTTGTGTTGGTACAAATCATTTTGAAGCAAAGATGATCTGTCATTTTCGACAAAAAGTTGGACAATCCACTGCCTCTGCTTATTTCTTGACCAAGACTGGAGCAGGACAATGGAAAATGTGGGGTTTCTCCATTAACTTTATTGAGAAAGTATGTACAGTTCAACTTTGAATTTGCTTCAAAACAACAACCCTATGAAACAACAAGCACTGACTCTTGAGAAGCACAAATATCAACTTACGTCTGTCCAACTCAAAGGAATAAGCAATTCATCGCGCTTGAGTTGAATAGTCCAATTCTTAATTCTATGCTGGAAATTAAAGTTTCATCTTTACTCAAGTACAACAGCTGTACGGAAGAACAAGCAATGAGTCTTGAGAAGCCTCTCACCTTGCTCCGGCTCCTTGGTGAGGATGGGGTCCGACAGCGGGCCCGCCTCGCTCACCCCGTACGCGTTCTCGGCGCGGATGCGGAACCGGTACGTCGCGGACGGGTTCAGGCCCTTCACCGGGTAGGGCGGGCGGCGGCACGTCGTCGTCAGCGTCTGGGACAGATGTAGATTCAAATTTATTTCATTCAGCTGGCATGTTACAAGTCTGTATCTGTCTCTGTATAGCTGGTATAACCGCCATTCGGCGTAACACACCAGCTTCTGTATCTGTACCAGGTATAGTTAAGAGTCATCGCCATGATAGTCAGATTCAGAATTATTTCATTCAACTGGCATCTTACAAATCTGCATGTGTATCTACATAGCCGGCATAACACACCAGCTTCGTGCGCGGCGTGACGGCGGCTGAATATATTACACTGAACGACCTGTCACATCTAGTCTTTGCATATCTTATTTATTTATTTATTTATCAATTTATTTATCAATTAATCTAGCTGCAAGTGTTCTTTAAAACTATTTACACTAATGTGACAGATGTAAGGGCCCGTCTACAGTTGAGTGTATTTAGATCCGTATGAGTTGCGTATTAAAATTTTTGTTTAGGTAAAGTTTGCGGCAGAAGAAGCCATTTTTTTCATGTTGATAACCAGGCTGCACAACGGTGGGTCAAAGTAAAAAACAACTTCTTCTCCGCAAGCTGTACCCAAACCATAACACTAACTGCATCTTTGATCTTAGTCCAGGAGGAGATTCTCAATAGAGGCCTAGAAATTGACAAACGTTGCCCACCCGGTATATATCTTGTCCACTATCAGAATGATAGCTTGATGTCTCTTGCCAGGTATGTTGTTCTATGGTCCAGGTGCGACATTATGGTTCTAGGGCTCTTTGTATAATTTCATGCAAATTTGGCAAATGTGCTAAATAAAAAAGGAAGGAAATAAATAAAAACGTTGCAGCACCTGCCACTTGCCGTCGGAAACGTCGAACATCTCCACGACGTAAGACGTGATCAAAGAGCCGCCGTCGTCCTCAGGTGCGCTCCAGGTGAGCGTCAAGGTGTGCGGCGCGATGTCGGACGCGTTGGGCCGGATGTTCGTCACCGGTTTACCTGCGAGAAGGGAGTAAACAATAAATAAACAAGCAAACAAGCAAGCAAACAATCCAGATCACCAGGAACCTTACAATGGTTTTCACGTCTTAGATAGTGAAGAAGTCTTCGTCAGTCATGTCAGTAACAGAACTCTAGTCGGCGTGATAAGTCTCACTAATGTCTTGAGATCAGACCGTAAAGTGACTCAGAGTCTAGACTTCAAAAGAGATCAGCTCTCATTGATTGTTAAATATTCTTCTTTGCCCACTCATCTCATCTGTCTCCTAGTCTAACTATTTCACTGTTGGGGCATCACAGAAGATCTGGCAATCAGTTTTCTCCACCCTTCTTGGTTTTCTGTTTTTCTTAGTGTTTCACTTATTGCCATGCATGTCCGACGTCCATACGTACCTCCCTGGACGGTTCCTTGCTAGCAGTTTTGGCTAGCACGTCGGCAGAACATAATGCGTATTTGGCAATTAGCCTGCTATTCAAACCTATTTCAACTGCCGAATCTCTTTGGTCAACGTTGCATCGGAGTAAAGGCCGTTGCATAAGATATGTCTTTGGACACAACTAAATGAACCTAAATACGAGATATGAACTTAAATACGCGAACACGACTTTAACGCGTACGTTCTGGCGACGTGCAGTTTTACATGTAGCTAGTCCTGATCACCGTGACACGTGCTACTTCAGTTTTTCCACACCATTCTACTAATTACGAACCTTGAGGCTCACGCATGCTACAAACAGTGGAACCTTGTATATTGTATACTGGCCTAATCGCTTATCTGGTAGGGCAGCGGTGTACAAGTGACCAGCGGTGACTGGAACGCTAAACAGCCGGTCAGTCCGGGACTGTTACGTGTTGTTTGAAGCTGTCAGGCGAGAGTTTACTGTGATCTCCGGAGGCGCAGTTTTAAGTCATGTTTTGTGCGTTGCAACTTAGAACAGTAGTTCCATTCCAAAAGCAGACATGTAAAACGACGAATAGATACAAATTGGAGACATTTCTTAGACGGAATGCTATCGAACAATACTGTCAATTTGCCACATTTTGGGGAGAAAGGTGACCTTCTAAGTGAACACAAAAATGGCAACACTTTGTGTAAACGTCTTGCGAACAAAGGAGTTAAGTTGCTGATTCTCCCGTCGTTGAGACACTATTTATAGACACAGATGTTCATGAACTAAGGGAATTCCTCTCGAGCTTCGTACTTAAAGACTAGCTTGTATGCCGTAAGGTTATGTAAAAAGCAACGACGACCGCTTGTCCGGATTAAAGAATAAACTGCGTCTCTACCCTTTTAAGGAGCCTACCTTAAATCCACCGCTGAAAGTTCTTTAAGAAATCTCCCAAGAAAGCGCCTGCGTCTTAGCGAAGGTTAAGATGTGAAGAGCACTCCTGTTAGAAATGCTCTCCGAGCTTTCAACTGTCAGACCGGTAAACAGAAACAGCCGACCTAGCGAAATGTCTGCACGTAGGGTGACGTCATGTTGCCACGGCAACGAGATATGTCTGCCGGCCATGACAGGCAGACGTCACCATATATGGTGGGATGGAGTCTCGTGACGTCAGCAACGTCATGGTTTGATTGACAGGAAGTTTTCGTTCTTTGACCCCCAAAAATCAATCCATCTTAAATAAGCTGCAACGTTTCCTGTCAACATTTTCCCGAGGATTTTTCATGTTTGCCTTCTACGTTTTACAAGAAATCCTTCAAGGATTTGAAGGTCACGCTCTTACAGTTGAAGGTCGCGTGGTTGGTGGAACAGGTCAATGGCAAAAAATCCCAGGAACGTACCGAGCCTGAAGCCGTGTTTAGCGTCTGCGTGTTGTTGATGATTACGACTCGTAAATCAGCGAAATGTTTGGCTGAAGATCAACCTATTTCATGGTCACGATCTAGGTTAAAGGTAAATGTCAAAGGTCATGTACTTGAAGGAGTTATTTCGAGTTCTTAGTATCTGAAATACATATCCTTCTATTAATAAAATCATGGCAGCTCAAAAAGATGATAGTGTATGTTTGTACTTTACTCCTACAGTGTTACGCCGGAGGCGGTTTTAAAGACACAGATACAGATACGAGTTGGTGATGGCAAGCGTGAACTGATTTAGTTTTGCCCATTCGTATCTCATGTTTACGCGGTGAAAAATGTTCCGATCTCGGGAAGCCTGCGGGGTCATTACAAATGTGCACAGTGGTGGGAATATGCTGACATGCAAAGTTACACTAGACTCGCTTTCCAGGCTAGGGGAAGGGCGGCAACGTGAGCCCGCGCCTATGGCGCCTTGCCCCAACTGTCTCAAGAAAAGCATAAGCCAGGTAAGACGGAGTGTTATTATATCTTCAAGTCGTGTACTTCTGTCGGTAGATATTTTCGTCTTCGTATATAACTAACCTTGGAGGTCTGTCACCCTGAGCTCTTGAGTCCATCTTTCTTTTAACTCTCCTTACAACAATTTACGTTTAAGTCTGTAGTAAGGTAGTAAAGTTCAACCGAGTCTGATCTTTATATCCATGTACTTCAGCCCGGGGCTATTTCTTGGCCTGTTACATAACCCTGGCAGGTCCTTCAACTCTCCCTTTCTAACCCTTGGGACGTTTCTTCGCATCGTGGATCTTCAAGAATGTTTTCTTGACCCCCTGAGTCACATTTCTGTGCCAAGATGTCTTCCTGAAGAATAGATTACGTCGCGACGATCAAGGGCACCTATTCGGCAGATTTCGGTGTGCTAATGACTCATAATGATATCTGCCAGATTCTGGAGTTAACAACATCCTTTCGTTACGCGTTAGAGTATATCAACTATCCCAGCAAGCTAGAGACGCAAACACATTTGAGATTTGAAGTTGATTTGAATTTGCTGTAGGATGTTCAGCTAGACTATGAAAATACTAACCATTGACAATGAATGACCAAAGAAATCTTTCCCGTCACAAGTCAGATGTCATCTAAGACTGTCACAAGAATGCCCTTAATTTGCTGCCGTATTTACGTGTCTAGCGTGACGAATGCGACCTGCACCTTAACTATTTGGCATCATCTGTACATTTTACATATACTGACGTGGCTGGCTAGTCTTTCGAAATTAAACAATGTTCTTTCGTTATGATAATTTACCGTGGTGCTATGATAGATCTGACCACTGACAATGAATTACGACAAGCCTATCGTCAGAATCCATGCAGCTGTGTTTTATACGACACATACAAGAACGCCGTCAACATGTCTCACAACGAATGCGACCTGGCCCTTACAGAAGGTTCAATGACCCCGGTTGTTAGACAGGTCTAAATCCAAACACTCTAAATCCCCAGACTTTCCCGCGGTGTCTTCTTGGAGCTCCTTTATCCAGTCTGATCCTGTCAGTAAATGTTTTAGTCTGAATGGCTATCTCTGGACATGTCATACAAACTTCAGGTCAGTCACCTTTTGCCCATTGACGTTAACATGGGGTGTAGCACGACAATGTCAACGGTCTAGTTATCCGAGACCAAAGGCAGAAGTGGCAGAATCACCATAATAAGCTAGTTCGGAGTTGCTACTACGCATGTGCAGTGTCAAAGGTGAAGGCCCCCGGCTTGTAAACAGTGCCCGTATCGACATTGTCCTGATTTGCATAACAACGCCCCGACGGGTTTTCTTTACGTCTCGGGGCCTTTACCTTTGACACTGCACATGCGTAGTAGCAACTCCGAACTAGCTTATATACCACAACTATGAAACAGGAAGGAAGAAATAAACATATCACAACAAACACATCGCGACAGAGCATTACGTTTCATTCCAGGGCAAGGCTTTTACAAAACTAAGAATAAGACAGTCACACAATGATACATGACGTCACTGGCATGACGTAAGACTCACCTCTCTTCTTCCTTTTCTTGAGAATCTGCTGGTCCTCGTCAAACTTCCTGCACAGCTCCAGATACTCCTCCTCACTGATGGACACTTTCAACGTCACCTGCGGATCATGCGCGGAACACGTGAACTTCACGTGACTAACATGTGATCAACACGTGATCATGCGAGTACACTACATAAACTTGTAACGCTGAAACAAGCAAGGAAACACACATTTCCCCCCTTTGTATACAAATACAGACAGATTCACTTATTTGCTATTATCAGACCTTTGTGGTAAGAATTTCAAGAAGAACACACTGTCTGTAACTGTTACTTTTTGGGGGAGGTCAAGGGAACAGACATATTTTCTAATGTAAACACACCTTCCTCCCCCTGCTACGATCAAGCGTTTGTCATCAGAATTGCAAAGCGAACACACTTTAACTGTAACGTTTTTGAAGGGGCGAACATAGACGTTTCTAAATGTAACTCACCTTCCTAGGCCTCCCCTTACTGCAATCAAGCGTTTGTCATCAGAATTTCAAAACGGACAGACTTTAACTGTAACGGGGAGGGGGGCGGCAAAATGCAGACGTTTCTAAATAAAGATAAAAAGGATAAAAGTAAACACACCTTCCTCCCCTTGGCGGCGCGCCGAACCTCGTCCGTGATGAGAACTCTCTCCAGGATCTTCTGCAGCTCGCCCGACTGGCTATCCTTGTACAGCCGCTTCGCCTCTTCCTGGGGAGGGACACGTCACACAAACACTCTTCAGTCTCTCTGTCTGCCTCATCACAACCACAAGTACTGTCTCTCACGGCCTCAACGCAAATACTGTCTCTCTACCTGCCCCAACACAGACACTGTCTCTCTACCTGCCTCATCACAAACACTGTCTCTCTACCTGCCTCATCACAACCACAAGTACTGTCTCTCACGGCCTCAACGCAAACACTGTCTCTGTCTGCTGATACAATAAGCCTACTCGTAGATTCGAGTACGCATGTGCAGTGTCAAAGGTCAAGGCCCATGAGACGTTAATAAAACCCGCCTGGACATTGTTATGTAAATCGAGACAATGAGCCCATTCGTAGATTCGAGTACGATGATGTGCAGTGTCAAAGACGGTGAAGGCCCCATCAACCATTGTTATGCAAATGTCACAATGTCGAGACGAGAACTGTTAACATAGTGGAAAGTGCTATAAGCCAGGGGCCTTCACCCTTAACACTGTACATGCGTACTTGAATCTAGAATTATACTGTCTCTCCCTGCTTACACAATTCGTGTCGCAAGACATCCTTTTCCGAATCTGAATTTTCCCACTCGTAATGCCGTCCTACGAGGAAAGACACAGGCTTCGCTGGTTATATCACACCTTATCATATATCTATCCTACCTTTGTGGCCCCTTGTGAAATAGAATAGAATAAACAAAACAAAAAAAACAAACAAACAATCTACGCGATTTTTCCTGTGTAGCGGCAAGTCACAAAAATACTGCCCCGGGTTGAACACTTACATGTACATAGCCATGGTGAGACGCACGTCAACCGCATTGTACTGTTCCTGTGGTATAACGAAGCCTCTGGGCGCATCCAGAACTAATATCCAGATCTAGAGACGCTACAAATCAACGTCATTCTGTCGCGTTCTGGAGACACAGACACGGTGTCGAGCCAATAAGCCAACTCGTAATTGCGAGTACGCATGTGCAGTGTCAAAGGTCAAGGCTCCTGTGACGTAATCAATCATTGTTATGCAAATCGAGACAATGTCGAGACGAGAGCAAGGTGCCTTCACCTTTGACACTATACATGCGTACTTGAGTGGGCTTATCAATGGTCCTCTGATATTACTACGCAACACACTACCTTTGACCTTGAACAATTTCTATCCATCGTTTGCGTTCATTAAAAAACAACAACTTTCAAGACTCGACAACCATTTTGATTCCCCCCGTGAAGCGACAATGCACAGTCACAAACATACAGTCTCTCACTGACTCTGTACACGTTCTGGGCTGGACACTTACATACCCATGGTGGGAGTACTTCAAACACGCACGTCCACCGCAATGTACATTTCCTGTATGGTTAGGGTTGCATACCAGTACTGTGTACCGGTACGGTACCGTGAACATTGATTAGGTATACATACGTTAAGGTCCAAAATACAGGTACCGTACCGATATAGATTAACAACAAGCATATGTTTGTTGTGTGACTGATCTTTTAGCCTTACGACCTATGGCACCAAACGTGACTAAGGTGATACCCAGGGACAGGTAACGAATACGCAACAGAGCTTCAGGCAGGCTGGGAGTTTTGATAGCAAGGCCAAGGGAGTTTAGCGGTAGGAAATTTAGTTATGTTCTTTGAATAAAGATACTGACAAGTTTTAAACAGTATATTTATGTTTCTGTCGTCATTGAAGAATTTCAGAAAAACACATGTTAATTTTTCAAATTGTTCAGGTACAGGTACAGGTCCGGTCCTGTACCAAAACCTCTGTACTGGAACCTATACCTGTACCTGTACCTGTACCCGTACCTGTACCTGATGTTACGTTTAGGTACGTAGCCCTAGCTAGTGTGAATTCATCCTCTGGGCGCATCCACGAATAATATCTAAGGCTAAAGACGCTACATTCTGGTTCATAAAAGCTTTCATGGTTCATGAAAGCTTCGCATGAAAACATTGAATAACACCCAGCCCCTTTACTTCGCCTGAGTAATTTTGATCTTCTTTATTGATGAAAAAATCTGTCACATACTCGTACCGAGTTTATCATAGAGCCAGGCATCTTTGAAACAAATACCGAGTTTATCATAGAGCCAGGCATCTTTGAAACAAATATACAAACAAACAGCAAGCGATAGACTTGTCCTTTGCCATGAAATACAAATTGTCAGCGCTACGTCACTCATAGAATACTACCTTATTTGGAACTGCGATGTTGAAGACGATACAGCCGGTGTCCCATTTCTCGACCTTTGACCTGTACCGTTTGAAGAGGGTGTGGATGGGATGACTAGCGCCCCCTGTCCGCAGCTGACGGCGCTGCACCTTGTCCATCGCCTCGCTGCCCTCTCCGGTGATGTCCACAGACTCCGTCTTGACGCTGAGCGTTCTCGGACCTAGTGTTGGCGTGGTGTTATTTTTGCGTTTTTAAAAGGCTACACACTACGTAGGGTTCGTACGCATAATTTTGTTTAGAGTGTCACAACCTCTTTCTGGTGGGAAACATATACTTTTGGCCACTATCTTAAATTCCTTTTTTTTTTCTTTCTAAAGAACTTCTCTTGTAATACATAATATATTATACAATACTTGACGAGACGGTTTGAATTTTGCAATGAATGCTGTCGTTTTTCTGACTAGAAAGTGGAACTTTATACTTAAGACATGCGTACGAACCCTGGTTAGAGACCTCATCATGTTGAAGCTGGCACCTTGCCTTTTTTGGCGACGCCTCAGGGGCGAAGGGATTTTTTTATAGGCTGACTTTGTTGATTGAAATGAATACTTTTTTGTTTCCTGTGACGTATGTTTCCGTGTAATCATATGTTTCCGTGTGTGTCATAAGTTTTCGTGTTATCCTATGTTTTCGTGTTATCATATGTTTTCGTGCGTGGTATTTTAGTCACCAGTTATCAGCCTGGTTTATGTCGTTGGTTATCCATTATAGATCCGTATACGTACTTAGATACGTTCCGTTCATTTACTGCAGTTGTTCATCAGCACATTCATACACAAAGGCACACCCATTCATCCATTCATTCATTCATTCATTGATGTTTCCTTCACATCTCCTCTGCATAATGAGATTTTGAAGCACTTTGCTTCAAGTTACTATTTAGTGTCAGCTGTGTATGGCACTGTTTCTCTCTTCTCATGAGGAAGAAGGCCGTCACTGAATCTGTGCATTTCCTCTCTCTCTCTCACACACTCTCTCTCTCTCTCTCTCTCTCTCTCTCTCTGTCTGTCTCTTGCAGTGTTTCGTCACTGTTTCCTGACCATGGCATGGCCAGGTGATGCTAACGTACTTTGAATGTGTTTTGTGTTCGGTTGTTAGGTGTGATCTGTTGTTGTGCTGTCTCGATGGGTATGTATGTAAAAGTGTGGATTTCTGTAAGTCGTGTTTTTTTTTTTTTCTTCACTTTTCTGCCCAGTCTGTTAGAAACGACAGACGTGAGGTGAGATGGGAGCTTCAGCATGACGTCACGTTACGTTAGGCGGCAGCATGCAGCCAGCCAATCACAGTCGAGTCAGGTGATGTGACTAGGTCACGTGATCGAGACGCCGATGGTCTACTGGCACAGAGGCATGATGGGTAAATGGCGGATGAAGTCTATGAAGTTCTGGGCATGCGTAGAATGTCTACCGGCTTTTGTAAAGCACAGATGATGATGGAGGCAATATTTGCGCATGCGTAGTGAGGTCTGTTAGTGTCATGCAGAGGTCAGAAGACATGAGGTCATGGGTCAGGGGTAACAGATGAAGAGTTGTGTACCATGGTAGTGATGTTCGAATTTCGTGTGGTCTGCCCTTTGGACTCCGAGCTTTGAGATGTTTGTCATATCTAGTTAGAAACTAATCTTACTTAACTCACACACATACCTTTCACCATTCACTTCATCTACAAACGTCACGCATTAAAAACCCGACAAAACACCACAAAAATTGATTTTTCATCTGCTTTATTCTAGTTGCTAAGCGAATACATGGAAATGCGATAGCGGAACTAAGAAAAGGGGGTTTCTAACTTACAATGTTCCTTCTTAAGTACATACCACATTCGGCCAGGGAACTCAGGTACCAGTAACATGGCGTCGTCGTCTTCATTTACACATGCCTCGACAGAAAGGTCTCCACTCCGGACGCCCCAACCAATTAGCACAGATATTTCGGTCACGTGATTTACCAATGACTCTTCCATGCACACCAGCTCTCATTGGCTGATTTTGCCTTTCACGGCGATTTCAAACTTCAGTAGGGCGCCTTATATGGCGACAGTTAAGCGCATGCGGACTAGTCACCAGCCTGGGTGGGTTGCTCTAAAATCCCATAATACTCTCCAGGCGGCAACCAAGTAGTCGATGACTAAAGTCACGTGACGCCATGGTACAAAACTCTTCCGATTTTCGGGTTTCTATGGATACAGGCTTGATCTTAGTGCCTCGACCAGTAGCCAGTCGCTCACCTGAATCTACTGTTCCTTGGCCAGAATGGAACTATCTTAGATAACACTCAATCACACGTTTCTAGTCTAATATTGCAATGGCAGAAAATGCAGAAGCCGTACAGAAACCCCCTTTGCGCATGCGGGTCCTGTCATCTTGTCGTCGCAGCTCTCTCACGTGATCGTTGCCTGGCAACAAGATCTTACTTGAAATGAGGGGCAGGTTGGGAATTTTGACAAATGCGTTTTAAGTTGAGGGGCTTTGTTGCATTTTCAAATTTCCCGCCAAGGCTTCGACCAATCAGTGAGAGGAGCGACGTGGTCAGGTGGATGACAGGAGTTACGTCAGGTAAAATGCAGTTCGGACAAGTTCGGTAGTTCCCGGACCGTGTCGGATTTCTCCGTCCACGTTCGGGGGTTTCCGAGTCTGGTAAAAAGGTAGGGCGCAATTATAATCGCCCATGGACACAATGATAGTTGTCCCAGTCGCTCATCAATTCGGATTCGACAGCTCAGGACTTCTTCTTATCAATACAGCTGACCTTGACCAAGGTCAAGGAAGCCGTTTGTCTTGAACGTTTCTGTGTGGCTTCTTTACAGAGTTACAGATTACCGCCCCCTAGCGGCTGCCCGCATCCCTCCCGCAAACTTACAGCTGCAGTACCGGCGGCTGCAGCGCCAGGGGGCGTTTCAATCTTCATTTCAGTTCTTAGTATCGTTACATAACTGTTAGACACATAGCATTGTTTCTCAGCAATTGTCTTAAGGTTGCAAGAAGACTTAAGATCGAGTACATCTTCGTTTGCGGATTCTTAGTTGCAAGCATTCAATGCTGCTTTCGTTTCGTTGTACATAATTTGTCTTGGTCCATATAAAAATATATCTTTATCTTATAAAACTCTTATCTTAAACTACTTGCTACTCTATCTACTGAGTTCTTCTATATCTACTTTGTCATATTCTTCATTGTCGTGGATCTAACGTCCTACGCACGATCACGTGATACGCATCTTTCGTACACGTCACCTGACCCTGCGTAGCGACGCCAGCTCGCTCATTTGCATAGTCGGGACGTCTTGTTGCTTACGAGGACTCACCAATGACGTGCAGTGTGATATCACACTGGTCAACGCCGGCCTCGTTCTCAACCTTAACCTTGTAGATCCCCGCGTCGTCCTTAATGGGCGCGAAGATGGAGAGAGTCGTGTTGTCTGGGGTTGTCTTGACTTGGAACTTGCTGCCCTGCACGATGGGCACGAAGTGCTTCCCGTTGGAGAAGCGCTTGCGGGTCCAGGTGACTTTGGGGGCGGGCGTGCCGCCGATGCGCACCGTCAGGTGCACGTTCTCGCGCTCGCTGATCGTCACCGACGAGGGGTACTCCTCCACTCGGGCGGAGGCTGCGGACAGAGAGGCAGGGATGAGGATGGAGTCGTGACAATGGACTGATCTCAATAAACTACTAGTACTACCCATTGCAATTAGCAGTTCGACCAATGAGAGAGTGGCTGCATGTCTATCAAATATTTGCATTTTTATGTTTTTATTTTGCATTTCTACGTTCTGATTGAGGTGGGCGGGTCTATGGACAGGAAAACCAATCGGCCCTTTGAGCTGCACACCGACCTGAAGTTAGCAGCCCTTTCGGCAGCCGATTCCAGCAGCCGATTCAACAGCCCATTCCAGCAGCCGATTCAGCTATAGGAAAGCTAGCAGCTGATTCGGATGCACCATTACTCACTATATTTACTCATTTATTTGATTCATCGGGTTTTTCGCCGTGAATGTGGACAAAATTGATATACGATCTCTTCCGTGAAAACTCGGGTCCATACTTTGAAAGTCAAGTTACTTTAAATGGGAAAAACGCAAAAAAAACAACAACAAATAACCATCAGAGCGACACCTACTGGAAAATGTGTGAATTGCAGTTAAACTTACACGCCTGGTAATTGTGGCTACCACCTTTAAGAGAAACACAAGTGAACGTGTCCAAATTTACCTGCGAGATTTAATTAACTCCCTCAAGAATTATTTAATTTACCTCCCAAAAGGGACACTAATTGACTACAAGAGACTACGATCTCAAGATTTCCGTTTTGTAGCTACTGTACTGAACAGATGGCTTTTAGCTAATAAACTAAATTATTCAGGCGAACTTGGAAGGCATAGTATGATAGCTAACATTCTAGTGCATCTTCCAAAAGTTTCAAAATTTACCTGCCGGATTTAATTTACCTCCCACAGGGACACTAATTGACTACAAGAGACTACGATCTCAAGATTTCCGTCTTATAACTACTGTACTGAACAGATGGCGTATAGCTAATAAACTAAATTAGGCAGGTGAACTTGGAAGGCATAATGTGATAGCTAACATTCCAGTGCATCTTCCAAACGTTTCAAAATCTACCTGCCGGATTTAATTTACCTCCCACAGGGACATTTATTGAATACAGAACGATACGATCTCAAGATTTCCGTCTTATAGCTACTGTACTGAACAGATGGCTTTTAGCTAATAAACTAAATTAGGCAGGTGAACTTGAAAGGCATAATGTGATAGCTAACATTCTAGTGCATCTTTCAAAAGTTTCAAAATTTACCTGCCGGATTTAATTTACCTCCCACAGGGACACTAATTGAATACAAAACATTACGATATCATGATTTCCGCTTTAGAGCTACTGTACTGAACAGATACCTTTTCGCTAATGAACGAAATTAGGCAGGTGAACTTGGATAGCATAATATAATAGATTACATTCAAGTGCATCTTCTAAAAGTTTGAAAATTTACCTGCCGGATTTAATTAACCTCCCAGAGGGATAATAGTTGAGTACAATAGACTACAACCTCAAGATTTCCGTTTTTTTGCTGCGGTATAGATCACATGGCGATCTGCTAATAAAATAATTAGGCAGGTGAACTCAAAAGGCTCTATTTAAAAGCTAAGATTCTAGTGCATCTTCTAAAAGTTTCAAAATTTCCTTGCCGAATATAATTTACCTCCCGCAGGGACACTAATTGTGTACAAAAGACTACGACCTCAAAATGTACGCTTTTATTGCTGCTCTACTGAACAATGGCTTTCTGTAAATAATCTTAATTAGGCAGGTGAATTCATAAGGCATTATATGATAGCTAAAGCTCTAGTGCATCTGCTAAAAGTTTCAAAATTTACCTGCCGGATTTAATTTACCTCTCACAGGAACACTAATTGACTACAAAACCACGATCTCATGATTTCCGCTTTATAGCTACTGTACTGAACAGATGGCTTTTAGCTAATAAACTAAATTAGGCAGGTGAACTTGGAAGGCATAATATGATAGCTAACAATCTTATGCATCTTCTAAAAGTTTTAAAATGTACCTGCCGGATTTGATTAACCTCCCACAGGGACAATAATTGACTACAAGAGACTACGGACTCAGTGTTTCCGCTTTTATTGCTACTGTACTGAACAATGGCTTTCTATTAATAATCTAAATCAGGCAGGCGAACTTGGAAGCCTCAATATGATAGCTAACATTCTAGTGCAGCTGTAAAAAGTTTCAAAATTTACCTGCCGGATTCAATTTACCTCCCACAGGGACACTAATTGAATACAAAACACTACGATCTCATGATTTCCCTCTTATAACTACTGTACTGAACAAATGGCTTTTAGCTAATAAACTAAATTAGGCAGGTGAACTTGGATAGCATAATATAATTGATTACATTCTAGTGCATCTTTTAAAAGTTTTAAAATTTACCTGCCGGATTTAATTAACCTCCCACAGAGACACTAATTGAATGCAGAACACTAGGGTAGGATTTTAAACTTCCCGCCTCAATCAAAATGTTAAGCGGGTATGCTGTTATTAAACTAAATTAGGCAGGTAGACTTGAAAGGTATACTTTGATTGCCAACAACATAAACTGTCTTATAAACGTTTCAAATTTTACCTTCCTGATCTAATTTGCCCCCCATGGGGACATTAATAAAGTAAGAGAGTTTATAGGATTTTAAACTTCCCGCCTCAATTGAAAATGCAAAGCGGGTATACTGTTACTAAACTAAATCAGGCAGGTAGACTTGAAAGGTATACTTTGATTGCCAACAACCTAAACTGCCTTTTAAACGTTTCAAATCTTAATTGCCGGATCTAATTTGCCCCCCATGGGGACAGTAGTAAAATATGAAAGGGTAGGATTTTAAACTTCCCGCCTCAATTGAAAATGTAAAGCGAGTATACAGTTACTAAACTAAATTGGGACATTAATTAAATCCGGTAGGTATATTCTAAAGCTTTTAGAAGATGCACTAGATTGTTAGCTATCATATTATGCCTTCCAACTTCACCTGCCTAATTTAGTTTTTTTAGCTAAAAAGCCATCAGTTCAGTACAGTAGCTATAAAGCGGAAATCTTGAGATCGTAGTCTCTTGTAGTCAATTAGTGTCCCTGTGGGAGGTAAATTAAATCTGGGAGGTAATATTTGAAACTTTTGGAAGATGCACTAGAATGTAAGCTATCACATTATGCCTTCCACGTTCACCTGCCTACTTTAGTTTATTAGCTAAAATCCATCTGTTCAGTACAGTAGCTATAAGACGGAAATCTTGAGATCGTAGTCTCTTGTAGTCAATTAGTGTCCTTGTGGGAGGTAAATTAAATCCGGCAGGTAAATTTTAAAAGTTTTAGAAGATGCGCTAAAATATTAGCTATAACATTGTGCCTTTCAAATTCACCTCCCTAATTTAGTTTATTACCTAAAAGCCATCTATTCAGTACAGTAACTATGAAACGGAAGTCTTGAGATCGTAGTCTCTTGTAGTCAATTAGTGTCCCTGTGGGAGGTTAATTAAATCTGGCAGGTAAATTTTGAAACTTTTAAAAGATGCAGTAGATTGTTAGCTATCATATTATGCCTTTCAAGTTCGCCTGCCTAATTTAAGCCCCGGTCACACTAAACCCACGTCGTACCTACGATGCACGTACGATGCATTTCCCGTACAACGCAGGTAAATCGCAGGTAAATCGCAGGTAAATCGTAGGTAAAATCAGCTATTGCAGAGCGTCGGGCAATGTTCAAAATTTCATCCAACGTCGTACGATTTTTATAGCCTCATATTTAGGCTTTATTGCGGCCTTTTTATCTAATGATGAGGTGACGAATTCATAAATTTCGACCATGTTCTGATGGTTTCAGTTACCCTGATGTATTGCCGATGCTGATGCAAATTGTAACCATCATAAGACAATAACAACCAGAAAACAGTGCGCCCGTAGAATAGCCTGCTTCCAAGTTTAGATTTTCTACGTGGCAGGTCCAGAACCAGGCGCATATAATTGCTTTATGTCTGTATACACCTGGGTTTATAATTAGATCATACCTCAGTCCTATCCTGTCTCTATTTTCAGTTTTTGTTTGATGTTTTATGCCTATTATGTGCTTTATTTTTGATGGACAATACAACTGGCCTATCATATTCTTTCTCTGGGCCATCCGCAAACTGTTCTCTTGGCAAACTAAAAGTAGAGACAGGATGGGACTGAGGTCTGATATGATTATGAACCCACGTGTGTATAGCCATGAAACAATCGTATGCATCACCTGCGCGCGATACTTGATCTGACACGTGGAAAATCATAGCCTTGAAAGCAGGCTCTTCAGCGGGCGCGCTGTACAACGGTTGCCACTGTGCTCTGGTGGCTGCACTTTTCAACAACATCGGCAATATCAGGGAAAACTGAAACCATAAGAAAACGATCGAAATGTATACATTTTTCACCTCATTGGTATAAAAAGAAGGCCGTAGTGAAGTCTGTATTGGGGGCAATAAAAATCGTACGGCGACGGAGGGAAAATTTTGAACATGTTCAAAATCATCTTTAGCTGCATTTTTCGACGTAGGACGCTCGGCGATGGCTACTTTTACGTGCGATTTACCTGCGATTGACCTAGGTACACTAGAAAAAACCATCGTACGATGTACCTTCGTTATATGTGACCACCACTTTGTATGTGTTAACTATTGCACCCAGTTTTTCCCAAACGTACGACGTACGGCGCTGTCATGACGGAAGAAACCCCATCGCAGGTACGACGTGAGTTTACTGTGACCGTAGCTTAAGTTTATTAGTTAAAAACCATCCGGCTACTGTTCAGTAAAGTAGCTATAAAGCGGAAATCTTGAAATCGCAGTCTCTTGTATTGAATCAGTGTCCCTGTGGGACGGTAATTAAAGCCGGCAGGTTAATTTTGAAACTTTTAGAAGATGCACTAGATTGTTATTTATCATATTATACCTTCCAAGTTCACCTGCCTAATTTAGTTTATTAGCTAAAAGCCATCTGTTCAGTACAGTAGCTATAAAGCGGAAATCTTGAGTTCGTAGTCTCTTGTAGTCAATTAGTGTCCCTGTGGGAGGTAAATGAAATCCGGCAGGTAAATTTTGAAACTTTTAGAAGATGCACTAGATTGTTAGCTATCACATTATGCCTTCCAAGTTCACCTGCCTAATTTTTAGTTTATTATCTAAAAGCCATCTGTTCAGTACAGTAGATATAACACGGAAATCTTGAGTTCGTAGTCTCTTGTAGTCAATTAGTGTCCATGTGGGACGGTTATTAAATCTGGAAGGTAAATTTTGAAACTTTTAGAAGATGCACTAGATTGTTAGCTATTATATTATGCCTTCCAAGTTCACCTGCCTAATTTAGTTCATTAGCTTAAAGCCATCTGTTTAGTACAGTAGCTATATAGCGGAAATCTTGAGATCGTGGTCTCTTGTAGTCAATTATTGTCCCTGTGGGAGGTTAATTAAATCTGGCAGGAAAAGTTTGAAATTTTTACAAGATGCACTAGATTGTTAGCCATCATATTATGCCTTCCAAGTTCACCTGCCTAATTTCGTTTATTAACTAAAAGCCATCTGTTCAGTACAGTAGATATAACACGGAAATCTTGAGTTCGTAGTCTCTTGTAGTCAATTAGTGTCCCTGTGGGAGGTAAATTAAATGTAGCAGGTAAAGTTTAAAACTTTGAGAAGATGCACTAGATTATTAGCTATCATATTATGCCTTCCAAGTTCACCTGCCTTATTTCGTTTATTAGCTAAAAGCCATCTGTTCAGAACATTAGCGATAAAGCGGAAATCTTGAGATCGTAGTATCTTGTAGTCAATAAGTGTCCCTGTGGGAGGTTAATTAAATCTGGCAGGTAAAGTTTGAAACTTTTACAAGATGCACTAGAATGTTAGCTATCACATCATGACTTTCAAGTTGACCTGCCTAATTTCGTTTATTAGCTTTAAGCCATCCGTTCAGTACAGTAGTTATAAAGCGGAAATCTTGAGATCGTAGTCTCTTGTACACAATTAGTGTCCCTGTGGGAGGTTAATTAAATCTGGCGGTAAACTTTTAAACTTTAAGAAGATGCACTGGATTGTTAGCTATCATATTATGCCTTCCAAGTTCACCTGCCTAATTTCGTATATTAGCTAAAAGCCATCTGTTCAGTACAGTAGGTATAAGACGGAAATCTTGAGATCGTGGTCTCTTCTAGTCAATTAGTGTCCCTGTGGGAGGTAAATTAAATATGGCAGGTAACTTTTGAAACCATTACAAGATGTACTAGATTGTTATTAATCATATTATGCCTTCCAAGTTTACCTGCCTAATTTAGTTTATTAGCTGAAAGTCATCTGTTCAGTACAGTAGCTATATAGCGGAAATCGTGAGATCGTGGTCTCTTGTAGTCAATTAGTGTCCCTGTGGGAGGTTAATTAAATCTGGCAGGTAAATTTTGAAACTTTTAGAAGATGCACTAGATTGTTAGCTATCATCTTATGCCTTCCAAGTTCACCTGACTAATTTCGTTTATTAGCTTAAAGCCATCTGTTTAGTACAGTAGCTATATAGCGGAAATCGTTAGATCGTAGTCTCTTGTAGTCAATTATTGTCCCTGTAGGAGGTTAATTAAATCTGGCAGGTAAAGTTTGAAACTTTTAGAAGATGCACTAGAACGTTAGCTATCCCATTAATCCTTTCAAGTTCACCTGCCTAATTTCGTTTATTAGCTAAAAGCCATCTGTTCAGTACATTAGCGATAAAGCGGAAATCTTGAGATCGTAGTCTCTTGTAGTCAATTAGTGTCCCTGTGGGAGGTTAATTAAATTTGGCAGGTAAATTTTAAGACTTTTAGAAGATGCACTAGATTGTTAACTATCATATTATGCCTTCCAAGTTTACCTGCCTAATTTAGTTCATTAGCTTAAAGCCATCTGTTTAGTACAGTAGCTATATAGCGGAAATCTTGAGGTCGTGGTCTCTTGTAGTCAATTATTGTCCCTGTGGGAGGTTAATTAAATCTGGCAGGAAAATTTTGAAACTTTTAGAAGATGCACTAGATTGTTAGCTATCACATTATGCCTTCCAAGTTCACCTGCCTAATTTTTAGTTTATTATCTAAAAGCCATCTGTTCAGTACAGTAGATATAACACGGAAATCTTGAGTTCGTAGTCTCTTGTAGTCAATTAGTGTCCCTGTGGGAGGTTAATTAAATCAGGCAGGTAAATTTTGAAACTTTTAGAAGATGCACTAGATTGTTAGCTATTATATTATGCCTTCCAAGTTCACCTGCCTAATTTAGTTCATTAGCTTAAAGCCATCTGTTTAGTACAGTAGCTATATAGCGGAAATCTTGAGATCGTGGTCTCTTGTAGTCAATTATTGTCCCTGTAGGAGGTTAATTAAATCTGGCAGGAAAAGTTTGAAATTTTTACAAGATGCACTAGATTGTTAGCCATCATATTATGCCTTCCAAGTTCACCTGCCTAATTTCGTTTATTAACTAAAAGCCATCTGTTCAGTACAGTAGATATAACACGGAAATCTTGAGTTCGTAGTCTCTTGTAGTCAATTAGTGTCCCTGTGGGAGGTAAATTAAATGTAGCAGGTAAATTTTGAAACTTTTAGAAGATGCACTAGAATTGTTAGCTATCATATTATGCCTTCCAAGTTTACCTGCCTAATTTCGTTTATTAGCTTAAAGCCATCTGTTTAGTACAGTAGCTATATAGCGGAAATCGTGAGATTGTGGTCTCTTGAAGTCAATTATTGTCCCGGTGGGAGGTTAATTAAATCTGGCAGGTAAAGTTTAAAACTTTTAGAAGATTCACTAGATTGTTAGCTATCCCATTATGCCTTCCAAGTTCACCTGCCTGATATCGTTTATTAGCTAAAAGCCATTTGTTCAGTACATTAGCGATAAAGCGGAAATCTTGAGATCGTAGTCTCTTGTAGTCAATAAGTGTCCCTGTGGGAGGTTAATTAGATATGGCAGGTAAATTTTAAGACTTTTAGAAGATGCACTAGATTGTTAGCTATCATATTATGCCTTCCAAGTTCACCTGACTAATTTCGTTTATTAGCTAAAAGCCATCTGTTCAGTACAGTAGCTATAAAGCGGAAATCTTGAGATCATGGTCTCTTGTAGTCAATTAGTGTCCCTGTGGGAGGTAAATTAAATCCGGCAGGTAAAGTTTGAAACTTTAAGAAGATGCACTGGATTGTTAGCTATCATATTATGCCTTCCAAGTTCACCTGCCTTATTTAGTTCATTAGCTAAAAGCAATCTGTTCAGTGCAGTAGTTATAAAGCGGAATTCTTGAGATCGTAGTCTCTTGTAGTCAATTAGTGTCCCTGTGGGAAGTAAATGAAATCCAGCAGGTAAAGTTTGAAACTTTTGGAAGATGCACTGGAATGTTAGCTATCATATTATGCCTTCCAAGTTTGCCTGCCTAATTTAGTTTATTAGCTAAAAGCCATCTGTTCAGTACAGTAGGTATAAGACCGAAATGTTGAAATCTTGGTGTTTTTTTATTCAATTAGTGTCCCTGTTACATGTAAACTAAATCCGGCAGGTAAATTTTGAAACTTTTAGAAGGTGCAATAGAATCACATTATGCCTTTCAAGTTCACCTGCCTAATTTCGTTTTATAGCTAAAAGCCAACTGTTCAGTACAGTAGCTACAAAACGGAAATCTTGAGATCGTAGTCTCTTGTAGTCAATTAGTGTCCCTTTTGGGAGGTAAATTAAATAATTCTTGAGGGAATTAAATCCCGCAGGTAAATTTGGACACGTTCACTTGTGTTTCTCTTAAAGGTGGTAGCCACAATTACCAGGCGTTTAAGTTTAACTGCAATTCACACATTTTCCAGTAGATGCGGGTCTTATGGTTATTTGTTGATGTTTTTCTGTGTTTTTTCCCATTTAAAGTAACCTGACTTTCAAAGTATAGACCCGAGTCTTCATGGAAGAGATCTTATATCTATTTTGTCCACATTCACGGCGAAAAACCCGATGAATCAAATAAATAAGCAAATATAGTGAGTATCGGTGCATCCGAATCAGCTGCTAGCTTTCCTATAGCTGAATCGGCTGCTGGAATGGGCTGTTGAATCGGCTGCTGGAATCGGCTGCCGAAAGGGCTGCTAACTTCAGGTCGGTGAGCTGCACTTAGAAATTTGGTGAGAGAAATACTCAGATACATAGGGATACGTGCATTAATTTGATTCAAAAGTCGAAGCTAATTATGCAGCAATTTCCAAAAGTATGTAAACAATCGGTCTAATCCATCAAGAGCCTTTTTTCATTAAAACTTGTTAATGCTTTGAAGCACAAAATGCATAGTTTACGTCGCCATGGCAACAAGACAGATGGTAACCATGGTAATCTACTCACCATCGTCCCTCATGACGACGGTTTCCTCAGTAGTGGTAACGGTCTCCATGACGGTCATCATCTGGCCGCCCTCCTCGTAAGTCCGGGTCACAGTCTGCTGGGTCATGCCGTGGGCAGCTTCTGTGGGCAATAAACAATCAACCAATTAATTAATTGATCAATCAACCAATCAATCAATCGATACATCGGGTTAGGTCTCACATTGATCAATGTGATGAAAAAGCATCAAAGCTTTGTGAATTTCTACAAAATATTACAAAGACAAAGATTTGAAACACATTGTGCTTGAGTCTTTTTGGCTCTATGATAGTGTTCATGTTATTAGCAAGGCTTCCTCCAAGCACTATACAGTGAGAATGATGCATCTCATTGGTTTGGCTGTTAACGTTTTATACATACAACCGGGGCTGACACATACAATATCAGACGTTACAAGTAAGTACCTTTTTTGGCACTGAGAAAAAAACCCGATACGCATGCTCATAATCGCTATGACTACAGTACTAGTATCTACAGTTAGCGGTCAGGCTCAGTGTGTATAAAGCATGAGTCTGTCGTACATATCCTGAGCTTCCTTAGATAACGACCTGACACACTAAACATGTGGAGAGCCGTACCGTGAATCTGCACGGGAACGGTGCAAGAGAACTGCCCTCGCTGGTTGGTCAGGACGCAGTTGTACTCTCCGGAGTCACGTGTCTGTGCGTCACGGATCTCCAGGGTGGCAAGGTCGCCGACCTTACGGACAGACAGGCGGCTGGTCTCAGTCACCTAGCAACAAGAAAAAAACACATCAGTTTCGGAATCTTTTTTCTTATTCATTACGCTTACAAATCTTATTCAGAACTTGATTAGGAAGATTGTATGTCTTACGGTATCTAAGAAGACATGTCGGAGATCTCAATGTCCGGCAAAATATCTACGAATGATGTAAAAATGACATTGATGATGATGATTAAAATGGCGTACCTTCTTCCTGTCCTTCGACCATTCGACCTTGACGTCGTCGCCCTTGACCTGTGCGGTCAGGGTCACGGTCTCGCCCACGTTCTTGAACTGCGGGGCGGGTTTGGACACAAAGTCTGGGGGAGCAATTTCCCTGGGGGGAAAGATAGCGTGTTCAGTATCACGGACAAGAACATTCAACGGGTGGCTATGTATTTGTAGCTGTGTTCTTGTTTACATCTTAACAATTTGCTCGATAGTTTGGACGAATTCCTTTTCTACTGTAATCATGAAGTAACAGTTCTCGTTGAGTATCCCTGGTGGACTGTTGTGCAGTAATTATTAGGCAGCAATCATTGGGACATCATTGTCGAGCAACCAAGTATCAAAGGACCTTTGGTCTTGTGACAATCGTAGCAAACTCTTGCAACTTTGTATGGCAACTGCAAAGCAACATGCCACGATGGCTAGACAGTTCTAGGCGACGTGAACTCACTTCTCTGTACAGTGATCTGGAAGCCGCACTTGAAAACGTTATCTAACAATAAACGTTTGATTTGCTTAAACGCCAGTTTTTCTAGCTGATTTCAAAACTCACTTTTCCGTCTGCACAGTGATCTGGAAGTCGCACTTGATGAGCCCCCCGCGGGTGGCGGCCTGGCACGTGTAGGTGCCCGCGTCCTCCTGCAGGATCTCCGCGATGGTCAGCGTGTGCAGGTCGCCGCGCGACTGCTGCCGGAAGTCCGCAGTGTTCCGCAGGACCTGCCCGTTGTGCAGCCACTTGATCTTAGGGTCGCCTGGGGAGGGATAATCAATCAATCAATCAATCAATCAATCAATATATGCGCACATATTCCTGAATGGTTTAGAATTTTGCAAAATGTACCTTGAAACACTGAACCCCTTGTTTGAACCGAGGAGGTCGAAATATTTCAGACTCCTTGTTTGATCTCATTGATCAACCATTAAACCAGTCAATGAATGAATGAATCAAAGTGTCGCTCTATAAGTAGTGTTGTGGCTTTGGTTTGAAATACTTTGTATCAATGAAAGAACATCAAGTTGTAAATATGGAAGTTCATATAATATGAAATGTACAAAATTTTCAACTTGCAGTTGACAGGGTAACAAAATATTGCATAATAAACTGATGATTAATCAATCAATCAATCCTTGAATATATCGATCCTCACCAGGGATGGACGCCTTGAGCGTGATCTCCTGACCGGAGATGACCTGCATCTGCGTGGTTGTCGTGGAGACGACCTCCTCGGTCACGTGTTCCTCCACGCGGACCTCCTCCGTCATCGTCATCTCGCGCACCACCTGCTCCTGCACCAGGGTAGCCGAGCTGCGGCGCTCCGCTTCTACAGGGGGACAAGATACGGCTAGTTAGCACAATAGAATTGTTTGGTCTTCGCTGTGTGCTTGTGTGCTGAGACAGCAGCCACATGCGAGGCTTAAGGGAATCAAACTAAATAGCATAAAGGGATGGGACTTGGGACAACGCAACAGGAAGATTACATTCATATTTTCTGCAAGATATGGCTAGTTAGCACAATATCATGGTGTAAATGCTTCTGCAGGGGGATATTCTACTGTTAGCAACACCAGGGAACGTTTCTCAATAAAACCCGTCCTTTAACCATTAGCACACTGAAGTAGCCGTTTGGCACCCCCTGCTCTATTGGTTACAGAGTTAGGCAGCAGAGAGAAGGTTAAGGAACATCATCGTGGTGTGCAACAATGCAGCAGCGAGACTTGAAATAAATACTCATAAACAATCTACATCTCGAGCTTTACCCTTTGCGCTCGACTGAAGAAAAGGAAAAAATAGTGATGGAGCTTATGTTGAGTTTCTCTTAACCATAGAACGGATGAGGTCGATATAAGGATCTTCGTGCAAGTCATCATCTTTATCTAACTCACACTCTCATCATATTTGTGATTTCAAACAAAGAAAGAAGCAAACAAACAAACAAACGAACCTTTGACAGTGAGCTGGGCGCTGGAGGTGACGGTTCCGCCCTCGTTGGTGATGGTGGCGGAGTAGATGGCGGTGTCGGCCACTGAAGTGTCGTAGATCTCCAGGTGGAACATTCCGTTCTCGCTGTAAATCTCGTACCTGTCGCCCTGCTTCAGCGTCTCAGAGCCCTGGGAACGAGAACCACAATGTGTCTTACAGTCATGGGAACAAGCACAATGTGTCTTACAGTCATGGGAACAAGAACTGCAATGTGCCTCACAGTCATTGGAACAAGAACTGCAATGTGCCTCACAGTCATTGGAACAAGAACTGCAATGTGCCTCACAGTCATGGGAACAAGAACTGCAATGTGCCTCAGTCATTGGAACAAACTGCAATGTGCCTCACAGTCATGGGAACGAGAACCATAATGTGTCTCACAGTCATGGGAACAAGAACCATAATGTGTCTCACAGTCATGGGAACAAGAACCGCAATGTGTCTCACAGTAGTGGGAACAAGAACCACAATGTGTCTCACAGTCATGGGAACAAGAAACCTTATCTATCACGTGTCAGTCTAAACTTGGAAGAGCTTTTAAGGACAAGGAAACAGGAGAACGTATGAATTTGTAGTGATAAGAATGGAACTAACATTGATAGAAATATCTATTATACCAATCGTGTTCAATAACTTATGTCAGATTTCGCAGAACTGAGACTTAAGTGGTGTCGTATTTTTTTCAAAAAATCTCGATATTGTACAAGTTTCTTCTTAATCCCAAAGGAAAATCTTTAAACGTCGTGATAGTGTTCACCGCACCTTCTTCCAGACGATGTCGGGGGCGGGCTTGCCGGACGCCGCGCAGCTCAGCTTAGCGATGGACTCGGCCTTCACCTCCTGAGACTTCAGCTCGGTCGTGAACTTGGGCGCAACGGCCTGGCGGGAAAACAGTCATCATCAGTGTTGTGTTAGAGGTAGAGATACACTAGCTGCATATACCTTGAGACTATATGTTGTCTTGTGTAATTTTGTATTGTTTTTTTGACAATGGTGAGATTTTAGAAAATCTGAACAGTGAATCTACGCAATTCAGTCTCGCTGAGAGACGGCCAAGCTGATTTGACAACAATTTTTAAGTTTATCTCACTTTATGTACATCTGTTATACATTCACTTCTAGTACTGGAATGATACTGTAGTGCTACTCTTTTTGACGGACTGACAGAGACGCAACAACGCAATGGATTGCAAAGTGATACAGTATACAGCACAACATACCTTGGGCTTGACAGGTTTTTCGGGTTCTTTCGGTTTTACGGCTTCTTTGGGTTTCTCGGGTGCCTTAGGCTTGGGAGGTTCCGGCTTCTTCTCAGGCTTCTTAGCCTTCTCAGCCTTGGGCGCCTCCTTCTTAGCAGGTTTGACCTCCTTCTTCTCCGTGACCTTGACCTCTTCACGCTTCTCAACGTGGATCTTTCCGGCCACGGTCAAGGTGAACTCGGTGCGGACCTGCGATTTTCGGCAGGAAAGGAAAATGTTGATTTTTATGGTGACTTCACACATAGCATAATGTGATGACAATGTAAAGCTTTATGATAGTATTACAGCATAAGTAGGCAATTGTAGAGGACAACCTCCGTACACACTTATGCCACATACGAAAACCGGAGGTTCTGCTTTAGTACCAAGGTCGGCCGCCAGGAGGCTCAAAATCGATCATGACCATCAGGTTTACAACACCTACCCACATACCAAATATCATCGCAATCACTCGAACTGTTCTTGAGACATTGTGCTGAAACGCTCAGACACGACGAAGTGAAAACAATACCGTACCTCTCCCTGTGCGTTGTTGGCGACGCATGCGTAGTGTCCGCTGTCGGTCTTGGTGATCTTGGTGATCTCGAGGCTGTGTGAGTATCCGCGGGACACCGTGGTGTAGCGGCCCTCAGCACGGATCACCTTCCCCTCGCGGAACCATGTCACTGCGCGAGAAAAAGTAGTTCCATTAGATATAAAACATGTACTTCCAATCAAGTTAACCGTAAAAGACAAAGTAAATGCCAAACATTTTTGTCTTAATCATGACTTGGATTCACCTGGGCAGCGTGTTTAAAGTAGACATGAAACAAACAAACAACAACAAATAAACAGCTGTTTTGTAAACAAACCTGAGGGTCGGGGAGATCCGTCCATCTTGCACTCGAACTTGGCGGAGCCGCCCTCGGCGGTGTCCTTGGTCTGCGGCCTAGCGGAGAACGTTGGTGCTGCAGGAGGTTTCTCCATTGCACCTGTGGGATGAAAAGGAATAGAACATTTAACGCATGTTCTGGGTCAGGTCAAGAAAGCCGGAACTGAACCGCGCACAAATCGAGCAGGGGAAGGTCCTCGGGGTCAGAGTTCAGTGGCTCCTGTGGAGAAGTAGTAGGGTGCGGTTCAGAGTGGAGCCGGAAGAGGGCAGTTGAGACTGGAAAAGGGCACGGAAGAAAGTATCATAGGGGTGGAGGTGGCTCCTGGAGAGAAGTAATATGCTGCAGTTCAGACTGGAACCGGTAGGGGACAGGCTGGTATCCAAGGGTTTAGGACGGAGAAAGGGAACAAAAGAACTGTGAACATGGTCAGGAAAAGTTCTTAGGGATAAGGCAAGTAGTGTCCTACATTTCGGACGGAAACCGATAGGGGGCAGGTCAGGGTATCGGGCTCATGAGAGGGAGAGGGACTTGTTGTAAATCTCAGGCTGAAGAGGGGAGGGACATCAACGGTGTGGAAAGAATGACAAAGAACGGGTCCAGTTCGGTGGTGGCTCTCAGAGAATACTAATTATCATCAAATGGAAGAGATGGAAAATGAAATGTGAAATTAGAAGGTTGTAGAGAGAAAATGGGTCGGATTAAAAGATTTTTGAATGTTGTGGAAGGGCTTGAGAAATGGCTTCGTACACTAATGTTTACTTGGGAAACTCTGGGGTTATCTGTATGAATGTTCTTCTGTTGATGTTGTAAGCAGCAACAAGAGTTAGCAGCTAACAAAGCGAATGTGTTAGTTTGCTTGGTTAAAGTCAGGAAAGGTGTGAAGAGCAGAAGTACAGAAGGGGCCACTGTATGATGTAAAGAAGCCATGGCAAATGAAGCATGATGAGTCAATGGAATGAATCTCAGAGGAAATAAATGCTCTTTGTGCCGCAATGTCTGGGGAATGTGTTGAGCACAGGGTCTGAGTCCCTTTGGAAAGTAGCTGGCTGCAGTGGTGGTAACGTTAGTGCAAAGGTGGCCAGATTTCTTATTCTAAGCAATAATGCCGGAATGTTAGCTTGAAATAAGCAAGGACTTTCGAGCCAAGACATTATAGAAAGCGAATCTGCACAAAGCTACCTTCGCTACCAAAGCTTCTAAGACGCTTTTCTCTTGACGTCTGAAGCCCAGTAAGGAAGGGGTCGGCACCCTTCTCAAGGAAAGTGTCTTGGCGTTTCTCTTTAGTTTCTTCTAAGGTGTGAACGTCTTCTTCTGCCAAGAAAGTCATCAGGCGTCTGTTCTTTGCTTCCGCCTGCAGAGCGGAGGCCTCGGCTGCAAAGCTATAGCCTAGCGGTAAGCAGAGGTATTGCAGTTACTAATTCAGCGCATGTTCGCGAATATCTGCGAAGCATCTTGCAAATGGCCAACATGTGTATTTCGTCAGCTACAAATTGATCTTAGTAATATTACTTTACTTTCCCTTCCCTTCTGTTAAGTGTTTCATTCTGTTTGATATTGGGAAAATTGGAATATATCTACGGGACATTTATGAATATGACAAATCTTATACATTCTGAAGAAAACATTGTCACGTTTAGGGTTTTTAACCTCACATTAGCGTGTTATTTAGCACAGAATCATTCACCCAGACATTGCAACAGAAAAAGCAGAAGCAGTGAGTTGTTAGAATATCGGCTGGAGATTAATTACTACTCCAAAGCAACAGCAACGCTTGGCGAGACGCCCGGTGGTTAGCGGCAAACAGAGCGAGGTTGTGAGAGCAGCAAATCAATAAAAGTGCCCAGCACAAAGCTACCTTCACTATTGAAGGTCTTAAAGCGTTTTTCTCTCGACGTCTGAAGTCCAGCAAGGAAAGGGTCGGCACCCTTCTCAAGGAGACCTTCTTGACGTTTCTCCTTCGTTACTTCCAAGGTTGACATGTAGACTTCTCCTTCCACCAGGAAGGACTCAAGACGGCGGATCTTAGCGTCGTCTAGCAGGGCAGCCGTCTCGACCGCCGAGCTAATGCCTATCGTAGCGGGAGCAGTGCAGTGTAAGGCCAGAGCTGGCGATAAGCATTGAAGTGTTCATCAGCCTAGCAGCTGTATGTACAAACCTATGGAGTCTGCATTGGGCAAAGCTGGCAGAAAGCTTTGATGACTAATGATAAGCACGGCTATCTACAATGGTCAGCTGTAGGCCGTGTGCAAACCTGCGTGCTGTGTGCAAACCTGCGTGCCGTGTGCAAAGCACCTTGCACCCGAACAACATGCATATTTGTCCACTAACGAAATCTTACAAATTTCACCTCATTTTACGAAGAACGGATTGTTTACACGTAAAGTCTGAGGATACCGTAACATTTTCTTAACAATAAATCTTCAAAAGGGGGAGGAAACATCATAATAAACTGGACACGGGGAAGCGAAAAGAAGGGGGACAATATCACACAAGGGGACTGGTGGGGGGGGGGGGAGAATAGACCACATCAGGGCTTCCTAAGGGTCAAGAGGGGAGGAGTACCTTAACAATTGAATCTTCAAGGGGGGGGACATCATAATAAACTGGACATGGGGAAGCCAATAAGGGGTAAGTTATCACATAATGGGGGTGGTGGGGAATAGAACGAAACTTCACAAGGCTCCTTAAGGGTCGAGAGGGACGGAGTGGTGAGGGGGGGGGGGGGCATGTACCTTCTCCTTGTAGCATCTTAAGACGTTTTTGCTTGGCGTCAGCCAGGCTTGCTAGGAAGGGTTCGACTCCTTCCTGTTCCACAACCTGGCCCTTATCCAGGCCGGGGATCGAGGCTTCCGTGGGCGGAATGGCGAAAAGCTGCAGCCGCTTCTGCCTGCCTGCCTCTACCTCTTCCATGTGCGCGTCTAAGGTTGCACCAAGGGGGGGAGGGGGGCACAGAGCAATACAAGCAAGCGTCACTGAAAGCAAAGCCTTATACCTCTAAACATAAAAGCCGAAGCTTGCGAAGCCGAAGCTTGCGAAAGCTGCACGTCTTAAAATTTCTTTCTTTTCTTTTCTTCCAAATGTCTTAAAGCTACTACAAGCGTCTTACAAAGCGGGACAAAGCAGCTACGAAGCTGGGTTCTTTTTGATGTCTTTGACTTACGACAACCTTCTTATAAAGCACCTCAAAGCGGCTACAAAGCTGATGACGTCAATGGCAAAGAAAGCGGCATAAGTTAGCTAATTTTCCTTCCACCACCGGGTGATGCTGACATGTTACACGTATAATCAAGGAGGAGAGAAAACCGGGCGTCACTTACCGACATTAAGGTTGACGGACACGGTGGAGGTTCCAGACGAGTCTGTCGCTTCCACAACGTACTGTCCGGTGTCCTCCCTGATGACGTCACGCACGACGAGCACGTAGGTGTTACGTTCCCGCACCAGGTGATACACGTCACTGGCCTTGATGACGAGGCCGTTGCGCTTCCACACAACCGTGGCCTCCGCTGGAAAAAGGTTCGTTTCTTGAGTAAACTTGGTTTTCAAACATCGCAATGATAAACACAGTAAACTGTTAAGAGGACAAGTGGACCATGCATTTGTTAGACCTTATGAGGACTTGTATGAGAGAAAATTAAAAACAAAAGCAAGTAACTAAGGTAGTACAAGAAACACAAGTCCACTAAGTTATATTGCAATAAAACGCATAGTTAGAAAAAAACGTGTACCATGCTTTTCCTGGGCATCAAACGGCCTGGTTCTGTGTAAGATGCATTAGGAGCTGCTCTTGACATCAGTATCGCATTTCAAGGACTTGTAGCATCTTCCATGCAGTCAAATTCTTCATGCACTTTAAGATCTATCTATCGGCATATTTTGCGGAGACGTTGTTGTCATGTCTTGACAACTCTTGAAAAATGTCTGCATGCCAAGACGTTCATCTTGATTCTTAAGTCCATGCACTACTGAGCACCACGCCAGTCGGTCAGCCTTAGCTCCCATGCGAAGGCATTCTTCTTCATTCTTAAGTCCATGCAGAACTGAGCACCACGCCAGTGAATCTGCCTTAGCTCCCATGCCAAGACATCCTTCTTCCTTCTTAAGTCCATGCAAGACTGAGTACCACGCCAGTCGGTCAGCCTTAGCTTCCATGCTAAGATCTTAAGACGTTGCTTACCATCGAGGGAGACCTCGAGACGCGCGTCCTCCCCGTCAGCTACGGAGAAGTCGATGACTTTGCTGGTGAAGACCGGGCCGGTGCGGGGAGGGGGAACCTCCTTCTTCGGCGCCGGCTTGGGCGGGGACGCCGGGCGGGGCGCGGGCGCGACCGGCGGCGGGGATGGCTCCCGGGCCGCCGGCGGTGCAGCGACCGGCTCCGGCTTGGGTTGCGGTTTGGGTTCCGCCTTCTGTTCCTTGAACTTTCGGGCCGGTTTCGGCTCCTCGACTGGAGTCGGCGGCTTGACAGGTGAGGGCGGTGCAGGTGCGGTAGGTGTTACAGGTGGCGTCACAGGTGCGACAGGTGCAGGTGTTGGCTTCTCCACAGGTGCAGCAACAGGTGCAGGCTTAGGCGCCTCCACTGGTGCGGCTGCTACCGCCTCCACGGGCTCAGCAGCGGGCGGGGCCGGCTCGACCCTCGGGCGGACGATCTCCTCGTACCGAGGAGGTGCGTGGGTCGGCGCGGTGGGCACCTCGGTCGGGAAGTGCCACACGTAGCCGACTTGGTCATGTTCCTCTGCAGAGGCGAGACAAAACAAAACATTAAGCATTCTTTAAATATATTATTTCATGTTCTATTTTAAGATTTTATAGTAAATTTCTTCTTTTTAGATATAATTCTTTAATGATACTAGGAGATGAATTATGAACTTGAGTGCCTAGAATACAGCGATACATTGTTCTTGTCTTCGTCTTAAAATAAAATAAAATACAATAAGAATCTAAGACCACGTACTTAAGCATTTTTTTAAACATAAATGTTCCTATTTGATCTATTTTCAGATTTTACAACATATTTCTTTTTTTTCATGCATAATTTGTTGCTAATAGATAAATTATGAACTTGAGTGCAGTGGCACATGGTCTTTGTCTTAAAACAAAAAATAAAGACAAGAAGAATCTAAGACCACGTACTTGCAACGCTGAGGCGTCCGCGCGTGATGGCAGAGCCCAGGCGGTTGCTGACGGTACAGCTGTAGTCGCCTGCGTCTTGCAGGGACACGTCGTAGATGCACAGGGTCAGCACGCCGTAGACGTGCTTAAACCTGAACTTGTTGTCTTCGCGGATCGTCTTGCCGTCCTTCGCCCACTCCACCTTCGGCTTGGGGTTGCCTTCCGCGGAGCACGTGAACTGAGAGTCGAAACCTTAAGGAAGGGGCAACAAAACTCAAGTAAGTACAAGAGTGCTTCATCTGAGGACAGTATTTAACTTCTTATGATTGCTGCCAATGAAAGAATTACGATGTCGTATCTTGGTGTTGATAGGCCAGTAGCACAATGCTAGGATGCTTATGAAAAAGTGAAAGTGAAATTAAAACGTCTTTTCACTTTTCTCACTTTCACTTTTTTGTACTTTCACTTTTCACTTTCACTTTTTGTCCTTGTACTTTTTCACTTTTACTTTTTGTACTTTCACTTTTATCACTTTCATTTTTTTGCACTTTTACTTTTTTCATGATGATGTTACTTGGCGAGAACTGACCTTCAATGACGGTGTGCTCGCGGAGCCTGCGGGTGAAGACGGGCGCGGACTCGGCGCCGAGACTCATCTTCTTGTCTTTGCGGCGGCGCTGGCTGGAGGTGGCCGAGCTGCGGCTCTGGCGGGTTCTGAAAGAACCACGGGTCCTAACATGAATATCGGGTTAGCGGCTTATAGAGCTACAGTAGGGGGGCCTACCAGACAAGGGCTGGGGAGAAACAACACTCCAGTCTGGCGGGTTCTGAAAGAACCACGGGTCCTAACATGAATATCGGGTTAGCGGCTTATAGAGCTACAGTACAGGGACCGACCGGAGAAGGGCTGGGGAGAAACAGCACTCCAGTCGGGCGGGTTCTGAAAGAACCACGGGTCCTAACATGAATATAGGGTTAGCGGCTTATAGAGCTACAGTACAGGGACCGACCGGAGAAGGGCTGGGGAGAAACAACACTCCAGTCGGGCGGGTTCTGAAAGAACCACGGGTCCTAACATGAATATCGGGTTAGCGGCTTATAGAGCTACGGTACAGGGACCGGCCAGACAAGGGCGGGGGAGTAAGAAAACCTCTGGGTATTTCTCAGAATGTTTAACTACGTCATGGTCTGAAACAATACAAAAATAAGAAAAGAAATGTATTGGTTCTTAGTTGCCATATCAGTACTTTGACTGCTCCTGGACATTTCTGGATGCTATTGTCACATTTAAGGCTCAATTTATTCAAATGTAGACAATGATTTGGACTTCGTGAGACATAATATGCTAGGTCTTACAGAGGTATTACATATCAAACCTAGCATGTTTAAAACGTCTCAAGACGTTTGGCCCTACCTGTCGGATTCCTTGGAGGAGATGGAGCCGGCCGGAGACACGGATGACGGTGGGGCGGCCATGTACTCCTCTGCCTGGGCCACCTCAGCGCGGCGGCGCGCCTGGTAGTACTCCATGCTCTCGTACTCCATACGCTGAAACGGCAGGAAAACACATGTTAACATGGGCTATGATTTTTATAGACAGGACTTTAGTAGCACAACGAAAGTAAAGGGACTTTTGTAAATGATCCTATACAACAGTTACCATGCTCTCGTACTACATACGCTGGAAACGGCAGGAAACAAACGTTAACATGAGCTATGGCCTTTATAGAGAGGACTTAGTGACGCAACAAAAGTAAAGGGACTTCCCTAAGGTCCTCTACAACTGTAGATACAAAGTACAGTTCAGTTCTAGTAAATATGAATGTACAAAAGTTTTTTTAAAGATGATGTCCTCAAACAGGGCTTTCTTTCCATACTAAGTAAAAGGCATGTTATAAATTGCAGAAGTTGAATGCTTTGAATAATTCCTTACCTCGTATTCGGTATATGCGAGGGGCACCAGAGATGGCACGCTGTCTTCAATCTCCTGTAGATGTTGGTATGGAGACTTGTACGGCGTGCCCCTGGGGTGGGGTGGGGGGTGGAAAGAAAGAAAGGTTAGAATAAGAAAGGGCACATTGAAAGGGCCGTTCGGCGTAATATAACCAGCTGCTGCCGCGCCGCGTGCCTGCGAAGCTGGTGTGTTACGCCGAATGGCGGTTATAGCGGCTATATAGATACAGATACAGATACAGAAAGTCCTCCAAGCTTTTTAGAAAACAGGAAAGTTGTTGGCCACAATTCACACGCTAGATTGAAGATTCTCTAAACTGAATTTTCCCAACAAAACAGACTCTTAAGATGTGTAGATATCTTTATTTAGTAGGGTAGAGAAGCCAGCCAGGCACATAGATAAATCCTATGGTCAGAACTTGAATGCCAAACAGATCAGATCGCCACACGCACGTGCAAACAAACAGACAGACGGACTGTCAGACAGACAAACAGACGTACTTGGCGTGGTCGCGGCGGATTTTGAGCATGGCGTCGCTCTCGGTGGAGCCGCAGGAGTTCTCAGCCCGGACGGTGTACAGGCCGGAGTCTTCTGGCAGGCAGTTGTGGATCAGCAGGGTGCACGACTCGTCGTCCTCGTACACAAACTCGTACGGAGCCTGGTCGTGGATGGGCTTGCCGTCCTTGAACCTGAAGGTGATACGAAAGGTGTCAGTTACGTCTTCAGAGATTAAGATGTCAGTCATGGCCTGGACACATCACGATTTTCAAGATTTTCATGCTACAAAGCAAACTTTGCTTTGCCAAAGTTTGGAAAAATTCTCCTTGTAGTGTTACAATGTAAATATTTTGTGGAGTTTATGTTGGCATTTCGATTTTCAACTGATGAGAGCAACAAGCGGAAAATAAGCTATCTGTGTCAAGAAATCAGCAGAGCCATCTCATATAAAGTAGAGCATGTACTTCACACCCATGGAAACAGAAAGTGCGGACACTCACCAGGACACCACCGGGTCTGGGATGCCGAGCACACGGGCAGTCAGTCGGGCGGTCTCGCCCTCAGCCCCGTACGTCTCCTCAAGGCGCACCCGGAAGATCGGCTTCACGAACTCCGCCTCAGCAACTCTTCTCGCTGTGAAGGTTGGGAAGAAACATTCAGTCATGGTGAAATTCATAAAGGTTTTTGTGTGGTACAAGTTGGGACTACCTAGTGATAGTCCAGGTAATCACAGATCTAGAATTCATTCATGGTTAACCGCAACCGACTAGAACTAAAGAGGTCTTCAAGACATTTTCCTGTTTTCATCTACGAACAAATATCGAGAAGCCTGTAAACTCGGACAGTGACATACCAGTGACGTTGAGAGTGCAGCTTGTAGAGTTAGGGTTATGGTAAGTGTTACGGAAGTGACGAAATATTACGGAAGTGACGAAGTGTTACGGAAGTGACGTACCTGTGACGTTGAGAGTGCAGCTCGAAGACACCTCGCCATACTCGTTGACGAATGTGGCGGCGTAGCTCCCAGCATCCTCCAGGGTGACGTCACTGATCTCGAGGTTGTACAATCCCAGCTCTTCAACCATGCGGAACTTTCCGTTGGTCTCAAGAGCATTGCCGTCCTTGTACCATGTCACCTGGTAAAAAAATACAAGAATGTTATTCAAAAGACAGCCAACGTAAAATGTCTCATAACCGAAAATAAGAAGTAATAGTAGAGAGAGAATGTTTGTATACATATCACTGAAGCTCTGTATTCTGATGTAAAGACCGTATCAGTTCACACACTGAATGATTTTAATATATAGATATTAAGATATTGTAAATGTTTTAGACTTTGATGCCGTATTCTGTATGCTTTTTAGAATGCTCTTTGATCTCTGATTTGTTTTTGTATGTCTGTGTATATATATGAAAATACTATCTCATTTTGTTTCTTAGCCCTGGAAGATTAGCATAAGGGGCTAAAGGGTATCACAACAAAGCAAACTCCTACCTGTGGCTCCTTGCATCGGTTCACCACGCAGGCCAGCCGGCAGAGGGCGCCCTGGTAGACGTGTCGGTCGTACAGAGGCATGACGAGAGCAGGCGGGCACGCGGCCGCCACCACCTCTTCCTCGCGCTCCGTGTAGTTGTACAGTTCCTTGCGCCTGCGCGTGACGGTGCCGTCGATCAGGATGACGGTCAGCTCTGTCCAGCTGCGGACGCGTCCAAATCTGGAAATAAGAGATGGGAAACATTTGAGATTGATAGACTTTCTTACCAAGTTGCCAAAGGCAGGACAATAAGATGTCAGCCTTTTAAATGGATTGGTACATTTTCTAACAGTTAAAGCTATAAAGTTTGCGTGGCTTTTCTGCTTTCTTCTGCATGGATAGCATTTTCAAATAGCCTCTTTTGATGAAAAGGTGCATAATTTTCATGTCGACTTGAAACTGAATGGAGCAGAGGTTTGTAACCTCACCTGTTCTCCACGGTACAGGTGTATCGTCCATCATCATCCGCGGTGATGTTGTTGATGATGAGGCTGATCCTGCCCGAGGTGCGGTCGTACTTCATCTGGTACTTGCTTCCCTCCTCCAGGGTCACGTCCTTCATCTCCATGGAGTGGAAGCCGTGATGCGTGCAGATCTTCTGCCAGGAGTAGGTCGTCTCGGCGGCCGTGTGAATCTTCAGGTCGATCCTAGCGGCGCAGCCTTCAACTGCAGTGACGTGGCGGACCCTGCTCACCTTCTTCGGGCCAAGATCGTCTCTCTCGACCTCAAGGGTGACCTGGGTCTCCGCCTCCTCGGAGCGGGCGACGCCGCGCGCGGCCAGGCGGCCGATGGCGTGCGAAGCCGTGAAGGTGTCGTAAGCCCTCCTGCGGAAGAAGAACTGTCGGTGACGCGTCTTGGCGATGTCGGTAGAGCAGACGGTCTCCATGCCCTTGCGGAGCCACGGGTGCTCCAGGCACTCCTGCGCGGTGTAACGCGAGTTCTTGTCCTTCCAGAGAAGCCCGTCCACGAAGTCCAGGCACTCGTCTGACAGATTTTCGAAGGCCTCGGCGTCGAACGCCCAGCGCTGCTCGCGGACGTTTCGCGCGGTCTCCCACTCCGACTCGCCCTCGAACGGCGACGTTCCGCCGAGCAGGAGGTACACGATGCAGCCCAGAGACCACATGTCGGTGGACCTGCCGACTGACTCGCTGTTCAGGACCTCGGGAGCAACGAACTCTGCAGAGATGTAGCTCATGGTCACCTTCTGGCCGGACTTGACTTGGCAGGAGCGACCGAAGTCGGTCAGCTTGACGTAGTAGCCCACGTGCGTGCAGCACATGATGCTCTCCGGACGCAGGTGCAGGTGGAGGATGTTCTTGGAGTGCAAGAACTCCAGCCCCTCGCAGATCTGGCGGGTGTAGTGGATGCAGTCGGCCTCCGTGTAGTGCACGCGGTGGTCCGTCACCATCTCCAGCAGCTCGCGGCCCGAGATGAACTCGCGGACCATCGTCAGCTGGTCGTGTGCCTCGTAGGCGTCGTACAGGCGGAGCACGCGGGCGTGGCTCAGCTTGTGCAGGAGCTCGATCTCGCGGCGGCAGAGCTGCTTCCTCTCCGCGGTCTTGCAGGTCACCACCGTGGCGGCGAAAGTGCGGCGGGTGGAGCGCTCCAGCACGCGGTACACGGCGCCGAACGCGCCGCTGCCGAGCTCTTCCTTGAAGTCGTAGACGTCTTCGGGTCCACCGGTGCTGATGAAGGATGTCCTGGGCACGCACGGCGCCTCGACGTTCACCTCGTCGTCGTAGTTCTGGCGGAAGGTGCTGCGTGTCTGCACGACCGATGTCTCCATGCAGGTGCGGCCGCAGCCGAACGCGTTCATGGCGCTGACCCGGAACACGTACTGGCTGCTGCTCCTCAGTCCGTACACGGTGCAAGTCGTCGTCCTGACGGTCATGATCCTGATCCAGCGGTTGGAAGACACGGCGCGACGTTCGATGACGTAGCCGGTCACGGGCGAGCCGCCGTCGGCAGCGGGCGCGGACCAAGACAGCTTGACGCTGTCGCCGGTCACGTCGCTGACTGCAGGTGGTTCTTCAGGCGGGTCTGGCACGGCGGCCACCTCCATGTTGATGGTGGCGGTGTCCTCGCCGATGCTGTTCATGATGTTGAGCGTGTAGGCTCCAGAGTCGTGCGCGTCCACCTCAAGGATGGTCAGCGTCGTCGACTTCTTTCCGGACATGATCTGGAAGTGCATGCCGTCATCCACGATGGTGCGGCCCTCCTTCTCCCACGTCACCATGGGCGCGGGGTCGCCGTAGACGGGCACCTTCAGGCAGATGCTCTCGCCGCGCTGGATGTTGATCTTCTTCTTCAGCTCTTCCGGCAGGTCGATCTTGGGATCGCCGCGCATGCTGAGCTGAGCGGACGCTGTGACGGCGCCGGCGCTGGAGGCCGCGCGGCAGGTGTACTCGCCACAGTCGACCTCGTGCACGTCTAGGATCTGGACCTTGATGTAGCCGGGTTCCTTGACCAGCTTGTACTTGTCGTCGGTCTTCAGCTCCTTGCCGTACATGTTATAGAACTTGAGGATGTAGTCGGACGTACAGATCATGTGAGCGGAGAACTCTCCGATCTCGCCCTCCCGCACCTCGCAGTCCTCCGGCTTGCGCACGAACCGCGGCAGGATGATCTCCCGCTCGTCCTTAATGGTGACGTAATCGCAGGCGTCTGACGGGTAGCTGACGCCCATGGCGTTCTCGCAGCGCACCCGGAACTGGTAGGATGAGTACTCGATCAGTCCGGAGACTGTGTAAGACGTGGTGATGATGAGGGTCGGGTTGACGCGGTGCCAGTAGGCGCCAGTCTTCTCGCGTTTCTCGACGATGTAGCCGAGCAGGATGGTGCCACCGTTAGACAGCGGCTCGTCCCACTTCAGCTCGACGGAGTCCTTGTCAACGTTCACCACCTCGGGCGGCGTCTCGATCCTGTCGGGCTTGTTGTACAGGTCCTCGGCGGTGACTGGCTCCCTGGTATCCAGAGGCTCGCTCAGGCCGACTGCGTTCTGCGCCACGATGCGGAACAGGTAGCTGGACTTGTGCATGAGGCGGGTGACGCGGCATCGCGTCTCGGTGGCGTAGGCGGTGACCAGTCTCCAGACTCCCGTGGACGGCTCGCGCTTCTCCACGATGTAGTTGGTGATGCGCGAACTGCCGTCGCTCTCAGGCGTCTCCCAGAGGAGAAGCATGGAGTTGCTGGTGACCTCTTGAACTCTGGCCGGTCCTTGTGGTGCGGAAGGCCTGTCGACAACGTCAACGACAACCTTGAGGGTGAGGATGCCCTGCGAGTTTTCGATGTTGGCGGTGTACTCGCCGCGGTCCTCCCACTTGGCGTCCTTGATGATCATGTTAGTGTAGGTTTCGGTGCTCTCCATGAACAGGCGATGTGTCCTACAGATTTCCTCGCCGTCCTTGGTCCAGGTGACCGTCGGCTCAGGCTTGGCCTTGAACGGGATGGTCACGCGGATGAGTCCGCCGCTGCGGCCCTGGACGGTGTCCGGTAGCGTACGCGTCAGTCTCGGCGCGAACTCGTGGATGAGGCGTGCCGACGCGGAGGCTTGCCCGACGCCGTTGTCGACCTTGATGACGTACTCGCCCTCCATGTTGGCGGTGGTGTTGAAGGCCTCCAGCCAGAAGTTGGTGGAGTCGCCCGAGATGCTGTACCTCAGGCTCTCGAACAGCTCGATGCCGTCGAAGTACCACTTAGCCGAGCAGGCCGGGTAGCCAGCGATCCTGGTAAAGAACCTGGCGTTCTCACCTGGCGCGCAGATGCAGTCTTCAGGTGCAACCAGCACCTGTGGCGGATCGCCCTCGATCTTAGCGCGGCACGTTACGGACATGCTGCGGCGGCTGGCGATGCTGTGGCCCATCAGGTTCTGCGCCAGAACGCGGAACTCGTAGGAGTCGCCCTCGATGAGACTCGTGACGACGAACGTTGTGGTAGAGATGGTGTAGGACGAGCTGCAGACGACCCAGCGGCGGGTGTTAACCTTGCGGCACTGGATGATGTAGCCGGTGATCGGAGTTCCTCCGTCGCCTTCTGGGGGCTGGAAGTGGATTGTAGCCGTGGTAGCGGTTACGTCGACGACTTCAGGCTCGCCTTCAGGGCGCGGCGGGCGTCCCTTCATGTCTCTGGTCAGGACGGCCTCGGACATCGGGCTGGGCTCGCTCAGACCGGCGATGTTCTCCGCGCGCACGCGGAACTCGTACTCGTTGTCTGCCACCAGTGCGGTGACGGTGTAGGTCTGCACCTGGATGGACGTCTTGTTCACGCGGACCCACCTGCCGACGGTCTTCTCGCGTCTGTCGATGTGATATCCGGTGATAGCACCGCCGTTCTCCTCACGAGGCTTCTCCCAGAAGAGCGAGATCGTCTCCCGGGTGACGTTTGTGACCTCCGGCGCGCTCGGCGGCGCGGATGGCGGGCGGACCGGGCTCATGGGCACCACTCCCTCGGCGATCGTCAGAGCATCGCTGCTGCCGACCTTGTTCTCGGCCGTGACGCGGAAGAAGTACTCCACGCCCTCGTCCAATCCGGTTACGGTGTATGTCGTAGTCGTCACGTGAGCCGTCACCATGCGCCAGACGCGCTGGGTCGACTCGCGCATCTCCACGACGTAGTGAGTGACGGGTGAGTGTCCTTCGTCCTCGGGTTTCTCCCAGGACAGAGTCGCCTGCGTAGCGGTGACGTCAGACGCCTTGAGAGTGCCCGCAGGGGCGGAGGGCTTGTCCATGACCACCACGTGGATGGCAACCGTGCAGCTGCCCTCTTCGTTGATGAGCCGCAGGTCGAAACGTCCGGCGTCGTACCTCTCCACCTGCTTTATGATGAGCTGCGTGGAGATCTCGGTGTCGCTGAACATCACGCGGTGCGTCGGCACCAGGTTGCCGCCGTTGTGGCGCCACCTGGCGGACGGAGAGGGACGTCCAGACACGGGCACGTACAGCCTCAGCACGCTGCCGACCTTCACGCGGACCGGCTTCTTCAGGTTCTCGTCCAGCTCTGCGACCGGCGGTACTCCCGCCATTTCGTCAGGTAGAGTCACGATGGTCACTTCGCTGGGCTGGCTGACGCCTCCCTTGTTGACCGCACGCGTGCGGAAGCAGTAAGGCTTGTTGGTCTGCAGGTCGCGGACGATGGAGAGACGCTTCTCCAGTGGTTTGGAGCTCGTCTTCATCCACTGCTCTACCTCGGCGGGACGCACCTCCATGTAGTATCCCGTGATCGGAGCGCCTCCGATGTTGGCGGGGTCGTTCCACTTCAGCTGCACGGAGTACTTCGCCATCTTGACGATCTCCGGCGCTCCGGGAGGTCCCGGGGGATCGATGGGTTTCTTGGTCTGTACGAAGGCGGTCGCCTCGCACGGCGTGCCGGCGCCGGCCTTGTTCACGGCGCTGACGCGGTGAGAATACCACAGGCCCTTCAGCAGCTGCTCGGACCGGTAGTGATACGTCTGGATGTACTCCTTAGTACACTTCACCCAACGCTTGCCAGACTTCTCCCTTCTCTCGATCAGGTACCCGATGATCGGGCTGCCGCCGTCAAACTCAGGCTCAGACCAGTTGATCACCATGGTTGTTTCATTAACGTCGGTAACCTTCGCGTTCTGAGGAGCTGTGGGCTCTTCGAACGGCTTCCTTGGGATGATCTTGTCGGTCGTGAAGGCCCTGCCGGTGCCGAACTTGTTCTCGGCCATGATCTTGAAGCGGTACTCCCTGTTGTGCACCAGGCCTGTGATTCTACAGGTGGTGCGCAGGCAGGTTGTGACGTACTGGAATGACGTACTTCCGGCTTCCGCCTTCTCAATCAGGTAGTTTGAGATGGGGCTGCCGCCGTCGTCAGTGGGGAGTTCCCAGGCGAGGGTGACTGAGTTGGGAGAGAGGTCCGTGATCCTGATGGGTCCTCTTGGCGAGCCGGGCTTGTCCATGACGTTTATCTTGAAGGTTTCCTTCGCTCCGCCTACGCTGTTCTTCAGGATGACTGAGTAGTCCCCGGTATCGGTCCTCTCAGCCCTCTTAATGAACAACGCCACCCTGCGGTCGGTCTGCTCGAACTCCGTCCTCTTGGTGCGGCGCATCTCGTAGCTTCCCTTCATCCACATCATGGTCGGCCTGGGCTTGCCGGTGAACGGCACGTCCACCAGGATGTTGGCCCCGGCGCGGACTTGGTAGAAAGAGTCAGTCATCTTCATGACGGGGAGGGACAGCTCGTCCTTGCAGAGAACCGTGTCGGTCTCGATGGCGTCGCTGGCTCCCACGTTGTTCCTGGCGGTGATCCTGAAGCGGTACTCGTGTCCCTCCATGATGCCTTCGGTCACGGTGTACTCCAGCCCTCGGACCATGCACACGCGCCTCCAGTCGTTGATGTTGGTGTCGTACACCTCTATCAAGTAGGACTGGATCTTGTTGCCGTAGTCGTTGACTGGCGTGGTCCACTTCAGGGAGACGGTGCGGCTCGTGACCTCCAGGATCTTGACGCTGGACGGCGGGTCGGGCAGGCGGATGGGGTCCTCCGCGGTGAGCGGTGCCTCCATCTCGCAGGGCTCGCCGATGCCGTACTCGTTCTCGGGCAGAACCCGGAAGTAGTACTTGTTGCTTTCGACCATGTTGCGGATGACGCAGATCGGCTTGGGGTTCTTGACGGAGATGGTTGACCAGGTCTGTCTGCTCTGCTCGCGGCGCTCCACGATGTAGTTGGTGACCTCGCTGCCTCCGTCCAACTCGGGCATCTCCCAAGTCAGGATGCAGGACTTGGAGCTCACATCCTTCGCCCTCAGATGCTTAGGCTTCCCGGGGGTATCCAGGATGCGGACAGAGATGGTTGCCTGGGCAACGCCAGTGTCGTTCTTCAGAGTAATGGTGTACTTGCCAACGTCGGTGCGGTTGGTGTCGTCAATGAGGAACTCGGACGCGTAGGGGGAGTTGTTGATGATGGCTCGGTTGCTGAGCTCTTCCTCTCCTTCCTTCGTCCAGGCCACATCTGGTGTGGGTTTGCCGTGGATGGGGACGTACAGTCGCAGCGGGTTGCCCGCGCGTACGATGACCACCCTCCTCAGGCTCACGTCCAGCTCAATAGTGGGCGATATCTGCATGTCCTTTGCAGTGACAACGCCAGTCACTTCAGCGGGCTCGCTCATGCCGGCGATGTTGACTGCGCTGACTTGTAAGTAGTACTCAGCACCAGCCTTCAGGTCGCAAGCCGTCCATTCGGTGATGTGGACGACTTCTTCGGTGTGGGCCCTGACCCAGACGTTGCTGTCCGTCTTGCGGCTTTCCATGATGTATCCGATGATGGGAGCGCCTCCATCGTAACGAGGTGGATCCCACGACAACGATATGGTAGACCGCGTGGTGTCGGTGACAGTCGGCCTGACCGGAGGAGCCGGCTTGCTGGCTGGCTCCCGGGCTGTGACCAGGGCTGAGGGCGGGCTGGGCTTGCTGGAGCCGGCAACGTTGAACGCGCTCACGTGGAACTCGTAGTCGATGCCCTCGCGAAGACCGCTCACCCACATTCTCTTGTCTAATGTCGGTTCCTTGGCCGCTGCTATCCAGCGGTAGCTGTTCTTGTCCTTGTACTCTAGGATGTATCCGTCGATGTCGGTGCCGCCGCTGTCCTTAGGCGGCTGCCAGGACACGTAGATGGCGTCAGCGCTGATGTCCAGAATCTCCGGCGGCATCATGCCGGACGGAGGCTTGTACGGACTGACGATCTTCACAGGCTTAGTCTCCACGAACGCGCCTGTCTCGGCGTTCTGGTTGATGGCCGCCACCCTGAAGACGTACTCATGCATCTTGGTGAGCTTCCTGATGGTGATGGTGGTCATCCTGATATGCAGGGTGGCCGTCACCTGTTCCCACAGCCGGCGGCTGCAGTCGCGCTTCTCCACGCAGTACCTCATCAGCGGCTTGCCGCCGTCGTCGGTCGGCATCTCCCACTCAAGGGTTGCGGAGTCGTGCGTCACAGACGAGACCCTCATGTTCAACGCCTTGCCGGGTTTGTCCAGGATGTTTACCATGATGGGCACGGCCTTGTCGCCGCCATCGTTCTTCATGGTGATCATGTACTTGCCGCTGTCGGCTCGCTCGGAGTTCTTGATGGTCACCTTGGTGTGGGTGGCCGTGGTGGCGATGCTACAGCGGTCGGTCAGACGGAGAATCTTGTCGTTCTTCGTCCACGCGATGCTTGGAGTGGGCTTGCCACCGTAGGCTACGTTCAGGACGATGTCTTTCCCGGCGTTCTCTTCGATCTTCATCTTCTCGGGGATGACGGCAGGTGGCCTGACGTCTTCGCGGGCGATGATGGGGTCCGTGGTGGCGCCGGGGCTGGTGTAGTCGCCCACGATGGTGCGCACGCGGAAGAGGTAACGCCTTCCGTACAGCAGACCCTTCACCGTGAACTCCCGCTCGATCAGGCTCTCGTAGTTGGCCTTGATCCACTTGGCTGCCTCCACGTCGGACTCGCGCTTCTCCACGATGTACCCGGCCACCTTCCTGCCCAGCTCCACCTCGGGTTCCTCCCAGGCGAGCGTGCAGGTGGACTTGGAGACGTCAGTCATCCTCAGGTTGAGAGGATCGGGCACGGGGTCCTTGGCGACGATCGGCTCTGTCGGCTCTCCGGGCTCGCTGATGCCAGCCGTGTTCTGAGCAAACAGGCGGAACTGGTAGGAAACTCCTTCAATCAGTCCCTTCGCCTTGAATTCCTTCTTCTGCGTGGCGATCTGAGTGATCCTGTTCCACTGGAACCCTGGAGTCTTCCTCTCCAGGTAGTAGCCTGTGATCTTGCTGCCGCCATCATCCGGAGCGTCCCAGCGCAGCACCATCATCTCCTTCAGCACAGTCACTGCGACTGGCGGAGCGGGCGCCGCTGGCGGGTCGAACGGATACTTGATGATGACCAGTTCATAGGTCTGCAGCGGACGGCCGACGCCGAACCTGTTCTCGGCGGACACCCGGAAGTGGTACTTCCGGCCTGTGGTCAGCTCTGAGCACGTGATGTTGCACCTCTTGCACATCGTGCTGACTGGAGTCCATGCACGGCCCTCCATGTCCATCTTCTCTATGATGTATCCCTCTACCGTTGCTCCTCCGTTGTCGACTGGAGGCTTCCAGCCGATGGTGGCGAAGTCGCCGCCGACGTCCAAGATCCTGAGCGGACCGAGGGGCTCGGCGGGCGGGCCGAGGATGACAACAGTCAGGGAGCTGGTGTCTGTCCCGTGTTCGTTCTTCAGCACCAGTTGGTACTGGCCTGTGTCGTAGCGGTCCGAGACCTTGAAGGTAAGCTGGGTGGACGTCTCCGTGTTGTTCACTCCCACTCTGAACGGATTCAGAGGACGGTCGTCCTTAGACCAGGCGATGGTCGGCTTGGGGCAACCCTCGATGGGAACGTCCACGGTGATGTTTTGCCCAGCCTTTGCGACAATGCCTCCCCTTGGGATGGCGCTCATGTCGGCACGCGGAGGGATGGCCTTCTCCTTGCAGAGGATGGCAGTCTCGATCTCGCGGACTTCACTAAAGCCGACGATGTTCTGTGCGCTGATGCGGAATTTGTAGGAAGCGCCCTCGTGCAGGTTGAGTACCTCGCACATGGTGTCTCTGACGGTGGCGTACTTCTCCCACGTAGTCTGGCCTTCTTCCACGTACTCCACGACGTAGTTCATGATCTCTGTGCCGCCGGTGAAGTCGGGCTTGTCCCACTTCAGCACGACGGCGTTCCTGTCCACGTCCACGGCCTGAACTCTGCTCGGGGCCTCGGCCACGTCGACAGCGTCCTGGGCGGTGATGGGCTCGATTGTGTCCCTCGCCTCGCCGATTCCGTATGCGTTTTCGGCCATGACCCGGAAGTAGTACGTCACTCCCTCCATTAGCTTCATGACCTTGTAGGACATCTTGTTGCAGCGGGCGTCGAGCGTGGTCCACGTCCTCCTATGGGACTCGCGCTTCTCGACGACGTAGCTCCTTGGAGCGCTGCCGCCGTCTAGGATTGGCGGTTCCCAGAGGAGGGTGCAGCCTGTCTTGGTGACGTCCTTCACGGTGAGAGACGCAGCAGGGCCGGGTACGTCGAGAACCCTGACGACGACGGACGCGCACTTCACGCCCGAGTCGTTCTTCAGGGTCAGGTTGTAGCGTCCGGCATCGCTCCAGTTGCTCTCCTGGATGATGAGCGCCGTGGCGACTTCACTGGTCTCGACCGTTGCACGGTTGGGCAGTTCTCCGTCCTCCTTCTCCCAGATCACTTCAGGAGCGGGTTTCCCCGAGATGGGGATGTACAGACGGATCGGCACGCCGGCGCGGAACGTCACCGCCTTCTTCATGGTGACGTCGAGCTCCAGATCCGGAGCTTCCTCCAAGTCGGCGGCCAGGACGGGATGTCCCAGCTCGGCCGGCTCGCCGGTGCCGCCGCGGTTCACGGCGCTGATGCGGAAGTAGTACTGCTTGCCCTTCTTCAGTCCGGTGACGAAGAGCGTGGTCTCCTTGATGATGTGCGTCTTGTGGCACTTGAGCCACTCCTCGCTACTCATCTCGCGGTGCTCCACGATGTAACCGATGATGTCGGCGCCGCCGTCGAACTTGGGCTTGCTCCAGCTCAGCGTGGCTGTTGTTCTTGCGCTGTCCACCAACCTGATGTTGATCGGACCGCTGGGCTTGTCGACTGGATCCAGGGCTTGCACAGACTCTGATGATGGGCTAGGCTTGCCCACGCCGGCCTCGTTGACGGCTAGGACGCGGAATTCGTACTCCAGGCCCTCCACGAGGGTACTGATCCTGTACTTCCACTCGGACACAGGCAGGTTGTTCACGCGAGACCAGCGGATGCTGGTACGCTCCTTCTTCTCCACGAAGTATCCGGTGATCTCCACGCCTCCGTCGTCGTCGGGGCTGGACCAGGTGATGAAGGCGGTGTCAGCAGCCTCCATGAAGACCTCGGGGCGGGCCGGAGGTCCCGGGACGTTGAACGGGCTCTTTGCCTCGATGGGCTTGCTGAGGACGGGGTCGCTCGCGCCGATGTCGGACACGGCGGAGATGCGGAAGATGTAGGTGACGCCGGTTCGCAGGCGGGTCACCTTACACGTGGGCTTCCGGACGTTGCTGGAGAAAGTCAACCAGTTGTCTTGTCCAGCCTCCGTGCGCTCCACGGTGTACGATCTGATCGGGGTGCCGCCGTCGTCCTTAGGCTCGGCCCAGCGGAGGGTGATGGAGTCGACTGCTGTGGTGACCAGCTCGATGGGACCGACACGAGATGGCGGTCCAATCACGGTCACGTTCATGGTTACCGTGGAAACGCCGAAGTCGTTCTTAGCCGTCACCAGGTAGGTGCCACTGTCGGCGCGTTCGGCGGCCCGGATTGTCGTGACGCTCGTTTTCTTGGTAGTTTCTCTGTTGACGCGGTCACTGCGCACCATGGGCCTGTTGTTCTTGGTCCAGGCGACATCGGGGGCTGGCATGCCGGCGATCAGCGCGCTGAGAGCGATGGTGCTGTCGGCGGGGAAGCTCATCGTGTCCTTCATGCCGTAGCCCAGCTTGGCGGAGGCCGGCACCAGCTCGTCCTTGCAGAGAACTGGGACCGTCGGTCCGGCCGGCGGGCTGACGACCGCTGCAGAGTTGCGCGCGGACACGCGGAACTCGTACTTTTCCCCGTTGACCAGCCCCTTGATGGTGTACTCGGTGGTGGCGACGTTCTCGGTGTTGCACACCACCCACTTCTCCTGCTTCATGTTGCGCCGCTCGATGATGTACGTGATGATCTTCCGCCCGCCGGTCAGGCCTGGCTTCTTCCAGGTCAGCCCGACGCTGGCGCGGGTGACGAACAGCACGGCGAGCTCTGTGGGCGGGGAGACCGGGTCCACGATGCGGACGGGCGTGCTGGGCACGCTCGGCGCGCTCTGGCCGGCCGAGTTGATGGCGATGACGCGGAACTCGTACTCCGTGCCCTCCCGTAGGTTGGTGACGCGGTGGTCGCGCTTCTTCATGATGCTCTTGCTGATCCTCATCCAGCGGCTCGTGCCGACCTCCTTCTTGTCCAGCAGGTAGCCGATGATGTCGGACCCGCCGTCGTCGGTAGGAGGCTTCCAGTTCACAGTCACTGAGTCCTTGGCGATGTCTTGGGTTGTTGGAGCCTTTGGTGCTGCAGGCTCATCTGAACAGGAGAAATAAATTTTTTTAGAACTTCTTTCGCAGTATTTTTATTTGTAGTCCAGTTTGAATATTAACTAGTGTTACGGAATGGCTATGCAAGGAATTGCACAGTATATCAAATGTGTTGATCTGGTAGATTTCCCGCCCTCTGTGACCCGCACATGCGCATTAGGCACCGGTGGCCGGAGACATACTCACAGGAGACATACTTTTCCATTCTGGTGTAGAGGATCATTCATGAACACACGCTATTCTACAACGGTCTGCGTGCGTGTATCTTTCCTTGGTTAAGAGGGATAAACGAAATGAAAACACGTTGTTCTACAACGGTCTCTGTGTGTGTATCTTTCCCTGGTCAAGATGGATAAACAAAATGAAGTAGTAAAAAAGATGCTTACCGAACGGATACTTGGCGTGGACGGCGGTAGACCTCAGCGACTCGCCGACGCCGTACCGGTTCTCCGCGCTGACCCGCATGATGTACTGCGCGCCAGGCGTCAGTTTTGGCACCTTGACGGACGTGCGCTTGACGTCAGAACTGACGTAGGTCCACGTCACACCGGCGTTGTCGGACTTCTCCACCACGTAGTTGGTGACATCACTGCCGCCGTTGTCGCGAGGTGGTTTCCATAGCAACTCCAGTGATTCGGGAGTGACGTCCTCGAAGGTGATTGGTCCTTCCGGCTTGCCTGGCTTGCCCAGCACCCTAAGGGTGATCTCGAAGGACTGGGATCCCAGGTCGTTCTCCACGGTGAGAGTGAACTTCATAGCATCCTTCTTCTCGACCTTCTTGATGGTAAGAGAGGCGAAGTCGGCGGTGTTCTTCACGAAGTAGCGCTCGATGGGCGTCAGGACCTGGTAGCCTCGCATCCAGGTCACCTTAGGCTTGGGCGCGGCGTGGAAGGGAATGGTGACGTTGAAGTCTCCGCCTTGCCGCACCACCACGGTGTCCTTAATGTCGGTCAGATCCAGCACTGGCGGAGCTGTAAAAGGAGACAGAAGGAAGAGGTCAACTTTTGCCCCAAGCAACTCTTTTACCGAGAAGGGAAAAGAACGCATAACCACAAGGGGCCGAAGTTGTGTGAGGGGGAACTCACCGAGCTGCTCCTTGCAGACGACGAATGGCGTCTCTGCAGGCTCGCCCAGGCCTCCGTCGTTGATGGCGGAGACGCGGAACTTGTACTCGGAGCCCTTGTCCAGCAGGGTGACGGTGTACCGCAGCAGGTTGATGGACTTCACGCGCTGCCACTCCTCGCTGCCCTTCTCCTGGAAACACACAAATTTGCATGGTTAAAGCCCTGTATTTTCTCGCTGATTTACAAGGAAACTACACAACTGTCTTCACAGTTATAACACTGCATTTTCTAGCCAAATCACTAGGACGTTACACCACTATTTTCAGGGTCAAAACATTGTATTTTAAGAAGATTTCATGGGAAGTTGCACCATTATTTTCAAGTTTAAAACACTATTTTCTAGAAGATTTACTAGGAAGTTGCACCACTATTTTCAATTCTATTTCTTTGCAGGGGTAAACGCTGCGTATTTTCTAGTAAAAGAAAACCTGCATTTTTTTAGAGTGAAAACACTGCATTTTCTAGCTAATTTTCTTGGAAAAACATACATGACATTTTACAGTGAAAACAAAGCCTTTTCAAACTGATTAACTGTTAGGTTAAACCACTATTTTCAGCTCCTATTTGGCAGTAGGTACATGCGAGTAAGGGTATGTTTCTGTGAGTGACACAAACCTATCCAGCTTGTTCTTTAACTGTGCAAAATTGGTCTACCAGCTCTTGGACCAAGCTTACCAGTTGCATTAAACGAAATGCAAACAAAGATTACCTGAAGTTCCACGAGGTAGCTTGTGATCCTGTTGCCACCATCAAACATGGGTCGGGCCCACTGCAGGGCGACGGTCGTGTCGGTGATTTCTACCACATCAAGCTTCTTAACGGCAGAGCACGTTTCTGTTGGAATAAATTTTAAACAAATCAATCAGACTGTCAAGGATAATTTCTAAAGAAAGCAAAACTACACTGACAAAAAGAATGTATGCTATTGTCTTGCTGTACAAAATATCATATTATACTAGGTGGTGAAAAGCTTGTCAAACGCTCAAGATACAAGGAAAATCTCTAAAGAAAGCAATACTACATTGAGAATCAGAGATGTATGCTCTTGTCCTGCTGTACAAAAATGCAATAAGTGATCGAAAGCTGGATTCTCACCAACTGGGTCCGCTGCTGTGATTGGCTGAGTGGTCTCGGCTGGCTCACCAACGCCGATGTCGTTAACTCCCATGACCCGGAAGTAGTAGATGTTGCCTTCTACAAGCTTGTAGATCCTGAGGGAGCAAGTCAAGGTAGGGTTAAGGTCACTTAAAGACACATCTTAATTAAAATTTTTGTTTACCTTTCTGCCTCATTTTCATAAATAGGTTCTTCTAACGTTTCTGTTCATTTTATGAAATAGTTACTGCAAAGTAAAGAAACAATGCTATCCTTACTTGTAAGAAAACTTTATGACAGCAGCCTTTTTTACAATGTTTCCGTTCATTTTGTCAAATTGTAAAGAAAAGATGTGTTGGTGTTGTTACTTGCAAGAGGACTTGATGGCAGCAGGCCATTTTCCCAATGTTTCAATTCAGTTTCTTAATTTGCAAAGAAAAGAAGAGCTTACTTGTATGAGGACTTGATGACGTTGGTCGCCACTGTGCTCCAGGTTCGGCGGCTCTCCTCCCGCTTCTCCACGATGTACCTGGTGATGGACTTGCCGCCGTCCTTCTCCGGGAAGTCCCAGGAGAAGAAGGCGGAGTTGCTGTTCACGTCCTTCACGCGCAGGGTGCGAGGCTTGCCGGGAGTGTCTGAGGGGAAACGGAGAACAGTCGTTAAGGGTTCTTCCAAGGAACAAGGATTGACAGACTCTAAGACTCCTTCCAAGTCAGAGGAGCAAGGAATGACAGTTTTTAAGATTCCTTTCAAGAGGCAACCTTTCAAGACGCAAGGAGTAACAAGTGCAGTCTTTAAGAGTCATTTCAAGGAGCAAGGAATAACAGTCCTTAAGACTCCTTCAAGCAAGGAATGACATGTGCAGTCTTTAAGACTCCTTTCAAGGAGCAAGGAATAATAGCTTTTAAGACTTCTTCCATGTCTGAAGAGCAAAGAATAACAGTTTGGAAGTCTCTCTTCAAGCTTATCTAGTACTGAGACCACCTACATGGTACAGGCTGTGATGTCCATGAAATATACTGAGAATTTTGGTGAAACACCCAGCTCCTAAACAGTAGCAAGACTTCTGTTAAGTGATGTTACACTCTGTTCTTTGTGCTGAAATGAGTTTTCAGTGCCAGATTGACCAGCTATGTTCGGATTTGCTGAGTCTTAAGTCCTGAGGAATGATGTACCCACCTAGCACTTTGACGTTGATGGCGACCTGCTTCTTTCCGCTGGAGTTCTCCACAGTCAGGTAGAACTTGCCGGCGTCGCGCCTGTCCGTGTTGTGGATGGTCAGGCTGGTCGCCACCTCACTGGTCTCAATCTGGGCACGGTTCTCCAGGTCGCTGTAGGCGGAAATGTGGTCAGTCAGTGCTGAAGTCTACAAGATTGCTAGCCCTCCATAGTACAATCAATATGGGGATTCTTACCTTTTAAAGATTTGGCAGCTTCCTGCAGCTTTTAAATGAACAGTTTGGCAGATTCTTTTACTTATAACAAGGATATATCTTACAGACTGTGCCTGGCTTTTTTAGGCTTCGCTGTTTTCATTTTTGTGATGGGAAAAGACCTGGTAAAGTTCCGGACTTTTGAATTTGTACATGTAATGTGCTGGCTGAGATGGCGAACAATGTAACAATGCCACATCTGTAAAGGTATAAACGGAGTTTGCAAGCTTGTTCTCACCTGTCCTCCTTCTCCCAGGTGCAGGCAGGTGTGGGTTTGCCCGAGATGGGGATGTAGAAGCGCAGCGGCACGCCTGCGCGGATCGTGATCGTCTTCTTGTAGGTCACGTCAATGTCAAACTCTGGGGGTTCTACAAGAGGGAGGGGCATCTTTACTGACATGTTCTGCACTCTTTAAACACGTTATATTGCCTTTTTTTAACTCGCTCAGTGCAAGGCCGTAGGGGGCACTCATCTAAGCACTGAACGAATTGTTACTGTAGCAGCATCTCTAGGTCAGAAACATCAATGCTCGAGACAAGCATAACATTTGATAATGCCAATAAAAGACAACTACACAAATCTACCGCTATTAGCCTTCCCTTTTCCTGCAGAATATTATCTGGTAAACACACATAATTACTTTATATAGTATACTCTAACTATATTCAGTATTGTCTTGACCCGTTGCACTTTTAGATTTTTAGACTGATTGAATGTAGTAGTATATATAGCGTTGATAGCAACACGGACCTTCCAGTTGCTTGACCACAGTGGTGTCTTCAGCCTCCCGTGGCTCGCTCGCACCCATCTCGTTCAGGGCGCTGACCCGGAAGTAGTAAGCTGCTCCTTCCGTCAGGCGCTCAACGGTGAGCTCGTTGTTGCGGATCATGCCGGAAGCGTGGGCGCGCTCCCAGGTGTCGGTGCCGACCTTTTGTTGAATATTTGCACATATTGAATATTTGCACATAGAAAAGTTCATTTCGTTGCAGTAAAGAAAAAAATGCAGGGGGAACCTGAAACCTCCAAGTTGTTTTGGAGGGTTTCCCCTTAACCGCGATTGATTTACTTTATAATAGCTGATTATTTTAACATGTATACATAATCAAATAAGATCAAACAACAAAAAAGCTAATCATTATACATATATAATGTAAAAGAAAACCAACAGAGTAACTAACTAAAGAAATAATGCAATCAAATGACATATCAGAATTTTACGGAAGTGAAAGAAAATCAAATTGCATATTTCAAAACTGATAAGTTACTAAATAAAAGCACAAAAGTACCTTGCGCATCTCCAGCACGTAGCCGTCGAGGCGCAGGCCGCCGTCCGACTGCGGGACGGGCCACTTCAGAGTCACGGTGCTGGTGGTGGTGTCGATGATGTCCAGCCACGCTGGGGCCAGAGGAGGTCCTGGAGAAAAGAAACCATTTTTTAGTAAGCTTGAAGTTTTGGCCCAAAAAATTGTAGCACAAAATTCTGGGGGAACACTGTTTACCGACTGAAACAGATTAGCTGTTGTACAATCAAAGGTCTAAGCTTTTGGCCCTGATTTTGACTTGAAGGATTGCTCTTTGTGGTGTGAAAGGACAGGCAAAAGATCACTCGTTTCTTGTTGCTGCATCAAACTGTTGATGCTTGGAATATTACATAATGCAACCTTAAGAGAAGTATAAGTGATAGTGGGAAATTATCCTTCACAATATCCTTAGCAGCTTGAAGTTGTTCTGAAGTACCCTGACTTTTTACTTGTTTCATGAAACCTTTGCTGTGTTTGAGACTGTGGATGACCAGAATCTACTCACCGACAGGGTCGCGGACGATGACGGGCGGGCAGGCGGCGCTGGGCTTGCTCTCCCCGGCGACGTTCTCTGCCAGGACGCGGAACTCGTACTCGTGTCCCTCGTCCAGCCCGCCGATCTCGTACTCCAGCTCGCGGAGCAGGCGGCGGTTCACGCGCGTCCAGTTGGTGTGCGTGACGTCCTTGCGGTCGACATGGTAACCAAGGACCTCTGACCCCCCGTCCTCCGCGGGCGCTGCCCAGGATAGCATGACGAAGTCCTTTGTGACGTTGGTTGGTTTTGGTGCGTCGGGTGCCATTGGTGGATCTATGAATAGGAAAGACAGTTCCAGTCACATACTAGTACTCTGAAGAAGGCTTCAAATTGTCTGATTCATTTTTTGCTGCGATGGGAAAAATACATTTTCTGACAATGTCGTAAACTGATTATCTGCTTCTAAAACAATTACATGTTAAAAGAATTGTCTACAATTGCTATTGTTACAAGTTGACGAAAGTTTAGTGCATGCATTTTTCTGTCTCTGAGTCTGAAACACACACACACAAGCACACATACACACACACACACACACACACACACAAGCACACACACGCTCTCTCTCTCTCTCTCTCTCTCTCTGCTGATACAAAAAAGCCACGTTTAGAGTGAGGACTGCAAAAAATGAGAGAGGAATGCCTTGAAAAAACCCACCGAATGGCCACTTGGCGATGATGACGTCGGAGACGAGCGGCGGCCCAACCCCGTTGACGTTCTGCGCGAGGACGCGGAACTGGTATGCGGAGCCAGCTACAAGCTTCGTAATTTTGATCCTTGTCTGTCTCACGGCTGAGCTGACCTTCACCCAGTTCTGTGCCTTCACCTGGGGGAGAGGACAAGACATTTAGATATTTTACTTCCACTTGAAGACATCTAGGTAACCTCATCACTTCAACATCAAATGCTGACTTCCAAGGGCTACAAGACATACATGTAAAATGCACAACTTCACTCAGTCCTGTGCATTTATCCTAGGGAGCGGAGGGAAACATTTACTTTCTCCATCTTAAGAATCTATGGACAGTTGCTTAAACATTGACATATGCCAATTTCCAAGAGGGAACGGGACAAACAATGCACGGTCTGTGAAATTACCCGCACAGTAGACACTAAGATAGATAGAAAACTACTACTACGTACATCGCAGCGTTCCACGATATAGTTGGTGATGGATGTTCCTCCATCGTCCGCCGGCACGTCCCAGCTGATCACAGCGTACTCGGGGCAGATGTCCACCACATGGACAGGGCCCTGCGGCGCGCCAGGCTTGTCTGTGATCACAAGAAACAATCTTTAAAAAAAGGCACCTTTTGGGGCATGTACATGTATTCAGATACAATATCTCAGCAGCCTGTGTTTTACTACAAAGGCTTTGCAAGTATTGTCCAGCATAGACATTTATGTAAGATATCTTGGTACAAAGCAAACCACCGTATGGAGAATAAAGAACGCAATGCAGAAATTAGAGGATGCTCAGAGAACAGGTTGTAAGAACTGCTATTTTACTACAAACTTGACTATATTTTCAAGTGTTGTCCTGTATTTCTGTAAGATATCTTTGTATATCTGCAAACAGTAAGAAGAATCAAGAACGCAGAAATAGTAAAATGTACAGAGAACAGCAGGCGAGAACTGACCTTCCACGGCCAGAGTGACGTTCACCCTGTCCTCCCCGCTGTCGTTGCTGGCCCGTACGGCGTACAGACCCGCCTCCTTGCGACTGGCGTTTTTGATCAGTACTGCAGTGTACTTCTCGGTGTGCTCGAAGCGAAGACGATCCGTCTTGGCTAGCCTCTTCCCGTCCTTGGACCACACGATCTCCGGGGCGGGCTTCCCGGCGACCATGACGGCCAGCTTGAAGCTCTCCCCGATGGCGATGGTGTTCTTCTCCTTCAGTTTGAAGTCGAGGGTGAGTTTGGGCGGTCTCAGGTCGTCCTTGCAGACGATCGGGACGGTAGGTTGGGAGAATTCGCTCGCGATGCCGGCGGCGTTCTTGGCCTGCACACGGAACTCGTACTTTTCTCCCTTGATGAGGCCCTTGCACTTGAGGGTCTTCTCCTTAATCACACCGGTGTGCACCTGCACCCACTTCTGAGGCGGGCCCTCCTTCTTCACCTGGCGACGCTCCAACACGAATCCGACGATGCGCGAGCCGCCGTCTTGCAGAGGCTTCTTCCAGCTCAGTGTGACGGACGCACGGGTGACGTCGATGATGCGCAGGTCGTCGGGGATGCCCACGGGGTCCACCGCGCGGTAGAACCCGCTGGTCTCGCTGCACTTGCTCGGGCCGGCGGCGTTGAGGGCGTACGCACGGTGCTCGTACTCTAGGTTCTCGATCAGGCCGGTAGACCTGACCTCGCGTTTATGGATGACTCCCTTGGTCACCTTGATCCAGCGGTTGCTGTTGCGCTCGCGCCTCTCCAGCGTGTAGCCGGTGATCTCGGAGCCACCGTCGTCAGCGGGAGCACTCCAGGCGACAGTCATGCTGTCCTTCTTCCTGTCGTGCACCTGCAGATCGGTAGGCGGCGCTGGTGGATCGAACGGAAGCTTGGCGTCCACGGCACCGGACATGTACGTCGGGCCGACGCCGAACTTGTTCTCGGCAGCGATGCGGAAGATGTAGGTCTTGCCCTCGACGAGCTTGGTGACGCGGCAGTACGGGCGCTTCGCGCTCATGTTGACGAAGGTCCAGCTCATGCCGCGGTTGTCGGATCGCTCGACGCTGTAGCTCTGGATCGGGCTGCCGCCGTCGTCGGTGGGCGGCGTCCAGGTGAGCACGCATGTCTCAGGTGTGACGTCGTCGGCCCGGATGTCGGTCACCTGGCCAGGCTTGCCCAGCACCTGGTGGAACAATATGGAACAATCTTGAGACAGATGTACAAACAATCTCTTCTTTTGTGACGTTTAAAAGTGCCCTGAAAACCCATCTCATAAGCCATCCTAGCCCCATGTAGTAGTCTGACCTGTTTTAAACTATTGTTGATCGTATTATGTATCATGCATGTTCTTGTGCAAATAACTTTACAAACGTCGTTTATATACGATAGCTTTCAATATGTACAGGTAATTAGCATATTGTTATAGCTCGTTATGCTGTCCATTGTACTGTCTTGTCTTTGTCAGCAGGGCTGGCCCTTTGTAATAGCCACAGGCTAGTCGGGCAGCCCTGGCTGTGTGTCCGGAACAGCTAAACCAATAAATAAATAAGTAAACAAACGAACCTTGATGTTGATGTCTGCGGTCTGCGAGCCCAGGTTGTTGACGGCCTTGATGGTGTACTTCCCTGCGTCGCGCTTCATCGTCTTGCGGATGATCAGCGAGGTGGACACGTGGTTTGTCTTTGTCACCTGTAGATGTAGAATAGAAACGAATCTTACATTACAGACTTATACAAGGATGGTGGGAACGTTTGTAATAAGAGTTTTGTAGCCAATAATCAGCACATCTAGAGTAATTGCGATTCAAAGAAACATCATAGTTGAAAATTTCATCTTCATTTTATATATCATTATAACTTTACAAGGAATATCTCGTAAATTGTAATTGAGGTCATGGTTCTTGGCAATCTTTACGAGGGCCAATAGTTTAAGAGGTCATCATGAAAATATAAAGACTTGGAGGAAAACTTCAATCAAGCTGTATCTATTCTCTCCCTGAAACTTTGTGTAACAAGGTACAGATTTCCCATCAGACTCTGTTCTCATGTTTATTTTTCAGTTCAGCATTTTGTCTTTAAATCCAAGAGTTAAGTGATTAAACTAGTACAGCCTTAAGGATGTTGCTCGTACCTTGCTGTCAGACTCGACCATGGGACCGAGGCCGTGCAGCCAGGTGATGGTCGGGCGGGGCGTTCCTGAGAACGGAACCCGCAGGGTCATGTCGGCGCCCTCCTTCACTACCACCTCGTCACGGGGCAGTGCGGACAGGTCCAACTCTGGTGGGCCTAGGGAGGGACAAGATCGTTGATTATGTCAGAGCATTTTTAGAGGTCTGAGCATACTTAGGTGATCCATTTCTACGTACAAGATACACAAATATGCAAACATTTTCATCATGCAGTCTAGGCAAAGTCTGACTCATTTATATATATATATATATATATATATATAAACTGATCATTGCTTGTCAAAATAACATTTAGTATAACGTTATCTCAATGACTAAGAATGTAAAACGTTGTATTAGGATTGAAGTTTACAGACTGAAGCACATCCGTTAGGAGTTCCGTTAGGAGCAATCAGCATTTCAAGGTACATGTATACGTTTACAGTAGAAGCAGACACCAGAGGTCAAGAAATGGAATGATTGTGAAACATTACCTCGCTGATTTGCTCTGCTGCTGGATATTTGCTTGTATACGTTTACCAATTATTTGACATAGCTCATATTTTCTCTCAGGATTTAAAATGACCAGTGAGTATTTCAATGAAAACGTTGGACAAAACACTGCGATTGTGACAAAATATTGCGATTATGACAACTTCAAACTCACTGATTTGTTCTGCTGCGACCACCGGCGGCAGCTCCCTGGGAGCGCTGACGGCGCCGACGTTCTGGGCGGACACGCGGAACTGGTACTCCTGCCCCGTGGTCAGCTCGGTGACGGTGTAGCGCAGCGAGCTCAGCGCCGAGCAGCGCACCCACTCCTCCTGGCCGGCCGGCAACATCTCCACGATGTAGCTGGTGATGCGGCTGCCTCCGTCGTTCTCAGGTCGCTGCCAGGCGAGGGAGACGGTCGTCTTGGTGATCTCGGTGATCTCCAGCTTCCTCGGTGGGTCCGGAGAGTCTAAGATGATAAAATAAGACGTACAAGTTGTTAGCTTTCTGTCTGTAGTTTCACATCTTTCCTCAACCTTGTTTTGCTTTTAATCTATTCTGTAAAAAATGCAATCTTTATTGCGTACCATGTGCTGCTATGTTGATTGTAATAAACGTTTGAAGTGATCCCATATATAACTCTAAAAGGGTTTACAGGTTTCATTGATGATAATGCAGCACTTTCAGCATAACTGCGGGTAAAGCTATCATATTTTTTGAGGACTGTCTTACCGACTGGGTCCATAGCCAGGATGGCCTCGTCGGAAGCCTGCGGCACTCCGATGCCGTACACGTTCTCGGCCAGGATCTGGAAGTAGTACTGGTTTCCTTCCACCAGGTTGGTGACGCGGTAAGACGTCTTGTAGATGCGCGTCTCTACCGTGTCCCATGTCTTGCGGCTGATCTCGCGCTTCTGAAGAAGGTAGTTCGTCACCGCCTTCCCGCCGTCCTTCTCGGGAGCGCCCCATTGGATGATGGCGGTTCCCTTGGTGACGTCACGCACGCGGACGTTGGTGGGTGGTCCGGGGGTGTCTATGGCAACAAAGAACACGTCATGATGAGTCTAATATTTTGGCAACCAATGTCTCTTCTACACGCTTACGACCGGTGTCTATGGCAGCAAAACAAATATGTAACATTTTGGCAAACAATTTGTGTTCTACACACTAATGACCATTCTTGTACATCAAAATCCAGAGGCATTTTTGGCGCCCTGTAAAGAGGACAAATCTCTTTGATCGTTTTAAGATAAGAGTACCGAAGACTATATTCTATTCTTCAGACTTCTGATCTACTTCATGCAATTTGAATTAAAGTATTGCATCTTTATCAACGTTCTTTCACGAGGATCAATGATCGTTTTGTTCAGTTGAATCAGTATCAAGCACTTTCTGAGGATCAATGAAGTTTTGTACACATCGGAAATACAAAACATTGTTGGACGTACCGAGCACTTTGACGAGTATCTGTGCGGTTGCAGTACCGCTGGAGTTCTCCAGGGTGAGGTTGAAGTAGCCGGCGTCGCGGCGGTCCGAGGACGGGATCATCAGCTGCGTGGCGATCTCGCTCGTCTCGATGGCGGCGCGGTTCTCCAGGTTGCTGTCCTCCTTCTCCCATGTGATGTTGGGGAACGGCTTGCCCCTGATGGGGATGTAGATGCGGATAGGAGCGCCCCCTCGCACCACGATGGCGCGACGCAAGCTGATATCCAGCTCCAGCGTAGGCGCCTCCATCATGTCCTTAGCGGTGACGATGCCTTCCACTGTTGCCGGCGCGCTTACGCCACACTCATTGGCGGCGCTGACCCGGAAGTAGTATCCTTTTCCTTCCTCCACGTCTGTGGCGATGAGGTCTTCATGACGTACCATGCTCTTGGTGTGGCTCCTGGACCACTCATCGGAGTCGGTCTGAAGGAGTAGATTGAGCAATTTTAGGTAAAGGAACATCAATTTGAATACATACAGACTCAGGAAATTGTTACATCGAACTTGATACATCAGACCATTTTCCCTACAGTTATAACTTCCAAATAAATACAGAAAATAGAAAAATAGTGGAAATATAAATCAAGGAGAACTAAAAGCTGAAACAATTTCCTATTTATATATTTATCTATCTATCTATTTATTCATTCATTCATTATTTATTCATCTATTCATCAATCTTTAGGGTGGTTCTTTCAGTTAACTGAGTAACTGATTTCCAAGGGAGCCCTTACAAAATGTACTTATTATGAAATAGGTCTAAAAGTGAAGCGTGAACACCCACCCTGCGTTGCTCAACGACGTAACCGATGACTCGGCTGCCGCCGTCAAACTCCGGCTTCTGCCACTCCAGCGACACGGACGAGCGCGTCGTCTCCGCGACAACCGGGTTGACGGGCGACTGCGGCTTGCCCAGCGGGTCGCGTACGACCACGGGCAGGCTGGCGGGGCTGTACTTTCCGTTACCTGTTGATGATGATGAATGCTTTTTATTGCACAAAAACTTCATAAAAAACATGTTGCACGTCTTTTTACATATTTGTTTATATACATGGAGTTAAGTGACTGTTGAATTACAATCAATAAGACTAGGTGCTTAAAAGTGTACTATATATAGACATATTGCACATAGAATAATGACGAAAAGTTTACATTTCTAGCAGTGACTGGCTTTCCGTGTTTAAGAGTTTGACAAAGTAAGGGATGGGTGAGTCTCTATAACGGCTGGTTCTGCATCTAATTGTTCTGAAGATGTCTGAGTTTCTGGTCAGTCTTCTGTGGACGCCACCAGCTCTTGGAGGGAGCACTGACGGGTTCAACTTCTTGGCAAACTTGAAACTTACCCGCCATGTTGTTGGCGCAGGCGCGGAACTCGTACTCCAGCCCCTCCTCCAGGTCGTTCATGGTGTAGGACGTCTCCTTGATGAGAGTCCTGCTGACGCGTTCCCAGCGAAGGGCCATGCGCTCCTTCCGCTCCAAGATGTAGCCAAGGATCTCAGAACCTGCAACGTCATTTCATTAGCTATGCTAGTCGTAATAGCCCTTATAATTCTTCATATATTCCATTGATTATAGCTCATATTACCAATTGACCATTCTTACTAAAATTCATTAATTCTTCATGTACTGTATGTATTACTTCGTTCTTCTTTATTGCTATATCGAGTGTTAAACCAGTTTGAAGGAGGGCATAGTATAGCCATTTTAGGTTTTTCTCTCTTCCTGCACATCATTATTGTTATTATGTCATGTTGTTTATTGTGCAAGAAGATCGTCACAAGTCTCGGCCTAGTCTCGTGTTCTCGCGAGACTAGGCCACTCCGTGAACAAGACGAACAGGAGTCGTCGAAAATTTGGAGGTGCGTATTTCGCTACCCTTTTCTAAAGTCACTGTTCGAAGAATGTTCTTGTAACTGCAAAGAAGCAAATAAACAAACCTCCGTCATCTTCAGGCTGGTTCCACTTGGCGGTGACGCTGTCCTTTGTGACGTCACTAGTCGCGGGCTTGCCCGGCGCGGTGGGGACACCGAAGGGCCAGGTGGCCACGACGTTCTCGGACATGAGCGGCTCTCCGGCGCCGTTGTAGTTGACGGCGGAGATGCGGAACATGTAGGTACAGTTGTGGGTGAGCTTGGTCACCTTGTAAGAAGTCTTCCTCACAGCGGCGCTGACCTGGAGGAAGAATGGCAATGTCTTAGAAAAATCCTTTCATTGACTCAGATATATCATTTGGATTTACTATAAAATCAACTTACACAAACATTTCTAAAAGCACATTGATTACAATCCTACAGTTACAACATCTTCAAAAAATCTTAAAGATAAAACAAGTAAGAAGCAACTGTTACCGAGTAATTAACTGTAACATATAACTGTAACTGTAACAAATCTACCACGATTTCACGATGAATGCGCATCAATACTAATGTTCTATACATCCTTATGCTAGTTTTGCACGCTTTCAAGACGTCTTCTCACCTTAGCCCACTGTCCAGGTGACTTCATGTCGCACTTCTCGATGAGGAAGTTGCTGATGGGCAGGCCTCCGTCGTCTTCAGGTCGCTCCCAGGTGAGCACACAGGATTGGGGCGTCTTGTCAGACACCTTGACTGGGCCCACCGGCTTGCCTGGCTTACCTGAGGTGGGAGAGTTAACACTCGGGTCAATGAGCTTTCAGGTACAAAAATCCCAAGATACACCACTAAGACATAGTTACTGTAGTAGACGACATTCGCAAGTCTCGCAGGACTTTGAATTAGTACAAATTATATTCTACACAACGTACTTGGTTAGTTTTTACAATTTAAATGTCTTACTACTACATACTATTTTAAAATGACCAAGTGAAAAATAGTGGACATATGAATATCGAAAGCTCTTTGAGAAATTTCAGTCTCTAGATCTGTCACATATTGTAGTCTTACACGACATGCAAGACTAGTCAATATCACCTTCTATAAAATGTGCTATAGGCAATATATCTAGTAAACCTTAGAAATGAAAGTTTTGTTCAGATCAGATCTTTTTCTTAGGCTACAGATAGATAAATAACGACATCTTGAGGTAGAAAAACGTCAGGAGAATGAAACCGAGTTCCTTACCGATGACGGTGACGTTGATCTTGGCGTCGGCGACGCCGCTGTTGTTCTTGGCGCTGAGCACGTACGTCCCGCTGTCCGCGCGCACCGCGTTCTTGATGACGACGGAGAAGTTCTTCTGCGCCTTCTCGAAGCGGACGCGGTCGGACTTCATGAGCGTGGAGCGGCCGCGGGTCCAGGCCAGGTCGGGGTCGGGCTTGCCGCTCACCCCCACCGTCAGCTTGATGGTCTCGCCCTGGCTCACCTGCAGCTTGTCCTTCACCTTCAGGTCAAGTTTGGGAGGAGCTAAAAATAGACAAGAACACCGATAAGAATTAGACAAAAAATTGTTTACAATGTGTAGCGTCTGATACGTATATTTCTGTAATTTGTTTGATCGCGAATCTTTGATTATTTGATCCATTCATGAGATGCTCAAATCGAAAAATAGACAAGAACATTGATCAGAATCAAGACAAAAATATAAGCAGTATTTGTTAGAATTATGGTTTCATGTAATGTGACAAAGAGAAGTTCGCAAAGAATGCAATATGGGATGGCATATTCAACACCATCAGCTTCTACTATGTATTTGTCCTGTACCGATCAACAGTATAACTCCAGCACAAGAGGTTTGTGCTTCCAGTTTTAAACATACAGCATATTCAATGAATACATTCTTAAAACATTTAAGCCAGAACATTTTGATCCATGCATAAAATAAGTATCTGCATTCGTTCTTGCTCCTACCAGGTTCTGATATATTTGCATTATGTGCTTTGCAAAGCAGTTTTAAAGTCGAGCACAAGAGCATGACGTACCGATATCGTCCTTGCAGACGACAGGCGGTGTGGGCTCGGAGCTCTCCCCGATGACGCCCGCCGCGTTCTTCCCTGTGACGCGGAACTGATAGCGGTCTCCCGAGATCAGGCCCTTCACCGTGTACTCTATGTCGTTAATGACGCCTGCGGACACGACAGACATCAACAGTTAGCAGGTATATGGGGAAATAACACACGTAGATGGTGGTAGAATCTTTTAAACTTGAACACCTACTTTAAAATGCTAACCACGACATTTCTAGAGTCTGAAGCTTTGTAGTGAGAATTTGCAGTGACTAGAAATTAGTAATTTGTGGTAAATAGATGTACTTGCGGAAAGTACAAAGCTTTAAGACATGCAAAAGAAAAGTGACCAGCACAAAAGTGCATCCAATACCAGAGACCAGAAACGGATTGTTCTTAGAGTCTTGATCATTTGTGGTATGCATGATTGAAAATGTAACTTTGGAAATATTGGTGATTTGTAGTAACTACATGTACTTGCCGAAAACACAATGCTGTACAACGTACAATAGAATATGACTCAACAGTCTTAATAAGAAAGAAAAACTCTGACCTTAATGTAATATATGTACTAGTAAGTCAACAACTACCTAATGTATGTTTGTGTAATGCTTCCGGAGGCTACGAAAGACTGTGCAGGCGCGCCGCCTAGCGGACAGCACGCTATGTACACCACGGTGAACATCGAGGACAACTACCTAATGTATGTTTGTGTAATGATAATAAGAAAGGACAACCCTGACCTGTGTGGACGAGAACCCACTTGGGCTTCTCCTCCTTGACGTTCATCCTCTCCACCATGTAGCCGATGATGCGGCTGCCTCCGTCCGTGCGCGGCTTGTACCAGTGCAGGGACACCGAGGCGCGAGTTACCATGGTAACACGCACGTCCTGGGGCGGGGAGACCGGGTCCACGATCCGCACGGGCGGCGTGGGGTCACAGGGCTTGCCGTTGCCTAGGAAACGGGGTCACAAGAAAGGATAAGATTAAATTTAAGACGTTCAACTGCCTACATTCCAAGAGGTAACCGATCTTAAAGATATGGATGAGATTTAAGTTAAGATGTTCAACTGTCTTCATATCTAATAATACATCAATAATACATAGGCACTCTGAAATAATCTTATTTTCGGATACACCATTCTTAAGTTAAAGTCTCACAAAAAAGGGATTTGTTTGATATTAGACTATTGAGAACTTTTGGATATGATATTTAGAGCTTGTATACACTAAATACCGAAATTACAGTTTATAGCAACTACTTTATGTCTCTATAGCTACCTAATGTATGTAACTCTTCGTTCGTTCAGACCCTTGTACCGCAAAGTGGCACATTGGGCAGCTAGATTCCTTGCTGTTTCAGTAGCAGAGCATATTCTTACTAGCCTTTCCCATTTATCGTGCATGTGCTGCTACCAGTTGAGCTATAGCCAGTACAGGGATATCCCTGTAGTTAACTGTGGTAAGCAAAAAGAAAGTACGGCAATGCTCACCAGCAGCGTTGACTGCATACACACGGAACTCGTATTCTGCATTCTCCGTCAGACCGGTGGCCTGGAACTCGCACTTCTTCAGCACGTAGCGCACGGCGCGCATCCACTTCTGGCTGCCGCGCTCGCGCTTCTCCACGCCGTACCCGGCGAGTTCCGAACCACCGTCGTCCTCCGGCGCCGCCCACTTCAGCACAGCGGACTCCCTGTTCACCTCGCCCACCTTCAGGTTGCGGGGTGGCGATGGAGGGTCTGGGGAACAAGAAAGGGAATTTTGTCATTTTTGATGTAGATATCGTTTGGAGGACACAACATTTAGGAGAGATTCTTCAATACATAATAAGAGAAATGACAGTGTAATGTGTTTGTTATGATTTAGGACTGATTACGACTGATTTAGGACAAGAAGATTAGTGAAGTACGAGTGTATGATGTACTGCTACTAATGGAGATCTTTCAAGCAAACAAATAAACAGTTCATGCCCTCATCTATAAATCGTCCCAGTCGCCAATGTAGTTACATACGAACTCCTTTATGGTCATTAGCACGGGGTATATTAACCTCTGGATTGTGTCAAGCAACCTAAATGCCACTGTATGAAACGCATAGAAGGCTTGAGCCTTAAGATGAGGCTTAAGATGAAGGCTGAGGCTTAAGATGAGTAATACAAGACCAATTTCTCACCATAGGGATGCTTGGCAACGACGACTCCGGACGTGATTCCCTTGCCGACGCCGTACTTGTTCTCGGCGCTGACGCGGAAGATGTAGCTCGCGTTCTCCGTCAGTTTCGTGATCTTCAGGTTCGTCCTCTTGACGCCTGCGCTGACGTACACCCAGGATGCACCGCGGTTGTCGGACTTCTCCGCCACGTAGTTGGTGATGCCGCTTCCGCCGTCGTCCAATGGCGGCTGCCAGCTGATGGTCACGTGTTCAGGGGAGACCTCCTCGATCTCGATGGGGCCAACAGGCGGGCCAGGCTTGCCTGGGGGAGTAACACATTTTCTGGTTAAAATACCCGGTGCTAATCTTTTGCATTACAGTAATCTTTGTTATCTATAGACTGATTCAGGAGACTTGGTTACTTGCATTATACCATGTTTACTTCCGAATTAAAAACGAACCAACTGTGAAGACATAACTGTTTCGCTTTATTTCAGATCGGTTAGCGTTTAGTACAAGGTACACAGTCTAACAAATACATAAATAACAGATTAAGACAAATGTCCCAAAATAATCAAATAATCCCCTCTTTTTTAAGGCTTCCAATAAGCAACATCAGTTCCAACATGCTCCATGGCAAGAACCTACAGTTAACTCTATTTGTACTGAAACTGGACACCTTGTAGGAAAGAAAATCTCACCTAGCACGTTGACGTTGAACGTTGCGGACTCCTTGCCGACCTTGTTCTCGGCGGAGACGCTGTAGCTGCCCTGGTCCCGCTTCTGAACCTTCCTGATGAAGAGCGTTGTCGACTCGTGGTTTGTCTTGGTCAGGCAGTGGTCGGACTCCCTCAGGACGCCCAGGCCGCGGTTCCACACAACCTTGAAGGAACAAAAATCAGAAATGACCAAAACGAACAGACACCAACCATATACTAGCTCTGACAGTGTTATGTATTTTGTAGAAGAACTTTATTGCGCGACTATTGTAGCAGGTACAAAGTATGGCAACAACAGTAAACATAGAACAAGACATAAGTATGGAATAAAACTATTGACTACAACAAAATAAGTATCTCATGTTTTACATTATTAAAGTTGGGCTAATTTGTGTGTAATGATATGTGTATAGATTTATTAGGACTTTAAATAATGTTAACTGTATCTTTGTATCATGTATGTGTAATGATATGTGTATAGATTTATTAGGACTTTAAATCATGTTAACTGTATCTTTGTTGTATATTTTGTCTGATCCCTCATGACCTCAATGAAATTTGAGTTTTTCATGAATGAACAAGTATGAAATCAAACCATCTATGCATTCTCAAGTTATTGGGTTCACAGAAGGACACGACGAAAACATAACCTTCTCGGCGAAGGTAAGTTACAAAAGTTGAAATTAAACAAACCTTGGGCAGCGGGGTGCCGGCCATGCCGATCTTGATGGCGATGTTGGTGCCCTCCTTCACGGTGATCGAGTCGCCATGGAGACCGCTCAGGTCAAGCTCAGGAGCAACTGGAGCAAGGAGGAGATGATTATGTCTTGGTTAGAGAAAATGTTTGCTGCATATTTGCTCAACATGTGTAATACAATAGACCAAGCACGTTTTAATCGACATTTGAAAAAATTACCTGTCGTGTGAATGTCTAGCCTAAGACAAATATGCATGTTTTTAGGAACAGGGAGACTTACAGAGTTGCTCCTTATAAACGTAAGACACTACCTACATATTTTGAGTATCAGTGAGACTTACAGAGTTGCTCCTTGAAAGCTAAGACACAAACGCATGCCTTGAGTAACAGTGACGACTTACAGAGATGTTCCTTGTAAATTTAAGACACGACATACATGTCTTGAGTAACAATTAAGACTTACAGAGTTGCTCCTTGGCCACGACGGGCTCGGTCACGGCGGGTTCGCTGACGGCGCCGACGTTCTGCGCCATGACGCGGAACTGGTACTCGTCGTTCGCGATGACGTCGGTGACGGTGTAGCGCGTGGCGCTCATGGCCGTGCACTTCTCCCACTCAGGCTGCTCGGCGCTCAGGTGGAGCTTCTCCACGATGTAGCTCGTCACGGCGCTGCCGCCGTCGAAGTCAGGCTTGCCCCAAGTCAGGCTGACGCTGTAGGGCGTGATCTCAGTCATCTTCAGGTTCTTCGGAGGCGATGGGGGCTCTGGAAGGTTTAAGACGAACATGTATTAATAAAGCTGTTATAAGAAAGTGCTAATAGATTTGATACTGTTAAGTCCAGGGAAAGGGATATACTAAAACAATATCTTTTGTCAGTGTTAAGTGTTACACAAAGCATACGTCAAAATTCCTAGAAAGATTGACTTCAAAACCTTATCATATTATTCTATTGGAGAATACTGTTAGAAAGTGCCTGTTGCAAAGTGGCCAATGCCAGAACTGTGTGCTTTAAGTTGATAAAGTTCTTTTTTAAAAAAGGGCAACAGGTTCGTTACAACTTTTTGCTTCTTGTCGTAAGTATAACGTTTTCAAAACTACAACGCTTATGAGTGCAGCAGAAAATGTACAGTAAACCCACCACAATGTCTAGTATTGAATGTCAAAGTCCCTTTGGAAAGTTGGAACAGCGTGCTTTAAACCTACCCCAGTGTTACACAAATCGAAAGCCAAATTCCTTGAGAAAACTGTGAAAGTGTGTTTTACTTACCGACAGGGTCCATGGCCAGGATTGGTTCCACGGTGTCCGCCGGCTCGCCCACGCCCATGTCGTTGATGGCCATGACGCGGAACAGGTAGTGGTTACCTTCCACAAGCGTCTTCACGCGGAACGTCGTCTTGTAGAGCTGAGGGGCGGAAGAAAAGAACGACATTTAAACAAATGAAGTAAGGCGCCATCAGTCTACCAGAGATAGGAGCATTTTGTATCAATAACTTTGCTTCTGATCCTTGCATTGACAAATTTGCTGACTGTCGACACTCAACAAGGTATGTCTGTGTCACACTTAATCTTTTGCAAGGCGGACCTATAACTACAATGTCTTTTTCCAAGTCAAAAAAAAATGTCCAAGGTGATGAAAGGACTGTCGTTTTTCATAGTCCACGCAATTACACTTTTGTTTGCCTGAATGATAATGGAATTCAAGAAGCCGTTATGCCACTAATAATCAGAATCTTTTGGATGGACCCATACACAGGACTAATGTGATACAAGGAATGTCTAAGACAATAAAAGGAAAGTCTAAGATGATGGAAGTCATGTCGTACGTTCTCCTCCACAGTGGACCACATCCTCATGCTGGCCTCCTTCTTCTGCAGCGTGTACCCGCTGATGGCCTTGCCGCCGTCCTTGTTGGGCGGGCCCCACGACACGATGGCCGCGTTCTTCGTCACGTCGCGCACCTTCAGGTTGGTGGGCGCGCCGGGGGTGTCTAAGGAGATGAGAGAATTACATTGGTTACTTCATAATGCAGTGTTTTAATCATAACCATAGCTAACTAACTGTATACTGGTAAAACAATGTCGAAAGTGGACAAGAAAAACTGCCTGACAGGTAAATATATACTTTGTATATTTTTGTTTTCATTCAAAGACAAAAAAAGATTCCTCTATGTGACTTACATGTACATGGTAGCAGATCATTAAGAAGATCTTTGCAGACTTGCAATAAAAATTCCTTCATGTTTTGATTCGATGAAGAAATCAAAATACATGCTAAAAGCTACATGTATGTTTCCTGAACATGAACAACTTCTCCCAGACACTGTACCCAAGGAAAAGCTTGCATTTAAGTTGATACATCTCATGATTTTGTTTGCTTATATTGTTACACTATGTTGTTATAAGCAATATGTAAGTTTTGTTTGAAACCTATCAACAAAAGACTAGCCCCATGGCTAAGGGTATTGAAATAAACGAACTAAATGAAGAGTGTTCGTGACGTACCGATGACCTTGACGTTGATTCCGACACTCTTTGTGCCGGAGTCGTTCTCCAGCGTGAGCTCGAAGCGGCCGGCGTCGCGGCGGTCAGCCGACTGGATCACCAGCTGGGTGTCCTTGTCGGTGGTGTCGATCTCGGCACGGTTCTCCAGATCACTGAAGGGCACAGGAAAACAATGGGTTATATGTGAGACGGGTGGCGCCATAAACTTTCTGCAACTTATGATCCACTGTCCATGTCACAATGAGGTATGCATGTACACGTGTGGCTAAGTAGACAATGACTGAAATCATCTACGAAAACCAGCTTGTTCTAAGTTGAAGGGGTCATGCATATAATAGTCTAAAGTTCAATAAGACATAGATGAATAAATTAACAAACACCAAGAGTTAGTGTTTCTTGAATATTTGGAAAAGACAACCTTCAAGCAAAGCTTAGAGAAATCTGACTGCATTATTGCTGGTTTAGCGTACATCTATGCATGTGGTGTGTATAAATTATCAGGCTGTATTGTTATCTATCTTGTTTTGTAATCAAGTAATTTTGCTGCAGTGGGTTGTATAAACAGAACCTCAGAGCTCAGATACTTAAAAGCTCATCAAAAGTCTTAATTTCTGCTAAGGAAGACGTCTCCTCACCTGTCCTCCTTCTCCCAGGTGGCGGTTGGGATGGGTTTACCCTTGATGGGGATGAAGAACTTGATCTGTTCTCCAGCGCGGACGGTCACCATGCGCTTATACAGGGCGTCCATAACAAGCTCTGGGGGCACTGCGGAGAAATGGTGGAAAATTACTTCAGATTCATTGTCTTGGAGACACCTTATCAGTATCATTTCAAGAAGTAGCACAGTAAAACCTTGCCCAAGAAGACCACTCAGGGATGATAAAATTTGGTCTATGTGGACAGGTGGTCACTATAGACATGATCCATAATAAATACTTGTGTCAATGTGAAAAATTATCTAAGGGGCCACCAAAAAGTGATCACATTGGCCAGGTGGTCCTCATAGACACCGGTACAGGTTGGTCTGTAGTTGACTTAAAACTTTATTGATGACACATTAAGAAAGCTCAGCCAATCGTGGATGGAACAGTAGGGGAACGTAGTAACATTGTAATGCTTATTTCAAACCGTACACGATTGTCAATTCTTTCATAAACTGTGCGTTTTTTTAATGTTGTAGCGAAATGTCTATTCTTTTATTTTCTGCTTCTATAAAAATCCGATGACCTACCCTTGAGTTCTCTTGGTGCGGTCCAGCCCGGAACCTCGTTGGGTTTGCCCACCCCGAGGTCGTTGACCGCGCTGACCCTGAACTTGTAGGCCTGCAGTTCTACCAGGTCGGTCACGAGGAGCTCGGTCTGGCGGATCTTCTCCTGGAGTGGAAAAAAATGCCGAAGGTTTAGTTCAGTTACCAGGGGCCATATATCCCTGAAGTTATGCATACGTTTCTTACAAGCTAGTGTCCTTGACCGGTTTAAACGGTTTTCCTAGTTAAGAATTGCTAGCATTGACCCATTGTTTTCGTTTTGCCAGTTCATTTTAGTGACGCTGAAGAAGAGTGATGGATGTCACTCGAAACGTCCGGAAAAAAGAATTTTATCCAGTTGTAGAGTTGATGAATTGTCTTTTATATGTTGTTTACCTGGATGTCTAACCTGCATAAACGTATCCCATAGGTTACAATGTACATATATGGTTCCGTTGCAGAGTGTTCAGTGGACTACTACTTCGAAGATATCTTAAAATAATGGTATCAAAGGCTCCCTGATGACTCAAATGTAACATCGCAAACTACATGTTACTTCCTACTAGTATACCTTTCAGCTAAGTACTCCAGCCAAATTCCATGATTTTGTACTGTCCTGTTTTGCTAGCATTTTTTGTATCATTGACAGTTCTTATTGTCTGGCTTAGGTAGAGAGCAATTTGATGAACGAACTGTACCATTGAAATTCCTTCTCTACAGGTTTGAGGAGATTTCTCTGGTAAGAAAAGAAGACGACATCTCACCTTGATGTGACACTTGTGCCACTCCTCCTCCCCTAGTATGAGGTTCTCCACGATGTAGCCGGTGACGCGCGCGCCGCCGTCGGTAGCGGGGCGGCCCCACTGTAGCAGCACGGTTGTCGGCGTGCAGTCGATCACCTCTGGCGTCTCAACAAGCCCCGGCATTCCTGCAAAAATGGACAAAATCATTGGCACTTTGTTATGAGACATTTGGGAACAACAACATTCAAGCATTGTAAAACCATGTTGACATTTCTTTTTTAAGTTTTGTAAACGCTTCTGTACAACATTCTGGTTTTCCCTGCTTCATTTGAGGGCAAATGCTCTTCGTTATAACTACATATTTGCAGCTTACTGTCATGGCAAACAGTCTAAGGAAAAAGTTGGCACACTTTATAACATATCTTAACACACGTTTAAATGATCAAATTTATAACAGCTGTGGTTACTACAGCTACATTTATTTCATGTATTCATGTATTGGTTCAGCATGTAGTTACAATGTACATACCAGGGTTGTCCAACTAGCTGGAGGCTATTTCTAAAAGGCAAACCCTAAAAGCTGCATTGATCCAACTTCTGCTGAACAGGGCTCAAGACTTAATCCCTTGCCAAACTGTTGTCTAATGTAGCATTAATGCGGCACTACGCGCTCCTTAGCGGAGCACATTGTGCACTAACCAAGCATTAGTGCTGCATATGTATTTCTGGCATTAATGCTACATTAGACAACAGTTTGGCAAGGGTTGACAGTTTCTTCATCAGGAAGAAATACAAAGAAACAAACCTGCGGGGTCTGCAGCAGTGTACGGGATCGAGGCGGGGCTGTTCTTGCCGCGGCCCGCCCTGTTCTCGGCCGACGCGCGGAACTCGTAGTCCAGTCCTTCCTCCAGGTCGTCCACAACGATCTTACGCTCATCAGGGCCAAGAATCTGGAGGGAAGACGTCTTGGGTTAGCTCTAGTCTTTAAGCATTTCATAAGACAATAACAGGTGCACCTCTCTTATACCCTGGACATTCCTGAGTGACACTGTGTATATCTTACAGACTATACACCTCAATGTTAAAATTGCAACATTGCTGGCATAAGTTCAAGTAAATGCAGGGGTTCCATAAGCTTAGGAATCTTCTTCTACTTCTCCCTGCAGCCTAACCCCATAACAACTAAAACAATTATGACAAAAGGCCTCTTCCGCAGAGGGAAGGTAAAAGATCCCTAGATTGATTCGTCTATGAATGCTACTCTCAAATCAAGTCACTTATTTCCATGGCCAAGGTGTGTCAACAGTCAACAGAAAAACTATAAACAAACAAACAAACGTCCTCCTCACCTCCCTGTTGAGCCTCTCCCAGCGGACGGAGGTGCGCTCCTTGCGCTCCACCCAGTAGCCAATGATGTGCGAGCCGCCGTCCGTGTCGGGCTCGTCGAACTGCAGGGTCAGTCTGTCCTTCGTCACGTTCTTCGCTACCGGCTTGCCGGGCGCGCTCGGCGTGTCTGGGGGGCACAGGCATGGGAATCGTTAATGCTACATCCAATTCTATTTGTGGCAATCGTCTTCGATGTAGCAATATTTTTTGCCACTTTTGCCGCTCAAAGGTTTTGTGAAGACAGAAAAAAAGCCGATATATATAAAAAAAAAAAAACAAAGTTAACACTTTAGATACTTTTTAGCAGAAAAACCCCGTAAAGGTAGATTGTACATCAGAGTCTTCGCTCCCACTGCATAGAGAAACTGCACTTTACATACACAGGCAAGTAAAAACAAAGATATTGAAGAGGAATCGACGTTAGCAGTACTCACCGAACTGGTACTTGGCCACGATGACCGGAGTCATGAGCGGCTCGCCGGGCCCGTTGTAGTTCGCGGCGCGGATGCGGAACAGGTAGGAGGAGCCGTGCGCCAGCTTCGTGATTTTGTAGTCTGTCTTTCTGATCGCAGAGCTCACCTGTTGTGTAAACAAATCAGCCATTAGTAATCATGATTCAAGAAATTAGATGTGTGAAATGGTACCGATGCAATGTCTCAAGTCTATGTATCAACAAGGATGTGATCTCCAAGGATATAAAGAAATGGAAACTAGTCAGTATCTGGTGTATCAAAGTCATTAGTTTCTTGCAGAAAAGTATCAAGAAACAAAATTGAAAGATCAGCCATTTTCAATCCAGATTCATGAAATTGTATTTTGTAAAAAGCACTGATACAATGCCTTGAGTCTACAGATCTGAAAGCATTGGATCTCTAAGACACTCAAACGATTTTTAAACCTTTTTTTTCATAACGATGGAAGTCATGCCAAATCTGATGGAAATTATAAAAAAGATAGTCGACAAAGCTCTAGTTTAAAGTTCAACGGTCAGCTGCAGTTGAAAGTTCACGCACCTTGACCCAGTCGTCAGGCGCCTTGGGGTCGCAGCGCTCCACGATGTAGTTTGTGATGGGCATGCCACCATCGTCGTCAGGCGGGCCCCAGTTCAGCTTCACGGAGTCGGGCGTGACCTCGCCGATCACGAGATCCGTGGGCTGGCCGGGGCGGGCTGGGGGATCACATGGAGCATGGGTTAGGATCGTGAAGATCACGGATTAGGATCACAAATATCATGGATTAAGATCGCAAATAACATGGATTAAGATCGCAGAAGTGTGCAAAATATGATGCAGATGGCACAATGATGCAGGTATCAAATGAAAGCTGTTTTGTCAAATGTATTTACAATAGGACGTACATTTTCATGAACAGTGACAATATATGATATACAACAAAGCAATGGATTGAACTCAGATACTAGTAGCTATATTTGCATGACAATTCAGCATACCTCCTTTGCTTCACATACATTGCTTCAGTATGAGATCTTATGACTACGTTTTGGAGCATATATCTGAGAGCTGTGTACTCACATAGTACGTGGACCTTGACAGTAGCGTCGTCCACTCCACTGTTGTTCTTCACCGTGCAAGTGTACACACCATCATCAGGACGATCAACGTCATGGATGGTCACTATGGCGACGCGATCCGTGACCTTGAACTTGATCCTGGGGCTCTCGATGAGCGGGCGGTTGCCCTTGGACCAGACGACATCTGGCGGAGGCTTGCCGCTGATGCAGGCCACGAGACTCATCATCTGTCCCTTCATGATCTCCACCGTGTCCTTGTTCTTCACGTCCATTTGAACCTTAGGTGGGGCTGAGGAAAAAAATTAGAAAAGAGAGAAAAAAATTGTTAGATCACGATTTAAAACCATGAATTAAACTTGCAAGGCCACACCAGGATAATTTGTTAGCTTTTATGTACAATTTTAGGAAGAGGACATAATGAAAACAAAGGGCTGGGAGTAAATCTTGAATCCGACTCTGTTTATACAGACCCTAAAAACTGTGTTTACCAAAGTACGTGTACAGACTTCCCCCTCAGATTCTGTTTTCATATTGATATTCTAGTCTAGCATTATTTTAACAAAAATCCAAGAACGAAGACAGTTGTCAGAATATTGAAGGTGTATAAGTTGTGGATTGTGTGAAAAGGATATATCGACGATATCTCGAAGATACAGAAGCATTAAAGTTTGTCAAATATCTCACCCAGATCGTCCTTGCAGACGACCGGCGGCGTCTTCTCGCTCTTCTGCCCCACGATGCCGGCCGCGTTCTTGGCGGAGACGCGGAACTCGTAGCGCCCGCCCATCATCAGGCCCTTGATGGTGTACATGAAGTCGTTGATGACTCCGGGGTGGACGGCCACCCACTTCTCGCCTTCCTTCGTCATGTGCCGCTCCACGATGTACCCGATCACCTTACTTCCTCCGTCACTTAGCGGTGGTTCCCACCTGGAGCAGGGAAGAAAATAAGTGAAGAATGAGAAAAGTGATCTCAACACAGTTTAGCTCAATGAAGAGCTTCAATCTTCTACTGGCTGTGACACATAAGACAGATGCTGTGTACAGTATTTACAAGTTCACTACAGCCAGGAAATTCTTCTAGCTCCTTTCAACAAGCACTGTAATACATTAATAAATAAAGCACTGCAAATGACAAATCACGGCTTAACGTCCAAACATGAGGACTGCATCTCTCTCTGGAAGCATGCGTCTTGAATGAGCAACAACAGCCGGGATTCGAACTCCCGAACTCTAGTTCCATGTGCATGGGACAAGTCATAAATATCTATGCACTGGTAATGTAATAAACTACAGAGCAAACAAGTGCCATTCAAACTCAAGTCCCTCAAAAATTTAAAAAAAAAAGGCAAAAACGTAGGAAAATGTTTGCCTTACCGAAGGGTGACGGAGGACCTAGTCACGGCGATCAGGCGAACTCGCTGGGGCGGGGTCACGGGGTCGAAGGCGTACACGAAGTCGGACAGCTCGCTCTGGGGTCCGGTCCCGGCCGCGTTCATCGCAGACACGCGGAACTCGTACTCCTTGCCTGGGAAACAAAAAAAGATAATAGTTATAAACCAAACTTGATCAGATTCATCGGAAAGCAGTTAAATGACAATTTTTTGTATTCAATTATCTTAAAGCTAATCTAAAACCTAAGAAATTTTAAGAACTCAAAGATTGGAGTCTCATCTAGACATCTTTTGTACATTACCCTGATCATGAATGAGCTAGTTCCAACATATTTGATCAATGATGCGATTCTCTTTCCGATGTATAAAACGATGTTTAAAGCGTTCCAACTTACATCGGTGCAGTAAACTTGAACTCGTACTTAAAATGAGGTACACATGTTTTGCAATGCCATTCTGTCCAGCTAGGTGGCGCTAAGAACAACAGGAGGATGTTTACCTGTAGTGAGTCCAGTAGAGTGGAACTCGGTTTTCTTGACGGGGTAGCGCGAGGCCTTCATCCAGCGGGATCCTCCGCGTTCCTTGCGCTCCACCATGTAGCCGGTGATCTCGGAGCCGCCATCGCTGGCAGGAGCCGTCCAGCACACGTGCATAGCGTCCTTGGTGGCGTCACTGATGGTGACGTCACGAGGTGCAGACGGTGCGTCTGAAAACGATGCGATGAAAGGTTAGTAAAAATGTTGCCCCATCCTGTCCTATGCTCTAAACTGAGTCACTAACAGGTAATGAACTTAAAAACGTCTTGGAGTTAAAGAGTTCAGGGCAATTAGAGTATTGCTGTTTTCAACAAATGTAAGGGTACACTTTCACATTCAAAATTATGTACTAAGGTACTGTATGGATGGAATGAATCAGTTTGATTTCTTTTCCTTGCATGAATTTGCCATTACATACCCTTACAAGGTTATCTAAAATATACCTTGGTTTGTAAACTGATCCAAAATTTGAAAAACTTGCAAATTTCAAGATGACAAAAGTGACAAATCAAGATTGGCGTACCAAGATGTGTTGCTATGCTATGTACTAAAATGTATGCTTGAATAAAGACGTATGAAGAAAAAAGGACGATGTCGTACCGAACGGCAGCTTGGCGATGACAGACGGCGAGTTGAGCGTCTTCCCGGTGCCGAACTTGTTCTCGGCGGCCACGCGGAAGATGTACTCCTTGTTCTCGGTGAGTTTGGTGACGCGCAGCGTCGCGCGCTTGACGTTGGAGCTGACGTAGACCCAGCTGATGCCGCGGTTGTCCGACTTCTCCACCACGTAGTTGGAGATCGGCGCGCCGCCGTCGTCGTCTGGGGCCTTCCAGTTCAGCGTGATGGACTCCGGACCCACGTCCTCGAAGTCGACAGGGCCGTTACACGGACTGGGCTTGCCGAGAACCTGGTAGGAAACAAACGCAACAATGTAGCGTGGGCTTTAGCAACATCTTATAGTTTTATATGTCTCCATATTTCTAGTGTTTCACATTACAAATGTATGAAGATTTTAGCATTTTAAGGTAGGGTACACGACAGTGGCATGTGGTGTACAAAATGGATGAAGAAATTCCACATTTTTACAAGATAGTAGTTTGCACTTGATCGTCATGATACATTTATAGATAGACAATACAAAAAAGGCCCGTTCAGTTCTGGGGCTATTGTTTTGAAGTAGACTAGAAGTTTCTACACATTTAGCTTGTGCACACAGGTACAAGAGACAATACAGTAGCCTCCAACAGCAAAAAAAAGTCCACTTTTGGCAAAGCCTTTTCCCACACCGCACGTTTTAGTTATATTTGAGACCTACATGTATGTCAGGATAAGCTTGTTCTCAAGCACTGCAAGTTTTCCTCACCTTGAGCGTGAACTCGGCTCTGGCAGACCCCAGCTTGTTCTCGATGTTCACGGCGTACGTCCCGGCGTCAGCCTTCCTGATCTTACGCACGATGAGCGTGGTGGAGGTCTTGGTGTTCTTAGTGGTCATGGAGTCCGACTCGCGTAACTCGCCCAGACCGCGGAGCCATGAGATCCGCGGCTTAGGCCAGGCGCGGAACAGGACGGGCAGGTTCAGGTCAATGCCCTCCTTCACGGTCATGACGTCAGACGGGATCTGACTCATGTCCAGGGTAGGTTCGTCTGGGAATGGGGTAAAGTGTAAAGTTAGACTTCATATTTGTGGGTTCATCTGGGAATGGGGTAAGGTTCAACCTTTAATACTAAAATGGCAAAGAGCGATAACAATTCTTAATGTGCTTGCTCTGACCATAAATTATCTAATTCGAAATTTGGCATTTCTAAATATCAGATGTCACAGTATACAATGCATATGTTACAATTGAAACTTAGTTTTTAAACATTTGTTATTCTTAGATTTTCTCATGTATGCTACCTTCTTTGTTGACGATGGTTTATATCACACTTAAGCAAAGATACAAAACTTTTGCATACAGTATTCTTTATTTGGATCTGTCAGGGTACGTGGTATTTCCTTGCATTCTTTTGTGCTACTTTTGTAATAAAAATAAAAACTTACAGATCTGTTCCTTTGCGACCACAGGTCTGTGTTTAAAGTTTGTTTGCATACAGTACTCTTAACGTTCTGACAGGATACGTGGTATTTCTTCCTAGTCTTTTGTGCTACTTTTGTGATAGAAATGAGAACTTACAGATCTGTTCCTTGGCGACCACAGGTTTGTGTTTCAACTTTGTTTGCATACATTATTCTTAACGTTCTGTCAGGGTACGTGGTATTTCTTTCTATCCTTTTGTGCTAATTCTGTAATAGAAATAAAAACTTACAGATCTGTTCCTTGGCGACCACAGGTCCGACCTCCACCGGGTCGCTGGTGGCGCCGACGTTCTGCGCGGACACGCGGAAGGAGTACTCGTCTCCGGGCGCCAGGTCCGACACGCAGTATCGCGTCGCGTTGATGGCCGTGCAGCGCTCCCACTCGGCCTTGGCTGTGGGGAGAGACAAGAGGCTTCGTGTAACTCAGGAGAAGACACAAACTCTACAAGACCTACACTTCATTCACAAATTTGTTCAAAATCTACTTGTGTAATGATGTTCCTTATGCCATCTGCTCCCACTTGGCCTTGGCTGTGGGGGAAGAGACAAGGCTTCGTGTAACTCAGGAGAAGGCACAAGACCTACACTACCTAAATTGGTACCGTTATTTGCCACTCTCTGGAAAAATAAAAAAATTCTGCTATGTACCACATTTGTCCTAATATGTTCACTTGAAAAATTTGCTGTTGCACTAATTTTCTGCATTTGACATCTGTGGTTACAACAGTAGCTGCCAGAAGACCTAGTGGGAGTACAGCCAAACATTAATGTCTGTCGTATGGAAAGATGATCGAATTTTCTCTTCTCTTCTTCTTCTTCCCTTCTGCCCATGCACTCATATCACACAGTAATCTCAGTTTGAGCTATCATATTTGCAAACCATCATAACAACCAACAAGTAATACAAAATATAACTTGATGTAGATGTAACTTTATTTGTATTTTTGATAATCTTTTGAACGTACTTGTCTCCATCTTCTCCACCAGGTAGCTGGTGATGCGGCTGCCGCCGTCGAAGTCGGGTCGTGTCCAGGTCAGCGTGACGGAGATCGGGGTGATCTCTACTATCTGCACCTTCTTAGGAATCTCCGGGGGAGCTGCGGACGAGAAAACAACGTTTACCAACAGTGGAATCACAGGAAATCTTAGAAAAAATGTCCAGCGAATCTTAGAAAAAGGTCCAAGACCTAGCAGGTTAACTTAATCAAAGTACACTTTGTTCGTTCACTTTTTGTATAGACTCTTAAAACATCCAGTGACACTTTTCTAGAATAGTTTTAAAACAAACCGAAGAAAAAAAGAAACAACTCAAGATTACTTGAGTAAAGCATTCTGCAAAGAAGGGTTTAAACCAAACTTTGAAGAATAATCGGAAAGAAATCCTGACAGTTTCTTTGTCATACATTCTGCCTGACCCTTACCTCTTCCCTTATGACCTCAATGAAAAGCAGCCTGTATGCATGAGCTCCTCATGAATAAACAAAGGCTCAAACAAAACAAACTTGCACTCACCAACTTGGTCCATGGCCAGGATCGGCGCTGGTGTCTCGCCAGGCTCTCCGATGCCGATGTCGTTCACGGCGAGAACCCGGAACAGGTAGTTGTTTCCTTCCACCAGGTTGGTGATGCGGTAAGACGTCTTGACGATGTTGGCGTCTTGAGTAGTCCAGGTGCGTCGGCTCGGCTCCTTCTTCTCCAGGACGTAGTGAGTGATGGACTTGGAGCCGTCCTTCAGCGGGGGCGCCCAGGCGATCACGGCAGCGTTCTTGGTGACGTCACGCACACGCACGTGCTCAGGAGCGCCAGGTGTGTCTGGGAGGGAACGCAGGTGGGCAGGTGAGATTTGGAACAGGTGTGTAGGTGAGATTCGAAATAACATATTAAGTATTACCAAGCTATTGGCATATCAAGTCGTTCGTTTTAAAAAGCTGAGAATCTCTTCGTATCACACAAGGTAAACCTCCAACTTTATTATGATAAAAAAAAACTCGTACATTTTGAAAATAGATACTGCGGTATCAAAACATATGGAAAGAAAACAAGCTATTTTGGCTTAATGACATTGGTTTTTCATAGATTTAAGTTTCCCCATTGCAAAATTTATGCCTCGGATGGACCCTTAAGCTTAGTAGGTGATGCTACAACTGGTGTTACAAATGCATCTTCTTTGACTTCAACTAAAAGGAGAGTAAGAAGTGAAGAACGTACCGATGACTTTGACGTTGATGCCGACGGTCTTGGTTCCGCTGGGGTTCTCCAGCGTCAGCTCGAAGCGGCCGGCGTCGCGGCGGTTCGTGTTCACGATCACCAGCTGGGTCGCGACCTCGCTGACCTCGATGTTAGCTCGGTTCTCCAGGTCACTGGACGAGAACAGAGAATTATTAAGTCATCATCAGACCGTATTCTAACGAGGAGACAGGATTGGGCTGAGATCGATTCTTTTTCTGTAGCACTGTCAAAAATTTTAATAGTAATTGATGATCATTTAATTTTTTTACATTTCTCAACTTGGGCAAACATAGACCTACAAAACAACAAGTAGGACGATGATTCTGCTTGTTTATTTTTTAAGGGAATGCAATGCATCAGAATCTTACAGACAACGAACTACAAATATCGAATTTGGTGCTGAGAGTGATTTAAGTTCGGAAAAGCGCCCAAGAGGTACAAGCATCATTCTAAGAAACCCTTGAGGTTTTATCATGAAAACATCCTTGAAGAAATCGTTCAATGACTTACAAGATGATTTAAACAGAACTTCAAAAAGAGTCGTTCCCTCACCTGTCGTCCTTGACCCATGTGACCTTGGGGAATGGCTTCCCGCGGACCGGCACGTAGAAGCGGAGCGGCACTCCGGCCTTCACGGTCACGGTGCGCTTCAGGGACGCGTCCAGCTTGCACTCCGGCGGGGCTGCGGAACGAGCACATGGCAACAGTTATATTTACATACTGGGGAACGAGCACATGGCAAAAGTTATATTTACATACTTGGGAACCGGTACATATCAACAGCTACATTTACATATTGGGGAACGAGCATATGTCAACAGTACATTTACATATTAAGGAACGAGCACATGTCAACAGTTATATTTCAGTTCCTTTTCTTCGAATCTTGATAAGAAAAATCAATACCCTCAGACTTTGAATTATCCTTAGAAAACAGCAATGTCTTAAAAACCCATCCGTGTAATAAGAATCAAATTTAATGTCTTAATTTGTCAATGTCATGCGTTGAGATTTTCTCTATACCTTAATATCTTAAGAATATCCAATATCTTAAGAAACAGCCATGTCTTAAAGATGTGAGAAAATGCTGATATCTTAAAAGCACATCAGCGTAGTAAGAAACTATCAGATTTCATGTCTTCACTTGTCAATGTCTTATGAATTTTGCGAGAGCTTACTAGTATGCATACATTGATATCTAAAGAATACCGAATATCTTAAGAAACAGCATTATGTCTTAAAGACGTACCGGACATGTCCCTTGGGAAGACAATGCCCTCCACGGGGGCGGGCTCACCGACGCCGTACTCATTCACGGCGCTGACCCGGAAGTGCAAACCTTTCCCTTCCTCCAGGTCAGGTACGATCAGTTCGCACTGCTTGATGGTGGAGAGGCTGTGGGCCTTCTTCCACTCTTCAGTTGTCTGCAAAACGGTAAACAAAACCGGCTTTAATCTCTAGAAATATCGTTTAATTCTGAGCATTGTCCATTCACACACTCCGGTTGTGACCCCTCTTATTATTAGTAAACCAAAGAATAGGCTTTAGAGTTGTTAGAGCAGAATGTCAATGCCATTTTCACCGTATTTCATGAAACTTAGTGTTTTAAGGGTGCCGACATTGTGAACTTGAATTTCTTGGCCTTCTGAAATTGTTCTATAAAGTTCATCAATGATGCAAAGCTAACAATGGAATTTTGCACAAGGTATAAATCTAGCATTTCAAATGATAGACATTTGACAGATCAAAATAATTCCTGCCCAAAAGCCGAGATTTGTCTAATTTATCTGGAACATAAATGTTTCTTACCTCGTCCTTCTTCTCCACGATGTATCCGTAGATCTTGCTGCCGCCGTCGCTGTAGGGCGGATGCCACAGCAGACTCACGGACTCCTTAGTCGTCTCCAGCACCTCGGCGTTCTGCGGCGCGTGCGGCTTCCCGACCGGGTCGCGCGCCAGCACCGGCATGCAGGACGGGCTGAACTTGCCGCGCCCGGCTTCGTTCTCGGCCGCCACGCGGAAGTCGTACTCCAGCCCCTCCGTCAGGTCCTCGTGCGCGAGCTCCGTGTCCTTCACGAGGGCCCGGTTAATCCGCTGCCACCTGGGGGGAACATAACAACACTTTTTGGTTAGCAGGAAAGATCGTCTGGTAATCAAATTTAATCTTATTAATAAATCAACAGGATTACAGAAGATTACAAGACAGAATACCCTTGAGTACCGTTGATCTTTAAAAAAATCATTTAGACATAACTACAGATCAAAATCTGATATTAATGATAATGAAATAATAAAACCTTTGTTGTATTACTTGGTTCAAATTCTGAAGATAGCTATAAAATTTCAGATTCTGAAGGGAGTCAGTAAGGTTTGTAATTTAGCTTTTGCTGACATTCAAATTGAATATTGTGAATTCCATTTTTTTCTGTGTGCTTAAATTTTGAGGGTAGGTACACCTGTGTAGCTATTCTCAAACATGAATTTCGAGTTCTGACACAAGTCCTATGATTTTTCAATAAGACGAGACCCTAACCTCATGGCGCTGTGTTCCTTCCTCTCGACCACGTAGCCGAGAATCTCGTTGCCGCCGTCGGACTCGGGCACCTGCCAGGTGATGACGCACGTCTCACTCGTGACGTCCTTGATGACGGGCTTAGGCGGTTGTGATGGTACATCTTAAAGGAGGGAGGGGGTTAAGAAGAGTTAGCTTCAAGTATCACACATTGCATCTACTTGGTAGAAGTCTTGAATAATACTTCATGTTCCAGTAAGAGTTTGACATGCTGGAAGGTGTAGGTTTGCGATTTTTTCATAGTAAATGTATGATCTTAGTTTTTGCGCTTCAAAACAAAATAATGAAAAGGAGAGTGTCAAAAATGTTTACGGATATTGGATGAGAAATGTCAGTGCTTAAGTCATTTGTATCTAATCTTGTCTTATCTCTTTAACATTTTAACAAGTAGGCTCTCATTGATAGCAAACCTTAGAATGCGAACATATGTAATCATGTAGCCTCAGTCGTTTTGAATTGTAATAATTGTAGTGTATCTATCTAGCATGTATTCCAGGATGACTAGAAAGTACATGTATTTTACTAATTGAGATTCTAAACAAATAGAAAAACAAACAAACAAAAACTTTTCCTCACCGAAGGAGTGCTTGGCGATGATCGGCTCGGACACCAGCGGCTCGCCGGGCCCGTTGTAGTTGACGGCGCGCACGCGGAAGATGTAAGTCTCCTTGTGCTTCAGCTTGGTGACCTTGTGGGTCGTCTTCCTCACTGCCGCACTGACCTTCATCCACGCTCCTGGCACCTGTAAGGAGGGAGAGAAGGAGTCTTAAAATCTTTCCACAAAACATGGCAGGCTCTAAGCTGTGAGCACTTTGTACTTCAAAGTTGGCATTTTGTCCACACATTACCGAATGAGACATGCACTGAATGGGGGAGTTTGTTATAAGTACTTTAAGCAGTTTTGTCAGTAGAGGATGCCATTGTTCATTAATTTTGCCTTAACAATCAGTATGCTAAAGTAGCCGTTTTGGCACCACGTTTGCATTGTTGATGGGGTAAGGCAGCAGGGAGAACGTTAAAAGTTTGTCAAAATATGATGAATTGTAAAACGCGTCGTTACCTTGACGTCGCACTTGTCGATGATGTAGTTGGTGATGGGCAGCCCGCCGTTGTCGGCAGGTGTGTCCCAGGTGAGCACGCACGTCTCAGGTGTGACATCTGATACCCTCAGCGGGCCCATGGGCACGCCAGGTACAGCTAAGGGGCGAGAAAACATCACCAGGTGAGAAAATATTCAGAAAAAGAGTAAGAAATCTGTCACTTTTAGCATTCCTTATGCATGAATGATTATGGCATTAAGCAACTGTTCGCTTAACTCCATATTCCTGGTGACCCATACCTATGTCTTTGACATTTCTGTATCTGTGCTTATGTTTTGATCGATCTTCCTCCAGTGAACAAATTTGACGTTTAATAGGTATGTGTTTTCTTTCGGAAGACCTTTGATGAAGGCAACTCAGGCGAAGGATGAGGAGACCTTATCGAGTACAATTAAGTAGTGGTGTTGTGTTTCAATAGTTGCAAAATGCTGCAGTAACATTTGTCTTGAGAAACTTACATTGCACGTTGACCTCGACGGCCACGCTGGCCTCTCCGTGGTCGTTCTTGACGGAGAAGGTGTAGCGGCCGGTGTCTGCGCGCACGCAGTTCTTAATCAGCAGAGTCCTCGTCTTCTCCTTCTTCACGATGGTGGTCCGGTCAGACCGCATCAGTGCCTACAGAGGAGGAAGAACAGTGACTGTGTCATTTCTACTGTTTTTGTTTTGTATTGTACGTGTCATTGCATCCCAGCTTGTTTTATGTAAGGCTTTATTCTCGCAAGGATGTTTAACGTTATCTTGTACTGCAAAATGAGAAAGATTCAGTCTTGGAAATATCTACAAAATGTCCAAATAAGTCAGCAATGGCTACCGAGATAGAGCAAACACTCATGCTCACTTTTGTTGTTCACATGTCATTACATTTCAAATATGTCTCACGTAGCACTTTTTTTCTTGTACTTCATCTTGAACTGCATGCAGACTGAGAATGTCTCAGTCTCAGTCTTTACAAAATTATCTAAATATATCTAGTAACTAGAGGAAGGGCATAAAGGAATCTCATGGTCAATTTGCATTCCTCATGTTGGAAAAGAATTGCTGTTTTGAACAGAATGTGTATCTACATTGAACTATACATTGTTGGATGTATATCGTACTCTATCAGTCTATGTCTTCTTTATACAACAAAACTGACCTTTCTGCCGAGACGCCATTCCGTCGAAGGCTCGGGCTTGCCTGCGAAGTGCATGATCAGCTCGATATTCCTGCCAGCCTGGTACGTCATCTGGTTCTTAAGGGTCGCGTCCAGATGGGCTTTGGGTGGGGCTGAGGGAAGGAAGACTTTGTAAGACATTTTTCTCCAGGAACGGTTGCAACATCATGTAAGATTTACAGGATGATTTTGCCTCAGATTTAGGCCGACAGAGAAAGAAATGGGCAAACAACAACTTGTATCCGTATCTATGCTCATTATGTGGGGCACATATCTAGCCAACAATACCATCAAACTTTAAGCGTGGTTTTAAAATGCTTCAAAATCTAGTGCTGTAAACCAGTGCCATTTCATGTATACATATCATTATCAATCGTTGGCACTTTTTGTCTCAGGAGACGGTAGACAGCGTCGGTCAGTCATTCAGTGATTATTAATAGTGCATTGTATACTATGGATAAAACTACATTCTAAAACAATTAGACACAATGTAACAATATTTCATATTTCTGAACACAACCGAAGCGTACGTGTTGGGCTTGCCTGTATATGTATCAGAAAGGGAAAGCGAAATGAAAGTGAAATGTGGCACTTACAGATGTCGTCCTTGCAGATAACAGGGATGGTGGGGTCGGAGTAGTGGCCGAGGATGCCGGCCGCGTTCTTGCCGCGGACGCGGAACTCGTACTTCGCCTCCTTAATCAGACCCTTCACAACGTACTCACGGGTGTTCACAATGCCTGGTGGGGAAAATGAAGGAAACATTTGAGATTAGCCATTACAAAATCACACAAATTATCTAGAATAAGCCTAGCAATTTTCAGTGTCTTTAAACATGGCCAAATTATACTAGATTTATGTAAACTTCTAAATCTCCAGAAAACTACATTTTTGCAATGCCTTTAGTCTGCCCTTAGTCTTAACAGACTGTATCATTTTCATTCCAAGACAAGAGATCACTGGAATCTTTGGTTTAAAGTCTGAAGACTTTACGAAGGCTTCTCTTAAAAATCCGTTTACTTCAATGACGGGGACTACCCTTAAGATAAAGCAATCAAAAGATAAGTAAGTTGAAAAGTTTTCCTTGCCTGGGTGGCAATTCTACAATGTCTTTAGTCTACTTTCAACAGACACTACAACCCTTCTGTATCATATTCATTCGAGACAAAAGATCAGGAATCTAAGTACTAAGGACCCTCTTGGACTTAAACAGTGGAGACTCCTCTTAAAGGACAAGAAAGCAGGACCCAGGGTTCTCCTCCTATAAAAACTATCTTCTGTCAGGGAGTTAGTAGCTAAATTGACTCCAACCCTCATCCCAACATCATAAATGGATTATCCTCTGTAGGGGATCTCTTCCCGTCTGGCTCCAAGAACAATAGAATGGGATCAGAGCAGACAACAGGAACTCATTTGCATATTAACTGACGTCTCAAGTTTTGAAAAATCCTGTATTTCTCTCACTAGTTTTTGAAGAAAACATTGCCAGACCAGCAAAATAACCCAGATATATGTAACAAAGCTACGTAATCAATACAATACATAACTTTGCTAGGCAACTTTCCGAAAATCATAACAATGATTGTGTTTTCAACTGTCAAAGCAACCCCTTCAAAGTTGGAATTTTACCTATATTTTCCTCAGAGCTGAATTAGCTTTGATAGCTGTGTGTCTAGAAGACTTATACAATTGTGGTGACTACTTGGTAGTAAAAGAAACCAGTATAGACTCAGGGGCTCTGTAGAAATGTAATTTGAATACTGACAGCCAATGTCTGAGACATTCTACCAGTGAGCATGGCAGGCCAGTGTTACTAGGCCAGTGTTGTAATTGCTTCATATTCTTGGTTATAGGTACTACAAAGCTGATGTTTATGTGCAGCTATACTTTGATTCCTTTTATACACTATATGATTTCAAACATGTGCTGAAGTAACTTCAATACTTGGTAAATTGTCTTAGCCAGCGAGCCCCTTCACTGATGTGAACACCACGACATTCAGAAGCAGACTGAGGTCTGGGAGTTTACGTTAGCTGAATTTATTGGGTGGTTTTATAGTCCAGCCTTGCTCTTTAAGATCAATCAATCAATCGATCACTCAATGAATCAGTGAACAAATAAAGGTGGAAAAGCTTTTTTTCTAACCTGGGTGGCACATGACCCACTGCGCATTCTCCTTGTCCTTCTGGAACCTCTCCACGATGTAGCCGACGATGCGGGCGCCGCCGTCGGTCAGCGGGGCGTGCCAGGCCAGCGTCACGGAGGCCCGCGTCACGCCCAGCACGCGCACGTTCTGCGGAGGAGACACGGGGTCCACGGCCAGGACCAGCCCTGGGGACGGAGGAAGGGAACGAGAGAAAAGGTTAAAAACGAATAACAGCGTCACGGAGGCCCGCGTCACGCCCAGCACGCGCACGTTTTGCGGAGGAGACACGGGGTCCACGGCCAGGACCAGCCCTGGGGACGGAGGAAGGGAACGAGAGAAAAGGTTAAAAACGAATAACAGCGTCACGGAGGCCCGCGTCACGCCCAGCACGCGCACGTTCTGCGGAGGAGACACGGGGTCCACGGCCAGGACCAGCCCTGGGGACGGAGGAAGGGAACGAGAGAAAAGGTTAAAAACGAATAACAGCGTCACGGAGGCCCGCGTCACGCCCAGCACGCGCACGTTCTGCGGAGGAGACACGGGGTCCACGGCCAGGACCAGCCCTGGGGACGGAGGAAGGGAACGAGAGAAAAGGTTAAAAACGAATAACAGCGTCACGGAGGCCCGCGTCACGCCCAGCACGCGCACGTTCTGCGGAGGAGACACGGGGTCCACGGCCAGGACCAGCCCTGGGGACGGAGGGAGGGAACGCGGGAAAAGGTTACAAACGAGTGAAATAGCAGACAAAAAGAAAACCATACAAAATAGAGATAATAGTGCTTTAAGAGACGTCTAAAAAAGCCGGAGCTTGGACAGTAGTAAACGGCACTGCTACTCATTTAATGTTTGACAAAGACAGGCTACTAACAGTTAATAGGTATCGGAAATTTGACAAGACCAAGTTACTATTGAATATCTTTAGTTCTTCAAGAGTTTATTCTACATATTGATGAATATTTTGCAATGAGATAAACTGAAGATGAGTACCTGAAGGCTCGCTGTGCTTGCTCGCACCAGCGGCGTTCACGGCGCAGACGCGGTAATCGTACTCGCTTCCCACGTTCAATCCGGCCGCTTGGACCTCGCACTTCTTCACGGGGTAGCGCGTCACCCGCATCCAGCGGTTCGACGTGCGCTCCTTCTTTTCGACCACGTAGCCGGTGATCTCCGAGCCGCCGTCCTCCGCCGGCTTGTCCCAGGTGATTCGCATGGACTCCTTGGTCACGTCAGACACCTGGATGCTCCTGGGCGGAGTCGGGGGGTCTGGAAGGGAGGGAGACAGTTATAGAGCGTTTCCAGGAACACAAAACCTCAAGTTCTCACAAGAACAGTACAAAATCTTTTTCAGTTGAAATCTTTAGGCTTTTAGCAACAGTTCTTCTAGGTGCATTTCAGCACTGATAAAATTATGCTATGACTTTCAATTAACAAGCAAGCACCCTGGGTAGCTCCATCCGAGTCCTACAGTAACTACAAGGCACCGTACAACTCACTCAAAAGTGTTTCCGAGTGGTCTGCTAAGTGCTTTGCTAAGAAGTAAAACATTAGGCACATTGAATAAAATCAAGCTTCAATCTTTAAGGAAAGGCTTTTTGATGTTACTCACCGAATGGATGTTTGGCGACGACGGATCCAGACTTCAAGGCCTCTCCGACGCCGAACTGGTTCTCGGCGCTGATGCGGAACAGGTACTCGGTTCCCTCCACCAGTTTGGGCACCCTCAGGCTCGTCCTCTTGACGCCCGAGCTGACGTAGACCCAGCTGACGCCGCGGTTGTCAGACTTCTCCACTACGTAGTTGTTGATGGAGGCGCCGCCGTCCTCCATGGGCGGCTGCCAGCTGATGCTGATGGCGTCAGGGCAGATCTCGTCAAACACCACCGGTCCAACCGGAGGCGCCGGGCGGCCTGGGGACGAGATGATTGACAGGTTAGAAAACGATAGTATCAGAAATCTGAAATGTCAACTTCGTCTTCCTGTAGAAACTGTTTTTTCACTTTTTTAGTATATTGCATCATAAGGACTCCTGACTTATTCAATCTTTAGATTTGTGTGAAAATTTAGCTGTAGAAGCTCCTCAGCAGCTTTGTGTTTCTGTACAGACTTAATGGAAAGTTATGTTCTTTTAAGTAGTCTATACACGGACAACAATGATATATCTTGCATGTTCTAGCATCTGTCTTGTAAGTATCCTACAGTACATGCATAAACACTCCTAACTTCTTCCTAGTTCAAATTTGTCTGAATATTTGTCAAGTTTCCAACAGGAAAAGCTTGCAGCAGTAAGTCAATAGTACATTCTAAGTTTAACCAATTGACTACATGTAGGTACACTGCAGAAGAAGCCCCTTACCTAGAACCGTGACGTTGATCTCGACAGTCGAGGATCCGGCGTGGTTCTCCGCCTTGACGGTGTACTTCCCGCTATTGGCCTTGCGGATCTTCCTCAGCAGCAGGGTCGTGTGCACGTGGTTAGTCTTCACCACAATGCTGTCGCTCTCGCGAAGAACGCCGAGACCGCGCAGCCACGTGACCTTTGGCCTTGGCACGCCCACCAATGGGAGCGCGACAGTCAGGTCCTTGCCTTCCTTCACGGTGAAGGTATCACCCTTCAGTTCAGTCATGTCAAATCCGGCAGGAACTGTGGTGAGAGACAATGTGTTACTATTATGCAATATCAAACATTTTACACAATTAAAATTGCCTGTTCTACGGTTCTGAATCTTCATTTGCATAGTAAAGACAGCAAAGTACATGTATTTACTACTTAGCATGGTAAAGACATATGATAAAGGTTATATTTGTGGTAGCACCTTCCGCTGTAATTTTTGCATAAATCCTTAAAAGGATTAAAGTGCTAGTTTACCTGGTTTTACAACAGACACATTGTTATCGGCATTTTATGAAAAAGCACAATACAGTTGAAAGTAAATAATTTTACACATGAATAGAAACCGTCACAAGACGTTTGAAGATAAGACAATAGTAAGAGTTAGGACGTACTGATGAGTTCCTTGCAGACGACAGGTCCGACTTCGGCTGGGATGCTCTGTGCCCCGACATTGAGCGCGGACACACGGAACTTGTACTCCTCGAACTCGGTGAGTCCCGTCGCCGTGTACCGTGTCAAACTCAGGGTAGTCAGGCGCACCCAACCCATGTCCTAGGGAGAGAGAACAAAGTGACCATTGAGTGAACGTAGAAAGACATGGACTGGCCTGAGTGCTACACAACTGATCAGAGAGGCCGAGGACAGAACAGGATGGGCAAGGATCATTGCGGCTGGCTGTCATGACGCCCCTACGACCACTGAGGTCATGGGTCATGAGTCATGGGTCATGAGTGAGTGAGTAAGCCCTGACCCCAAGAGGAATTGCAGTAGCGGAATATTGGAGAGGGAGCGTGTAGCAGGCAGAAGCGGTGACACGAGAAGAAGAAGTGAGTGAGTGAGAAAAATGTGCGTACGACTTTGAAGAGGTGGTTTCAGACAAGTACAAGACGTGCAAGACAGCACTTGCAGTGTTGCAAGCCGTATACTTTTTTTGGCTGAACCTCACAGATCCATATTTGTTTTGATATTAGAAATTAAAGTTTGTTGTTCACAGCTAGCAAAGGAAAACCATCCCCTAACCCCCTAACACCATAGACAAATGTATCAACATCTCTTTGAATTCGAGAATTTTAAGAAGCTCTCTCAAACCAATTCTACCAAATCATGTTATTTGTTTTAACCTTCTCCCTGCTGCCTAACCCCATACCAAGTACAAATATGGTGCCAATCGGCTACCTCAGCACGCTGAAGGTTAATGTACCCACCTCCTGACTTGTCTGCAGGACCTCGATAAGGTATGACGTCACTCGGCTGCCTCCGTCGAACTCCGGTTTCTGCCAGGCGAGCGACACCGTCATGGGCGTCACTTCCGTCAGCCTCAAGTTACGCGGGGATTCAGGCGCATCTGTAGGTACAAATAAATATTAAAAATTATCAATAACTTTGCAAAAAGTAAATAGTTTTTAGTGGACTCCGGCTCATCTACAGGGATGTAGCAAGATTCAAAATGTATTTAGTCTTTAGAATAATAACTTGACTCAAAGTCAATAGTTTTAAGGGTACTATGGGGCATCTATAGGGACGGATCAAGGTTTAAGATAACCGATAACTTGAGACAAAGTCAATAGTTTTTAGGGCTGACGAGCAACAAAAAGGTTTTGTAGGCACAATCTGAAGGAAAGTTTTAGCATCATGTAGGCCAAACATCTAGCTGATAAGACCATTAAAGCATGTTTTAAAAAGCCCCAGATTCTAGAGCTAGAAACGGGTGCCATTGTATGAATACACATTATATATGTATTAGAAATGGAAAGCGAAATGAAATTGAAATGTGACACTCACCGACAGGGTCCATGGCCAGGATCGGCTCGGTGGTTTCTGCGGGAAGACCCGCTCCGTAGTCGTTCACAGCCATGACCCGGAAGTAGTAGAAGTTGCCCTCTACCAACTTCGGAACTCTGCAAGGTCAAGGTTAAGAAAATCAGACTCTGAAGGAATCTTGTGAACACTTTAATTCGTTTTCGTCAACAAGACTTATTTAAATCTAAAATTAAAAATTTAAAGTATCTAACATCAGATTATAAAAAAAAAATGTCATGACATTCTAACACAAAGACATGCACGCCGCTTGTATCAACATTTGTGTTTTGTGATATTGTCTCATGTCTTAAGGATTTCGCCCTTACCTGTAGTTTGTCTTGTAGATGTTTTCCGCCACAGTCTTCCAGGTGCGGCGCGACTGCTCGCGGATCTCCAAGGTGTAACCGGAGAGGTTGCGACCTCCGTCCTTCTCGGGGACGGTCCAGGAGACCATGGCCGAGGTGGCCGTGATCTCCATCACCCTGATGGGCAGGGGCGCACCAGGTGTGTCTGGGGAACAGAACATACAGGTAAGAAAAGGTCTGAAGTACTTACTTCTAGACATTTAGAACTATGAAGGGAGGCCGAAAACTGTCTGTTAAGATTTCTCTTTACATTTTTTTAGTTACTGAAGGAATGTCTGCGGATTAGAACATTCAGGCAAGAGAAAGGTATTAGGATCTGACTAAAGTAGTTCTTCGAGACATTGAGAACTATGAAGGGATGACAAATACATTCTCTTCAGATCTCTCTTTACATCTTAGTTACTGAAGGAATGATGCATTTCTTATCAACTCTCTTCTTGATTCAATTCCGCATTTTGGTGACTCCACATTTTAAGCACTTCAGACATGATCATTTTGACTGGCATTTCTCACCTAGCATTTTGACAAAAAAGATGCCATAATCTTATTTCTGCTATTCAATCATACAAAATGTGATATGATTATCCAAGACACTGTTCCTCTCACCTAGTACTTTGACGATGAAGCTGGCGTGGCCGGCGCCCTCGGAGTTCTCCATGGACATCTCGAACTTGCCGGCGTCGCGGCGGTCGCAGCCCTCGATCACGAGCTGCGTGCACCACAGCTGGTTCGTCACCTCGATAGTCTCGATCTTAGCACGGTTCTCCAAGTCACTGGGGAAAATGGTTTTATTCAAAAATTTTAATCGTTATAACTATGAGACAATAGTGCACTATATCATACGTAGAGTTAAAAAAGTCAACTGTCTGTCTAAAGGTGTAGTGTAATTAATCTGGATTGAAAACTTGCTTGTGTTGAGGTAGTATTGAAGAGTGGCTGACGAGTTTTCGGAGTAACTAAGTTTTAATAGTGTTGTGACCAAGAGATGCAGTATATTGTACACATATAGTGAGAACCTTCAGCCAGGAAAGGGTTTCTTTCCATATCCTTGATTTACACCAACATATATTTTTGTACTAATCATTTTGAAACTTCTACCACTGGACAAAATAGCATATGAATCAATGCAGTTATAACCTGTTGTGGCTGAGATATATTTGTAGAATCATGGTATAACATCTACCCCTGCACCAAGTAGGGTATCAATCACTACAACTAGGACCCAGAGAAAACCATGTCTGCCCACCTGTCGTCCTTCTCCCAGACGATGTCCGGCATGGGCCTGGCGCGGAAGTTGCACCAGAGCCTGAGCCGGTCGCCGCCCCGGAAGGTCACGGCACGCTTCATCATGGCGTCCATGTGCAGCTGGGGGGGTTCTGGGGAGGGGGAATATCACATGAGTTTCTCCACTCTTTGTTAAGACGTTAGATCCTTCCACAACATCAGTGTTGTATAGGTCGGCAAATGGTTCTCCTTCGATTCTGCGCCGCTAGTTTTTCCTCTATTGTTTTAAATCCAAGTTTCTCCCATCCTTTGTCTACCCTTTGAGAATTAAGCTGATACAGCCTTAGCTGTATACAGTCCAAAAGCATGCAACGATTTCACTAGCAATGGCATATAGGGCGCCAGTAGTGTATATAGTATCAAAATGTAAGACGTGTACTTGTAGTACTCGGGAAATTAATCTTGTAAGCCTTATATATCTGCAAGAGTTCTAATTATAGCATGCTACGATTTTCGCTGTCATTTGTAAAATATAGCTTTATATAGAATATAGTATGTCAGGAAATTGCAAAACAAGTGTACTTGTGGCAATCCAAATCTTATGCATGGATCTTTTTCTTTACAAAAAAAAAGCATGGATAAAACTCAATGTCCAAATGAAGCAATGCATTACGATCGAAATGTTGTGAAGATCGAAGCAAGGAATGGTCTAGATGTCTGACATTCGCCATAAGTCAAGTTAGTAAGTCAAGAAATAGAAAATTATTCAGTGTCCCACTCACCAACCATGTCCCTGGGCGCGACAATACCCGGCAGCTCGCCGGGCACGCCCGTGGACCCGCCCTCGTTGACGGCGCAGACGCGGATGCGGTAGGGCTGTTCCTCCTTCAGCTCCGTGATGTCCAGCTCCATGGCGCGGATCATAGAGGTCTGGTGGCACTTCAGCCACGCTACGTCACCTACGGGGGGAAGAAAAGTCTCGATTTAGTCTTAAATCTATAAAGTGTACTGTTAGCTCTCTGTGTTCAGCTGACAGAAGGTTTGCAGTATTTTTATGAATGACAGTCACTTTCCAAATTTCAAATAACACGTCAATATCATAAGCTAGTATTTCAGTTATCATTTCATGTTATCATTTGAAAAAGCAATTTTCCATCTTCCTTTACTTCTCTTATCTGATATTTTCAGTTACCTTTTGAGAGTCATTGTAGGCACAAGAATTCGATTTTTACTGTTCCCTTAAAGCGTGGAATCCTCAGTAGCGCAGCAAAGGAGATTAAAGGTCTTAAAGAAAAACAAACAAACAAACAAATAAACAAACAAACGAACCTTCCAGGCTGACTCCCTCCATCATCTCGACCACGTAGCCGACGATGCGGCTGCCCCCGTCCCTCTCGGGTGGGCCCCAGCGGATGCTGATGGAGGTCTTGGTCTTGTCTGTCACCTCGGGCATCTCTGGTGCGCTGGGCTTGGCTGTAAAGGAAGAGTTTACAGATTATTATTCATTATGACTCACCATTCAAGCAGCGCAAATTTTTGACTTATGGGGCGAGTTGTAGGTACCCCATTTTCCATCGAATTTCTCGAAAAACATTTAGAAAAAAGGCAAAGACCTTTCAGTCAAGATGGAAATCATGTTAGAAATGCCTGGCTAACAGGTTTCATCGTGTGATGAATGTTTATCCAAGTAGCAGTTTAGAACATTGACTTTTGAACGGGGAAGTTACTAAATCTCGGCTAATATGCTGAGAAAAAGCAAGCTAAGCAGTTTCCAGGATGACTTTACTTGTATTACACATTATTTTCCATCTAACTGGAGACCTTGTATCTTGGTCCCGTAACCCGGCGGTTGAGAAGTTAGAACTATAAGTCTTAGAGACGGGGTAAGAAGCGACGCTTACTTGAGGGGTCCCTGACGATGATGGGTTCGCTGGCGGGGCTGGGTTTGCTCTTGCCGGCCATGTTCTCGGCGATGACGCGGCACTGGTACTCCTCCTTATCCCAGACGTCCGACATCCGCAGCTGCAGTTCCTCGATGATTCCGCGGTGGGCCTTCTCCCAACGGACGGCCGTGCGCTCCTAAATACAGGGAACGGTGGTTACGGTTACATCAATGCTACTCTACTGTCTACAGCAGTCCAAGTAAGCATTTTAACAACAATTTCTCCCAACGGACGGCCGTGCGCTCCTGAACATAGGGAACGGTGGTTACGGTTACATCAATACTACTCTACTGTCTACAGCAGTCCAAGTGAACGTTTTAACAAGGATTTCTCCCAACGGACGGCCGTGCGCTCCTTAATACAGGAAAGGCGGATTACAGTTACACCAATACTATTCTACTGTCTCCAGCAGTCCAAGTGAGCATTATAACAGTAATATCTCCCAACGGACGGCCGTGCGCTCCTTAATACAGGAAAGGCGGATTACAGTTACACCAATACTATTCTACTGTCTCCAGCAGTCCAAGTGAGCATTATAACAGTAATATCTCCCAACGGACGGCCGTGCGCTCCTTAATACAGGAAAGGCGGATTACAGTTACACCAATACTATTCTACTGTCTCCAGCAGTCCAAGTGAGCATTATAACAACAATTTCTCCCAACGGACGGCCGTGCGCTCCTAAACACAGGAACGGTGGTTACGGTTACATCAATACTACTCTACTGTCTACAGCAGTCCAGGTGAGCATTTTAACAACAGCTTCTCCCAACGGACGGCCGTGCGCTCCTGAACACAGGAACGGCGGTTACGGTTACATCAATACTACTCTACTGTCTACATCAGTCCAAGTGAGCATTATAACAGCAGTTTCTCCCGACGGACGGCCGTGCGCTCCTGAATACAGGAACGGGAGATTACATATCTATTTTGTACAGTTATTGCAGTTTCTGCTATGAACACATCTCATTCTATGTTAGTCCAATTACCTTAACAGCACTTTATGACCATCATCTCCAGCTAAAAATCATACCCAGGAAACTACTTCATAATACTTCATAGTGATAGCAAATAACACTGCTCTACCGGGATGCTTGGAAAAGTTTGCTATCATTTAAAACTGAGATAGAACTTTCTAGTCTGAACTTTTTCTTAGACTTCTGAACTAAACCTGCTAAGTGCCCATCCAAGGCTGTCTGTGCTACAGCAGAACCCAGGAATGGAAGGATAACAGGAAGAGCGCTAACAGAGCCCAGGAAGAGAGGGTTAACAGTACGAGTGCCTGCGTACCTTGCGCTCGACGATGTACCCGGTGATGGGGCTTCCTCCGTCCGTCTCGGGAAGCTGCCACTGGATGGACAGATGGTTCCTGCTCTTGTCCTTCAGAGTCGGCTTCGGGGGTGCAGCAGGCGGGTCTGCAACAGACAATATGGCAAACATAAGCTCTCAAAAAGTGAAATATACCAAATTTGTACGTATTTTAGATTTACATGTTGAAGACAATTCCCTCATTTATTCTGATTTCTGACCACCAATTCTGGACTTTCAAAACTCATTGATAGTTCTTTAAACTACCTATTAGATACAAAATCAATGAAAATCCTTAACTTCATGTGTTGAGATTGCGACAAGTACTAATCAGTATGTTCACCAAAGAAATCAAACTTTAGAAAAACTCTAGCAAGGATATGTAGAAAGAAACAGAGGAAGGAGATACAAATTCAAAAGTGTCCAGCAGGCCGATTTGACTTTTTCAGAAATAAGTATCTGCATCTGTTCAGTAACTGTACTCATTTAGGTGCTATCTGTATCTATAAGACTTTGAAAATGCTCAAACAAATGCAGAGGTGCTTAGACAATGAAGTAAATCTGGTAACACCTACCGAATGGATATCTCGCCTCGATGGGCTCTGAGACCAGCGGCGCGCTGATGCCGTGCATGGTCTGGCAGAAGATGCGGAACTGGTACACCATGCCGGGAGTCAGCCGCGTGATCTTCTGCCGAGTCGACCTCACGGCCTTGCTCAGCAGCATCCACTCCTGGCTCTTCGCCTCGCACCTGGGGTGGACACAATAATGTTTGTTAATACTTAAATCATTATCTATTTGTAAATCTTGAGGGTGGTACCTCCAGTTAACTGAGTAACTGATTTCCAAGGGAGCCCCTACAAATCATACCAAATCAGGATTATGAAACCCCAAGTCTTACACAGCCATTTGAGTACCTACAAAACTACCAGTGAGAAGAAGATAGAAGTCATTATATCAATGGACAACCAAGAAACTCAGATATATTGTCATGAAAATTGGCACGATTCATATTGTGTTTTTTTGGGTTTGTACGCCTATATAACTAACTGCTTTGTAGTGCAAAATATCAGTTCTGTACTCAAGGGCTAAATGTTAAATCTATCATCTAAGACAAGATTGTTCTAAATAACAGTCCACACACCTTTCCACGATGAAGTTGGTGATGGGCGCGCCGCCGGAGTCCTCTGGAGGCTCCCAGGCGATCACGCAGCCCTCGGGATGCATGTCTGTCACTCTGACGGGACCGGCAGGCATGTTCGGCTTGGCCAGGACGGCAACCTCCGTCCTCACCTCAGCCTGGCCCGCAGGGTTCTTCACCATGATCTTGTAGGTGCCGGCGTCTTCGCGGCTGGCGTGCTTGACGGTCAGGACCGTCTTCCTGCCGTACTTGATCTTCCTCATCTCCGTGGAGACGATGACGCGGTCGTTCCGGGTCCAGACGATTTCCGGTTCCGGTTTCCCGGACACCGCCGCGCCGATTTCGAACAGCTTGTCGACGAAGACCTCGGTCTTGTCCTTGACGGAGTAGTCGAGGGAGATCTTGGGTGCGATGACCTCGTCCTTGCAGATGACCAGCGGTGTCGCCGGAGAAGGCTTGCTGCGGATTCCGGCGGCGTTCTTCGCCAAGACGCGGAAGCAATACTTCTCGTTCATCACAAGACCCTTGACCTTGAAGTGCTGGGCCTTGACGATGCCTCCGTGAACTTGAACCCACGTGCCCTCCTTCTGGTTCATCCTCTCCACGATGTAGCCGATGACGCGGGCGCCGCCGTCGTACGACGGATAGTGCCACGACAGCGTCACCGATGCGCGTGTGATATCCACCACCTTGACATCGCGCGGTTCACCGACAGGGTCGCGTGCGATGGCCGGGTAGGAGGTCTCGCTGTATTTTCCCGCGCCGGCCGCGTTGATAGCGTAGACGCGGAACTCGTACTCCGAGCCCTCGTTGAAGCCAGTAGACTGGCAGACTTCCTTCTTGATGGGGTACTTGGTGACCTTGACCCAGCGGCGGCTGCCGCGCTCCTTGCGCTCGCAGATGTAGCCGGTGATCTCTGACCCGCCGTCGTTCGCCGGGGCTACCCAGCTGACGGACATCTGAGCCTTGCTTGTGTCGAAGGCTTGGACATTGGTAGGCGCATCTGGGGGATCTGGTAGGGAAATCGAATTACAGTTGTTATGATTTACATGGCGACAGTAAATATGTAAGATGGGAAAAAGAAACAGCCCAGCAAAATATGCAGCAAAACATGTTTATTCTAAGAATGATCTGCTTAGATGAATAATTATGATACAAAATGGGTGAAGGGGTTGCTAGTGATTCTAAAGAATCCGAAATCATGTTACGGTACCATTTCGGTCCCATAAGCTATACAAAGGAGCATCTGTTTGATTTTCCTTTGCAAAGATCGTGCGTAAAAAAAAGGTGAAATCCCAGTTTTCATGCAAAAGCTGTACGAATCTAACGTACCGAAGGGCAGCTTGGCAACAACTCCAGTGGAGTTGAGGGCTGGCCCAACGCCGAACTTGTTCTCAGCGCTGATGCGGAAGATGTACTCCTTATTCTCCACGAGCTTGGTGACGCGCAGGTTCGCGCGCTTGACGTTGCTGCTGACGTAGACCCAGCTGACACCGCGGTTCTCGGAACGCTCCACCACGTAGTTGGTGATGTAACTTCCGCCGTCGTCGGCTGGAGGCTGCCAGTTCAGAGTGATCGACTCAGGGCCGACCTCCTCAAACTCTACCGGGCCGGAGGGCGCACCGGGCTTGCCTGGGAAACAAGGGTTGGTACAGTGTTACAAGGGTTAACACAGTATTACAAGGGTTAACGCAGTGTTATAAGGGTTAAACAGCGTTGCACATCTCACTGAAAGAATTTAAAATCAAAACCACTATCTTTTCTGAGACAAAAGCTACATGAATCAAATTTCAACAAGCATATTTCCATCTGTTTTGTGATTGCATGTACAAACATGTATGCCACTTACTTTAGAAATAAAACATAAGCATGCCCATAGCTAGAAAATGGATTTTGGCGTCTCTCATTTGAATGTCAGATAGTATGCAAATAGCCTGGCATTTGTATTTAGAACAATGTGGCAAATTCTTGGAATAAACATGTATTGATAATTATCAATACTTAAAAGATCAACATTCAATGCACGTGATTTACGATTGATTAATCTAATGCACAGTAATCTACATGTATAGTTATAACAGGTAACTCACCAATAATGTTGAAGGTGAGCTCGGTGCTCTCCTCTCCCAGCTTGTTCTTGATGACGACACGGTACTTGCCGCCGTCAGCCTTGCGGATCTTGCGCACGATGAGGCTGGTGGAGTCGCGCGTGTGCTTGGTCACCAGGCTGTCGGTCTCGCGTAGGACACCCAGGCCACGGAACCTGCGGGGAAATGGTCGGTTAGTCTGTGTCTTAACGATTTAGCTGTCTACAACGTTTAACATGTAGTCCAAAGCGGAGAGGTGAAGTTTAGGGGACCGACACCATGGAACCTGAGAAGTGGCTTAGTATCCCTCCAAGAGCGTGTTTTTAACTGCTTTGAACATTGAACATGTATCAAAACAGATGTCTGATTTCAATGTCATTTTTTTGTGCTCCCCAAAACTGTGACATTCACGTCAGACAAAGATTTCGAATGCCAAATTCAAAGTAAAGGCATAAAATCATAAATGTCATCTACATCAATCAAAATATGAATAATAACATTTTTGAAATCTTTCGTCTCATTCAAAATCTTGCATCACTCACCATTCCACAGACGGCGCAGGCAGTCCGGTGAAGGGCAGGACCAAGTTCACGTCCACTCCTTCCTTCAGGGTGAAGGTGTCTCCGGCCAGGTCCGTCAGGTCAAAGTGCGGGGCCTCTGTAGGGTAAAAGAGCAACAAAACATCAGGACTGAGGTATGTCTAAACTACAGTCAAACCTGCTCAAGAGGACCAATACATCAGGACTGAGGTATGTCTAAACTACAGTCAAACCTGCTCAAGAGGACCAATACATCAGGACTGAGGTATGTCTAAACTACAGTCAAACCTGCTCAAGAAGACCAATACATCAGGACTGAGGTATGTCTAAACTGCAGTCAAACCTGCTCAAGAAGACCAATAAGGGGACCAATGAGATCTGGTCTATGTGGACAGGTGGTCACCATAGACAGGATTCTTGATTCTTGTGTCAAGTGGTCACATTGGTGAAGTGGTCCATATGTAGAGGTGGTCACTTGTACAGCTTTGACGGTATATCAATGACTGTATAAAAAATGCTTGTACCCAAGATTTTCAGCTACTTCACTGTCCTCAATGGCTTGATTCTGCTTGACTTACATGGTTGGGCAAGTTAGACAACATTTTCACCAGCGTTTTGTCTAAAGCTACTCACAGGTTAAACAAACTAACACCTGAAGAAGGTACTTTGCTTCTTTACGTACCGACTTGCTCCTTGGCAGGAAACTACATGTATAACAAAGCTGCAAGAAATGTATGTATCAAACTTTCTTCGCTACTTTTCCCCAAATAATTGATTCTGCTGGTACATTGTAGCTTTGAAAAATCACATTTTAGAAATATTTTGCGTTGAGCAATGCCCAGGTAAAACAAACTAACACCTGAAGATGGTACTTGGCTTCTGTACGTACCGACTTGCTCCTTGGCAGTGACGGGGCCGACTTCCTCCGGCACGGACAGGGCGCCGGCGTTCTGCGCGGACACGCGGAACTTGTACTCGTCGTTGGGGATGAGGTCAGCAACGGTGATGCGGGTCAGGCTCAGGGTAGAGCACTTCTCCCACCTGAACACAGGGAGACGACAGATTTAGTATTGAAAAAAGTGCCATCAAGAGCTATCGACCATTTAAAAAGCATGACCATGCATAGTTTTCCAGGACACGAGATAACAAAATCAGAACTTCATCTGTAGAACTGTAAAATCAATGCAGAAATGTTTGCGGTGGTTTTATGTTCGTAGCTAGTTTTCGCGGTGAACTATTTACAGTGATCTTAAAACCACCGCGAAAAGTCCTTCTATTGTGTGACTGTAGCACCACTATTGTTTCAAACGCGAACACTAAATTTTCTCTCTCAAATCCACGCGAACTGAAATGCATTTACAGTACCAAGGAAGCCACCAGGGGGTCCAAAACCTAATCATTTTGATCTAATGATAACCGCACAAACCTCGGTTCCTCCTCTGTAGTGTTCATCTTCTCAATGACGTAGCTGGTGATGCGGGAGCCGCCGTCGAAGTCGGGCTTCTGCCACTCGAGCGACACCGTCATGGGCGTGATCTCGGTGATGCAGAGCTTCTTCGGGGGGTCGGGCTCTCCGACGGGGTCGGTCGCCAGGCAGCCCTCGGCGGACTCTCCCGGCTCGCCCACGCCGAACTCGTTCACGGCCAGCACGCGGAAGAAGTAGATGTTTCCTTCCACCAGGTTTGTGATTCTGTAAGAGGTTTGGAAAAAGGACATTTTACTGTTAGAAACTTTTATTTTCTTCATACAATATGGGTGTTTTCAAAGATTATGTATTTTCATATTGTTGTTGCTTCATAATAACTGCTATTTCATCTCCAGAACACCAGACGATTTATCCATTTATTTCATCATAAGATTGACCAAAACCCAGTAAACTATTTTCCAAACTTAAATTTCAACAGCTTTAATTGATGAGCTGATAGTGAGTAAAATAGATTCCTTTATCATCAGAAAGTTTAGGAGCACTTCAAGATGTGTAAGCGTACCTGTAGGAAGTCTTAAAGACAGTACTGTAGGTACAGTTTATGAAAAGCTTAATATGTGTAAGCATACCTGTAAGAAGTCTTGAAGACGTTGGCATCGACGGTGCTGTAGGTGCGTCTGCTCTGCTCGCGCTTCTCGAGGATGTAGTGTCCGACAGCGCGGCCGCCGTCCTTGATGGGCGGGGCCCAGCTCACGATGGCCGAGGCCTTGGTGACGTCACGCACGCGCACGTGCTCAGGGGGGCCAGGTGTGTCTGGGGAAAGGTAGAAATGAAGTCGTAAGGATGCTTAAAGATTTCTTACAGATCATATAACAAAACGCTTGAAGCACATCGAATTCTAACAGACTGGAGAGTTGAACATTTGATGGCCTAACCTCTGTATTTGAACAAATTCTAAGTTTGCACTATGATAAATATTAACACAAATGAACTTTGATGCATTGCCAATAGACGTACAGCACACTTTTATTGATCTGTGAAAATGAGATACATGTATACTGTAGCTGCTAGTATATCCGTTGTGATCAGATGTTTTGATGGTTTCCTTAAATCTACACTAAGTACTCAGTTTCGAAGACATTTCTGAGACGTTCAATGTCTCGATTTCTAAGATAATACATTTCTGAGACGTACAATGTCTTGATTTCTAAGATAAGACATTCCTGAGACGTACCGTAGACCTTGACGTTGACGCCGACCTCCTTCTTGCCGCTGGAGTTCTCCACGGTGAGTTTGAAGCGCCCGGCGTCGCGCCTGTCCGCAGCGTTAATCACCATCTGCGTGGCGATCTCGCTCGTCTGGATCGTGGCGCGGTTCTCCAGGTCACTGGGGGAAAACGAGTTACGATTTATAGGTTGCAAAATGAAGATGGCAGCATCCACTCATAACAAAAACTGTACGCTGTTTGCCTTACAAAAAATCTCTTACTCAGTGTCTGTCATCTCTTTATTTAGATAAAATGTTGTTTCTCTTCAAACTACTTTTATATCTCTTTGCATTCTTGCATTAGTGTATCACTTATATGATTTCCACACTACTTACTAATAGACTGAAAGTTACGCTTTAGTCTCAAAGAAATAACTCTTCTTATCATATAATTAGTATTAATGTACAGATAGTATTTGGTTTGGATGAGCCACCATTCGCTGTTAAACAATGGTAACAACACAATCTTGATGGATGTGATAAAAAAGGATCTTGAGCCGTGTTCTCACCTGTCGTCCTTCTCCCAGGTGCAGGTGGGCTGCGGCTTGCCCTTGATGGGCACGTAGATGCGGATGGGCGCACCTGCGTTCACCTTCATCGCCCTCTTCAGGCTCACGTCTAGTTCCACCTCTGGGGCCTCTGTGCTCAGGAAATACAAGACATCGTCAGCCTCGATGATAATCACATAGAAAAATACTCACCGAGAAACATACGTCTATTAAGTAACTGCTATTTGGCGACGCTAGAAACAACTCGTTGTTATCACCAGCTACCAAGCATAATATGTCAATTTTCCAGAAATGTCTAAAGAAATTAAGTGGACAACATTTACTTTCAATATTGATAGTTGACAAGCCTATCTTTGAATGAAACACAATATTACAGGGGCGTCATCAGAATCATGGCAGGAGAGGGATGAAAAAATCCTTACGCTGAAGAGACAAAGGAGACAAGGTTTCTCTAAATGCTTTATATGCTAAAATGTTTTTAGAAATATACATGCTTGTTGTTTTATTATTTACGCTAAACTCACCGAGCATGTCGCGGGCGAACACAACGCCTTCCACATCCCCGGGCTCGCCGACGCCGATCTCGTTGATGGCGCTGACGCGGAACTTGTATCCCTGTCCCTCCGTCAGCTTGTCGATGGTCAGCTCGGTCAGCCTGACGGCGGAGGTGGCGTGGGCCTTGGTCCACTCCTCCCCGTCCTGCGGGCGCATCTCCACGATGTAGCCGGTGACGCGGCTTCCGCCGTCCCGGACTGGAGGGTTCCACGTCAGCGAGACGGAGGACCGCGTGGTGTCGTCAACAAACACAACCGGAGCACCGGGTTTACCTGCAGGAAGGCAAGAGATAACAAAGTTTTACATGAAATTTTGGTTTTTAAATGTAGATCTTAAAATTGTACTTATAATCTTAATGAATTTTGATTAAAATTTAATTAGAAACTCTAATTTCACATAGATTTTGAAGATATTTTTTTTTCTAAACTCTTATCCAAATGACAATTTCTAAACCAAAAAATCGTCTTTTATCACTATTACGTAACTTTGAAAGCAGCTCAAAACTTTGAATGATTGTTGGCCCTGGTGCAGTAGTAAAAGTTGCTGTCCTTGTTTCTAAAATGAATCATGTAGAAACATTACACAGTAGACTTAGCAGCATATAACTGGACATTTTCTTTGCTGCTTGTGTTGCATGATTTAGCTTGGCTTATTTTGAATTGCTATAGCGTAAAACTGAGTTGCCATGGCAACGGAAGATGACGTACCCAGAGGGTCCTGTGCGACGGTGGGCATGCTGGGCGCACTGGGCTTGCTGCGTCCGGCCTCGTTCTCGGCCGTGATGCGGTACTCGTACTCCAGACCCTCGTCTACAGTCTCGTCCACGTAGCGGCAGTCCTTCAGTAGGGACTTGTTCATACGCGCCCACCTGAGGGGGGGGGGGGGATGAAACATTGGTTCATTTGCAAGACAATCACACAACAATTAAAACGTTTTTACAACAGCATTCATTGTGGGCTTAAGCGGTTCAAGTAGGATTATGCTTTAAATGTTGATACAGGTTGACGGTTATCTTAAACAAAAACAATATACACAGTTTAACATTATAAATATACATGTAATATATACATGAATAGCATTTAGTGGGCAGGGCAGGCGCAGTCTATAATGTTGACTTCTTGTGGTTCTAAATTGTTTAGATCCAAGGTGTGATTGCTGGAAACTGTACAAGGCATCTTCCATAGAGGACAAATCAGCACACAACGCAATGTTGCGCACGAATGACTGCAGATAGAAGGAGAGAGAAGGGAGCTTGTTTGTGGCCATGACTATGAACAGTTGCTGCACAGAACACCCACCTGACAGCGGTGTGTTCCTTGCGCCCGACGATGTAGCCGAGGATCTCGGAGCCGCCGTCGGTGTCAGGCAGGGACCACGTGATCTTCATGGAGTCCTTCGTCACATCCGACACTTCCGGTTTGCCAGGCTGGCTCGGGACATCTGGAGGAACAATAGTCTCAGGGTTAGCTTAAGAAAGACCCAGCTTTCTCTAAGAAGTCTGTTCAGGAGCTTAAGAAGTCGTGGTTCAAATGGAAAGTTTTCAGTTTGCTACTAAACTGCTACACATGGCAATGATGTACATTCCTGCATGTATGTACAGTTATATTATTTTCACTAATAAATAAAAAATTCCTGCATATGAAAATAATGACGATGTAAGTTCTTGTGTGCACCGATGATGATGATCTAGAAAAGTTCCTATGTGCACAAATAATAATGATGCAAGTTCTTCTGAGCACCAAAAATGATACTAAGTTCTTGTTTGATCCAATAACGACGATGTAAATAAGTTCCTATGTGCACCAATAATGATGATTTTAGTTTCTATGTGCACAAATAACGATGACGAAGTGCTCACCGAATGGATGTCTGGCCACGACCTGCGGCGACATGAGCGGCGGGCCCACCCCGATCTCCGTCTGAGCAGAGATGCGGAAGATGTACGTGGAGCCGGGCGCCAGCCGAGGCACCTTGTAGGACGTCTTCCTCACGGCAGCGCTCACTCGGGTCCAGTTGTCTGGGGACCTGAGGGAGGAGAATAAGACGTTCATTAGACGGCGGAGACAGTGAACGACTTTAAGGCAAGGCTCGATGCATGGTGGTAGGATAGGATACACACAGAGTGAGACGAGGGTGTCTAACAGGCAAGAAGATACCTTCTGCACCGAGACGTCCTAAGGTTTCCTAAGGTATTAGTGTGCCGTAAAGGGATAGAATGAATAACAGGTGTTATAAGTATCATTGCCATATTGGCTAAGAATACAGAACAGGTATTGCTAATAAGTAAGATTGATTGATATTGCACACAAATTGTACATACTTCAAAAGACTAATATCTGTGCCAAGTTTTAACAGGATAATTTTTTTTCTCTCAGGTCAAGTAGCTTAACTTTCGTAACAAGGAAACAAGCACAAATGTTTCATTTCGTCTTTGTCTCTTTGATCTCAATTGTTGGCTTTGGTGAAGCATTCTGTGAGGTAGTTGACTCAAAGCTCTTTTGAACATGTTTGGAGAAATAGGGCCAGCGTGGATACCAGAGACATTAGTCTTCTAACATCAACAGAAGAAGAGGAGGAATGTTACGTACCTGAGGTCGCAGCGCTCCACGATGTAGCTGGTGACGGGGGATCCGCCGTCGTCTCCGGGCTCCTGCCAGCCGATCACGGCGTGGTCAGGACTCTTCTCAATCACCTCGAAGTGTTGTGGTGCTTCGGGTTTGGCTGGAAAAACATCATATAATTAATATATCACATCATGATGAACTACATAAGTGTGATAACACATGTGCATTTTTCGTCTCTCCTATAATTTTCATATAATTACTACATTGTTCGTGTTAAGGAAATAAAAAAGTTTGCATTTGTGTGCTGTTACAATATACTATAGACATATGACTTATTTGACTGTTGAGCCTGCAATGTAAAAGTACCTACATTCCAGATCTTCCGTATTGTTTCTTAGAATTTTAAGACAGGACCTAAACATATATTTTCTAACTTGAGACTTACAAAAGACTAAAACTAAAATCTACATATAAATTTTCTGAATTGACACTTACAGAAGACCTGCAGCTAAAAGTAAAATTTCTGACTTGAGACTTACAGAAGACTAAAGCTACAAGTAAATTTTCTTAGACTTGACACTTACAGAAGACCTGCAGCTTGCACTTGGCCTCTGCCAGTCCGGAGTCGTTCTTGACCCTGATGTTGTACTCCCCGGCGTCGGAGCGCGTACACTCCAAGATGGTGAGCACAGCGGTACGATTTGTCTTCTCGAATTTGTGTCTCGCCGTCTTGGCGACCATGCGCGCGCCGCGGGTCCAGGCGACCTCGGGGAACGGCTTCCCTCCGACCACCGCGGTGAAGACGGCCGTCTGGCCCTCCTTCACGTGCAGCTTGGCCTTGCCCTTCTCGAAGGATACGGTAGGGGGTGCTGTTGAAACGATAAAAACGTTGAAGAGTTACTCATCGACATTTGTCTGAATCAGAGACTTAAGGATATGATATCATACTTTTGACGTTCAATATTATCTGAAAGTTTAGCATAGTTTTACAGTCAAAAAGTTTATCAGTATGCTTTGGCAAAATGAGTGCAAAATTGTGGACAAAAGACAGCATGAGGACTTTTTATCATTGCATTGTCAATGCAAAGAACTTGGGACGTTCTTTTCCTGTCATTTGTGTTTGTTAAGTATTCCGTAGTGTATGTTGTTCTCCCGTATTTCATGATATGCTGTACTATGGTTTGTGAAGATGCAACCAAATATTAATAAAAAAAATATATATATGAAAAAGAACTAAGTACGTACCCAGATCGTCCTTGCAGATGACCGGCGGGGTAGGCTGTGACGGCTGGCTCTTGCGGCCGGCGGCGTTCTTGGCGGTGACGCGGAACTCGTACTTGCCGTTCATCTTCAGGCCCTTGATGGTGTAGGTCCGCTCGGAGACCACGCCGCTGTGGACCGAAACCCACTTCCCGGCGGCGATCTCGTTACGCTCCACGATGTAGCCGATAAGTCTGGAGACAAGAGTAGCAATCAATGTAGCAAACAGTTGGAATGTAGCTGAAATATACTCTATAAATATCTGATGGTGAAATATCAATTATTTATGTTGACAATGACTTTTTATGATTTGTTGTTTTATCAACTAAAACTTCAAGTTTATTACAAGAAGCGATGTCAAGACTACTGTTTCTACGACTGTCTTGTTGCTGCACCCACCTTGCTCCTCCGTCGCTGTCCGGCTCGCGCCAGGCCAGGGAGACGGATGACCTTGTGATGTGCGTGACCTTGAGGCCGGGCGGCACTCCGACAGGGTCCACTGCGGTGATGAGGCCGGTGGACTCGCTGTACTTGCTGGTGCCGGCGGCGTTGTGCGCGTACACGCGGTGTTCGTACTCGCAGCTGTCCAGAAGGCCGTAAGAGTGAACCTCGCACTTGCGGATCATGCCCTTTGTGACCTATAGCAAGCAAGGGAAAACGTCAAACTGATGTAACGTATGGTTGGAGGGAAGCAATTCCTTAGAACTGCTATCAATTTCTTGCCAGGAACTTTGTGAACATTGCCAAAGAAGTTGTAAAGAGAACCGTCTGTTTATTCCATGTACTGATGATAAAATCAAATGATAGTTGGAAGCCACAGTTAAGTAAGACATACTTGGAAGTATGTTGCTTTCAGGAGCATTCATCGCTAGTCTTTAGTCTATTAAAAGAAAAATTACACAATTGCTAAACTACAAGCTGGTTTCTATCACTTTTCACCCGTTCTTTTTAGATTCTATACTGGCTTGCAGTGGGGGTGAAATTTGTATGTTGTAAGTCCTGTAAAAATGGAAACTTCACAAGTCTGAGTTTTCCTACCTTGACCCAGCGGTTGGAGTTCCTCTCACGGCGCTCGCAGGTGTAGCCGGTGATCTCGGCGCCGCCGTCGCTCTCGGGCGCGTGCCAGGACACCTGCATACCGTCCTTAGTCACGTTCGACACCGCAACGTCGTACGGTGGGGTAGGTTCGTCTGGGGAAAACAGGAAAAAGGAGTTTGTTAGTTTGAATATTTCATTAATCATAGCTAAATACATGTTGCTTGGAATCGCATTCATTCACTTGCAAGTTGTGAATCTCTTAATTTAGCTGTAGGCGATTGTGTCAGAATTCGCTTAATTTGTAATAGTTTCATACTCAACTCTAGGCAAAATCTTTTTTCAGTTTTGGTCTTTCTCATGATCCTACATTTAAAAGAATTGCTAACTTTGCAACAGTTAATGTAACTTTGCGAATAATAGTTTGCAAATCAATCGACCATATCCATTTCCCCATTCTAACTTAATCAAACAGAAGACTTAGTTGCGATTGAATCAAACTACTAGTACTTGAAAGGAAATGCTAAAACTCACCATATGGGTATTTGGCCACGGCAGACTCAGACAGCAGCGGCTTGCCGACGCCGAACCTGTTCTCGGCGCTGACGCGGAACAGATATTCCTTCCTGTGCACCAGTTTGGTGACGCGCAGGCAGCACCGCTTCACGTTACTGCTGACGTACACCCAGGATGCACCGCGGTTGTCCGACTTCTCCACCACGTAGTTGGTGATGTCACCGCCGCCGTCGTCCAATGGGACCTGCCAGTTCAGCGTGGCCGTCTCGGGTGTCATGTCCTCGAATGTGATTGGTCCAACGGGAGCACCAGGCTTGCCCAGAACCTGTAGCACATCATTTATGGTATCGATCTTAGTAAAATGATCTAAGAGTGACCATTGAAAACGTATCAAGATAAATTTTCGAATGTTTCTTTTTGTTAAGGCTGCAAAAACAATATTTTTGTAGGATGTTAAAGCTGCTATCTGAACACTGATTCAAAAGAAGAGTACAGACTTTTAGGTACATTATCTCATAATCTCACATTGAAGTGAATAATTATGTCACAGACCATTTTGCTTACATAATAAAATGCACAAAGACGAGCCTTGAACATACATCAGAGGGTAACTTTATCTTACTTTGAACTTATTTTAACAGTACTTTACATGCTGCAATGTACAAAGACTCACCTTGAACTGAATCTCGGCAGTCTGCTTCCCGGCCGGGTTGGCCACCACGACCGTGTACGTCCCGCCGTCGACCTTCTCGCACTTGCGGAAGATGAGCTGCGTGACGCCGCCCACCGTCTTGGTGACGACTCGGATGGTCTCGCGGAAGACGCCCATGCCCTTATACCAGGTGACGGACGGGGTGGGCATGCCGTGGTACGGCAGCTTCAGGATGAAGTCCTGCCCCTCCTTCAGGATCAGGACGTCGGACGTCACCGCCGTCAGGTCAATGGACGCAGGAACTGGAGGAATGAGATATAAGAGGTCAGAGTTATACCTTGGCAAACGTCAAGATAGCAAATAGACATTGTAAAATGTATGTATATATAATGAAAATGTACAAAATGTCATCAAACAGCATATTCAAATAAACTCAGTTTGTAGATTTTGAAGGCACATGTTAGATATCAATATCTAACTTCTTATGAACCTAAAAACTTTTTTATTGGAAATATCCAAGATATCCAAGATCTACAGTCTCATTCGTCACAGAGACAGTTGACATAGACTGGAGTTGAACATTCGACAATTTGGCAGTTGGACATTAGAAAATTTGGCAATTTTTGTGTCGAAGATTACAGGTCAACTCTGCTCCAGACTCTTACCGATCTGTTCCTTGCATTGTGAGTCACTTGTAGTTGTACAGAGGCCACCTACATGTAGCTATAACACAGACATCTTACCGATCTGTTCCTTGCAGACCACGGCTGTGGTCTCCCTGGGCTCGCTGATGGCGCCGTAGTTCTGCGCGGAGACGCGGAAGCGGTACTCCTCGTGCGGCACCAGGTCCGTCACGGTGCAGCGCGTCAGGCTGAGCACCGTGCAGCGCTCCCACTGTGAGGTAAGAGATCGATTCATATAATAGTTTGTTATAAAATAACCAAAGTTTATTGCAAACACATGCCCGAGGGCTAATAAGCTAGTTCGGAGTTGCTACTACGCATGTGCAGTGTCAAAGGTGAAGGCCCCCGCGACGGAAACAGTGCTCGCCTCCACATTGTCTCGATTTGCTTAACAACGCCCAGACGGGTCTTGTTTCCGTCGCGGGGGCCTTCACCTTTGACACTGCACATGCGTAGTAGCAACTCCAAACTAGCTTATTGCAAGTACAAAAACACGCATAATAATGAAAAAATACAATGATATTACGGGCTACATCTAATGTTATGCTACATTCTAAAATGTACATGGTGCTAGTTTTGTTGGGTTTAATCAATTACTCGTTGTTTAACAGTCGTACACTGAACAAAAGTGTGCTGTTTTTCATTCGTTCCGTCCGACACTTCAACTGTGATGGTTTCTGTCTGTTTCTACGTGTTCTGTTGTGAACTTACCTGAGCGTCCTCTACACTGGTGCGCAGTTTTTCCACCACGTAGCTGGTGATGCGGGATCCGCCGTCGTACTCGGGCTTCACCCACGCCAGCGACACGGTGATGGGCGTGATCTCTGTGATGTCCACCTTCTTAGGCGGGTCGGGTTGGTCTGGGGGGACGTGCAAGAAGATTTGTTAGGAACCTTAGAAATGCAAATGACTTCAAGAGATAGATTATATGAGGGCGAGGCATTTGAAGATCATTTAATATTTGATTTCTTGGACAAATGAAACCATACTTTAATCTCACCAAATTAGTAACTACAAAACAATCTTAAGCATAGATGCATAAGTGAAATGAAAATGATTCCATCACATGTAGACGTACGGGTTTAAGCACATTATTGAATCAATTACATTAAGGGACCTAACAGCATTATTACATCAGCTGTACGACGACTGTGATTTAATTAACGACAAATCACATCATATGTGGATTGTAGTTACATTAGGATATGACTTGATTTTGATATCTATAAATTCATTCCCCATATACCATGGCAGTGTGTAACAGTCTACTCAAGACAAAGAATGTCAACAGCATCATTAGATATAAACATATATTCTCTAGTCATGAAGTTTCGACATACCGACAGGGTCCATGGCAGTGATGGGGTGCGGGCACTCTCCAGGATCGCCGAACCCGAAGTCGTTCTCGGCGATGACCCGGAAGGAGTACTGGTTGCCCTCCACCAGGTTGGTGATGCGGTACGCCGTCTTGACGATGTTGTCGTCCACGGTGTCCCACGTCTTCCGGCTGATCTCCTTCTTCTGTAAGACGAAGTTCTTGACAGGCTTGCCGCCGTCCTTGGAAGGCGTGTCCCAGTCCACGATGCAGGTGCTCTTGGTCACGCCGCGCACCTCGATGTTCTCAGGTGCGCCGGGTGTGGCTGAGGAGGGAGGGAGTGATTTCAGTAAGTTTGTTTCATTAGCATCTTAATGTATAGATATATGTACAGATATCAGAAACATGCATATGTACAGATATCAGAAATATGCAACATGTGAAATAGACATCATACAGAGAGGAAATGCCTAAGGAAAGAATCATCTACGTGAACTGAAAATCTATTTGAAACAGTTTAACTTGAAGTTGAAGAAAACGGTTACAGTACAAAGATGGCTATTATAGGCAGGATATGAATGCTTGGGCCATTGCAAGAAAAATCATCTATACTATAACAAGGGACCCCCGAAAAGTGGCCACAATGGCAAGGTGGTCCTTATGTAGAGGTGGGGCACATGTGCAGGTTTGATTTTACATTGTAAGGCTTTTATAAAGCTGTGTACATGTAATCTATAGTATAAGGTACAAGTTTGACTGTTCATTGTAAGGCCTTAGCGAAAGATGTATAATCTACAATGTACTCACCAAGCACTTTGACGAGAACGCCGGCGGTTGCTACGCCAGCCTTGTTCTTCAGGGTCAGTTCGAACTTGCCAAGGTCGTTACGGTTAGCCACCAAGGTCAAGGTGGTGGACCAGCGGGTGTTCTCCACCTGGGCGCGATGCTCCAGGTCGCTGTCCTCCTTCACCCAGGTGATCTCGGGCTCCGGCCGCGCCTTGAAGGGCATGTGCAGACGGATAGGCTCGCCAGCCTTGATGGTCTGGGAGCGCTTGTACTCCTGGGGGAAACAAGAAGCAAATGTTCAAGTTTACAAGAAGACTTTTGTCACTTTCATAACAGCATGTAGGTGAAGAATAAGCAAAATAAACCAAAAGAGAACAGTATGTAAAACGCAAGAAATGTCTATTGCAAGACTTGGGCTTGGCAGTACAAGAGAAGAAGAAGAAGGGGTAAACAAGAAGCAGATGTTCAAGTTTACAAGAAGGAAAAAAAAACGTTTTGCCACTTTCATAACAGCACGTAGGTGAAGAAGAAGCAAGACAAAGCAAAAGAGAACAATATGTAAAATGAAAGAAACATCTATTGTAACACAGAATCTTGGTTGCTACTGTCAGTGTTAACTTTTTGACTGGAACAGCAGCTTTAACTTTTTTTGCATCTAGAACTATTGAAGGACTCGGGTGCAGAGCGACTAGAAGTTCTGGCCTGACCTGTGACCTGCGGGTACAGGTGAGTGAAAGTGAGAGTGAAAGTTGTGTAAGGCTCACCTGTGGCATGAGGATGACAGGTGCTTCCAGCATCTCCACAGGTGTGATGATGCCGTTCACCTCCGTGATCGCACCTGGTCCAACCTCGTTAATGGCTGTCACACGGAATCTGGCGAGGATGGAAGTTTAGAATAGTGTTAAACATATAAACCAAATTTTTTTTCAACAAAATCAAACATGATATCACTCAAGGTACGGAATTAAAACGTCATCTTCATCATTCTACCACGAGTGCTAAGTGACCATGATGTGATAAATATTGATAGATTAAAAACATGTACATACAAAAAATAGACTTTGATATTATGGAAAAAGAACAACTAATTTTAGGAATCTGAAACCATCTATTTGTAACGTGATTGGCCTTTCAACAGTAAAAGCCGTTTGTATATAGGTTTCTTTATCTTCTTGATTGGAATTGTAGGGCTAATCGATTAATTGATCAACCGATGATTGATAGATTGATAGATAGATTGATGTCTTACCTGTAGGGCTTGCCCTCCAGCAGTTCCGGTATGATGAACTCCGTGACCTTGACGGCGTCTCCGATGTGGCACTTCTTGTAGGCGTCTCCGCCCGGAGGAAGCATCTCCACCAGGTAGCCCACGATCCTGCTGCCGCCCTTCTCGCGCGGCGGGTCCCAGGCTAGGGTTACAGACGTCTGCGTCGTCTCCAGGCAACACGGGTTCTGGACGGGTCCAGGTGGACCTGGAGAGGGGGAATATTAGGTCATATTCTTGCCATTTCAAGTTTATTTTTCTCGTTATTGTTAATTTATATTTTATAAGCACTGAGACATCATTAACAATTGACCTTCAAAGCCAAAAGGCATTTTAACAAATTGGAATTTGAATGACAGTGGAGTGTCAGTTTAGATTTAGAGTTGATTATATTCGGTGCAAAATTGATTTTGCTTGGGAAAATTCAGTCAATGTGGCAATTTTTTCTTGCACAACCTGCCTCAGACCAAAATTGCCCTGCATCATTGGGACATCAATAACTACCACATGCCAACATTACAACAAATCCACCAAAGACATCTTGAGTTATAGGTACGACACACAAACAACAGTCTGAAGAAGTTTTTGATGAATCTTTACCAGCAAAGAAAAACAGATTTGAAATATGAACCTTTTTATTTTCTTGCCATTTGAAGTTGAATTCTTGTCTTGCCCACTTACTCCTTTCATGTTACAGTGACATTTTCCACTATTTCATAAGAATTAGTTGATTACATTGGCTGTAAAGTATGTTTTTGGTTTGGAAATTTCTAAACCTCCTGGAGAGAGATGTCTACAGTCGCCATGCATCAGTAGTTGATGTCAATGGTTGAATATTTAAACAGCAAAGATGTTTTTTTGTACAATCTTCTACTGAAGGAGTTTGTGCTGAAACAATAACGTTTTTCTTGCACAATACAGAAGTTGTTGCAGAATCGTTACCTGGAGGATCGACCGCTGGTGTGGGCAGTGACGGGACGCTGTACTTCCCGCGGCCGCCGGCATTCTCTGCCGCCACGCGGAACTCGTACTCCGTCCCTTCGTCCAGGTCCGTCACCAGGTACTTCGGGCGGTCGATGGTCGCCTTGGTAACGCGTGACCACCGAGTGGAGAGAAGCTCCTTCTTCTCCAGGATGTAGTTGGTGATCTGGGCGCCTCCGTCCGACTCCGGCACTCCCCAGGACACCAACATCTGCTCACGGGTCACTCCGGACAAGGTCGGCTTGGAGGGGGCGCTCGGGGGGTCTGTCGGGAAAGGAGAAGTATCGATGTTAACCCAGTTTTATTCAATATTAGGAAAGGGTATTGTAATTACGTTTGGGTAAGGAAACTGTTGTAAACCCGGTTGGCAACCCATTTTTGTTGTAACAGATGCATTAACAGAAATAACTCTTCCCTATTCAGTAAAAAATGACTACTACCTCAAACAATATATAATTTATGTATGAAGCAAACGTATCCCTTCCATTGGATGCCTTTTGTACATTATGAAATGTTTGCACTTTGCAAGAAATCAATTGATTTTAAATGACAGAGTCAAACACAGAATTTTAGGAAGTGTTACTCACCGAAGGGATGCTTGGCCAGCACCTGAGCGGACACCAGCGGGTCGCCGGGCCCGTAGTAGTTGCAGGCGCGGATGCGGAAGACGTAGGTGCACCTGTTCTGCAACTTCGTCACCTTCATCTCCGTCTTACGGATAGCAGCGCTCACCTGGCCGGGCAAGAAATACTTGTAACATCTCTTGTATGACTACGGTACATTTTATAAATTGTGTATTATTCATATCTCCATGCATGAGATAGCATCGTCGCTGCTGCAGCCTATACAATGCATCATACGACGGAAATGGAGCTGAAATATTTCCAGGATGCGTGTAAATGAAAGACATACAAGTTTCACTGATGAGAGAAACTGGATGCTATCTGAAACGTCAAGTTCTTCAGAGAATTTATCATGTTGCTTGATTCATTTTGCAATATATTTTGTATCATTTTGTCGTTAAGTTAGTTTTAAATTTTTAGATGTCGTACCTTGACCCATTCGTTGGGCTGTCGAGTGTCTGCCTTCTCGATGAAGTAGTTTGTGATGGGGCTGCCGCCGTCGTCGCTAGGCGTGTCCCAGCTGATGCGGCACGTCTCCTTGGTGATGTCCCACACCTTCACCGGACCGCCCGGTGCAGACGGCACAGCTGGGGGACGCAATGTGCCATCAGCATCATTCTTACATATTCTAACAACCTTTCATTTGAGTGACTAATAATTCGCTTTTATTTGAAGAAAATCAGACATAAAACAGTACAGTGTTTATGGGATATTTACTTAATAGGTAAATACAATGACTTTTTTGCCCAAGGGCTAATTGCAACATGAAACAATGTATAGAAACAGTGCAAGTTAACAATGGTGACAAGTGAAACAAGTGACTGACTATTCTAAGAAGTGCTACGGAATACAGACTAAGCTTTACGGGTTTGACATCTTTTTGAAATATACTAACATAATAAGATGTCTCGGTCTAACATCAATCGTATTTCTTTTAACGATATCGAATGGATGTGCAATGTGAAGAAAGACTTACACAGCACAGTGACTGTGCATTTGGCCTCGGCTGACCCGGCGTTGTTCTTGGCAGACACGACGTATTGTCCGCTGTCGGTACGGGCCGCCTCCTTAATGATCACCTCCGTCTCCTCGCCCTTACTCTCCATGCGCACATGGGAGCTGGGCATCAGAAGCTGCAACAAGGCAAGAGGGAAAATGTCTTAGAACTACAGTAAGATCTTTCAGCACAAGACATGCACATGATTCAAGGATCTACAGGTTTTCTCTAGGAGCTGGGAATCAGAAGCTGCAGCAAGGAAAGGAGGAAATGTCTTAGATCCAGTGCATATTTGCAAGAAAACCAATTCCTAAATGTTCTCATATAGATATTCTTTTGAAAGATACTAGTAGTTTGGCTTTGAGAGACTATATTCATGCAGCAAGTTTTAAGCAGCAAGAGTGTGTTTTGTATTACAACATTCAAGAGGACTAGTGGATGTATGACTATGAGCAAGATATCAAGGTATCAAAGCTGCAGTACCAGTAAGGACTGCTAGGATGTGTATCCTACCTTCTTGTTCTTGGTCCAGGCGATCTCCGGTATAGGCTTGCCCTTGACGTGGAACAGCACGTGCAGCGGCTGGCCGCGGTGGATCGTCATCACGTCCTTGAGTTTGTAGTCCAACTTCACAGTTGGGGGTGCTGAAAGAGATACAGCGATTAGAGATATAGAGTAAAAGTGTGGCGTTTTCTTGAGCAGAAAGTTGATAGAAGTGCTCTCCAAGTGTCTTACAAGAAATTCAGACCTGTCAAAGTCTAAAATGTTGTTATCTATTATCTTTGTCAAATGGTTATGATAGACAGGTCTGTCTACAAACATGACAACTAAAATGTTCTATGTGTACTGAAGAAGACCAGGGGACTGGTTGAAATCTTTTTTTTTTCTGGTTTAAGAAAAGCAGTATACTAAGCAGTTTTTCTCACCAATTTCGTCCAAATTTGGTGCGCCCCAATTCTTGTCTTTGAATATAGTTAGATCCTTTTCCATGTCTACAAGGCATTTAAGAAAATCAGTTTTTCTCACCAATTTCGTCCTTGCCGTGGTGGGCTCGATGGCAAGAAAAACTTACTTTTCAGATTTGCCTACTAGCATAGCAATCAAACGATGTTTAAGAACATCAGTTTCTCTCACCGATTTCGTCCTTGCAGACGACGGGAATGTTAGGTGTAGATGGCAAGAAAACCTTACTTTTCCAAATGTTTATGACAGATCTGCCTACAAGCATACCAATTAGAAGATGTTTAAGAACATCAGTTTTTCTCACCGATTTCGTCCTTGCAGACTAAAAACTTACATTTCCAAATGTTTATGACAGATCTACCTACAAGCATACCAATCAAAAGATGTTTAAGAAATTCAGTTTTTCTCACCGATCTCGTCCTTGCAGACGACAGGCGTGGTTGGCTCGGACGGCAGGCTCCTGATGCCCGCAGCGTTCTTGGCCACCACGCGGAACTGGTAGCGCTCGTTGGTCTTCAGGCCCTTGACTTGGTACTCGCGTTCCGTGATGACGCCCACGTGCACCTGGGTCCAGCTCTTCTCCTTCACGTCCTTCCTCTCCACGATGTACCCGATGATGCGGGCGCCTCCATCTGTAAGGAGGATGTGTTGGGTCATCCGATTTGTTAAAGCAAAGGCAATCAATCTTCCTGGCTATACATTGTCATCATCCGGCAAAGCTGGCGGCTAGGATGTTCTTGACTTCTTCCCTTTAACTCTTCAACTCTATAGGTCATATCCTCAAAGCAAAAGTTTATACAGAATACAGATCCAGATAGGAGGTCCACATTATATACAGGTAAAGCAGGGGAGAGACACTTAAGCACCAAGGAGATAAACCATTTGTATCGATTCCCAACTCTATCTGGGACTATATTAGATGACTCTTGAATTTACTACTTTAGTGCGCAGTTTTTAATTTAATATTGTTTTTTATCAAATCTCAGATGCAACTAATGAAATTGTCGTGGCCTAAGAGTGAGACTGACCAGTGGTAGGAGGATGCCAGTGCAGGCTGACGGAGGCCCGGGTCACGGCCGTGACCGTGACGTCCTTCGGCACTCCGACCGGGTCCATGGCGCGGTAGAACGGCGAGTTCTCGCTCGGCTTGCTCGCTCCGGCCGCGTTGTGGGCGAAGATACGGAACTCGTACTCCTTCCCCTCCAGCAGGCCGGTCGTCTGGATGCTCAGCTTCTTAATCAGGCCACGGTTCACCTTAAGACGCAAAGGAAGACGTTATAGCAACTACTTAATTAATTATTGCCATATTCCTTTTTTGTAAAAAAAAAAAGATAGCACAACACACTGCTTTTCGGATGGTTGGGGTCTATCTATGACTTTGGCTATTCATATCAATAACACCTTTAAGAGCTACAATAAGCAAGAGCCATTCCTTTGAATCCATGGGCAGGTAGCTAAAATAGGGGAAGATTTATCCAAAGACTTTATTTTATGGTAGGGCATAGCAATCACTTAAGATAAGTAGCTCACCTTCATCCAGCGCTGGCTGGTGCGCTCGCGGCGCTCCACGATGTAGCCGGTGATCTCGGATCCGCCGTCGTCGGTTGAGGCGGTCCATTCCACAACCATCGACTCCTTCGTCGTGTTGAGAACAGACACATGCGGCTCACCAGGTGGCGACGGCACATCTGAGGGGGTGGAACACAACCATGTCATTCAAATGCCTAGTTTTTCACAACCCCTCTTTATTCTAAAGAAGGTAGCCAGAAACATAAACATGTCATTTCATGACTTAGTATTTCACAAGCCCATTCCTAAGTCTTCTACAAGTAAGAAAGGTGGCGATGGCACATCTTGAAGTGGAACACTACAATGCCACTTAAACACCTAGGTTTTCTCAAGCCCTCTATACGTCAGAAAAGGTGATCAGATAGGCAGCAACCGAGTGAAATAGAACATTCCAAATATGCAAAACATTTCGGTACACTGTGTTACTGGAAGACTTTGTCAATGTTTGAGATGTACTGAACACTAGACTTCACAACTTATCTGAAGAGTTATTGTATAATACACAACTGTACACATACAGGATTTGACTATAGAGATAATGTATTTTGAAACAAGTTGCTTGTAAGAAAATCTCACCATATGGATACTTGGCAATGACCGAGTTGGATCTCAGCGGGGGGCCGACTCCAAACTTGTTCTCGGCGCTGATCCTGAAGAGGTACTCTGAGTACTCCTTCAGCTTGGTGATGCGGAGAGACGTCCTCTTCACGCCCATGCTGACGTACGTCCACGTCGCGCCGCGGTTGTCAGACTTCTCCACGACGTAGTTGCTGACGTCGCTTCCACCGTCGTCCGTCGGAGCCTTCCAGTTCATGGTCAGCGACTCCGGCGTGACGTCTTCGAATTCCACGGGTTGCGCAGGCGCGCCTGGGCGACCTATGACCCGGATGTTGATGTCTGCTTCCTGTGAGCCGAGCTCGTTCTCAACGGTAATGTTGTAACGTCCGGCATCAGCCTGGAACGACACACAAGACGTTAAGCTAAAGAAATTTCCTTTTTCTTCGAACATGCTATCGAAATGACATACATGTATCACAGAATGTCAAAAGGAAACAGTTAAATACAATTGTACTTTTTGACATATATAAATGTTTGAATGAATTCACACTCCAAACAAGTTTATAACAAGTTAAAAAATATATGTTTCAAGTTAAATGTAAAACATGCAAATTTCTAATCACCATTTTCCTAATTAGTTACTTTATTTAGGAGATAAATAAGAGAATCATGAGGATGGTTTTTCTAACAACTTCAGAAGTTTTGAGGCATGTACCTTCATGCACTTCTTGAAGATGAGTTGAGCGGTTCCGTTGGAGGCTTTAGTCGAGACGCGGTCCGTTTCGCGCAGCTCGCCCATGCCCTTCTTCCAGGTGACCTTGGGGCGAGGCGCGCCGCCGAACGGCACGTCCACCACCAGGTCGGCTCCCTCCTTCAGCACGATCACGTCAGAAGGAAGGGCTTCCACGTCAATGGAGCCAGGAGCTGAGGGGAGACACATAACATACAATTTTTAGTGCTAATTAGAATAAGTTAGCATTGCCATAGTAAATGGTCATTAGACTATCAGTAGACTAACCCTTGCAGAAGCGTAAAATCTAAATTTAGACTTACTTAGAACCAGGCATATTCTTTCCAATTCATCGTCCCAACCCGAGTTTATACCTGAAATTCAATCAGTTACAGTAATTCTTTTGTCCTTTATTCATCTTGCATACATGTCCTTTTGATAAGACCTAAGGCAGTACACATTGCCAGTCATGGCCCGGTGCTTGCAGCCTACTGTACAATACATGTATTGCATCAGTAGATTATGTACATGCTGCATGTAGGTTCAGACCTTCTTTAGGTCAGATCTTGAGATATAGTAGCCTTCTCTAAGCAATCACAGGAAAAATACGTCTTTCTGTGACTCACCCAGCTGTTCCCTTGCGATGACGGGTCCGACCTCTGCCGGCGGGCTGACGGCGCCCATGTTCTGCGCGAACACGCGGAACACGTACTCCTGGTTGGGGATGAGGTCCGCCACGGTGTAGCGCAGGGCGTTGATCTGCGTGCACTTCTCCCACTCCTCGCTGTCAGTGAAGCGCTTCATCACGATGTAGCTGGTGATGCGGCTGCCGCCGTCGTAGTCGGGCTTGTTCCAGCGGAGGGAGATGTGGGTGGGGGTGATCTCGGTGATCCTCACGTTCTTAGGTAGGGATGGTTGATCTGGAAAAGTGCAGACAGCGCATTTTTAGCTACCAGTTACTGAAAACTCCATGTCTATCTTGAAATACAGAGCACATACGGCTAAACCGAGAAGGTTGACTTAGTCCACCACACGCAGACTACACTAAAGATTTCGAACTTCAAAGTGCTGCTTACAACTATGTACATCTAGCTTATATCGCCATCAGCAAGAACATAGAGTACGTCTTTACAAAAGTTCAAGAAAGTGACTGAGCACCTCACGTAGAGTTTATTATTATTAATTGCAGTTAAAGTACGCGTGTAAACTACTACAGCTTCTCAATTAGAAAAGCCTATTACTGCCTAAGACAATCATATCCCACTACCGTTAAGGACAACAATCATTACTAGCTGATTCCTTAAAGAAAACAGTAAGATGAGGCAGGAACTGACCGACAGGGTCCTGAGCCAGGGTGGGCTCCTCGGTGTCTCCGGGTGCGCCGGGGCCGAAGTCGTTGACCGCGACGATGCGGAAGTTGTACTTGTTGCCCTCCACCAGGTTACTGATGGTGTAGGCTGTCTTCACGATGTTGGCATCAACCGTGGTCCACGTGGTTCGGCCAACCTGCAAACAAGACGCAGAAGTTAGACTAAAGTGAACAACAAGGAAGCAAATATAAACCGTAAACAAAACGAAGTGTTGAGAATAGCTGTAAAAATGAAAAACACGAATCATGCCATGATCCTCTCAGTGTTGTACAGTTGCTGAATGTAGTGCTAATTATCACCATTTCGTAATCGCATCAATTATTTCCTACCCAGCTGAATTTTTGATAATCAGAGATGACACAATGTTGCAGATCGATGTCCAGACTTGCTTGGTATTCACGAATAACCATTGTATCAACAAAGCAAACATTTAGGTGAAAACACGTACTGCACTTTTATGTCAAAGCAAGCAGTCCTGTGGCAACATCACTTGTGCAAGCTAAGTTTTTTTTCTAACCTGGCGTTTCTCCAGGATGTAGTTGTTGACGGGCTTGCCGCCGTCCTTGCTGGGCGGGTCCCAGTCCACGATACAGGAGGACCGCGTCACGCCCTTCACCTCTATGTTCTCAGGTGCGCCGGGTGTGTCTAGATAAGATGATAAGATCTGTCAGTTATATTCTCATGGACAGAAAGAATTGAAAACTAAAGTAAATACTATGTAACACTACGCTGGTACCTATACATTGATATGATTTTTAAAGAACGTTTAAAATAGATTGGAATAGATGTTTACTAAAGGTCTATCTAAACAATGTCACATTGTTTGGTTTTTTTTCAAATGATATCTTTCTTCGTGTTTGTCGTTGTGCTACCCACTTGCAATTTGATATCAAAGCTTTAAGTGCAACCTAGATGCCAATCCATTAAGCATGATACTCATAATGAGTAAATATGGATGTAGAAACAAACACCTGTCCAACTTACCCATAATCTAGACCATGTTGGCCACAGTGTCGGAACCGTGCTATTGTCACACTTTGCAACAAACGATACTTCAAAACTATTAAGCTGGATGCAGAAAATCCAGTCTAACTTACCCATAACCTTGACCATGAAGGCCACAGTCACGGAACCGTGCGCGTTCTCCACGGTCAAGTCGAACCGTCCGGCGTCGCGGCGGTCGCAGCTAGGGATGACCAGCTGGGTGATGTTGTCCTCAGTCTCAGCCTTGGAGCGGTTCGGCAAGTCGCTGTCCTCCTTCTCCCACCTGCAACAACGTAACCGTTAGATTGTCACACTTTGCAACAAACGATCTACAGGCATTCTCGATGAAGACTAACATCGCCACAAATTGGTGCCTTTTTGGCAAAGATGGGTCTAATAGAATTCTTAATGCAGACTGACTCATACGTAATGTTTCAGACTGGTATTTGCCATGATTCTTCCTCAGTGTTATGTATATTATGTTACTGAAAGTAGGACCAGAATAATTCTTACCGAGCACATCAGGTACGGACATTCCATGAAATATATTTTAAGCTATAAACTTGGTAGTTATAGTCTTCTTGGTATTAACATGGAATACACATGATAATTCCGGGGAGGGACTGTAAAGAGCTTGTAGCTTGGCCAGAGGCAGGAAATAATGCTGATGCGCCACACCACAATTAGAGGAGAGACAATTTTGTACTATGTATCAGCATGAACTACACATGGGCGTATAGTATCTTCCCCATGTTAACAGTGCTAAAATGTAAGTCTCCACGTACCTGCACTCTGGCATGGGCCTGCCACGGATGGTGGCCACGAGTCTGAGCGGCGCTCCGGCGTTGAACTTGACCATCCTCTTCAGGCTGGAGTCCAGGAACACCTCCGGGGGTTGGGTCAGGTCACGCACCTGCACAAAACCTGGGGACACATCGGGGAAAGGTGTGTTAGTCAACGGAAATCTGGCAATTAGTTTAAGGTGGAATTTGAAGTCGTCACTACTCTAGATACTGAACTCCCATCCACTATAGTTGATATATTGGATCAGTAGTAATCTAGGGAGTTTTCTGACAACAATAAAAATTGGTACTAGCTGTTGGCACACGAAAATGTGTCTGGCTTGCTTGCCTGGGATAGTATGTCAGATCCCAAACTATAGATGTTATGATTGTCTTTAATTGTTCACCTAAAAATTATACATACAAAGGTATAGTTTTGGATAAAGGGGGACGTTTTTCGGCTTTTATACTGGCTATTCCTGGCTATTGTGATACATTGGTTGGCCACTGAGTTTGTGTACTAGAGCCGTGTCTTTTGTCAAAAACATTCTTGAGTCCTTGCATCAGAAAATCTATCTCACCTGGCACAGGCTCGGGATCGCCCATAAGGATCATGTTCACGGCGCTGACGCGGAACAGCAGGGCGTCGTTCTCGGTCAGGTTCTCGGCCACGTACTGCGTGTCCCGGATGGTCGACTTGGAGTGCACCTTGAACCAGTCCTCGCTGTCGATCTTGCGCGCCTCGATGACGTAGCCGAGGATACGGCTGCCTCCGTCCTTCTCGGGGGGCAGCCACTTCAGCGACACGGTCGAGCGCGTCGTGTCCTTACACTCGGGGTTGATGGGTTTGCCAGGCTTGCCTGTAGAGGAGGGAAATTGAAGATTGTTTAATAAATCTACACCTATTTTCAATCTTGTCCTATGTAATGTATACGACTTATCAAATGGAATTAGCTGTGGGTTTTTTCAATCATTCTTATACTGCTGCTGTTTCTGCTGTGCTTTTTTCTGTTTCCTGTTTCTGTTTCATGTTTTAGAATATGTCATCACAGTTTCATTATTTACCACAAACTCAAAACGTGTTTTCTAAAGGGATTTTCTAAACTTGTTTGAACTGTCAACCCTTCAAAAACACACATATTGCACCAAACTGACTGTAGTTCCAGGATCCTCTTAAAAACAGGTAATTTACCTGAATGGACAAGTCTAGATACATACATAAGTATTGATAAACAGCTAAAATCGAAGATGTTCCTACCTGGTGGAGTAGTGCACATGGTGGGCGGGGTCGCCTTGGTTGCCGGGGACAACCCAGCGGCGTTCATGGCGATGACGCGGAACTCGTAGTCCAGGTCCTCGATCAGGTCGTCCGCGAGGTAGGTCAGCTCGCTCGGCCCGAGGGCCAGGCGGGTCTGCCGCTGCCAGCGGACCGACGTGCGCTCCTTGCGCTCGATGTGGTAGCCTGGAGGGGAGAGAACAGTTTTGGTTAACATTCCTCCTGCTGTCTGACCCTATAACCCATACAGGTTTGGTGCTTAACGGCTACCTTAGCATGCTGAAGGTTATATTCAATGTTTCCAGCATATATCAGTATTGTAATTACACTGTCAGGTCACTTCATGTTGCTCAAGCCAGTAACAATGTAGAATCTTTTCACAAGCTTATCCGTCTTTCTCTGAGTCAGTAGTAGGCTGAACATAATGACATGGTGTGACATTCAAGTCATTGAAATTTGACGTAAAAACAACTTTGAATAACATTTCGTAACAGCTGGTTACCAGGATAAAATAAACAGAAACCTATCATGATCCCACAGTCCTTGCTGTTCATATGCACAAAAGATCAACGGTAAAAGGTGATTCACTGACCTGTGATGGGGCTGCCGCCGTCGCTGTCGGGCTCCTGCCATGTGATGGTGATGGAGTCCTTCGTCACGTTGCTCACCTTCAGGTTGACTGGTGCTGTAGGCACGTCTGGAAAAGGTACGAATAACGCGTTACATGTAGCTCTAGGTACTAATGGCTAAAGCACTTGGCTGCATGGAGTAAAGAGATCATAGCAATTATGGTTGTTGCAGTACTATGGTTCAGAGATTTGTGTCATGTAGTTGAACTGCAAATAGGTCATTTCTAATCACAGATCGAAAGATCTACCTTAAGTTTAGTGGGGCAATAGAAATGAGCAAACAAGGAATAAAGTAGATGGATTTTTGATGACAAACAAGCATCAACTCTGTGGCTCAAGTTTGTGGATAATTTTGATTACTCAATGCAAGTCTGGCATTACTTTTGCATGATTCTTTAGTCAGAGGACAAAGACAACAGAAGATAGGAGCTCACCGAATGCCCACTTGGCGATGATCGGGCCGATCGTCGTTGCGGGACCGATGCCGTTGAAGTTCTGTGCCCGGACGCGGAAGAGGTAGCTAGCGCCGGCCGTCAGACGGGTAATCTTGTACGACGTCTTCCTGACGGCACTACTGACCTTCATCCAGGCGTCGGGCGTCTTGGCGTCGCAGCGCTCCACCGTGAAGCTGGTGACAGCGATGCCGCCGTCGTCTTCAGGGGGCTGCCAGGTGATGGTGGCGAACTCAGGTGTCACCTCACCTGTGGCGAGTTCTATTGGGGCTCCGGGAACGTCTGAAATATGAGTGAAATTGTTATACAACTGGCGGCAAATAGGCTTGTATAATTACATTTTAGGTTGCCTTTTTTCTTACAGTTGTTTGTTCAAGAATTTGAAGAAGTACTCAAGATGGCAGCTGGTACTTACAGTAGTGTATATGTATGTCTGTAAGCCCTCTTCAGAATGTATCACACTTAACTCAAGTTCAGATCTTTAAGTTCAGAAGATAAACCATTACTTCTCACACACATGCATCATACGTCGTGTGATACTTGCCATTAGATGCATGGGCCAATGATTCCAACAGCTCTTAACCGGTCCCCTGTTAGGGCTACCCTTAAGGCTTCTAATGTGTGCCGTAATGTTAGGTAGCAAATAAATCTAGCCACGTACCCATGACGGAGACCTTGATGACCTGCTTGGCCTCCCCGCACAGGCTCTTGGCCTGCAGGGTGTACTCTCCGCTGTCCGCGCGGACAACCTTCCTGATCGACATGGTCGACACCTTCCCGGCCATCTTGAACGTAAGTCTGGGGGAAAATAAAGAGCTTTAGAATATCGATCTTCCCACAAAAATGCTGAATCGTTAATCTTTGTATGCATTTACACTATACACGCAGTTCCTCTCAACCTGCTCAGGATACAAGACCGTTAATCAGCTTTGGGGATTTTTTTTCGGAATCTTTAGATGTACATGTAACTACCTCTGTTCTCTGGATGTAGAAAAAATGTAGCAAAAATAGGATTCAATGATTATGATAGTTAACACATCACAAATTCCTTGTGGCAACTATCCTCAGCATTTTTACCTGCCTATTGGATACTACCATACTACTACTATACTACTACTGCCACTACTACTATTCAGTTTGAGATAAGAATGAACTGCTCACCTGTCGCTCTTGACGAGCGGGCGGATGCCCTTCAGCCAGACGAGGTCAGGCACAGGCTTGCCCTTCACAGACATGCTGAGGTCACAGTCCTCGCCGGCCTTGAAGGTCATGATGTCCTTGGTCATGTAGGCCAGGCTCACACTTGGTGGCTCTGTGGTAAGCGGAAAAACAACGTCAGAATCTAAGACCAAAAAGCGAACATATCTATAATTGAATCGAATTAAATACCATGATCTGATTTACATAACTTGAGCTGCATCTCATCCCGACCGCTGTTCTCTAGTTATAAACCTCTTTCTGTTTATATCGAGGCAAAACTAGTGTGGTGCAGCTTGATATTTCAACAGTACTGCATTCCCCGCTTTTCGCTTTTTTAACGAGTTTGCTCAGGCCACAAGGGAACTGAACTAACGCTCACTGAAGCAGCTTAGGCAAGCTTGACTAACTAACTTAATAAGATAAGCAGGGGTTTGATATGGGAACGTCAAAGACCACTTACGAAGATCGTCCTTGCAGATGACGGGGATGGTCTCGTCGGAGGGCGCGCTGATGATGCCCGCGGCGTTCTTGGCGCGCACGCGGAACTGGTACTTGCTGCCCTGGCGCAGACCCTTCACCGTGAAGTGGCGCTCAGACGACGGGATCATGATCTGGTTACACGTGATCCACTTGGCTTCTTCTGGGTTGTATCTTCATTGAAAACAAAATGAAACCGACTTGTTGAAAATCATGTTCCTTTACAGAGGCTCTGTTCACATGTAACGAAAAGCATTAAAATGAACATTTAATTGGCAGCTCAGTAGCTACATGTATCAGCCGTTGATTTGTCATTGATTTTGTATAACACTGTGAAGTTTAGATGAAAGACAGAATGCAGCTGCAGGACGTCTCAATGACTGCAGATGCAGAAACTAGTAGATAATGATAATAATGTAAAGTTTTGTAGCCTATTTTAGTCGCTATTGCTTGCTTAAGCTTTAAGAAATGGGGAAAAAAATTAACTTACCTGTCGACCCAGTATCCGATGATCCTGGCTCCGCCCTCGCTCTCGGGCGCCAGCCACTCCAGCGACACGGACGAGCGCGTGATGTCCACGATCTCGACGCGGCGCGGCGCGCTGACGGGGTCCTTGGCCAGGGTGAGCGGGGTGGCCTCGCTGTGCTTGCTCGGGCCCGCCGCGTTGAAGGCGATGACCCGGTGCTCGTACTCGCAGCCCTCCAGCAGGCCCATAGAGCGCACTGTCAGGTGCTTCATCGGCACGCGGTTTATCTGTACGGCAGGGAGGTTTTTGTGTGGATGAGAAACATTGCTATTTAAATCTAAACAGAATAGCCTCTACCAGTCTCCGCGGGTCGCTGGGGAAATAGTAGAAATTGGCCAAATAGAGTCAATTGTATGAAGGGAGTCGGCTACGGAGAGAGGGTCCAATAGGCAACGTGGGAATGTTACCCTCCATGGCCATAGTCCCCCGGCAAATGTTATCTCTATTTCCGACGCGGTTAGTCTGGTAGAGACTATAAACAGAATACCTTCATCGTCTTGCAGCTTGGTACAATAGCTAGATGTTGATGAAAGTCAATAAAACCAATGGTCAGGAATAAGGGTGCATTGATAGTATTTTTTTTCTAAAATGTTTCACGACTGCACAGTTTTAATGCCAGTTTCTGTAGGTCTAGAATTTGGATTTCATTACACAACAGTGCCATTTCTGAGACTATGATAATGTTACACACATGTTTTTGAATTGATATTATGATAAGAGAAAGCACTCATTTAGTATAGCCATCGCAAAGGACAGTGAAACAGTACTGTGATAAGTTGGCTTATGTCAACTTGTCATTGGTGAAGTTTCACAAGAAAACAAGGCAGGAAAATATAGCTAGCTTTAGAAGAAACTATGAAGAAGTTGTGACAGGTTCCTGACCTTGACCCAGCGGTTGCTGTTCCTCTCCTTCCGCTCCACGATGTACCCGGTGATGTCGGAGCCGCCGTCAGAGGCGGACTCCTCCCAGGTGATCGTCATGGAGTCCTTCTGGACTTCTGACACCTTGGGGTTCCTTGGCTCGCTGGGCGGGTCTGCAAGACGTTTGGGAAGACATTGTAATTGTCCCAGAAAGCATGTCATTACAATTAACAATATTTCATATTGCTACAAATGCTAGGCTATGAATGCCCACATCGAAAAGTTTTACAACAACAATATTTCAGTGTAAATAGTACACATTTGTGCGATATCAAAGTTTATGATGAGTTGAACATTTTTAAGTAGACTTACAAGCATCTACTTAACAAAATGTAGCTCCTTCTTTGACCTCATTGCAAACATGGTGCTACAAAATAATTCAGTCTCTTCTTGCACATATCAAGGAACATTTGCAATGAAACTGATCAGAAGTGTTCTTAAGACAATGCTTACCGTATGGCAGCTTGGCCACGACAGACTCTGACTTGAGCGGCGAGCCCACGCCGAAGCGGTTCTCAGCGCTGATCTTAAACAGGTACTCCTTGTTCTCCGTCAGTTTCGTCACCTTCAGCTGCGTTCTCTTCACGCCCGAGCTGACGTACACCCAGGTGGCGCCGCGGTTGTCGGACTTCTCGATGACGTAGTTTGTGACGTCACTTCCGCCGTCGTCTGTCGGGGGCTTCCAGTTCAGGACGCAGCTCTCGGGAGCAACGTCCTCGATTACAACTGGGCCGTTAGGCGGACCGGGACGGCCTGTAACGGAAAACACAGGTTAATATCTTATAGCTATTGTAAGTATCACATAGCTAGTGTTTCTCAGTGACCACAGAAATGTATGGACGTAAACTGCACACATTCTCAATCTATGATCTAAGAAAATAGAATACATGTCAAAATGCTTGGGGAAAGAGTGCCATCATCATTCCACTATTCATTGTTTTTATTGGCCTTTCGTGATCGACTAGCATTATCAAGGTAGAAAAAGATAAAATATACAAATTGCACACACCCTGAACAGTAACTTATTCATGTACATGTAAAGGGTTTCAGTCAAACTCAAGACTTGACAAAGGCTCACCAATGATCCTAAAAGAACAAGGTTTTGTACCCAAGAAAACTACATTGAGGTTAAGGTCAGGCTTAAGACCTGTGGAGCACTGACCAATGATCCTAAAAGAACAAGTTTGCGTATCTAAGAACACCATATTAAAGTTTTAGTCAAGACTTCATGAGCCCTCACCAATAATCCTAACGTTGATGTCGGCAGTCTGCGACCCGGCGGGGTTGGACACCTGTACAGAGTACTTCCCACCGTCGGCCTTCACCACTTGGCGGATGTTGAGCATCGTCACGCCGCCGCCGGTCTTGGTCGAGACGCGGTTGGTCTCGCGGAGGTCGCCCATGCCGCGGAACCACTGCGCAGTGGGCGCCGGGTAGCCGTGGTACGGGATGCTGATCGTCCAATCAGTGCCCTGCTTGACGATGACCTCATCGCCCGGGATGGCCGAGAGGTCCAGAGTAGCGGGCACTGGAAATGGAAAGTTTTACATTGCATTATATGAAATTATAAATAGACAGCTTCTAATGCTAACAATCTAAATCATTGAAGGGATATGATTTCTTTGGCTATTCATCAGACAAAACATCTAAGATGCTCAGAGTATTAGGCACTGGAATGGAAAGTTTTGCAATATTTTTTTGTAGTGCTGCATATTACAGAATGCACTAGGTCTAAAACAAAAGCGTGCAACATGACGAAAATTGCTCTCACCTATAGTGTTACAATCAATATCCTTAAAGATTACTTTCAACAGTCTATTTAAATAACGAAAGGATATCAATCTGTCATACAAGGACTCCTACGAATGTTTTTCTGTCTTCTCAAGTAGGTTCAAACACACAGCATTACGCGATACCGTTATACTTTCATTTGACACTTTGAATGAATCCAACATTGTAGAGAGCTTCTGAAATAAGTCCATTTTGCCTGTTCAAAAGACAAACACGTCGAAGTTCTTAAGATGCTTACGGATGGGCTCCTTGGCAGTGACCGGTCCGATCTCCTTGGGGTTGCTGGCGGCGCCGGTGTTCTGCGCGAAGATGCGGAGCATGTACTCCTGGTTGGGGATGACGTCCGTGATGGTGTAGCGCAGAGCGTTGATCTGCGTGCACTTCTCCCACTCCTCGCTGTCCGTCATGCGCATCTCCACCACGTAGCTGGTGATGCGGCTGCCGCCGTCGTAGTCCGGCTTGGTCCAGCGGAGGGAGATGTGGGTGGGGGACGTCTCCGTCACCTCGAACTTCTTGGGTGGGTCAGGTTGGTCTGGAAAGGTGAAACATGGGAGCTTGTCATCTTCAGATACATTAAGGCAATTATAAACAACACTTTTAAGGTTGCATTGTTGTCATCAAATACGTATAAGACTATTCATCAGTCAGTTTCGTGCTACTTTTTACACCCGATCGGTCTAGAAATGTGAAAGTGGACCTTGTCCTCATCAAATACATGTCAAATACTGTAAAAAAAGTGGTTGCCTTTTCACGATATATTCTAAAACAAAGCTTAAGGTTGAGGCTAAGGACTGGGGTATGGCGAATGTGACACAATGAGAAGCTGCTTCTTAGAGCTGCGCAAAAAGGACAGTTTTATGGACGCAGAATGACTCTGTGACTCACCGACGGGGTCTGTCGCCGTGATGGGCTCGTCCAACTCCCCGGGCTCGCCGTAACCGAAGTCGTTCTCGGCGATGATCCGGAAGAGGTACTGGTTGCCCTCGATCAGGTTGTAGACGGTGTAGGCCGTCTTGACGATGTTATCGTCCACGGTAGACCAGGTGTGGCGTCCGACGATCTTCTTTTCTAGGATGTAGTTGTTGACGGGCTTGCCGCCGTCCTTGCTGGGCGGGTCCCAGTCCACGATGACGGACTTGCTGGTCACGCCCTTGCACTCGATGTTCTCCGGTGCGCCGGGTGTGTCTGGGGTAAAGAGGGTGTTAAGTTAGTTGTGCATTGTACAGAATTCATTCAAAGGAAGACTAGTAATAGAGCTGTTAGTTATCAAGAATAAATGATATTGATAAGCCTTTCTTTTTTTTCTGAATTTTTTTTTAGTATAATGCAGTTCCTGTTGCTTCTACTGAAATCATTCTAAAGAAGCAACACTAAAAAGATCATGTCATTTTTCTTTGGAAAAATAGTCCAACAAAGAAGCATCAGGTCCAGGAGCAGTAACTTATTACAAACTGCAAAAGATTTTCTATGATCGATATCTCTGCATCATAAATCATTACGTTTTCAGAGAACAAATCCCTTTGACGTACCCATGACTTTGACGTTGATGGTCCAGGAGGCGGTTCCGAAGGCGTTCTCGGCGAACATCTCCCAGACGCCGGCGTCCCTGCGGTCGCAGGACGGCAGCATGATGGTGGTGTGCGTCTCCGTCGTCTCCACCTGGGAACGGTTCTCCAGGTCGCTGTCCTCCTTTATCCACTTCGCTGTGGGCTGGGGCTTGCCAAATAAGGGCACTTGGATGCGTAGGGGGTTCCCGGCATGCACCTTCATGGACTTGGCTGCGCTTGGGTCCACCTGTGAGGAAAGATATAATGGGACACATTAGCATCATATCTTCTAGCAGTTGCAATATTCAGTAAGAATCAGCAATGTACGTATATAATGTGAAAAGAAAACTGCTACCATTTCGTTGTTTGTAGAAGTCTATATCAGAAGCTGGTTTTCCCCTATATTGGGTAATTCTACTGTCAATTATTTTCTGCTTCATGAAATGTCTTAATGGCAAAAAGTCTTCATAGACTGCAATACATCTCAGAGTCTCTAGATTCTGATATTTTGTACAGCCCCAAAAGACTACTTTGGTAAGAGCCTTTTTAAAGCCATGTAAATCTAAGCCCCACGTACCTTGATAAGAGGCGGAATCTCCATGTCGCGCGCCTGGCACCATCCGGGCAGCTCGCCGGGCTTGCCCATGCCGATGTCGTTCACCGCGCTGACGCGGTATCTGTAGCCGGGGCCGGTCGTCAAACCGTCCACAACAAACTCACAGATCCTAAAAAACACGAACACAACACGTCAGCAGTGTTCAATATACTGTGAACATCAATTTGTTGGTTTGCATCTCTGCTGTCTTATCATAATAGCCAATATTGCGAAAATGATGCTGTATACTAATTTCAGTACCAACATAGGCCGCTTATCTACAAGGACTACAGTAAGCAGTAACCTATACTTCCAGGGTAAAATAAAACAATTTTGACAATCTTAATCAAAGTTCTATCCAAGAAATTGTATAATCTAAGAAGGAAGCACTTCAGAGCAGAATGGACTAAGATACCAAAATCATTCAATTACCAGTCACCACAGAAGTTGTAAAGAAAGACAAACAGAGAAGCAAACAAACAAACGAACAAAGAAACAAATAAACAGATGACCTCACCTCAGAACAGTCTTGGTGTGGCACTTCTTCCACTCCTCCTGGCCCATGACGAGCATCTCCAGTACGTAGCCCTGGATGCGGGAGCCGCCGTCGCGCTGAGGCGGCTGCCACCGGACTGCGTTAGTCGTCTTGGTCGTCTCAAACACCTCAACGTCAGTCGGGGGGTCTGGAAGACCTGGAAGGAAAGAACATGGTTCGTAAGGCCATGAATTCGAGTATAGATTTGAAGAAAACTTTACTTGCAAACTGAAGCCAGGTATACATGCTCCTGAGCCAAAATGTACTGCAGAGATTTTATTATTCCTTAAAATGAAACTAGTACAAATAATGTGCCTTACTACTTCTTGACATCTTACTCAAATCAGTAACATTTAAGCAATACATAACAGTTACTAAAGGGTATCAATACCATGTTGATGTTTCTACAAAATGGCATTAGCTAAGCTATAGTTGCGAAAAGCTGCCAAATCTTTCTTCTCTGGATCAACATGGCTTTGTAACTTGCAACTATTACCAAGTGAAGCGTTTTACAATGCAGCATCAAACAATGTGCTAATTTGTGAAAGCCACTTACCGACAGGGTCCTGAACAATAACAGGTGCAGACAGGGGGCTGGGCTTGCCGAATCCGGCCGTGTTCTCTGCCACGATGCGGAACTCGTAGTCCAGACCTTCCTCCAGTCCGTCCACCTGTAGTTTCAGCTCCTGTATACAACACAACTCGAGTAAGCTATCTTGTCCATACATCTGGTCAACATTTAGACAAGTCCATCTGCTGTGAGTGACCGTAGTACGTACGTAAAGATTACGTAAATAAAGAGCTTTCCAAATGATGCCTTTTGATTCCATGTAGAGGAAAATGACATTCAATTCATCATGTGATTATATCATTCGCCAGAGGTAGAAATCTAATTTGTACTGAACTGATTATTCTGTCTTAATACTTAACATTAGACTACATCACTTGAATTTCTGGACTATACCACTGTTGTTTTCAATCTTAGTTTGAATCTACTGCAACAGTTGCTGTTCACAATCCCTGTTCATATTTCCTGTCGTTGTTTATATTTACAGCTGTTGTTCATATTTATTGTTGTTGTTTATATTTACAGCTGTTGTTCATATTTACTGTTGTTGTTTATATTTACAGCTGTTGTTTATATTTCCTGTTGTTGTTTACCTGGATGGAGCGTCGGGTGATCCTCTGCCAGCGCACGCTGGTCCTCTCCTTCATGTCCACCACGTAGCCGATGATGTCACTTCCGCCGTCGGACAGCGGCGCGGTCCAGGACAGGTTCAGCTTCTCGCGCGTGACGTCACTAACCTGCGGCTGGCCCGGCTGAGCGGGAACGTCTGGGGGAGGAACAGGTGTGTTACTTTTACTTCAGGGAGGGACAGGTGTTTTACTTTCACTTCAGGTGTTTTACTTTTACTTTCACTTCAGACAAGTTGTACACTTTCTTGGAAGACTCAAAGATATAGAATGACACAAGAGTATGAATTCTTTTAAGGGGGCAGTTACTTTTTCAAAAATCCACATAAATACATTGAACATATGAGATGTAAATTTGCGACATACAGGTATGCAATAATTTTATCTCTGATCTCTACTTTTGGACGGTGAAATAAGGGTGTGTTAAGAATTTTTTGTGTATCTCAATCATATTTGCTGCACATGTACCATACTAAGGATGTCATACAAGTATGGGATGCCAATACTAATATCATCATCAGATGTTTTCTTTCCACAAATCTCCAAGACTTACCAAACTGGTACTTTGCGATGACTGCCTCGGACAGCAGCGGCTCTCCCACCCCGTGCACGTTCACAGCGAACACGCGGAACTGGTAGGTCTGGCCCGGAGACAGCTTCGACACCTTCAGACTGGTGCGCCGCACAGCGCTGGATACCTTGATCCACAACTAGAGGGGGCGGTTTTAGCCATGATAAGTGTGTGCAAGGTCTACAAGTAACTATGTTAAGAAGTATACTAGTTTGTACATGGTGTCATAGAATTGCTATGGATGTGTCAATCTGCCTGTTCTGCATTCTAACAATGAAACTTGTCCACAGATTTGTACAACGTTTGATAATTTTGAGCCCAAAACTTCGCATTCCATGCTTCACAGTTCTGTGGGATTAAGCTATCTAGACAAACTTGTACATGCTGCTATTTACAACAAAAGATGGTTTTGTAAGTATTGTCATCAATGACGCCCTTTACAGAAAAGAAAAAATGTATATATAATCCAGGTGTTAAGGCACATTTTCTGAAGATGTGGAATGAGTGTGTATTGGTTGGATTGGGGTTGTATACTACACTTTGCCAATTATTTTCCCGGTTTCTACTAGTATATCATCCAGGTATTAAGACCAAGAGTGGTGCATGACCCACCTGCTGCTTGACGTCCATCCTCTCCACGATGAAGTTGGTGATGGTCGCTCCTCCGTCGTCCTCCGGCGGCTCCCATCGGAGCAGGCAGGACTCCGGAGTCACGTCCGTCACCACCAGCGGGCCCAGGGGCTTGCCTGGTTGGGCTGTGGAGCACGGGAGGAAAAATGTCATTTAAGCTCAGATTATCCAACGTGAAGGGCTAAGAGTCCCAAAACAGACATAGGTGTGTTTTGAAAGGAAGTCGTATTCTTAGGAACATCCGTTCGATATGTTGTGATGTTTTTGATAACAAACCATGATAAGAGAGGGGTTAACTTATAATAAGCATTGTTCTGCATGATGGTACCCAGATTCGTGTATTCATTTCTTCAACAACTGAAGTTAAACGTTTTGATTTCGACCAGTTTTGTCACACGGGAGTAAAATGTCATTTTAGCTCAGATTATCCAACGGGAAGGGCCGAGACAGAGATACATTGTAGGTGTGTTTTAAAAGGAAGTCTTATGAACATATGTTCCGATATGTTGTGGTATCTTAGAAAACCTTCAAAAACTATGACAAGAGAGAGGTTAATTTCTAAAATGCACTGTTCTGGTACCCAGGTGCAGAATCGGTTCTTGTATTCATTTCTTCGAAATCTCAAGTTAAAACTTTTAATTTTGGCCACTTTTGTCACACTGGCCTTGCACTATTATCAACTTAATGCAACGTTTGCCAAGAGCTTGAAGAACGTGCATGTTGTAGTTCCGTACCGAAGATGTTGACGTTGATGGTCGCGCTGGCGGCGCCGCTGCTGTTCTTGGCGGTGACGATGTACTCGCCGGCGTCGACGCGGCCGCTCTCCTTCACGTGGACGTGCGCGTCCTTCTTTCCGTCGTACGCAACGTCCACGCGCTGTGTCTTCAGCAGGGCCTGCCGATAGACAATAGATGCATTGAGGAAACAGTTTGGTGATAAAGCCTTTTTATCTATCTATCTATCTATCTATCTACTGTATTGATCTATTTACAGAGCTGAAGCATCAGTATCTCTAGTATTACGCATCACACACTGTGTCGAAAAGGTATTTTCCACTTAAATGTGTTTCAGTTTCAATCACTTTCTCTAAGCCTAAGGTGAGATATGGGGGGAGATAGCCTTTTCATGGCTAAAATTGTTTACAAATCAACCTGGTTGCTAACTTGGCATGCGCTACAATTGCATTAAAAATGTTACAATTGAGGTAACTATAAAGCAAAACTTTCGCAATACAAACTGTATAAAGAGGGATTGCTGGTGACAGGAGTAAGCATGTATAGCTAGCTGTATGATTTTATTGTAAAACGTAGTTGGTTCTTTCTGTTTTTCTGTGAGGACTAGCTGCTTTTACACCAACTATGATGATGGAGACCAAGATATATAAATACCTTTCCATTCCTTGTCCATGAGACTTCGGGCTCGGGCCGTCCTGTGATGGCCACGGGGATGTGGAGCGTGTCGCCCTGGCTGATCGCCATCTTGTTCTCCTTGATGCGGTAGTCAACCACAATGACTGGTGGTACTGTGGGGAGGGGGGAATAAAGGTTAACCTTCAGCATGCTAAGGTAGTCTTTCGGCACATTGATGTACTAAAAGGCAAAGTGCTATTCAATTATTACAAAATGCTGAAAGTTTCAAATGATCTGAGTGCCTTGCTGATTGCAGTCTTAATGATCCAAATAAACCACAATACGAGCTTTCCAAATAATGCTATTTTGTCTTGAGACAATGAAGGAAAAAATAGTCAGTCGGTAAACGTCCACAGTTACTGTAGTATAATCAAACACAGGTGCTTTGAGTGCTTCTTATACTTATATCCTGCACTATCTTTATTACAACATAACGTTGGCTTGAAATATGCAAAATGTGACGAAAACTATCTTGAATAGTTACCAAGGTTATCCTTGCACACGACCGGTAGAGTCTTGTCGGACGGGGCGCTCTTGATTCCAGCCGCGTTCTTGGCGATGATCTGGAACTCGTACTTCCCGCCGTTCTTCAGCCCCTTGATGGTCTCCTCCAGTTTCTGCAGGAGGCCGTGGTGGCACTCCACCCACTTGGGCTCCTGGGGGCCCACCTCGCGGCGGAGCACCTGGTAGCCGATAATGCGGTAGCCGCCGTCAAACGCGGGGCGGCGCCACTCCAGGGTTACGGAGGAACGGGTGATGTCTACAACCTGGGGTTACAAATACAGAAAACGTTCAGACTTGTGTTGCTTTAAAGTGACTAGAGGTTACTACAGGCTACAACCATACAGCTATCAGTCACGTAGGTCATCATCCCTAGGGGCATGCAGCATGACGTTCGAAAATAAAGATAAAACAAATATCAAAGATACCACCAACATTTTATTGAGAAATGTTTCAATCTGAATTATGATATACTGTCATTTTACAGCTTTTGTTAGCCTAAGGCTAAGGCTACTCTATGGAATGATTTAGTCATAAGAGTTTCTGTTTGACTTCTGTGAAACCGTAAGAAATTTAGAAACGTTTTTGTTTTTCATCACAGGATATAGCAAACAAGGTAGATTTCCTTGAATGAATGAATGAATGAATGAATGATTTTTTTCTGCACAAACATGTGTAAAATCTACATCTACTTGTGTGCTTACCTGTACGTTCTGCGGTGGTCCCACAGGGTCCACGGTCTTGGCGTAGGGGGACTCTTCGGAGAACGGTCCGGGTCCGGCGGCGTTCATTGCGCAGACGCGGAACTCGTACTCGTGGTCCGCCATCAGGTGGGAGGAGCGGAAAGCCGGGTTGCGCACGGGAGCTCTGCGGGGTGGACATGTGGAAATACTCATTAGTTACTGTAGCTTTCTACATGTACAGGTTGCTCACTACTCTTGCCAGTGGTATGCTTACGCTTAAACCAACAGCAGGAATAGTCCTCCTAATAGTATGGCTGAAGCAAACACAGCAACTTGATACTAGAGGCTGTAGTTTTGTCTTTTACTTCATCCATGCTAACCTATGATAATAATCGCAATGTAATGTAATGACCATCATCCCCTGAGTAGAAGGAGCAACTTCTTGGCCTTGGCGTATCATGCCATAATTCAAAGCAACAAGTGCTTCCATGATGTACTGTGAATAGTCTGGTACTGCTTTGCTAGCATTACTTTTGTCATGCTAATTTATGACAATAATTACAATAGTGTAGAACATTGTTACTCATCTTAAGTTTGAGTGTGTTATACCATCATACTGAGAAACAAGTACTGTGCTTACAATAGCCTACTCTGTATGAGGTAGTCTTACTACAGTAACAATACATATCTAATATCAAATTCCAATAAATCAATAAATATTGATAACAATAGAAATCGGTGCCCACCTGTTGAGCTTGGTCCAGCGCTGACTTCCCCTCTCGGACCGCTCCACCAGGTAGCCCAGGATCATGGAGCCGCCGTCGTTAGCTGGGGCCTGCCAGCGCAGGCAGATCTGCTCCTTGGTGACGTCGAATGCCTCCAGTGCTGTGGGCGCATCTGGCGGGTCGTAAGGCTCCTTGGCCACCACAGATGTGGAGTAGATGGGTGGTCCAACTCCGAACCGGTTCTCAGCAGAGATGCGGAAGCTGTACTCCTTACCACGGATAAGCTTTCCAACCTAGAGAAATATGGGATGCATTATATACATGTTCCAAATGTAATGTGACTCATTAATTCCATCGTCCATATTCTTTCATTGCCATATAGGACTCTTAAGCCATAGCCAAAACTGTAGGGATGATATAAAATGGGATTTTACCATGGTCAATATTCACTAAAAGTCAGGCCATATACCTTTCAACATCTTTGGAAAGTATCATCATACTGATTCATGTTTTCATTTTGTGAAAAGGCTAACCAATTATGATTTTGTTACCAAACAATGATTAGTTTTTTTTTTTCTCCTTATCACCAACACATTGGCAAGATACAAAGGTTTGTATGAAGTCTTTAAGCAGGAGCAAAGTTAAATTGTAAAGAGCTCTCACCTTGCAGGTAGTTCTCTTGACGCCCGAGCTGACGTACACCCAGGTGGCGCCGCGGTTGTCGGACTTCTCGATGATGTAGTTGGTGACCTCACTTCCGCCGTCGCTGTCCGGCTGCTTCCAGCTCAGCGTGACGCTGTCGGGCTGGACGTCGTCGAACTCGATCGGCATCTGCGGCGAGGTGGGCTTGCCGACAACCTTGGATTGAATTCATTTGCATATGTTAGATTCTTCCAATGATTGTAAAAGCTCAAGATCCCATTCTATACACAGTTGTACTAGATAGTTTAGCCTTCAATATAGAACTGTAGTTATGTAACAGTAGATGCCATAATTTGTACTTGTTGTGCAATAAAGTTATATTTTAGATTCAATTTACAGAACATTGATAGAGCTATGATGGCTTGTTCAAGGTCTTCTTCCATCTAAGTTAACAAATGATAACACAAATCTAACAAGTCATGAAATAATGACATGGTAGTAAATGATAACAAATGATAAAAAATCAGACAATAATAACAACAGGTTAGAAATGGTAAGAAATAGTAACCTTCATCTGGAACTCTGCGCTCTGGCTGCCCGCCAGGTTCTGCAGGTTCAGTGTGAAGGTGCCGGTGTCGGCCTTGGTCACACGCTTGATGAACAGGGTAGTGTTGTCCTGGGGGATAGAAATAAATACAATAGCAGATGTATCAGACAAGTTGAGACTGTATCAAATATATTCCATCGTATACATAGATTCAATTGTAGATGAAGACATTCCTTACAGTGCACAAATAGGAAAATACATCAGACCTTAGAAAAAGTAGTGTAAACGATACGTTAAACTCAACATGTTGAATTATCCTTAAATTGCTGCAGGAACATTTACATCATGTAGCAAGCTTATAAAACCTTGTCTGACAGTACCCTTAACAGAACAGTGGCGTGATAACATTCACAGACACTTTTGTAAAAGGGAAGATACATTTTAAGATCTTATCAAGATGGTTACCTGTAGTGTCTTTGTGAAGATGTAAAATCTTAGTGAAGATTTTAAGATGGTTACATGTAGTATCTTAGTGAAGATCTAAGATCTTAGTGAAGATTCTAAGATGGTTACATGTAGTGTCTTTGTGAAGATCTAAGATCTTAGTGAAGATTCTAAAATGGTTACCTGTAGTGTCTTGGTGAAGATCCTGCCGCTGTCCTTGAGCGGTCCGAGCCCCCTGAGCCAGGTGACCTTGGGCTTGGGCAGGCCGGCGTACGGGATCTTCAGCGCGAAGTCTGCGCTCTCCTTCAGAACAAAGTCCTGAGACTGGAGGGCGGTCAGGTCCATGGATGGAGGAACTGGGGGAAAAACAGTGCCATATTAGTCAATCTTTCCCATGATCATCATCATATGTCTTACTATGAAGAGTTAAAGCACACATAAAGTTCAGGTTCCAGTATTTCCGGTCATACATCTTATTAGTCTTTTATACCTTTAAGCAAGTTTTAGACATGATCATCCCTCCTGTAATTGAATGATACATTATAAAATTTTCTAGTATGTCATGCAATTTAATGGCAATAAGTTCTGTAGAATATTGAGAAAAGAAAATTCCAGGTGAGAGTTGGAAGGAGAAAACTCCATCACAAAAGAACGACTTTTTTCTGGAGAGATTGTATCAACATTCATATCCATGCATGATATGAGTTTCCTTAGCCATAGATTCATACAATGTACTTGGAATCTAAAAACAGCCACTTACTCTCTGGTTCTTTGCAGATGACTGGGTCGGGCAGCTCTCTGGGCTCGCTCACGGCACCGGCGTTCTGGGCAGACACCCTGAAGCGGTACACGGCGCTCCTCTCAAGCTCCGTCACAGTGTAGCGCAGTGTGTTCAACTGGAGATGGAAAAAAGGTATAAATATGTTTAAATCATGCAAAAAGTTGTAATCATGGAATCATGAATACATAGTTTTATTCTTATTCCCCATAGAAGTGTGCTGTTCCTGAATCTTGAACAGTGTCAAACTTTTAGCACTAACAAACGGTAAAAGCACAAGGCAGAGAGTTTTGTTAGAAAACCCCAAAAGGGCAAATGTGGAGGTTGATTTTTCGCGATTGATCTACTCTTTTGGTGATGTTAAAAGAGTATCGGCTCTAGCATCCACCCTGGTCCACTTCCACTACTGGTGATCATGTCCATTTTCATTTTGGTTCATTTGCTTCAGTCTCCATGCAGTAATCTTTTCTAAATTTCATTGATAGATTTTTGATTTGTTCACCTGGCTGCACTTGATCCATCCCTCCTCCTCCGTCCTGTCGGCGGGAAGCATCTCCACGATGTAGCTGGTGACGCGACTTCCGCCGTCGTAGTCGGGCTTCTCCCAGGTCAGTGACACGCTGTGTGACGTCACTTCCGTCAGGGTCACCTTCTTCGGTGGGTCAGGTTGATCTGCAAAATTACCAGGGTAACAGAGTTAAGAAGCTTTCAAGGAAACTCTTTAATAAAGCTACAGACTTTTCCTCCTTATCTTAAAAGCTTAAAGGTCTAAAGAATGGTGTGCAAGAAAGCACCTTATTCTTGATTTCATATCGAGGCAGTAAAGTCGACCACATAGTACACTGTGTCAAGTATTTTGTATTTCAAGTTATTTTTTCTCCAATTTAAGAAGATCAGAAGATGCTAGCAGCTTATTCATAACTTCTATGATTTTATTCCTGACTCCACTCACCAATGGGGTCCATGGCAGTCATGGGGACATTGGTCTCTCCGGGTTCACCGATTCCGAAGTCGTTCTCGGCGAACACGCGGAAGAAGTACTGGTTGCCCTCCACCAGGTTCAGAGCCGTGTAGCACGTCTTGACGATGCTGGCGTCGACGACGCTCCACGTCTTGCGGCTGATCTCCTTCTTCTCTAGGATGTAGTTGGTGACGGGCTTGCCGCCGTCCTTGCTGGGCGGGTCCCAGTCGATCACGGCGCTCTCCCGGCTGAAGCTCTTGATCTCTACAGCCTCGGGTGGCCCGGGTTGTGCTGGGGAGAAGAAACATTACAGTCAGGGTAAACTTCATACAACGTAGTTAGATGAGTGTGAAAAATGGGATATAGGCATTCTTTATCTTTATCTTTATTAGAAATTGCAACAATACAATACACAGTGGAACGCTAGGCAGACAAGCTGATGTTGCGGACCACTCAACATTACAATTACACTGAATACAACAATAAGACACTTTGGCAATTCATAGCATAATACAATATATTTTTATTTTATTTTAATAATACAATATAAAACAATGTATGCAAGGGAAATCTATGTTAAAGCGATTGCTCGTTTAATTGAATCGCTTTTAATTGTCATTCAAACTTTATTATTTGCTCAACCGCACGAGTCTTTCAGATTTTGAAACTTAAATTCGTATAGGACTCATCTGGTACATAGTAGTCTACAGTCTTCTTGTAAACATGCTGCATAATAATCTTTATGGAAGAAAACTCAAATTGCTGATTCATTCTGGTCTAGGAAAAGTAAGGCAAAAATCAGTTGCATCTTTCTTAAGCAAGGAAGTATAAAGAGGTTCGCTTACAGAGCACTCTGACGTTGATGTCTGCCTCCGCCTTTCCGCTGGAGTTCTCCACGGTCAGGTGGAACAGGCCGGCGTCGCGCAGGTCAGCGGGCATGATCAGCAGCTGGGTCGCGACCTCGCTCGTCTCGATCTGGGCACGGTTCTCCAGGTCACTGGAAGGAGGGGAAAGGTCAGGGGTTAGAATCTAGTCATTATGAGACTGCGAAAATGAAATTCTAACTTATTCAAGTTCCCAATGATTCGTGGACTCATGTCAGCATTGTTATGATGTAGAGGCAAACATTCTATGTGTCATACATCATGTCGGCAGACTATCATTTTTCCTTTTATTTCAAATTTCAGCACTTTAAAATCATCTTTAGCTTGACTTAAGAGACCAGTCCAAAAGCTGTCGTTCAAGTTGTTCATGATCATTACTGTGATCATTTCTAAAGCATCATAAGATCACCAGTTGCACATTTATTTCTATCTGTAAGGTGAAAGTTGACGTACCTTTCCTCATGCACCCATGTGCACGAAGGCGTGGGTTTGCCCTTGATGGGCACGTAGATGCGGAGGGGAGTACCGGCGCGAACCGTCACGCGGTGCTTTCCCACGGACGGGTCCAGCTCAGCGGTTTCTGCAGAAATGAAAATAAACCATCAATAAATCATCTGAACATGAAGCTGGTATTATCTGTTAGAATTTGGTTGGGCCAAGGATATCAAATTTCATGCACATGTGGTTTTTTCCCCATTCTAGAATAGCTGTTAATAGAAGCATGCAAAATATTCACATTGTAATTCCAACAAAGGTACTGCTGACTGATGTTTGTTACATTTTACATAAAAGATTGAAATGCATATACAGCTGAGAATTCCTTGCAATGTTAGGTCTACAACAGATTTCTTCATGACTTAGCAAGCTGAAAACAGAACAAATCTAATGTAGATTATTTTCTTGTACTAAGACCAAGTCTTACCCAGAATGTCCTTTGCCTCCGTCACTCCCGGGATTTCCGCGGGCTCGCCGACTCCCACCTGGTTCACGGCGCTGATGCGGAACTTGTAGAAGCCGCCAGGGGTCAGGTCAGGCACGACGAACTCCGTGGTGCGGTGCAGGGAGGTAGCGTGGGCCTTCAGCCACTCCTCCGTTCCTTCCTTGCGCGCCTCCACGATGTAGCCGAGAATCTTGCTGCCTGTTGGACACAAGAGACACAAAACTGCGTGAGACATACGTCATATAATCATGCAGAATAGAAAGTAGGCAATGTCAAATAGGAGAACGAGACTTAAAGTCTTATCCTGTCTAGTTATAGTGTAGCAAGCACTTTTTACTTCCTTTCGCTCGACATAGATCAATGATATAATACACAAAACTTTTTTTCACTTTCAACAGCCAACCTATCTGCATGTAATTGAAGTTTAAAGAAATCGTTAGACAGTGACCAAAGTCCTGTTTGAATTATCACACTTTTACAAAACAGTCATAGTACTAACAGTTAGTTCTACTAGCGTTTTCAACACACTAAGACAAGTTTTTGCCTCTTCTTCTCACCTCCATCCTTGATGGGGGGTTCCCACTTCAGGTCGGCAGAAGTCCTCGTGGTGTCGACCACCTCGGCGTTAACCGGGCTTCCCGGCTTGCCGAGTGGGTCCTGAGCGACAGTCGGCTTGGTCTGTGGGCTGGCCTTGCCGCGTCCCGCCTTGTTAAGGGCACAGACGCGGAAGGAGTACTCCAGCCCCTCCTCCAGGTCCAGCACCATGTACTCCATCTCCTGGACCAGGTCGCGGTTGATGCGCTCCCAGCGGATGCTGTTCTTCTCCTTCTTCTCCACGATGTAGCCGGTGATCTCGGAGCCGCCGTCGGTCTCGGGCTGCGTCCAGGTGATGCGACAGTTCTCGGCTGTCAGGTCTTTCACCTGAGGCTGGCCAGGGGCGCTAGGTGTGTCTGGGGAGGACAGGGTGGAAAGTTATTGTCATATGCTACAAAAACGTACATAATTTATTCCACTATTAGTTACATATTGCACTATTTGATAACTATGGCAAGGGATTTCAAACATGCATAGAAATATTACACACAAAACAAAGGTTCTTTTTCTGGAAAATGTTCCTTGTGCGTCTATACAAGGCACATCGATGAAGATTAGCTGTTCAACTGATCTTGCTCACAGTCACTGACGAAAAGTAGTGGATGCTACTTGAAACGTCTGACCGTTTCCAAAATCATATCCAGTTGTTTGAGTAATTGCTTTTTTGGCGTATACAAGGCACAATAAATCACAATAAGTCAGATCTCCAACATAAGTCAGAGAAATCTTCAGGAAATTACTATTAGTACTGTGCAAGAGGCATTTTGAGTAATGTAACTGTAAAATATCAGTAACTTAATGGGGAAAAGATAGGAACGTACCGAACGGATATCTGGCCTCGACGTGCTCCGAAGCGAGCGCGTCTCCGATGCCGTTCATGTTCTGTGCGCGGACCCGGAAACAGTAGGTGGTGCCCAGGTTCAGCTTGGTGATCTTGTGAGTCGTCTTACGCACAGCCGCGCTCACCTGAAATGGGGAGAACAATGATTAAGTACGATGCTGATATAGCTGCTGACGATCTATCAAGGCTTTACGTTTCCTGTAATATGTCAGTTATTCTGAGTCATTATTACTGTCAACGTAGGATCGGTGTATTTCTTTGAATACATTTGTTACTATCTGATTCACTTATACATGATCAAGACTTGAATGATTAGAAAACACTTGATAGGTATGTTCTTATATAAGATCATTTCATGTATGAGTTGCTGGCAGACACAATTGAAAGAGATCTCCAAGTAGTCAACATGAGATGGAGGATGTAACGAAAATGGTTGCTGGCCGAGTCTGTTGAGCCTATATGCTGTCGGACGAAGCCCCTAATTCTTAAAGTAATTTCAACTTCAACTCACCTTGATCCAAACGTCAGGCTGTTTCACGTCGCTACGTTGCACGACGTAGTTGGTGATCTCGGCGCCGCCGTCGTCAGAGGGCGGGGCCCAGGAGATGACGGCAGTCTCCGGCGTCACCTCGCCGACCTGGATAGGTCCGGAGGGCGGGCCGGGGCGGTCCAAAACTGTCACCTAGAAGGAGGGAAGATAAAACACCCGTCAGAGAAGGTCTAAGAAGCCAGCCTTAGCCAAAAAAAGCCAGCGAAAATGGCCCCTGTAGCAATATGCAAGAGTGTTGTAATGTTATGTTATGTACTAATACAAGTCTGAAAGTGAATAGATGAGTAGGTTTAATGTTGTCTTGACAATGTCTTGCATCGCTAATGTTTTCTGAATCGTAGATCAGTACAACTATACTTTAAATTTAGTCCTTGATAATAGCTACCCGCTAGTTGAGTAACCCTAGCTTGTTTGTTAATGTAAGACAATTCAATACATGCATAAATAAAGTGCAACTTCTAGGTTATAATGTTCGTATTTCATTATACATTTACAAGTCACAATGTGCAATAAAAAATATATCAACATGATTTTAAAAGTGAAAAAGACCCCTCATCTATATGCTGATGTTCAAGTTACAAGTGTACAATAAACATATTAAAATGAGTTTTGAAGATTTAAGACCCCTCACCTGTATGCTGATGACGGCACTGCCGCTGCCGTTGATGGCGGTAAGCGTGTACTTCCCGCTGTCGGAGCGGCAGCAGTCCTTGATGGCGAGCTGCGTGGAGCGCGCCGTGGAGTCTATCTTCATCCGGTTGGTTCCAACAAGGGTCCTGGGAAAACGAGATCAAGACCAAATTGAGTTACTTTTTGCATCACAACGTGTTTGACCACAGTGGAGATAAAGCTACATCACGGAAAGCTACGTAGTTAGTTTACATTTTCATCCCAGTTAATTTGGAAGTACATATAGAGTTACTTAGGACAATAATCTAAGAAGGTCCCTTGTACAGAGCCAAAGAGTTAATGCCTAGCCAAAGATTTGGTGACTGTCACCTAGCCCAGGGCAGTGCTTTCTTAACCATTGATTTACCAGCCTGATTAAACTACAGATCTACAATGATTTGGTATGATATTTTGAGTCACTCAAAGTCTCGATATACTAGCCAACTAACCAAGCTGTACAGAGTGTATGGGTTCAAACCTTGTTCCCTTGGACCATGAGATCTCCGGCTGGGGCTTGCCGCTGACCATGGCGGCCAGAGTGATGGCGCTGCCGGCAGCCACGGTCACCTTCTCCTTCAGACGGGTGTCCAGAAGGATCTTAGGCGGGGCCAGGTCGTCCTTGCAGATGATCGGCCCGACGGCGTGGCTGGGGTCGCTCACGGTGCCGGCGGCGTTCTTGGCCTTGACGCGGAAGACGTACTTCTCTCCCTGCTTCAGACCCTTCACGGCGTAGGTCAGGTTACCAAGGTCAGAAGTGATGTGTTGCGTCCACTGTAAACACATGGTGTAAACTTAGTATGCAGTACTATTACTTGAAATTGTATGAAAGCATATCATATCGAAGGGATCTATCGGAGGGGCAGGCTCCTGGCCTAGACACTAGCGTAGGTAATAGGTAGGCAGGCAGGCATACTATGTTGTTTATATCACATTTCTTATTACTGTCTTCTACAAGTACAAATCTATTCAAAGGTAATTTCTAAGACATTAGGAACACTTCTTTTTCGTCCTTGGTCTGACTTAATGGACTTATGTTAAAACATTTCTTGGTGCTTAATTTTCCTATCCAAAATTCTTATGTCAAGTTCACATTTCCAATTTTTTACAGAAGATGATATGATTCATATATGAAAAGGGGAAAGGGTGTTATCATATCACTATACCTTTTCCTCCTTGGCCAGTCTGCGTTCAATGATGTACGACGTCAGCTTGCTGCCGCCGTCGTGCGTCGGACGCGCCCATGACAGCGTGACGGACGAGCGCGTGATCTCCAGGATCTCCACGTTGCGCGGGATCCCGACGGGGTCCACCGCCTTCCTCGGACGGGACGGTTCGCTGGGCGGCCCGACGCCGGCGGCGTTCACGGCACAGACGCGGAACTCGTATTCCTGATAAAAAAAATAATGGTTTATTCTCCATACAACTCTCAGCCGGAGACTGAATTGCGTGTCCAACATAAAGTTGATAACGAGACTATATCGCAAACCTGTGAAGATGGCGACACCCGTTTCAATCATACACCTCTTCCTTAGCATATATGACGGGATACAAAATGGCGGCGCCCATGAGACGAGAGCAAATTCAATACTGGTTTTGCTATCGCAAACTTGTCAAAACCTTAATACATATTTAAATCTAGAACGTTTGATAGATAAACTGTTAATATTAATACATATCGTGATCATGGGCATATGATGGGCTATATCATGAGCTATGAGATGTAGATGTGGATCAAATACCTTGCCCTCGGTGAGCTGAGTCGACGTGAACTCGTTCTTGCGCACGGGCGCGCGGTTCAGCTTCACCCAGCGGTTGGAGAACATCTCCTTGCGCTCGATGACGTAGCCAGTGACGGGGCTGCCGCCATTGTCGGCGGGCTCCGGCCACGTGAGGCACATCTGCTCCCTGGTGACGTCATGCGTCTCTGGGATACCGGGCGGTCCGGGGATGTCTGGGGGAGAAGAAGACATAATCATTAACATATGCATTTCAGATCAGTACAATTTGATAAACAGGTTTATTACAAAGTGCATATCAAAACATACATATAGTTCAGTCCAAATAGGATCATTTATTTCACAATGTCAACCATTTCTGGGGCGTATACTTGTTTGCGTTGCATGTACTCTGAATGAAGGAGATTAAAGTTGATATCGATAATTTGCCAAACCAGAACATCTTAAAACATAAGACGTTTTCTATGACAATTGAGTGCCTACTTCAGCACTAGGCTTTGAAATGTTCAGCAGATTTCCAACTGCAGCACATTTTTTGTCTGTTGCTTTTTCAAATGAACAGAGCTTTTGCGGCATCTTTAATCTTTTCTTATAAATCTTTTATTATTGACTCAACAATGACTTGAACCATCCACTATAACACAACAGAACGTAACATAACTATATAAGACATTGTTAACAACACTCACCGTATGGATCCTTTGCTGTGATGTAGGGAGACTCGATCGGCCTGCCGACACCAAAGCGGTTCTCAGCGCTGATGCGGAAGGCGTACACCTTCCCCTTGGTCAGCTTCGTCACTCTCATGGTAGTCCTCTTCACACCGGAACTGACGTAAACCCACGCCACTCCGCGGTTGTCGGACTTCTCGATGACGTAGTTGGTGACCTCACTTCCGCCGTCGTCGTTGGGAGCCTTCCAGTTCATGGTGACGCTCTCGGCGCTCACGTCCTCGAAGTCAACCGGTCCTTCAGGTGGTCCGGGTTTGCCCAGGACGTTAATCTGTTGAGATGGATGCAAATGTTAGATTTTCACTTGTACAAGAGCTGGCTAGCTGTTACTGTTTTTCTATCATGACAGCTAGATGTGGAATATCATTTTCATAGATATCAAGTGTGGAAGGGAGGATCCATTTCCTTATGAACCTACTACCAACACATTCTTTAGCTTCGTTACATTGGTGCCTTCCTGCCTTTGTATGGTGTGTTTTTCAAAATCAATCATTACCAACAATTGCATATTCATGGAACACTTAGTCTAACAATCACTATTGTAACACTATCTTCTTTTCGTCACATGAATTATTAGGAAGACTGTAGTAGGAGAGTCGAAATTTCGATTTGTTTGTGTTGGAACAAACTTAAACTCTGTACTGTTGACTACCAGCCTTAAGTTAACTACCAAGACAGATAAATTTTCATGCTAATAGAAATAAGTTTTCTTCTTATTTTTCTTCAGACGTACCTGGAAGTCTGCTTGCTGGCTGCCGGCGGCGTTGGACAGACTGACAGAGAACTGTCCGCTGTCTGCCTTCATGGCGCGCTTGATGAAGAGCTGAGTCAGCTCGCGGGTGGTCTTGGTGAAGATGCGGGCGGTCTGCTGCATGACGCCGAGGCCGCGCTTCCAGGTGACGGTGGGCACGGGCTGGCCGGAGTACGGGATCTTCAGCACGAAGTCTGTTCCCTCCTTTACCATGATGGTGTCGGAGGTGATGCCCTGCAGGTCCATGGCTGGTGGGACTGTAGAAAAATTTAGCAATTGGTTAGAATAACGTGATTCTTCTCCGACAGATTTACTGTATGATACTGAATGATACTGATGATATGTATAGTACATTAAATATCTAATATAGTATCAAATCCAAAGGACTTAAAAAGGGTATCATTTTTAAGCCTGAGAGCTCAAATGGTTTTAAGATTGCATTAGATCTATATCATTTTCATAAATATACATGTATATACCAATCTTTTGCAGCAACCACAGTATAGGATAGATAGTGCAAAATTTATGTATGATATACAAAATGTATACTTTGGCCTTAAGTTGTACATGTCTCTCTAAACATATAATTCCCTAGTATAGTTATAGAATTTTTCACCTAAAATGAGCCAAATGCAAAGAACAAAAGCAATGCAGGCAAGTTTGTAATCAGTAAGACACATATATCTCCATGGTAACGTACATATCTGTTCCTTAGCGACCACAGGCTGCAGCAGCTCTGCGGGCTTGCTGACGGCGCCGTAGTTCTGCGCGGAGACGCGGAAGCGGTACTTCTCGCCCTTCAGGAGGTCGGCGACGGTGTAGCGCAGCGCGTTGATCTGCGTGCACTTCCTCCACTCACCCTCCTCCTCATCGTCAACGACCTGAACGACGGGGGAAAACACAAGCAGTCAGTTGATTGTCCAGAATCCTCTACGAGAGGCCTTAAGAAGATCCATAGGCTGCTGTGGCCCTATTGTTTACAGTTTACCACCAGGCACGCGTATATATGGCTACGTTACAAGCAATGAGCTGGTTGTCCAGAGACCTCAGCGAGAGACCGTTAGAAGACTCATAAATAAAGCGTGGACCCAATCCCTGGAATAGTTCACCACCAGACACACTTACATCCCCAACTCCTAAAAGAGATCGTTGCAATACCTGAAACAACCCGTACGAATGAACAAGGACTTAACCCCAAATCCATTGTTATGTGTTTCTTCTTGTATGTACAAAGATTCATGTTAATGGGGACATTAGAACTATATGTTTATACATTTATTAGGACTTCAATCATGTAATCTTTATCTTTTCTATATTTTGTCTTACTCATGATTTGAGGTTTCATGCATGAATAAAGCTCAAACAAACAAAGAAACAAAGAAACACATAAACGCACCGGCAGCATCTCCACCACGTAGCTGGTGATGGGCGCGCCGCCGTCGTAGTCCGGCTTCTTCCAGGCCAGCGACACGCTGTTGGGCGTGATCTCCGTCACGTGGAAGTTCCGGGGTGGTTCAGGTTGGTCTGGGAGGGAGAAAGGAAACAAACTTAGTAAACAGTCCTATTTGTGTTATATATTCTTACAACAGTTTAGCAAAAACCTGCCGATTTCCAAGGCTTTACACTTAGAACAAGATCATTTTCACTATCTATTGTAATTTGATACAAAATGCTATTTGTGCTATTCTTTTCTTTCGGCAGCAGCCTATCAAAATCCCCATTTTCATGGATTTTACACCTAGTATAGGATATTTTTCACTCTTTTTCATTATCATAAGTGTGTATTAAGAACTAAAATGAAACTAAACAGTCACACAAACCCACGATCATAACCAAAGCAATTGATTCTGAATCAATGACTTAAGTCACAGAAGCAAAATTGAGCAGCATTTGAGACACAGTGTGGGTTGAAAAACATGGCAAAAAAATCTCCACAAACCCATAATAGATACCAAGTATATAATGAAAAAGTCATATTTTTCTCTCACCAGCTGGGTCGATAGCCAGAGTGGGTGCCTCCGTCTCTCCCGGGTCGCCGATTCCGAAGTCGTTCACGGCGAGCACGCGGAAGAAGTACTGGTTACCCTCCACTAGGTCTGTCACCCTGTAGCAGGTCTTGACGATGTCGGAGTCGATTGTGTCCCAGGTACGACGGCTCACCTGTGGGAAAGGTCAAGATAGGTGAGTCTGGATCCTACAACAGGTGAGCTGAGACATACATTGTACATACACTTCTCAAGTTTTGAATGGAATTGGTAAGTACAAGAAGCACTGAGATCTCAAAGGTTTTGTTACCTCACCTCAGATTGTACCTTTACACTTCTGTAGTATGGTAGGTACTTAAGTATGTGGAAGGTGTGTGTCTTTCTTCTTAATTTTTTCATTAAGTATGAGAGGCAAATGAGAGGCACTGGAATGAACTTAAGATTTCAACACACTTTCACTTCAGATTTCAGATTTACCTTTTTATTACTTCTGGAGTAGAGTGTGGAGTAGGTATAATTAGTATGTTCAATGCATTTCTCTTCTACCTTATTTTCTAATCCCTGGCTGAAGTTCTTATTGTTTGTTTGTTTTGGTTTCCATGACAACTTACCTCCTTCTTCTCCAGGATGTAGCCGACGACTGGTTTGCCCCCGTCCTTGCTGGGCGGGTCCCAGTCGATCACAGCCGTCTTGCTGGTCGCACCCTTCACTACCACCTCCTCAGGCGGGCCGGGGGTGTCTGAAGGAACCAAAAAAACGTCTTGTAAGATTCTGGAGAACCTTCTTTAACGTGGACATCCTAAGTCTCAGCATCCTAAGTTTCATTGTTTAATGTGGTTACTTTAAAACACAGTTCGATTTCGCTCATTTCCAGGGGAGCCCATAACAGGAAAACAGAAAACTTATTTAGGATGTTAAAAAAAGAACGTGTGAAAATTATTTTAAACTATGCTTTTTGTCTTCTATGTTTTTATTTGAATGATAACAACTTAAATGTGACTCAAGAAATTTGAATAATCAATGAAAAGTTCCAATGTCTTAATCTAAACAATCTACTAGTTCATTGATGGATTAATATCCTTACCAACTTTTGTACACATAATCGGACTCACCGTAAACCTTGACGTAGGTGCCGACAGTCTTCTTCCCGTGCGGGTTCTCGACCGTCAGCTCGTACTTCCCTGCGTCGTCCCTGTTGGCGGTGGCGATGGTCATGGTCGTGGAGTACTCAGTAGTCTCGATGTTAGCGCGCGTCTTCAGGTTCACGTCCTCCTTCACCTGATTGTATAGTGTTGTACCAGATATATGTTCAAACTCACATTTGATTGGTCAAGACAGATTAATATTTTTCTGACACTTGAATGTCAAGAACATGCCGCATACTTGTGTACAATGATACCTTTGCATACATAGATATCAAGGTATACCCGGGCACCCACAATCAAACTTTACTCTTGAAGTAACGGAAATGAACAAAACGAACGGACACTGACCATGAACCAGCTTTCGCCCTACTGCATGTTGTAGCAATTGTATATTGTTGTACCATAAATATGTAATGATATATGTTGATAGAGTTATTAGGACTCAAATGACTGTGTATCCCTGTTATATTGTATCTGACCCTTACCTCTTCTCTCATATGTTATGACATATGTTGATAGAGTTAATAGGACTCAAATGACTGTGTATCTCTGCGCTGCTATATTGTATCTGACCCTTACCTCTTCTATCATGACCTCAATGAAAAGCGATCTGCGTGCCGATTTGAGCTTATCATCATTAAACAAAGCAAGGTTCAAACAAACAAACGAACGAACCCAGGTGCAGGCAGGCGCGGGGCGGCCCTTGATGCCCACGTAGAAGCGGATCGGGTTACCGGCGCGCACCGTCAGACTGCGCTTCATACTGGCGTCTACCTCGACATCGGGGGGCTCTGTATGGGGGATGGTGCGGTATATTAGTTCAACAGTTTATCAACAATATCCTGAAGGTGAAATGTGTTGTTGTAGCTGTTTATGCTATTTAAAGTCTATTTTTGCACCGCTAGATGTTGTCTCAATGCAGGGTTTTTTCTAGAAAAATTGAATAAGAGGGAGCACACACAGGCGAGGGAGCGAATTCTATGTATTTATGGAAGAATCGACTGCTGAGTGAAGGCTGTATGATGGATATTAAGCTAAAATCTGAATTGGACAAGGGGGTGCTGGGCTGAAACAAGAGGGTGGAGCGCCCCTCTTTCCTGATATAGATGAACCCCTGCAATGTGCTTGTAGATGATGTTCTCATGGCGTCCATTTATTTTACAAAGCCATACATTTAAAACAAGTGGCTCACTTAAAAAAAGCTGCTACCTTAATTTATGCAGGTGAACAAGATGTGTTACAGCCACGAATCTCTCTCAATAAACACCAAAATCTTTAGGAAAATCAAGTTACATGTAGTTGTATACAGCAAAGAAGAGTTCCAATAGTCTCAAAAAGAATCTAAGGAAGAAATATATGCTGTTTCCACAGCTAGAAATGATAAGAAAACCATGACTACAGTTCCTTACCTTGCCTCTCCCGTGCAGCAGTAGGCGCTGTGGAAGCGGACGGTTCGCTGACGCCGACAGCGTTGACGGCGCTCACGCGGAACACGTACTCCTTATTCTCCGTCAGTTCGTCTACAACGTACGACAGCAACTTGATGGTGGAGGTGGTGTGCACCTTGGTCCACTCCTCCGTCCCGACAGGCTGCATCTCCAGCACGTAGCCGATGATCTTGCTCCTCCCATCGCTAGTGGGTTTGGTCCAGGTGAGAGAGATGGAGTGTCTGGTGGTGTCCTCCACCTCAGGTGGTCCAGGCGGGCCCGGCTTGTCTGGAAGGGTACATTGGACAAAGTTTGTTAAAGCCATGCCTAAATCTTATTTTAAATATGTGACTGTATATCATAGTTTGACTGTAATGATTTCAGTCAAACCGGTCTGTGAGTGACCAGTAAAGAGACTTGAAGAAAATGGTCATAGGTGGCCACTATACACTAGATTCTTAATCCTTGACCTTGACTAAAAAAAGATCTACGGTATCTTTATGCAAGGGTGGTCTGTAGTACAGGTTTTACTGTCGATGAGTAATAAGTATATTTGGTACGTATATGTGTACTATTCCCTCATGACGTCCATGAAAAGCACACAGTAGGACTAACTGAGTTGTATGAATTGATAAAAAAACAAGCAAGTTCTACATACCGACAGGGTCCTGTGCGGTGATGGGCAGGGTGGGCGCGCTCGGCTTCCCGACTCCGGCCGCGTTCACCGCGCTGATCCTGCACTCGTACTCCAGCCCCTCCTCCAGGTCCAACACGCGGAACCGCGTCTCGACCACAGGCTCCTGGGCAAGGCAAGGCAACGTTTAGTGCACAACCATTGTAACAGGTACAAGGCAAGGTAAAAGTTATTTGTAAGGCAAAATACTACTGGCTGATATATCAATCTATTACGAACTACAGGAAGGTTCTAGGCTATACAAAGTTGTTAATGGTAGTATCAACCGGCTACTTATATTAATCTAGTACATACAGACTACAGGACAAGTTCTAGGCTATACAATGTTGTTAATGGTAGTATCAACTGGCTACTTTTATTAATCTAGTACGAACTACAGGAATGTTCTAGGCTGTACAATGTTGCCAATGGTAGATAGTATCAGCTGGCTACTTATACTAATCTAGTACGAACTACAGGAAGGTTCTAGTCTCTACAATGTTGCCAATGGTAGATAGAATCAACTGGCTACTTTAACTTATCTAGTACAAACTACAGGAAAGTTCTAGGCTATATAAAGTTGTCAATGGTAGATAGTATCAACTGGCTACTTATATTATCTAGTACAAACTACAGGAAGGTTCTGACTGTAAAATGTTGCCAATGGTAGATAGTGTCAACTGGCTACTCATATTAATCTAGTACAAACTACAGGAAGGTTCTAGGCTATACAATGTTGCCAATGGTAGATAGTATCACTAGGAGGCACAATAGGGATTCGTATATGTCAATTGTACAGTTACATGACGATGAGTTGAACGTCTTATACAAATAAATCGCTATTTCACGGATTCTTTTTTTGCGTATAGATATATTGGCCTAGATGTAAAGATACTGTGTCGGGACATGACATAAGTACCTTGTTGAGCCGCTCCCAGCGCACGCTGGTCTTCTCCTTGCGCTCGATGAAGAAGCCGATGATCTCGGAGCCTCCGTCGTTCTCCGGCGGGGACCAGAGTAGCTTCAGACTCTCGCGGGTGATCTCGCGCACCTGCACGTGGGCAGGCGGTCCGGGGGTGTCTGTGGGAAAATAAAATCAAACAGTTTAGTATCACATCCTGTTGTAAGTGAACAATCTGCCATCTGTCCTCTCCTGCCTGAGCCTTGCACCAACGAAGATGTGCTGAGTATTGGAGCGTTTAAGTGTAGCAAGATTGAGGCGGTGATACAAGAAGAAGAGGTAAACAATCATCTCCTTTTACAGCGCTTCGACTATTCGCTGTAAGACTGTTGACTGTTGGTACATGTAGTTTGTTACATGTTTCGTTTTCATCCCAAGTCTACCAAATTATGTCTATTCGTGCATTCATCAAGTTGGGTTTTCTTTTACCGTGCAGTGATTGTTAAGCATGAGTGTCATCCTATTTAGTTCCAGTAACTAAACTAAACAGTGTGATACTCAGGCTAGTGATTGTCAGCCCCAAACACTGTTTAAAACAACTAGCTGATGCTCCAATTTCATCACAATTCTGGAAATACCTAAGTGTACATTTCATCAAAAAGTACTCTCCAAGTTCCATTCTCGCCCTTTTGACACCCACTTTCATTTCATTTCACTCTGGTTATGATACGATAAGCTCAGAAAGATAGTAAAAAGAACAATTTTTTCTGGACGCACCGAACGGATGTCGAGCGAGCACGTTCCCGGTTGTGGCGGGATCGCCCACTCCGAACATGTTCTGCGCGCTGACGCGGAACTGGTACTCGTTGAATGGAATCAGCTTCGGGATCTTGAAGGTAGTCTTCCTCACAGCGCCAGAAACCTTCGGGAAGAAACATAACAAGATCAAGATGAGAGAGATGTACAAGTACAAAGAAATAAGACTTGGTGTTATGAAAGGGGGAAGTACACTGTAACGGTTTCGACTCTGGTATAACTTTTCCCCTGCTAATGTAGCCTTTTGGAATCAAAATAAGTATTCTAAAGAGGCTAGACTGTTTTAGACAAAATCAACATACAAATGATGCATTTTGGTTATGCGATCAAAAACCTACAGTAGCTACAAAATGTAGTTGATATATATGCATGAAAGTTGGAAATGGAGGACTGTTCTTTGTACTCTACTGGAAATATATCTTTAAAAGTCCGATACATTAAAGATCAAGTCCCTTTTTTTTTAGTTACAAGAAACCATAATCGACCAGCAAAGAAACATATTTGTACCTTCTTCCAGTTCTTGGTCTTGAGGTCCATCTTCTCGATGACGTAGTTGGTGACGCCCGCTCCTCCGTCGTCCTCCGGCGGTTGCCAGGAGACGGTGCAGTTGTCGGGCGTGGTCTCCAGCACCTGCAGACCCATGGGGGGTCCGGGCTTGCCCATCACCAGCACCTGCACGGGGGAGGGGGGCAGGTGGGATGGTTAGGGATACTGCTCATCCACCTTTATTAAAACTTTGATTTTGGTTGTACACACCGAATTCTCAATAATGAAGTAAAGACTTGAAAGCTTACTGGAAAGTACCATTATTATCAATTTGGGATGTTTAGGTTTCTTTTTCATCAATCTTCTTTTCGTAAGGCCACACCGATTGTATGTGTTGATTCTTAGATTAAGAAAAAAAGTATGCTGGAATGAAAACTGAGGCCGAGGGGAAAGTCTGTAGCGCTTTGGAACACTCAGAGAAATATCATAAGTTGTTGATTTCCCACTTTATATCTTCACCTGTTGCTACATTCTTTTGCACAATTTTTGGTTGAATATTCGATATTCAACTATGACATACAAGCTTACTGAAAAGCGAGACGTTTTGAGTGAGAAAGAAGACGACGGTAACCTTGACGGTGGAGGTGACGGAGCCGCTGTTGTTCTCCGCGGTGATGGTGTACTCGCCTGCGTCTGCGCGGGAAGCGTCGCTAACACACAGGGCAAACGCCTTGCCCTTTTGGTCAATAGATACACGGCCTGAGGGGGAGGATGACAATTAATTAGTTAGTTAATTAACAGAAAAACAAAACGGTTGCTGTCTCAGGGCTGAATGTGGGATTTTGTAGAAAACTTTTTATGAAAATAAATATGTATCATGTTCAATGAGATCAACGGTATTAGAAGGATATAGATTTTAACAAACCTGTTGTAACGTGCATTTCCAGATTCAAAATAGTTTTTACAACAAAGCTTTTCAAAGTCAGAAAAGTTTGAGTTAATTCACATGCACTTAAGCCTCTCTAAACAAAGATAATCAAAGTTAGAAAAGTCTCAGCTGCACTTAAGCCCCTCTAAATGGTTCAAGGGTTCTAAAACGATCACTCATTTAAAGTTTTACAGTATTGTATCGTAGTATCCTAGTCTTAGAGTGTGGGATATCTACCTTGGCTACGCAGAACCAATCGGCCCTTGGTTAAGATAATCGTCGGGACAGGTTTGCCGCCTAGGTGGCCGGAGATGACCAGCTTGTCGCCGGCGTGAACCTGGACCTTGTTGTCCTTGATCTTGACGTCCAGAGTGATGGTCGGGGGCTGGAGGTCGTCCTTGGTCAGCACGGGGCCGGCCAGGTTGGACGGTTCGCTGATGTTTCCGGCCTCGTTCTTCGCCTGGGAGGAAAATAAAAACGGAAATTTAGTAATAGAAGTCGATTGGACAACTTTCGAGTTGTTTTATCAATATTTTGAACTTTTTCAGACTAGAAACTGCTATTTCTGAATGTCTTTATTACTCTGTACTAGACTGATCGACAGTGGTAGTTGCAGTACTTGAGTGTAGGATCAAAACATTCCTCTGTAAAATAACTGTAAAAACCATGGTGATAATAATGGCTCTTCTTATATTATTCAGATGTCGCAAATATTGGGGTACAAATGAAGCATGACATTGTAAACATCTAAAAATTGACAGAAATTGTGCTAAAAATCAATAAAATCTATAAAAGAAGGACTTATCACAATTTCTGTTATAAAGAATGCTTCAGGTTTGAGGCTACCCACCTTGACCCTGAACTGGTATTTCTGCAGCGCCTTGATGTCGGTGATGACGTGCTCCAGCTTCAGCACCTCTCCCAGGTGACACTTGACCCACTTCTCCGAGCGCACGTCGCGCGCCTCGATGACGTAACCCGTGATGCGGGCGCCGCCGTCGTAGATCGGCTTCTTCCACTGCACGTGCACGAACTTGGAGCTCACCTGTGACAGAAGGAAAATGGCCAGACTTAGCATGATGTACACAATGACTAATAAACTGGTGGACATACTGACTAAATATTTAGTACCAGCTCAAAAGTGATAAGAAACAGTCATACCTTCAAGTTCCAGAGTTACCAAACAAGGATTCATGCGTTCAAAAATTTGTATTTTAGATCAATCGTAGGGTGGAACTCGTTACCACCATGTACAGCAGAAATGGCGGTTATACCGGCTATATAGCTACAGATACTGACCTCGAGGATCTCGAGGTTGCGCGGCGGGGCGATCGGGTCCATGGCGATGACGAGCGGGGTGGGGTCGCAGGCGGGCCCGGTGCCGGCCTGGTTCACGGCGCGCACGCGGTGCATGTACTGCAGCCCTTCCATCAGACCTGGGATAGACAAACGGCGATGATCAGAACAACTGAAAGTTTTTTTCATGTATTCATATATCTAAGACTTTTGTTATGCGTGTATGGTTGAACCTTGCAACACTGGGTGATTACATGAGGTGAATATATCCTTAAGATCCCTATTTTGCATGTGGTTGCAATATGAGATGATTTCTAAGAAGATTTCTAAGACAACATTTCGGCTCTAGCAACGTACTTTTATTGGTAATTGGTGTCTGAGATGGGCATCTAAGTGGTCAAATGGCAACAAAATCAGAACATACAGAATTTCTTTTCATGTATTTGTTATATCACAATCTTTGCTATACATGTATGTACATATCAGATTGTAGAACTTTGTGTAAATGGCTTTAATGACGCACCCATAGAGGTGAACTCGTTGTCTGAGATGGGCATCTTGGTGGCCTTGATCCAGCGGGGGGAGTTCTTCTCCTTCCGCTCGACCATGTAGCCGGTCACGGCGGCGCCGCCGTCGTTCTCGGGCGCCTCGTACGCGATGGTGATCTGAGACTTGGTCACGCCGACAACCTTCAGGTTCTGCGGGACGTCTGGGACATCTGCGGGGAGGAAAGATGGAGCCATTGTAGTACTGAAAATCTTCAAATGTTTGCAGTGGTTTTATTCTATCATTATTATTATCATGGTCAGCTATGAAAAGTATATCACAGCGATCACCAAATCTTTTTGTCAATTTTTAGCAGATAATACTTCAAACCAACTGTTGGCTACGTCATCAATAAAATTTAACCATATTAACGATCAAGCATATAAGTATTTTGAATTCACAATCAATGCTTAAAACAAAGTTTTAGTACAGATAAGCTTGATGTGTTTACAGTACGTATACTTTGTTTACAGTACGTATTATAAATAATTTCTTTATTTGGCTTGACATGAAAGACTTACCGAAAGGTGCCCTAACATAGCAGCTGCTGGAGTTGAGCGGCGTTCCGACGCCGAAGCGGTTCTCTGCGCTGACGCGGAACTGATACTGCGCGCCCTTGTTCAGCCCGGTCACCTTCAGGTGCGTGCGGCGGACCTCGGAGCTGACGTACTGCCACTGCGCCGTGCGCACGTCACTCTTCTCCACGACGTAGTGCGTCACCTCGCTGCCGCCGTCGTCCTTGGGCGGTTCCCAGCCCAGCATCACCGACTCGTCAGTGACGTCGTCGAAGGTGATGGGGCCGTACGGAGGGCCAGGTTTGTCTGTGGATACATCATTAAAGGAAGTATGATTATCATGCTATCATGATATTATATCATAATCGTGTTAAAGGGGGAAATCAACCTGTAGATTATGTATTAGAACCCGGCCGTCTTTCCTCAGCCAATCAGGAGCGTGCATTTCTTGTGACTAAATCCACATAGTGTGGCCTACCAAGGGGTAGGGGTGTACTAAGTAACGAATAAATTGACTAAGTTGGAGACGCCCACCAGTAGGTAACGTTCCATCAACCTGATTGGATAAAATTGTGGGCGTCTCCAAATTAGTCAATTTATTCGTTACTTAGTACACCCCTACCCCTCGGGAGGCCACCAGGGCCTGACCCAGAAAGGTGCCAGTTTTTGTTTTCTTATAATTACCAGTAACACACAACACTGGGTCCCACCGGGTCAGAGGTGGCAGATAATTTGTCATGGTCTGGTCAAGAAGGCTCCACATTTCAATTTCTTCCTCATGTATTTCACCTCAAACACTTTCAAGTGAACAAAAATGCATGTCCTTTTTGATACATGTTTTTATATTATTTGCTTTGGAAAGACAGTCGGGTTCTAAAATAGTTAGATCCCGAGATCTGGGTTTCTTAGTGGATTTGGTACTGCTCCGCCCACCCTCAGGAGTTTGTTGGCATCCCTCGGGCTTCGCCCTCGGGAACCAACAACTCCTCGGGTGGGCGGAGCAGTACCAAATCCACTAAGAAACCCAGATCTGGGGATCTAACTATTACAAATTGCTGGTAACATGGTTTAAATGTCAGTACAGGGAAATGCAGACTATTGATGGAATGATTTTTGCAGAATGGGACAAAATGCAAAGTGACTACTTGAAAGTTCAAGATTTAAAAGTTGCCATCCTGTTTCACACAACCAAATACTATACAGTACAATGTACAACATAGCTAGCTGTATAATGTGTAAGATGTGTCACCACTAGCATGGTCTTGCAATCTGTATCTATCTCTGTTGAGCTTCGGATACAGATCGAGACATACATGTACATATCAAAACTGAATGAACAAAGCATGCTAGCAACTTATAAAGTTTTATCACCCACCTAGTACTTTGAGGTTGAAGACGGCAGAGGTGCTTCCGACCACGTTCGTAGCCGTGATCGTGAACTTCCCGCCGTCTTCCTTCTTCGTCTTCTTGATCTGGAGTCTTGTGAACTCTCGCGTCTTCTTGGTGAAGTAGCGGCCCTTCTCCTGGATCTGCTGCAGGCCGTGCATCCAGGCGACGGTGGGGTCGGGCGCGCCCCGGACCGGGATGGTGAGGGTCAGGTCAGTGCCGCCCTTCACGATCAGCGTGTCGCCCTTAATGCTGCTCAGGTCAAGGGTCGGAGCCACTGGAGGGGGGGGGGGGTAAGCGTTCCTGTCAATCACGATCTTTGGCGAAGCACAAAATGTAAGGAATCTAAAGAAAGCTACATCCCTTTTTGTCATTTAGACACTGCTTGGGCAAAAACTAAAAGAAAACTACATTTATCATAAGCTGTAACTGGCTAGCTAGGCAAAAAGGCTTGCAGTTACAGTCCATCATTGGAGGGCCAACAAAACAAATTCCATTTTATTTTATTTTCAGTATTCAAGTGTTACTAATCATAACCTAAACATAGTGATAAGCAGTGCAAGTTAAGCTTAACCATTTATTTATCTATTGGATTTTCAAACAGTTAAGTAGCCCTATTCAAAATAATGAAACCGAAATGCAGAGTTGTTGCAATGAAACCAAAATGCGAAGTTCTTTAAATGAAACCGAAATGCAAAAAAAGGCAGTTGTACTTACGTTGCTCCTCCTTGCACGTGATTGGCTCGGGCAGCTCTGCGGGCACGCTCTGCGACAGCTCCGTCAAGGTCGTGACCCGGAAGCGGTAGGTCGCGTCGCGGTCCAGCCCGAACACCGTGTAGCTCACGTTCCTGGCCGTGGCCGCCTTGGTCCACTCCTCCTCACCTGGAGCTGAGGTAGGATGCAGAACGTCAATAATCCATCCTCATTGCTCATAAAGATTTCTGATAACACTGCTTCCATATTTCTGTTCAAAGTATCTTCACAATGTACAACACAAGCATGCCACAATATAAAAGTGTATCAGTTGTGAAAATCTGTTGTATTTTTATGTGCATCGCAGCAGAGCAAAAACATTGTACGTAGTTTTGAAATGACAATGTTATATTCTCTGTAGTTTCAGTAAGACAGGGGCATAGATTAAAGTAGATTGCATAGATAGGACATAGGCACTCTTTAATAGAAATAGTAAAAGAAAATGAGATTCAAAAGCTTCTAACGTCCCACAATACGAAATTATGAATATTCCGTTGAATAAATTCATCAGTCACGTTTACTTGACAGTTACGAGAACATTCTTCGAACAGTGACTAGAAAATGGTAGCGAAAATACGCACGAGACTGTTCTCGCGAGACTAGGCCACTCCGTGAACAAGACGGACAGGAGTCGTCGAAAATTGGGAGGTGCGTATTTTCGCTACCATTTTCTAGTCACTGTTCGAAGAATGTTCTCGTAACTATGAATATTCCAGTCTCCACATACCAAGGTATTCCACCAGGTATCCGCTGATGCGGCTGCCTCCGTCCCAGTCTGGTCTCTTCCAGGCCAGGGAGACGGTTGCCGGGGTAACCTCCTCCACGGTAAGGTTCTTGGGCTTCTCTGGCGGCTCGACAGGATCCAGGGCACAGATGGGCTCCTCCGTCTCCACGGGTTCGCCGATGCCGTACTTGTTCTCACCTATGACCCGGAAGTAATAGGTGCATGTCTCCACCAGGTTGGTGATGCGGTAGGTGTTCTTCTGCTGCTTGAAGGTCACGGTGGCCCAGCCAACACGGCCGGCCTGAGGGGGGGGGGGGGACGGAGGGAATAAACATGTTAAACTATTGTTCTACCATATTTCTATTTCTGAAATGGTGTTTACAGTTAAGGATACACAAATTTTTAGTTTCACTGTGAATATGAGAAAAAACAAATGCTAATACTATATATATAATTATTAATTGTTGAATCACTGAATCACTAAGCATAATTTTTGTGTGAGGTAATATACTAATATGGCAAATTCAACTATAAAAATGTTTGCCTAACGCATAATGTCAGCAAACTTCAGACATGTTTTTCTACTCTAAACCGTTCCAAAGTCAAGGTCCCAAAGCTAATTCTGTGGGTAAGTTTATTATGAAGGTCACTTGAAGGGCAAGTTATAGATAAGAAACCATGCCCACCTCCTTCTTCTCTACGATGTAGTTGAAGACGTCAGAGCCTCCGTCGTCGTCTGGAGCGGACCACTGGATGATGCAAGAGTCCTTAGAGATGTCCTTGACCTTGATGGGGCCAGGTGGGCCAGGTGGACCTACAGGTGAAGAAACTCAGGTGAGAAACTCAGCAAATACAACCTTATAAACACCAAGTTAAGAGGGGAGGGGGGTTAAGCGCTCAAACCATCAAGTGGGCGTCTCCCCTTTTAGATGTTAAAATAAAGGTTGATTCAGAAGATAAAAATGTGAAAAACGCAGTAAACATCAAATGCCAAACCTTACCAGACTGTTCCAAACATTCAGACCAAGGGATTCTAATCCGTATAATTCCCAGCTACAAGCTAACATGTTCTCCATGGTCTTTCCTACTTATATGTAAAACTATTGAGTATTGACATATGACCTAGAGGTCGTACCCACTTTCTATGCAGGGGTGTGTCAAAAGAGAGAGATTTGCCATAGAGATGCACAGATATCAGTCTTCACATCCATCCGCTTTCTATTTTCTAAATTGAATTCTACTTTTTTAAAGCTTAATTTGATATAAAACCAAAAATATGTTTTGTTCAAATTTTTCAAATTTGATTAGTTATGGGAAACTAGAAATTGTTTTGCTCCTTGTCACCCACCTAGCACCTTGACGTTGATGAATGACGACTTTTTGCCGGCCTTGTTCTCGGCCGTGATGCAGTACTTCCCGGCGTCCAGGCGCTGCATGTTCGGCAGCACGAACAGAGACGCCGTGTCCGTGTTCGTGATGTTCGCGCGCTCCTCAAGATTCTCCTCACCCTGAACAAACAACAACAAACAAACAAACAACAACAAACAAACAATAAACAGGTGAGTATTGAATTAAAATCACTTTTACAGTTACAGGTTCATTCAGTATACAATTTAGTTACAAAGTATGGTTCAACTTTGTTACACTGAGTAACAGTTGAGAAGTTTGGAAATTGAATTTGAAATATTTAATGCTCAAATGATACATGTACAAGCATTGAAACCAACATTCGACACTGTGCAGGCTTTATAAGTAACAACATTGATTATATGCTATTAACATCATGTTAAATGTTTGAGGAGTATTCACCATCTTCTGTGTTCTTTAATCTTTTACATATTCAAATATCAGGCTCATTTTATTCAGCTCTATCTAATACCATTTCACGGCCTGCACTGCCAGACCTATCTGAAACCATTAGGGGTATTTTTACTGAATGAAAGGAGTTACTAATGAGGTGCTCGTCCTACCTTTGTCCATGTGATTTCAGGTGTGGGCTTGCCCTTGATGGGAACGAACAGGCGCAGACCGGTGCTGGCGCGCACGATCTGTGTACGCCACAGGCTCGCGTCGGGCTCGACATCGGCAGGGACTGCACACAAACAACAACAGTTAGGATCGGACATAGAAATATGTGTCGTGAGAGCAGTGAGAAAGCACCGTCTTTCAGGCTCAATGTCTGCAGGGGCTGTACACAAGCAACAACAATAGTTGGGATCTGACATTGAAAAAATCATGGCAATTCTTGTGACAGTGGCGACCATGAACAAAAACTATTATTATTGCCAGTATCCGACTAAATCTCGGCAGGGACTGCACACAGGCAAGAACAACAGTTAGGATTGGACATAGAAAATATCGTGACAATTCTTGTGACAGTGGCGATCATGAGCAAGAAGCGTCGTCAATTATCATTGCCAATATCTGACTCAAGAAAGAAAATTCTTTAACATGAAGTACAGAAATGAGATTTGCATGCAGACCCACCTTTATACAAACAGTGCGCTTCATGTTAGAATATAATATGATATAAAACAACACGTCTGACTGCTTGCAAAGTTGATTGGACTATTCAGACCGGACTGTGTTTTCCTCTGTCTGGACCGGACGGGTTTTTCCGCCAACCCCAAAAGAAATAGGAACTTACTGATGATCTCCTTGACCTCGATGATGCCCGAGTTCTCGCTAGCCTCGCTCTGTCCGGCATCGTTCAGGGCAAAGACACGGAAGTCGTACTTGGTGCCTTCGGTCAGGTCCTTCAGGGTCCACTCTCGTGGAATAATGTACTCAGGCCTGCAGGAAGGAACAGTGTTTGTTAGGAACAACGTGCTAATTTGTCGAACTTTCTATGAAAAAAATAGCCGCAGAATGCAGCTTTACTGTATAATAATAATAATATCAGGTGTATTTGCAGACAGTGTCACAACTGATCTTAACATTAAATGCGATCCTTGATAAGCTTCTCAAGGATGCATCACATCTCTTAAGTACTCAAGAGAAGCCCTTACAAGTGTATAGAATACTGTTTTGAAAGGGGAAGATACTGACCATATTGACCTTGAGTGCTTTTTTAAGTTGTCCCATGTATGCAAATAAGTGTAAAGAAATTTTACCATTTGTCCCAAGTACGCAAATAAGCAAAAAAGACCATACTACATATATTATTTTGCATACAGTTTAGAAAATGACAGAATAAGAAATATCTCATTATTCTGTCAGTTCTGAATATTTTCAGCACTGACTTGTAAACTCTGACTGACCCGTGAACCCTGACTGACATGACATGTGCACCCAATACTGACCTGTGAACTCTGGTCCATTCCTCCTGGCCTTCCTTCCTGGACTCCAGGATGTATCCGATGATGGGGCTGCCGCCGTCGTAGTAGGGGCGCGCCCAGTTCAGCTTGATGGAGGACTTGGTCAGCTCCAGTAGCTCGGGCTTGCCAGGGGCGACAGGGGGCGCTGTTGAGGGCAGAAGTCGGCACAGTTTAGTACATGGAGTAATTGGGCAATGATGGTATCATTAATATAGCAATATTACACATTGCCTGCAGTAGTTCAACACTATTGCCAACAGCAAAGCTCTAAATAGATATTTTGGTCATTTTCTTGGCTCATGCTTAAATATATCAACAGTAAACAGTCAGCAAGGTGACAGTTTAGTACATTGAGTCATTCAGCAATGAAGATAGCAATATTACACGTTGAATGTAGTAGCCCAACACAAAACCCAGACTACATATTGCATTTAATGCTTCAACACTGTGACTATCAATATAATTGTTTCCATTGCTGTAAACTACATTTTGCTACTTTTTTGCTCATTTGCCCTCAGCAGTCCGACAAGTTCATCACAGCAGCTTAATAGTATTTCACTTCAAATGCTGATTATTTTGTCTGAAAATTGTGACAATTGCTGCTTTGATAATCAGCAAATAAGAGTAATCGACTTACCGACAGGGTCGCGAACCTTGACCTCCTCTGACCCCTCGCTGGGGATGCCCCAGCCTGCGGCGTTGCAGGCCGTGACGCGGAACTCGTAGTCGCAGCCCTCGAACAGGTTGTAGAGGACATGTTCCGTGTCCTTAATGACCTCGTCCGTGCAGCGGATCCAGAAGGTCGTGATGGAGGGGCAAAGGTCACTCCTCTCGATGAGGTAGCCTGTGACCTTGCTGCCGCCGTCGTTGATTGGTGGAGTCCAGGTCAGGTGCACGTACTTCTTGCACACCTTGATGATCTCGGGTTGGCCAGGTGGGCCCGGCACGTCTAGAGGGGCAAGCAAGACGTCTTAATCTTAGCTCATATCATGTAAGGGAACAAACTCGGCGGGCTTTTCCAATTTTTAAGATCTAGTGCAAAAGCTGAAAGAAGAACTAAGCCACTTTGCCAATCAGAAAATAACTTTCAGACTACACGATGATGAGACGTGTGTCTTAATCTTAGCTCACTTTTTTTAAAATTAAGAAATAGAAATCGACTCGACGGGCATAACCCAACTAGTGTAAAGCTATTTATTGCCAAGGAAACACTTCCAGACAAGAAAATGAAGTGTATCTCTGTGAAGAAAGGCTTCCAGAATGTGGCTGTTTTCTTCTTTATCTTTCTTTTAACTACAGCTTGTTCTACTGTTATACTATGTAACCAAAGTTAAAGCAAAATTCCTGTTACGTACCGAAGAAGTCCCTCGCGAGGAAGGGTTCCCCGATCTGCGGGTCGCTGGTGCCGATGGCGTTCTGTGCGGACACACGCATCACGTACTGCTGACCGCGGGTCAGCTTCGTCACCTGGGCACTCAGCTTGCCTGGGGAAGGGAAAGGGAAATGTTTTTGTAAGAGATGTACCTGACTTTCTACTCGCACTGTACTACCAATGAATACACATAAGGTATCATGAAATTTAACACTATAAAATTTGATTCAAATTTAGAAATGAAACAGATTTCCCTCCTGGCTCAAGCGTCAGGTAGTTGGGCAGGCAAATTACAGATGAAACGTAAGGTCTACATGTCCTCTTTGAAATAAAAAGACCATACTTGATTGTTGAAATTCTAATTTGTAACTGGTGATTTAAGCTTCAATTCAAACACAGTGGCAGTTAATTTTCTTTTTCCCTTGTTTTCGATTGTGAACGAAGAATGAGCAGATAAAGTCCTGTTTGTTTGTTTTCTACAGTAACATATTGTACATCTTGTTTCCCAAACTCACCGGCGTCCACGGTGGCTGCCCTTGTCCAGACCTGGCGCGTGGTGTCGCGCTTCTCGATGATGTAGGAGTGGATGGGGCTGCCGCCGTCATCCTTGGGCGGCTTCCACTTCACCATGCAGGTCTCTCCGCTCACCTTGCTGGTCTCCACAGGAGCCTGCGGCGGAGATGGCTTGTCTGAAAACAACACACATCAAGGGTAAGTTTGTTTGTTTTGTTTTGCAAAACAATTAAAACTTCCTTTAGCGTAACACACCAGTTTTGTGCAGGTACAATCTGCGTAAGACGGTACTGTAAGTTGATGCCATTATCAAAAATAACACCAGTGACCATGTACAATGATGCTAAAAATATGGAAAAGTTGGCCAATTTGATCATAGCAAATCTTACTGCTCAAAACCACTGTAGAGCAGAATCTAACAGCAACGGACAAGCTTTTGGCCTCTTGCAAAAAAATCATTGCACTGTATGATTTACATCATTTCTAAATTATTTCAGTGTAGAAATCAATCCAAATCAAAACACAGTTAAATTCTAAAGCAGTTGCCGCATTTCTGATTGAAGTTACGAACACCCACCTTGTACGATGAGGCGGACAATGGCGTTTCTCTGTCCGGCCTCGTTCCTGACGCTGAGGGTGTATTTCCCGGTGTCGGCCCGCTCCGTCTTCTCCAGGGTCAGCAGGCTGTTCTCGGGAGTCGTCTCCACGCGGATACGGTCCTGAAGGAACAGGGGTTAAAAAATCATATCAGAAAAAAGGAAAGTAATCTCGATCCAGTTTTAGCTCATTGAAGAGCTAATCTTCCACTGGTCGTGACAGAGAAGAAGACAGACGCTATGTACAGTATTTACAGGTTCCTTGTACCGGGGAAATTCCCCAAGCTCTTTTCGAATAACACAATGAACAGTGGACCACGGCTTAACGTCCCGTCCTAAGGACTGCGATCCTTTCTGGTAGCGTGCATGTCGGACGAGCAACACAGCCGGGATCGAACCCGGGGCTTCTAGTTCCAGAGGCAAGATCGCTAACCACTGGACTACGCAGGCTATCAGAACTTAACTCAGAAGACTCTAGAATTTTTCAGCATTCATTAGCATCAGTAAACAATTATCTTTATAAAAAAGAACATTGAATGTCAATTGGTCACATTTATCATCTGTTTCTAACCTTTCAGTTTTTATAGGTCATTTTTGGGTCATTTTTTAGGTCATTTTATATTACTGTATATCAAGATTATGTCAAAACCAGTATGAGTTTCAAAGATTACATCAACTCAGAAGGCTCTAGAATTTCACAGTATTCACACGCATCAGTAAAAAATCCTCTAAGTAAAAAAGAACATGAAAACATAAAGAACATGCAATTTGATGCCAATTGGTCACATTTATCTCTCATCCTTGCAGTTTTAATAGGTCATCCTTGGGTCATAATTATGCCAAAACCAGTTTGAGTTGTAAGAAGTGCAACTTGCCAAAGAAACCAAAGATACTGGCATAAGACATTGGCGAACATTGTTTAAGGTAGTATCAGTCGCACCAGAGGCTTAATCTTCCCTTCCATGTTAAAGGTCAGGCTCTATCTTCCTAAACACTTAAGACATATCTTTGAACACTTAAGACTTGTCTTAAAGACGTAAGACTTGTCTTTAAAATCTAATACTTGCCCTTAAAGACCTAAGACTTGTCCTTACAGACCTTAGACTTGTCCTTAAAGACGTGAGACCTGTCCTTAAAGACGTAGACTTGTCCTTAAAATCTAAGACTTGTCCTTAAAATCTAAGACTTGTTCTTAAAGACTTAAGACTTGTCCTTACCCTGAGAGTGAGCGTGCTGTCGTCCTTCTCCCAGGTGGCCCTGGGGCGGGGTCGGCCCGTGAAGTTGATGTTGACGCTGACCGTCTCACCTGCCTTCACGGTGATGACGTCCTTAAACGTCTCCGACAGAAGGATCTTTGGAGGCTCTGAAGGGGGGTATAGAAAGAGTGCAATTATTATCATGCCTAAAAGCTAGATTCTGAACTTCATGTGTATATATAGTGGTGTGATAGCAAGTAGCAAAATCAGTAGAAAAATACCTTCTATAAAAATCTATAAATGTAAAGATCATTCCTTACAAGTTTTCTTCTCGGACTGAATATGGCAAAGAAGTTGTTCGTATCTTAGGAACAAACTACGTAAACAGAGCTTTATTTAGACCAGCCAGGCAGCTATAGCCAGAAAAACAGACACATTATTAAACGCTTTTAAAACATGCATTAAGAAGTAAGACTGACATGTATTATTCACAGCTTTCAAAAGAGAAAATTCACGGCTTAAGATGGATTAAGAAATACTCCACAGCTTAAGACGCACTAAGAAGTATGTGTATCCAGACGTACCGAACTCGTCCTTGGTCTCCACCGGTCCGATGGTGGCCGGCAGACTGATCATGCCCGCGGCGTTCTTGGCCTTGACCATGAACAGGTACTTCTTGTTCTCCGTCAGAGCCTTGATGTGGAACCGGCGGTCCGTCCAGATCTTCTCGTTGCACGGAGCCCAGCCCTTGAACTCAATGTTACGTCTGTGGGGAAAACGTCATGGGTATGTCACCATGATACCGGCACATTTGCATGTGTTTCCAAAGAAATTGTACAATGGGAGGTGCACCCATGCACCCATTGTAATACAGTGTACCTCCATTCAAAATTTATAAAAAGTGTACCAGGCTATTTCAGTTTTTTAGGTCTTTCAAACAACGTGAATCATATTTTACTCTGCATTGAACTTCCTCTAACTAATATGCTTTAAATAAAAACGTTCCACTTGATCATATCTTGAGCATTCTTCAGAACCCAGTGTATTCAGAAGCAGTATTGTAAATTTGTAATACACCTACCTACTGCAAACTACATGTATTGTGTGTCTTCATATAGCTTTTATACTGTACTCTGTCTTGTTTCCATGTTCCTAATCTTCAAAAGAATTCAATTCACTCACATCTTGAGCGAAGCCTCTTACGAACTGATTAAGGAAAGGTTTAAAGGCCCTACTACAACTAGTATAAGTGTTACCCTCTCTCTCTATATATATATACTGTATATATATAGGAATATCTCATCAAAAGAAGTGAGCTAACGCACCTCCATATGAAGTAGCCGAGGATCTTGCTACCAGCGTCGAACTCTGGCGGCTCCCAGGCGATGGTGACGAAGGATCGGGAGTAGTCGATGACGCGCAGGTTGCGCGGCGGGGAGATCTGCTCCTCCGCCCGCACGGGCACGGACGGCTCGCTGGGGTCTCCGGTGCCAGCCTGCGGGAAGATGCCGAGAACAAAACGGTCATTTCGTTTCTCGTGTAAATGTTACATTGCCATTTTCATGTCCTGGATATGCTACTACTACTACGTCTCACAGAAGTGCTACATAAACAGTTGCAATTAAAACGAAAGTACTTTATCAGAATCACAATCCAGTCAAAAGATAGGACTGACGACACTGCCTATGTTATTCAGCCCAAGTCTTATATTTTCACACGGATCTTATATTCTTTAAGGCAGTCTAATATACTGTATCTTGAAACAGAAAGCTGTCTACATACTTATTAACCTTCAGCCTGCTAAGGTAGCAGTTTGGCGCCAACTTTTGTATTTTCCACCTAGTTAGGCAGCAGTTAGTAGGATAAGATAATACTGCATATATACAGACCAAAGACCAAATATTTCTTTGCTTCTTAGACTCTTGCATATCTTGTGACAGAAGATCTCTACATATATCTTAAGATGCATACGCCATACACACCTGGTTGCACGGAACCGGAAATCATACTTGATTTGAAGCCTTCTGACTTATCTGACTTAGGGTCTTATCTGTCTTGAAACAAAAGTATGTCTTGTACATACATCTTAAGATTAATAAGAAATACACACCTGGTTGACTGCACGGAACCGGAAATCATACTTGAAGCCTTCTGACTGATCTGACTTAGAGTCTTATATGTCATGAAAGAGAATGGTGTCTAGTACATACATCTTAAGATTAATAAGACATACACACCTGGTTGACGGCGCGGACCCTGAAGTCGTACTCGAAGCCCTCCAGTAGGCCCTCCGAGCGGTACTCGCGCTTCTTGACGGCCTCCCGGTTGAGCTTGATCCAGCGGCGGGACTGCTTCTCGCGCCGCTCGATGATGTAGCCGGTGATGGCGCTGCCGCCGTCGTACTTGGGCGGCTCCCAGGCGAACCCGATTGCGTCCTTGCATATCTCCGTGATCTCAGGGGCAGAGGGAGGGCCTGGGGGCTCTGGGGGCAAGAGGCGGTGACGATGGTTACAAGTATGTTCATGTATGGTCAAACCTGTCTAAAATTACTGGTAAATGATCACAATAGCCAGGTGCTCACTTCACTATATAGGCAGGATTTGTCACACTTAGGGTGATGGGTAAAGTGTCGTAACAGACCAGAAAATAATGTCTTGAATGTCGTGATGCCAAGGTTGTGCTGAGTACATGTTGGACTGTAATTGCATGTAAGAACAACTTTTAAGGCTGCATGTAGATCCCTTCATATTTCTTTTTATCAAATTACAATCATCGGCTTGTAACAATTCTGTCTTGTCACATGCAGTTTGAACATATTTTTTGCTGAGTAGTTTGCAACTCATGAGGTAGACTGTCCCATTCTGATGTAATTTTATATGTGAAGACTTTTTTCATATTTCCTTGTACTCACCAATAGCGTCCCTGGCCACCACCTTCTCCGTGGCTGCGGGCTCGCCCACACCGATCCTGTTCTCGGCCATGACGCGGAAGGCGTACTCGCGGCCCTTGATCAGGTCGGGGAACTTGAACATGAACCTAGTGACGTTGGCGTTCACGGTCAGCCACACTCCGCGCTGCACGTCGCATCTGGGGGGAAAAATAGGTTTTCATTTGATTTTTTTTTGTTGTAAATAAAAAACAAAGCGTGTCTGTCAATTTAAGACCATGAGTTGAAAACCATCCATGTCTTATGTAGAAAAAAGGGCAAAGAAAGAACTTGTAGATGCCATATTCTACTCCATTGTGCTGTTGTGCTAAACGAAACTATACTCTCTGGGAACCCACTGAATTTTTTCTGTTGTAATTCTAAAGAATATTTGAGACATTCTCCGATATTCTAACGTATGATTTTGGTATCTCCAGTAGTATTAAACGTTTTGGGCCGCTCGAGGCATATTTTAATCAATTAATAAGAGTTTCTTGGCTTGTGCCAGACTTGTACTTTGGTCTTTGATGATATTAACGAAAGAGTTGTCCTGACCTCTCCACCAGGTAGTTGTTGACCTCCACCCCTCCGTTGTGGGTGGGCGGACGCCACGAGATGCTGACGGAGTTGGCGGTGACTTCGTCGATCTGGAGACTGGCAGGCGGACCGGGCTTGTCTGTGTGGAGCAGGAAGGTGGTCATCAGTTTTACAGGTTCATCTCCGTTAACAGACGATCTTCGATTTTATCTATCAGTAAGCAATTCTATAGCGTTTCACAGGCCACTACATCAAGGCCCCATTCAAAATATTGGTGGAGTGCGATACTCCTATTCTCTTTCTCATAAGTGCTGAGTGCTAAGCAGGCAAACACTTTGATCATCAGTTTTGAGTACTCCATTTTTCTAGATAGTATGATGTCAAATCACAGTAGCTGTTGTGATACTCGTTTATTGACAGATACACTGCAGCAACATATAATGAGAAAGGTGTGAAAGAGCCTTTAAAGTTGCTTACCAAGAACCTTGACGAAGACGTTGGCGGTCTTCTCGCCGGCGTCGTTGTAGGCCCTGAGCGCGTAGGTTCCTCCGTCTGCGCGGGTCACCTCCTTTAGGCTGAACCTCGTCTCCGTGTGAGACTTCTTAAACAGAAGACGTCTGTCCGGCTTCATCATAGCTCCATCCTAGAATGGGGAGGGGGAGAAAATGTTAGATGTGACATTCAACAGGTGGTTGAAATGTTGTTATCATCCTTTAGAAATCTCATTTTAAACTGTTAAATCCTGTCAAAGTTGTTAAAATAACCAACAAAAACAACTAGAAAAACATAAAATAGCACTGACGCCATCAAATAATACGAAAAAACGACCCCTTCAATACATTCTCTTTGCAACAGCCGTTTCCTCTAGTAGAGGATCGTTAGTAGGAGTTTATTTGTGTTCCAGGGTGTCAGTGTAGTACCAACAGTGCTCACTAGGAGGCACTGCAAGATGGCAAAGAAAAGTTAATTTCCTTACCTTAGCCCAGCGTGTGTGGGGCACAGGCTTGCCGCTGATGCCAGCATAGATGGTGAGTGTGTGTCCTGCCTTCACCACCACAGTCTCACGCATGGTCACGTCTAGGTTGATCTTCGGCGCAACTGTGCAACAACACGAACACGGACACACAGTTATTATCTAGCCTTATCTACAGCGTTGATATTATCACAGTGTTGGAAATAAAATTTTGTACTTTGCATCTCATTCTGTGCACGAGTTTCACGCTCTTGGAAAGACATCCTAAAGTGTTGTCCAGTGTTTGCTGCACTTGTATAAAAAAGAACACTTTTTCCTGGTGTATTTAGCATCCGCATGTATAAAGTAGTGCTGCATGTAGCAACGATTATCAATAGGGCTATTGGATCAGTAGCTCTCTACATGTTTTGAAATTATGTAAATCTAACTTGATCTTTCCGAGCAGTTCTAACTTGGGAGTTTTGGAGATACATGTATATTGAATATGTGACATATTGAATATGTGTATATTGAATATATTGAATATATTCTTACTCTTTTCGTCTTGAGCCTTGTACATCTCTGTGTCGGCTGGATCGCCCTGGCCGGCTGCATTCTGGGCCTTGACCCGGAAGCGGAAGCCATGTCCAGGGGTCAAACCAAGGACCTGTGGGCAAAAGGTGTTTAGTCTGATACGAACAGAATCAAATACTAGGACTAAGTCTGATCTGCATACGTTTAATAGATCCCATGAATATGTCTTGATATAAATCATCATTGAAACATGCCTAACGTTAAAAACTGTAACTATCTTAACGCGTTGTTTGGTAGACTTGACTTAACTTTGTATCAAGCTCTGTGTCTATTTTTGTTTTACTACTTTCTCTTAATGAAGAAAGTCACTGACGAAAGACAGTGGATGCTGTCTGAAACGTCTGTTTCAAAATTGTATCCAGTTGCTTGAGTAACTACTTTTGGCGTATCTCACTACCTGGATGTCTAACCTTCATCAACGTGATTTCTCTTACATTTTTTTTAATTCGCTATCTACATAAGCTTCTCTTCTATCTTACCACAATCAGTACGAATCCTGATGTGCTGTTAAAACGTAATCAGTAACCATTTCCTCAACACCAGCTTGTCTGCCTTGCATTCCACTAGTGCTGTGTATTGTGGTGTTGCAACTTTTAATAAAGAAAACTATTTCCCCACCTGGTAGTGACATTCCGTCGCCAGGCCTGCCTTCTCCCACTCGACGCTTCCCGCCTCCTGAGTCTCAACCACGTAACCTGTGACCTTTGACCCTCCGTCGAAGGTGGGCTTGGTCCACTCTAGGTGCGCGGTGATGCGCGTGATGTCAGCCACGTGCAGCTTCACTACGGGACCGGGCGGGCCTGGGGGTACAACAGCAAACATTTAGTCATTCCAACAGGAAGGAATTTACCCTGCGTTGTGCAACATCATTGAATCATGTCTGACAAGTCTATATAGACATATACAGGAGATATACGGCCTCCTTCATTTAACAGAGAATGAAAGTGGAAACTGTAGGGGAAAACTGCTGGCAGAATGCACACAAAAAGCCAGAGACGAAGGAATAGAAAAGACTAATGCTGGAAAGCCACCATAGTCCAATCCTCATGTTTGAGGACTAGGTAAGGTAAGTTAGAATCTTAGATAGATAGATAGATATTGTTGAGCCCAACAACTCAAAGTTTCATGCGTCAATGCAAACTTTATGCAGCAGCACATCAACTCGGTTGTTCCTCCTGTATCGCCATGGAGACAACGATTATAACAACCATGTTTGAACTCAGGAGACGTTAGACTGCTCTGGGCACCCTGGTCGAACCGCCTGCCAAGGCGGGGCAGGAGTACTTATAAGATGCCACTGAGTTAGTCAGTAGCAAGGCAGGCCATTGTAGCGTTCAACAACTGGGCAGGCAACTTGGTTGTTGCAACGTGCACATGGTACAGAAGTAAGGGAGTGATACATAAGACCTAACACGAGGCTTTATGAGCTGCCACTAGATAATCAGTAGCAGGGCAGGCCAAAGCAGGGTTCATCCACTGAGTTGTTGTTGTTGTTATGTGCACATGGCACAGAGATAACGGAGCTATACATAAGGCCGAGCATGAGGCAGGAATCTACATGAGATGCCACTGAGTTGACCAGTAGTAGCGCAGGCCAAAGCAGGGTTCAATGCCAAGGGGGCATCTGGGTTGCTGTTATGTGCACATGGCACAGAGGTAAGTGAGTTATACATAAGGCTGGACGTCAGGCAGAGGCTCTTACGAGGTGCCACACACTTCGATATCATTCTTGAAACACCCATCCAAGATTTCCTCGGCCTACTACGAAGTAAGAGTTATGTGAAATATGTAAGAATGTAGGAGACTTACCGACAGCGTCCTGTGCCTTGGCAGGCATAGACTCCACGGGCTCTCCGATGCCGTACTTGTTCTCAGCGAACACCTGGAAGAAGTAGGTGACGGTCTCGACCAGGTTGGGGATGCGGCAGGACAGTTTGGGGTTGTTGGTGGTGACAGTGCTCCAGGTGCGCCGGCTCTCGTCGCGCTTCTCCACGATGTAGTTGGACACGGCGCTGCCGCCGTCCACCGTGGGCGGCGTCCAGGTGATCACCATGTGGTCCTTGGACACCTCCTTGATGTTGATGGGGCCAGGTGGGCCAGGTGTGTCTAAGGAGAAGGAAGACATCTTGTTATAGTTCCATGTAACAGAGTTCCATTTTCAAACAACGCATCAGAATGGCTGTCTTATGTATGCGATAGTTCTCATTTTAAAGCAAGCTTGTACATTAGGCTACACCAATTGAATTTGTTTGTTGTTGGATTCAAAAAGAATACATTTAAATGGAGAACATGAGGAAAACAAAGTCTGAAGACCAAGTTTATGGCTTGGTGCACTCAGTTTTGTTATGTATTCAAGTCTATTTGTCATTAGGAATACGTCCCGTATCCATGAACACGTATACAGAAACAGGCAGGCATTCCTCTATCAGCATTAGGTTTGTCCTTCTATTTTTTCCTATCTATTATTCAGTATATATCATCAAACCGTTACAAGAAACCAGGGTTCCACTTACCGAACACCTTGACGTTGACGGAAGCCGTCTTCTCGCCGACGGCGTTCATGAGGATGAGGTCGTACCTGCCGGCGTCGTACCGGTTGGTGTTGTAGATGGCGAGCTGGGAGGAGTACTCAGTGTTCTCCACCTGAACATGGCAATCACAACAGATAACATTTACTGTCAAATTTCTATCATTCATCAGTTTGATACTTAATGTCATTTGATATTTGATAATGACTGACATGATATCATTTTGATAATCTGTAGTTTTGAAACATGGCCAGACAATTGATCAATTTTTCATCGATCATTCACTGTTGTATATCTGTGATTGTATTCACAACTGTAATAGTGGCATAGATGAGGGCCTACATAGATGAGTCCAAACAATGTTAAATTCAGAAAGACAGCCTGCACTCTATGGAAGTCAAGTAAGCAAAATGTGGCCAGGTGGATACAAAGTGTGGGGATAAAAAGCTTCCCCAACAAATTATGGTAACTCATAAATGCTCTCCTATGTCTTACAGAAAGAGAGAATGGACTCCTACCCCACTCGATAATTTCTATGCTACTTAATTTTAAGCACGGACCTCAGCCCTGTAGTCTAGCGGCTGTCCCTCCTTCTCCCAGCGGATCTCGGGCTCGGGGCGGCCGCTGATCGACACGTACATGCGGATGGGCTGCCCGGCGCGCACCGTCAGCGTCTTCTTCATGCTGGCGTCAAGCTCAAAGTCTGGAGAGGCTGCGGGATATACATGTGAAAGTTTAGGGATATGTTCCACCTTTTTGAATACAAGAATCCGACAAACAGATGAGCAGCATCTACTTTCAAAAAGTCAAACTCAGTGGTAGAAAAGAAAACTTTGAGAAATGATTACCAAGTAAAGCAACAGTTTTGAAAACCATTTTTACCCCGCTTCTCGCCACATCAACTATTCACAACAGTTTTGCCGAAAGTTATGAAATAACTCCTTTATATTAATGATGTACTTTGATTTATCCTTCTTCCTGTCACTGTTATCAACGAAAGAATGCACCCCAAGTCACCTTACATTAGATACGTGTACGATCAAATATAATAAAGGCTCTCATACCCAGGATGTCCTTGATGAGCACCTTCCCAGGGCAGTCTCCAGGAGGACCGACTCCGGCCTCGTTGATAGCGCTGACCCGGAAGTAGTACTCAGCTCCTTCCGTCAGGTCAGTCACCACGAATTGCAGGGTGTGGATCTTGGGAGTTCCGATCTCCCAGTTCTCGCTGTCGGCCGCGCGATATTCCACGAGATAGCCGACGATGTCGCTGCCGCCGTCCAGGATGGGTTTCTTCCAGGCGATGGTTGCGGAGGAACGCGTGGTGTCGACGCACTTCGGGTTCACAGGTGGGTCCGGCAGGTCTGGGGACAGAGCAAGATTACATGTTAGATGAGCACTTAGAACCTGTATCGTCTGAAGTTTGCGTTGTGGTGGGACAAGAATAGTAATGATCAATTTGTGTCCTTTGTCTTTCCTCTTAATCATTTCATCACAATGAAGGAAGCAAAATAACTGCCACTCTGGAGTGCAATATTTACAAAACATTTCAAATGTCATGAAAAGGTACGTAAATGTTCAAGACTAGAGAATACAATTGTGCAGCTAAGCTTCTTTACTTCTATTTCATAACTAGTCACTCACATTACTCTATGTTTTCATAAATTTAAAGTTGCTTTCAAAAACCAGAGTGTGCTCTCCTACAAAAAAAACACGCAATTATTGTTTCTTCTCCAATCTTGCCACATATGTAAGTTGTAAAGTATTGATGCTAGGTATATAGAGTTGGCGGATAAAAGATAGATGGACTCAGACAGAATGACCAGGTCTTACCGATGGGCTCGCGGGCGATGATGGGCGTGGACGGGGGTCCGAACTTGCCCAGGCCGGCGGCGTTCTCTGCCGCGGCGCGGAACTGGTACTCCATCCCCTCCACCAGGTTCGGCACGTTGTAGCGCGTGTCGTTGCTGATGGTCTCCACCGCACGCACCCACTTAATGCTGGGTCATTGGAAGATAAGATAAGATGTAAGATAAGATGTATTTTATTGGTTTGTCGCAGTTTACATACACTGAATTAAAAAACAAATGTACAGTACGTTCACAAGTTTCACTGCTGTCGTCGTACATATACGTTGCATTCAATCAGTGATCAGTGATCTCCGTTACATTTTGTCTGACCCTCATGTCCTCACCCATGCAAAGTGGTCTGCAGGTCTCTTTAACATTCTCATGAATGAACAAATAAACAAACACAAACACAGACAGTTGTCGCGCAATAACGTTCTTCTGTCTGGATGATCTCACAAAGAGGAAGTAGCCTTAGCACAGCATAGAACTGGCAGTTAAGTTGCCTTTGTTGGGTTCATGTCATTAGCAGAGACTTTCCACAACCTTAGAGCGACCCTAACCATGAAACATACCAATGTAAACTGCTGGGAAAAGCTCACGTCTATAACCTGATATGATTCTGACAGCACGGTTTCAACAGACGCTTTACTCACCTGTTGATGTCCTTCTACTCCAGGCTTAGTTGCCAAATTTTACTTCATATCAAGTAGAGACTTTCCTCAAGCGACACTGAATAAGAAACGTATCAAATGTGAACTTAAGTCTACAACCTAATATGATTCCGATAACACAGCTTTAACATTACCTGTTGATGTCCTTCTTCTCCAGGATGTATCGGGAGATCTCGTTGCCTCCGTCGGACTCTGGCGGCTGCCAGATCAGCGTGGCGTTGTCGGGGAACACCGTGTGCACGATAGGTGCGGACGGCGGGCCGGGCAGGTCTGGGGAGGCGCCAAACAAGCGTGGAATTTAGAGCGTTCTCACAGGTAAGGTATATGAACATAAGATAAGTCACAAAAAGACTGTACATGGAAGCACCAAACAAGTACGACATTTAGCAAGCCTTCACAAGATATAGGGATATCAAATGATGTCTTATAAAACCATACAGGTCTGGGGATGGACCAAACAAGTACGGCATTTAGCAAGCCCTCAATCAGATATACGTATATCAAATGATTTCTTATAAAACCATACATTTGGATTTCGTCTTGTAAAATTTCAAAATGAAAGTTGCAGCTAATCTGCAGCGAGTCTTTTTCAGATATCTCAGGGAATGCATTACGCAAGAATAGAATTGAGCAGGTCCTATAAAAAAACTATTCCTTACTATACTGCACAGTTAAATTTCTACCTGTAAATGTCAAAAATAAAGCTTACAACAGATCTCCAATCTTTTACTCCTTGACATAACTCTAGTTAGTAGTCTTCTCTTTGTCCAACACCCTCGCACTTGAAAAGCCCGTAAAACTCACCGTAAGGCCTCTTGGCGATCCTCGGCTTGGAGACGAAGGGCTCGCCGAGGCCGATCTTGTTCCTGCCGCGGATGCGGAACTGGTACTCGTGGCCCTCCGTCAACTGGGTGACCTAGGGGAGTGAAATAAATAAATGATCTTTTGTTTCCATATTCATGGCCAACATGTGACCAACAGGTTTTAAGAGTTCCACCATAGTCTCACTACCTGGAGTTATCTTACCTTTTGACAGACTAGACATATCATATCATTTGAGTCCGTGAGAAGAGCTACATGTAGATAATATTTATGACATGTTATTTATGCGCAACATGGTTAGCCAAATTTGATAGCCTGTGATCAACATGAGAATCATGAAAACCGTAAAATCTTGATATATTTCGCGTCTTGTACAAGAAAATCTTGCGAACCTTGAGAGAGAACTTTGTGACAGACGTGTCCACCGGGAACCAGTGGCCGATCTTAGTGTCCATCTTCTCCACCAGGTATGACGTCACTTCCGCTCCACCATCGTCATGTGGCATCTTCCACTCGATGGTCATGGACTCTGACGTCATGTCGCGGATCTTCAGCGGGCCAACGGGCGGGCCGGGCACATCTGTGGGGGTGTCAAGAATATTTAGCTCAAGAAAAGCCGTGGCTCTCTTTTGTTTTTCATTCCGTGTTCTATTACTGCAGGGTCATCAAGCCAAAGGATAGATGTCATTCATGTCATGCTCTACTATTGTGTGACAATCAGAGACGAAATCTTCATGTGGTCATTCGAACGGTTCAAATTCTTACGTCAGATACAACAACGCCACCGAATAGCTATGCAAGCAAAAAGACAAATACAAAATACTTTAAAGAGTCCGTCAGAAAACGTGTATATTCAAAGACTTCTGAAGAAAGAGCATCTTTGCAACCACCTGTGCAGACACAGTCTCAATGAATCATCTTTTTCTAAAAGGATCTATTCATGAAACTGACCTTGCACGATGACCTTGGCCGTTGCGTTCATGGCTCCAGCGGAGTTCTCCACCTTAACCTCGTAGTTTCCGGTATCGCGCCTCCTGGCGGATCGGAGAGTAAGACAGGTGTCTTTTCCAAGAGTAGTCACCTGGAGAGAACACAGTCAGGGTGGAATTAAGATGTCATTCTTATAAAGACTGCATCAAAAGGAGGTAGAACTATAAGTTGTTGGACCATTCTTAGACTTTCCACAGAAGACTTGTTTTAATAAAACTGGAACCAGATTCTAAGAAAACCGCCAAGGGCTTGTTTTGTTCTTTTCAGAAAAGTCAAATATTGAGTAGAGGATTTATGCCTGCAAGTAGTTGAGAAAACGACTGAAGGAGAATAACGGAGATGTAAGAAAGTGACTACACTTTCAAGTTTTACTGTGTATAATTTTCAAACCTTTAACAAAGCTTAATAAAATTACAGGTAGATATAAACCATCACGTATACATAGGCACATAAAAAGGTTGCATAGATTGCGTTATTTGCAATGCTATATTAAACCTAAAAAACATAAAAGACATATCTATAGGCACATAATCACGTACCTCGTAGTGATCGCTGGTGGCGATCTCCTTGCCCCCGCGGGACCACTTGACGGCCGGCATGGGCACGCCGGAGATGCGCCCCTCGAGGTGCACCTTGGTTCCGGCCCGCACCACAAGCACGTCCAGCAGTCGCAGGTCCAGCTCGATCTTAGGCGGCTCTGTGGAAGTGGAAGAAACAAGCATTGGTCTTTCTTCCCCAAAGAAGGTACATCTTCCTTAAGATCCAATGTTAAGGAATGCTATGGAAAGAGTGTCAATAATCTCTGATATCAATATCTAAAGAAGACTTCACGTCAGCTTGTCTGCCTGGTGTTCCACAGTGTATTGTATTGTTGCAATTTCTAATAAAGATAAAGATAAAGATAAAGAAGACGAAAATGTATCTTTTGCTTGTTTCTTTTTTTAAACATGCGATTGACAAGCAATTCCCCCCTCCTCCTGGTACCCACCGCTGGTCAACATGTCCGCCCCCTTTCCCCAGGCAACAGGCCTTGAGGTCTGTGCAGAAATAGAATCCACAGAAAACAAAAAATCGTTCCTTACTTGTGTCATCTCTGGCTTCAATGAAGGGAGTAGGCGTGGAGGGCGGTCCGATGTACCGGATGTTCCTGGCCTTGACCCGGAACTCGTACTTGGCGCCGGGGTTGAGCCCCGTGGCGGTGAACTCCTTCTCCAGCAGGTCATCAGTGTTGATGCGCGTGTGGTCGGGCTCGCCCAGCCTGCACCGCTCCACGATGTACGTGGTGAGCGGGCTGCCGCCGTCATACGTCGGCTGGAGCCACTTCAGGGACACGCTGTTATTGGTCACGGCTGTGACCTCCAGGTCACGCGGTTCAGTAGGACGGTCTGGAGAAAATCGACATGGAAAATTAATCTAGATTGTTGTGAAATATTATGGTTAAGTCTGTAAATAACCTACAAGCAAACTAAGGACTAACTTGCAACTAAAACAGCCTTTGGTCTATTATACCGTCAAATATGACATGATATGTGGAGCCATTACTTTTAAGGAAGTTTAGAAGTGATTATATCCGTTAAGCCTTTCCTTAGATTGTAAGTTTGGTGTGAGTTTTTCCTTGTGACGTACCAATAGGGTCTGCAGCCAGAGTGGGCTCTGTGGTCTCCACAGGCAGGCCGATGCCGTACTTGTTCTCGGCCTTGACCCGGAAGAAGTAGCTGTAACCCTCGTTCAGACCCATGACCTTGCTGACACGCGACCTGATGTTGGACGTGACGTTGCGCCACAGGTTCTCGTTCGGCAGGCGGCGCTCCACGATGTAGTTGGTGATCTGCGAGCCGCCATCGTCCTCGGGGATGTCCCAGTTCAGGACGCACGAGTCCTTCTTCACGTACTTCACGGTGATGTTCCTCGGTGGGCCGGGGCGGTCTGTGGGACAGATATATGCAAATTGCAGTTAATATGCTTCTGTGTTATTCTGGCTTTGCGGTCTGAGGGACAGACATATTCATGGTTCATTTTCTTAGCTAACACAATGCATGCTCAGTCAAAAAAATTCTACCGAATAAGCTAGTGCATCATTGATAGGAGAAGTCGTGTAGGCCTCATGTTAGTTGTTGGGAGGAAAAAAATGTGAGAACCAGAGAATATTAGAAATTCAATATCTTGCAGTACAAAAGAGAAAGCTAAGAGATAGGCAGGCATTGCTGCTAACTCTCATGATACGAGTATCATCTCCCCTAGATCTGTTTTGTAAAGGCCTGCTTGAATGTCATTTTGAAGATATGCCCTGACCACTCGGATCAAAACATGAATACTTACCCAGAACAACCAGGTTGATGTTCTTGGACACCTCGCCGCACACGTTGGAAATCGACACAGTGTAGCGTCCGCTGTCGGGCCTGGACACCTTCAACTTCAGCAACTGTAGCACAACACACAACACATCAGTTTACTATTACTTCTAGTGCATTATCAATACATACACTCGGGCCTTACGACCTGTTTTTCATGTCAGTCTTCAGGTAAATAAAAACTTGATTATGAAAGAACTATTGTTTCATCCACGTAGATAACTTACCGTTAGTTGATAATTTGCCTATGGTGTATATACAAAATGTTTAACAACAAGGTAAATGTAATTTTTCATTTGCCCTTACATGAAGTCGATTCAACATACGAATTACCAAATTTACAATAATTTTTTTGCATAACTATGAGTGTGAAAAGAAATCAGGAAAAAGCTCCTCAATTGAAGTTTCGTCTGACTGACATCTGTTACATCTAATAACGGTAGATTCCGTTTTATATATTCATTCAACTAGCTAAAACTGCTTTCAATGGTTTTCAGAAACAGCAGTAAGAAAACCGTACCTCTCCGATAGCGAGTTTCTCGATGGTGATGTGAGGGGCCAGGTCCTTGCCTTCCTTAGACCACATGATCTTGGGGTCAGGGCGGCCCTTGATGTAGACCGGCAGCCGGACGATCTGGTTAGCGCGTGCGTACACGGTGTCCTTACAGGAGGCGTCCAGCTCGATCTCGGGGTAAACTGTTGGGGAAAGTCGCAAGTGTCACACGGTTAGATGTGCAGGTTTGGGTGTCTGTATCCACATGGTAAAGCATATGTGTAAAGGCATGTATCATGAATGAGTTCAGCTACCTAGCTAACTATTACCTTTGAATGTGTGTATCAATGTGGCAAATACATGTAGGCATCAAGCCTTTCAATGACTGTCAGCTGAGCTAAATTAAAGGGAAAATACCATCATTATCCTACAGCATATTTTGCTATCATGAACTACGTCATCAAGGCTTAAAATGATAGAATGATATCATGTCATTTGACCGTCACACCAAAATGTTATTTTATTATGAACAGAAAGAGTTGGTGACACACTGTCTCTTTTTCCATGGCCAAACTAAAAAAAAGTACTATACTCCTTTCAGTGCATACAAGAAGAGGACATGTACGTACTTGTAATGTCTCTGACCACGGTGAAGCCGGGCACCTCGGCAGGCTTGCTCTTGCCGGCGCCGTTGATGGCGAAGACGCGGAACTGGTACTCCCGCCCCTCCTCCAGGCCGGCTACCGTGTAGTACATGTTAGCCACCATGCTGGTGTCGTGCGACTTGGTCCAGCTCTCCACACCTGAGCAGGAGATGGGGATAACAAGGATCAACCACAGATCTTGCAAAATGTGAACGTATGTATGCATCGTCATCATGCAACAGTAAAGGTTAAATGTTGGAACGGTTCGCTGGGCAGAGTTTATGTTGGACAAAACATAAAGAGAGGAAACTTCCACCTAGGAAGCACACTTTCCCCTAACGTCTTATTCAGAAATTGTGGATCCACCTCTCAACAAGTTTCCAGTTAGTAAACGAAAAAAGTCATGGTACAAACACACGCGTCTCTAAAAAAGAGCAATTCAAGGTTACAACCTTTTTTTTGTGAGAGGAAACTTCCACCTAGGAAGCACACTTTTCCCTAACGTCTTATTCAGAAAGTGTGGATCCACGTCTCAACAAGTTTTCAGTTTGTAAACGAAAAAAGTCATAGTATAAACACACGCGTCTCTCAAAAAGAGCAAATCAAGGTTACAACCTATTTTTTGGAACTACTGGAAAGTTAACAACTTTAAATTGTGGAGTAAACGGGAAACAAACAACTGATAAGGTAGAACATTATGTTAATACTGACATACTGAAGTGATATTTTTACAAGTGCCTTTTACCTTATGTAGCACACAATGTATAATACACTGTAAATATGTTACTATGATGTAAATTATTTCTTTGGACAAAACCAGCATCTTTATTTGATATGTGGTTTAATCTTGAACCATCCTGCCAGTATATGTACAGTAACACATATAAGAGGTCTTTGGTGCCAACATTGTAACAAGTGTAATATATTAGGCTTGTAAGATACCAACATACCTTTCTGTAACATTGATATATATTGTGAATAAATCTGTTGGGAAAAAAAGAAGAAGAAAAAAATTCTGTAAAGTTTTCCCCACCTTTGAGATGGTGCTCCACCAGGTACCCCTCTATGGGCAGACTCCCGTCGTACACGGGCTCGTCCCACTCCAGATCCACGGTGGAGCGGGTCTGGTCAACCACGTGGGGCTCCAGCGGGGGATCGGGCGGGTCTGAGTAGACACAGAACATTATAGGGTTAGAAAAGTGAACTTAAGGCTTTGTATCTTTGAACTATGTAACTTAGGAAACCGCTGTGTCTTGCCGAATCAAAAGATGGACGATATTCTTACAGCTAGAAAGATTTCATTCAAGTTTCTATCTTGAAATCTTGAGTCTGAGAGGACACAAAATATAAGATATGAACATACAGTATAGATCTAGAGCAGTATATGAAGCAAAGCTTAAGGCGTTACGCAGAGAATACCAGAATTATCTCTCGAGATGTAAACATCCATTCATATAACCAGAAGTATTTACAAATAGGCATAAGATAGGAAAAAAATCACCCCAACTTTGATTGCTGTTTGCATTGCTTTGAGACTTGGTTAAGCTACTAAATTTTCTAAAGAACTGTCTCTCACTGATTGTAGTCGCTACTATCACAGCCTTTGAAAACATATTGTCAATAAGCAATAGAATAAACAGAGAAAGATCATTGTACTGACCGAGTGGTGGTCTTGCCACAGATGGGAAGGTCGGCTCGGACGGGGGTCCGGTGCCGACGACGTTCTTGGCGCTGACTCGGAACTCGTATGAGAACCCTTCGATCAGCCCTTCCACCTTGTAGCTAGTAGTTGTGAGCATCTCCTTCTCGATCTGAAATGTACGTCGGGATTTTATTCATTTATTTATTAATCTTATCAGGGATTAGCAATTTTAAATCTATTGTGCCAATAAAAGATTTAAAATGTGGAGATTATAATTCTAAAACTGTTCTAGCAAAAGAAATGGGAAAACTGTGAATCACAGAATAAACTTCAACATGCACAAAGAGTTACAGTCATCTTATCGTCAGAGAAATGTATATATACAGTGTGGTAATCTAAAGAAGTATAAGCATCGTGATTAAGATTTTTCAAGTACATATTAGTTTAAATCAAAAGATTACAAGGTGTGGTAAAGTTTGACAAAATCTACTTGGAGAAACCGCATCATGATTTCCACCTTTCAGAAACTTCAACTTCTATAATTTTGAGACGAGAAGAATCTTTAAGAAGCTGAACCCACCTTGAGCCACCTCTTGCTGATCTTGTCGCGCTTCTCGAGGAAGTATCCCTGGACGGGCGAGCCGCCGTCGAAGTCGGGCTCCAGCCAGGTCAGGCTCATGGAGTCGCTCTGCACGTTAATGATGCGCAGCTCCAGCGGAGGACCCGGCAGGTCTGGAGAAAGCAGACAGAATCGGTTATTTACTTTAAACTAACTATGTAATGGATTGATCCTGGCTGTTCATCATGATAGCATTAGAACCAATGATAGCATGGAAATTAGCGGTTACTGTATTTAGTTACGAAACATTCAGAAGTTTATTGTAAGCCCAGCTCCAGTGAAGGACTGGGAAGTTCTGGAAAGAGCAGACAGAATCGTTTATCCACTTTGAAACTATTATCATGATAGGTCCTTTTATGTAAAAGATCAATCTTGACTGTTAATCACAATTAGCATTTCTAATAATGATAGCATTACAATTAACAGTGTGTTAAACACTGAACGTGCCTACCCTGTATAAAGAAAACAGAAATGAATAAATTAACCCCGACTGACCGTATGGGCTCTTGGGCGTGACGGGCTCGGAGTCGAGCGGGTCGCTGATGCCCATCTTGTTCTCGGCCTTGATGCGGAACACGTACGGCGTGCCCTCGATCAGCTTCGGCACCATGATCCTCGTCCTGGGCAGGTAAAAAGACAAAGTGTTACGATAGTATCTTTCAAGCTATAAGACTACGTCCGGTTTATTAATTATTCGTATCTGCAACAAGCATTTCTTTACAAATGTATTTCTTGCAAGAAAGGAAATCCTTTTACCTAAACTATAAAAGATTATTGTTGGTACGGTAGAGTTAAAAGACTTTGAAGTGATCAACACCATTCTTATTACAATGCCTTGTTCAGTAGCCATGTTGGAAGATTACACAGAAGTGAATTTCTCTTGATCTTCTTTTTCTGAGATGGCAGGTTTTGACGTCTTTAACGCACCTTGACAGGTTAGAGTTAACAGTTGTCCAGAAGGTCTTGGCGGCCTCGCGGCGCTCCACGATGTAGTTGGTGACCTCCGTGCCGCCGTCGTCGGCAGGTACGTTCCACCTGAGCGTCACCTGGTCCTGATGGATGTCCTCGAACTGAACCGGGGCCTGCGGCGGGCCGGGACGGTCTGGGGACGTACAGGTGAGAATACAGGTGAGCATACAGGTAAGAATACAGGTCAGAGCATGCAATAGTATTTGAGACGTTGCAATTGAGAAGAGTCGAGAACAATTTCAAACATGCCGGGACGGTCTGGGGATACGTACAGATGAGCATACAGGTGAAGATACAGGTAAGAACATGCGAGAACAATATCAAACATGCCGGGCAGTTATTGTTCTGATGGCTGTGTTTTCATCGTAAGTGCTGGTCGCATGCATATGAGGAATACCACTGTCTTGAGCTCTAGACACCTAATACTTTTGTGAACTCTTCTACATGCCTGATTGCAGATTAATGTACCAGCATCAGACATCAACATCAGCTATTCTTTTCTGTTATTGGAATTATTCTATTGGCTCTGGAATCCTTAGCCGTGGCATGACTTTTCTTATTTTGTCTCAGTATAATATTAGTATATCACATTCTGGACAACACTCAAACAATAAAGCAACATCTTCATTACACAATCCATCAGGTTCCATAGAAAGTAGTGACATAATAAACGTCGAAAACTCACCGAGAACCTTGACGTTAATGGGAGCCTTGCGGGTTCCCGCCAGGTTCTTCACCACCAGGTGGTAGCGTCCGGTGTCACTGCGCATGCTCGGCTTCAACACCATATCTGCCGTAAACTTCGTCGTCTTCATGGAGTAGCGATCTCCGGCCTCAAGGGGTTCGCCCTGAAAATGGAAAACGTTTACTTATTTGTTTCATGCGACCTCAGAAATCCACTGGCTTTGTATGCCAAAATGTGACAGTGACTGCCATGCTAGAATTAGTCTCCAAATCCATAGAGGACGCTGCCAACGCCGCTAATTCCAGAGTGCATCATTTATCAAGATGAAAGAATGCATACTACTAATCTTAGTTAACACATACTGTTCTTCCTAGAGTCCTGCCAGCTATAACAATACTACTTACAATGCACAACACAATCTAAATGAATCTCTAGTACAAAAAAGATAACACTACACACAAATGAATCTTACTATAGATAGATGAGAAATACATTTTACACTTGTTGTGAGAGGAATGATAGATGATACAGTCTATTATCACATGGCCGGATGGCGTCGACCAATCAGAAGCCTTCATTGCCCACAATAAGTGGTCTGTTATCACGCCATAACACACCACTTATTGACGTCATGCCATAACAAAACCGTCTAGTTCCATGCAACAGAGAAGTTCTGCTAGCTCTTTTCAACCAGTACTGATCATGAGAAAAATGGGCTGGGGCTTATCGTCTGTCCCAACTCTTTCTGGTAGCTTTCTAATAAAGGCCATGAAGTGAGTGATGACAGAATTCAGCCGTTGGGATGGGGCTTACCTTGAAGAGCCACTGCGCGCTGGGGTAGGGGTAGCCCTCGATGCGGGCGTGCAGTTTGATGGGGGTTCCAGCCTTCACGACCACCAGGTCACGCATGGAGATGGCCAGGTCAATGGCGGGCGCACCTAAGGGAATAAGAGTTTTGAATGTCATTCATATACAGCCTAAGGTATAACTAGTATTTTGATTTGAAGCAAGTCTGCTCAAGCAAGTATGTACAGCATGAAACCCACTCATTTTCGAACATGATATAAAGCAACGACTGGAAAATGATTTATCAGGTAATTAAAGCAGCAGAGCTATCAAGTATGGTGATGACATGTTTATTTGTTCATTTCTGTTTTATTTAGCCAGGGCAGCCCATCTCAGCCGAAGGCACTGCTTTACACTGGGGCCCTGTTGCTTAACAGGAGCTAACACTAAAACCATATTGCATCAACACTGAAACACAATAAACTTGAATGCCAAGTGTACATTGCCTAGTATTATTTGAATAGTAGTTCTCTCAGGACGTGTACTTACTCGGCAGTTCGAAGCACCTGGCGCCCGTGATGGGCTCGCTGGGCGGTCCCACGCCGATGGCGTTCGTCGCCTTCACCTGGAAGTCGTAGTCCACGTCATCCCTCAGGCTCTTCACCTCCCAACGGCTAGACGTGAACGACTCCCTGGAATGTCAAGAGATACATCTGGTGTAAGCAAAACGGTGATGGTGTAAACCTATGTTTCGTACTGATTCATTATACACTCAGGTGCTTTCAAAAATATGTCTTATAACATTGAAGCGAACAAAGAGAGATCTGAATGGGGTTAAACTTTATTCATTTCGAAGAGACAACGTCATAAGCTTTGTGTACACAATGCTTGAAAATTTCAATAATCAAGACTTGCTCTTTTGAATGAATTGTTAAGTGTTTGTTTGGTAGTCATATTCAAATGGCCTCCCAGAAAAGCAGTATAAGACGCTGCCCTGGCAAACGACAACATAAAGAAGATGATAGCAAAAGCAGAAGGGTATATTGACTTGTTGACTTTGCGCCACTCAGTGTCAAGGGGTTTCATAAAAAGCAGTGCAACACACTTAAGAAGCTACCATGGCAAAAGACAACAGAAACAAGATGACAGCTTAAAACCAGCAGGGAACACTGACTTGTTGACTTGTCTCCACTCGGTGTCCTCTGGGCCCTTCATCTCCACGAAGTAGCCCAGGATCTTGCTGCCGCCGTCCTCGCGAGGCGGGTCCCAGTCCAGCAGGATGCTGTCCTTAGACGTGTCCTCGACATCCAGCATCAGTGGGGGGCCAGGGGGAGCTGGGGGTGAGAATACAGGTGAGAATACAGGTGAGAATACAGGTGAGAATATAGGTGAGAATACAGGTGAGAATACAGGTGAGAATACAGATGAGAATACAGACTTCGTTTAGATTGTGAAACTGGTGCTCATTCACATTTATGTTACCTATAAGTGTGTGTTTGAGAAGACGTGGATTGGATATTGAAGCATTTTGCTCAGAGACATACACAATTGATACTATGCAACATGGACAAGCAAATAACTCTATTTTTATTAAGTTAAGTGTATATATTGGGTGTCATGTATATTCTACAAAGCCTTGTAAATAGGAGCTTTTCCTCTTGAGTAGCAGTTTTGGGCGCAAATATCCTCTAAGATTTGCAATTTCGATGTGGTGAGAAATACAGGGCAAAAGGTCTAGATACAGAAATAAAACTGACAAGATATATGATTCTAAAAAGTAAAGATACTGCTGACTTAACCTAGCATAGAGAGCCTTGTGTAATACTTACAGAGCGGTGGTTGGCAACGAATCTTGCCACTCAGCGCATTCTCGCCCTCGCCGATCTCGTTGACTGCACGTACACGGAACTCGTAGACCATTTTCTCCACAAGTTCCGGTGCAATGCAGGTCGTCCTGTTGGGAAAACATTTAATGTTCATTGACCAAAATGTCTCTTCCAAATTGAAGTAAACCTCGAGAAACTATTCTGCACCTTACAGTGTACCAAACGGATCATATTCCCAAACTTTGCCACAATGTTGCAGTCTTTCCTTAGTAGTGTTACTAAATATTTTCCACAATGTTACAACATTTCTGCTCTTAACTGTGGTGCTAAATTTTTGAAAGAATGTCGCAATGATCCCGTACCTAACAGTGTAACTAAATTTGCCACATTGTTGCAATGCTTCAGTCCTTAACAGTGTTGCTACATTTTTGCCACGATGTTGCGTACCTAACAGTGTTGCAGACGGATGCCCAGGCTGCACGTTTCGCCTCGCGCTTCTCCACGATGTAGTGCGTGATCTTGGCGCCGCCGTCGTCCTCGGGCGGGTCCCAGTACAGCGGGACCATGTCCGAGGTGATCTCCTCAGGCTTGCTGCGCAGGTTCAGCGGCACGCTCGGCTTGTCAACCACACGCACCTGAAGATGGAAATGAAATTGTATCCAGTTTACGTTGATGAAAGTCAGACATCCAGGTAGTAAGATACGCCAAAAATAATTACTCAAGCAACTGGATAGAATTTTGAAACAGTCAGACGTTTCAGACAGCATCCACTGTCTTTCGTCAGTGACTAACGATAGGACTGAGAACACCAGGTTTTATACCAAAACTCTGAATAGGTATGTTAATGAGGTTAAGACCCAGTTTAGTTTTTTATAACTTGTCCTCTTCGCCACTGATAAGTCATAAGGACATGCCTGTACTTCAGGTTACTGTAGAAATCTAAATTCACTGGTCCTGACAAGGGAGAGAAACGTACATTGTACATACAGTTGACCAATCCAGTTCAGCTGATTGAAAAGCTTATTTTCATTTTAAACTGATCCTATCATGAATGACACATGCATGTAAAGTATCCCAATAGGCAGCTCAACTGTGCTGGGGGAATCACTGGGGATATAGTGAACACTAAGAGCACAACGGTTTCACCTGTTTTGTTGGGTGCAACCTTTCCACTAGCATAAACGTTGGACACATGCATGTACAGTATCCCAATAGGCTGCTTAACTGTGCTGGGGGAAATCACTGGGGATATTGTGAACACTAAAAGCACAACGGTTGAACCTTTCCACTAGCCTAACCGTTGTGAACACCTGAACACGCACCTGTACGCGGCACTCCTTCTTCCCGCTGGGGTTAGAGATGCGGCACATGTACTCGCCGGCGTCGCTCTTGTAGCAGTTCTTGATCAGCAGGGTGGTGCTGATGGCTGTGTTCTCAATCAGAGTCCTGGGGTGTCATAAAACATTACATTGAGTTGCTGATAGAATGTTCAACTGAGTGGTGTGTGCAACTTAGTTTGCATTTCAATATTTGACCACATCACCAGGAAATTCTTCATCGCTAGCAGCGCAAAAATCGATGTTAAAACAGTTTGAATGGAAATAAAACAATTTTGCCATGGAGGCATACAGTACAGATGCTGAGGCAATTATGCAGTTTTAGATTCCTGGAGCACTCTTTAAATTGTTTCAATTCATTTTCAACAAGACACTCAGTCTACTTGTTCACACATTGTTTCACATGTTAATCTTTACTTCTTGTGGGTTCTAAAAGCAGCGACAACGAACCTTCCATGAGTCTTCTGGCCTTCCTTGAACCACTCTATCTTGGGCTCGGGGCGGCCTCCGATCATGACGGGGATCCGGAGGACGGTGCCGGCGCGGAGCACATACAGCTCCTTGAAGGACGCGTCCAGGTTCAGCACAAGGGGCTCTGCAGGGGGGGTACAGAGAACATTTGTGAGAATGGTTAGAAACTAGAAAAACCTGCACAACAGTGTACGTAATCATGGGTTTAGAAACCCTTACAAATCGGAGGAAATCCGAATGACTATGTAAGGGAAGATCAACAGATTCCTTAGTACAAAGTATAATGGCCTGACGAGGATGTAAAAGTTTAGATTACCCAAGAGGTATTTCCTTCATAATAATGACTCTATCAGTATGAAAGATATTGATACTATGACAAAAAATGGCGTGTACTTATGTCAATGTTCTAGGTTTTATAGAATACAAGTGTAACAAGAGCAGGGTTTTGGATATCACGTCCTTGCTGTGAAGTTAATGACAGGTTCGAACAAGAAGAGGAGTTTAGATGGGGTGATGACGTACCTTCCCGCTCCTTGATGAGGATGGTTCCGGGCACAGGCTCCCATGGACCGCGTCCGGCACGGTTCACTGCGCAGGCGCGGAACACGTACTTCTGTCCGGTCAGCAGGCTTGGAACAACCAGCTCCAGGGACCTGAAACAACCACTTCCGGGTTATCACACAACCACTTCCGGGGTACACCACAATCAATCACAAGAGGTCATCTACTATATCTATAACTGCAAGGTTCAGCTTAGAAATAAAGTATATAATTGAATCTCACTGGTATATTGATATCTTGTATTCATTTTTTGCAGGATCACACCTGTACCATAGGTAGGACATTGATCATTTTTGTGGCAATGCAGCTGAATTTTCCTAGCAACTAATCAAATTCTAGCCCATTTCATCACATCTAGTTGCACGTTACCATGCACGAACTCTTTGCATTAACCCAATTATGTTAGATCAGTAAGTATGGTTTCCAACTGGAGACAGATTGCAAGGCTGCAACCTGAAGGCGAAAGAAACGCGTTTGATGTTGCTGCAAAGGTATCCTCGCCAGCTAGGGGGCGCTGGGAGGAGGTTGAAAATGCAGCTTCGAAGCTCAAACCTGGATAACTAGAAGTCTCATACGATAGATAAATTGTCTGAGCGTGCATGTCAAAAATACCGAGAATCCTTTATAAATCATTCATCTCTGTGACGGGTCTTAAAAATATAACACGGTCTATGAGTCCATGCATGTGGCGTCTTCACTACTTCAACACAACAACGATTTCCATTTCAAAACATGCACAACTCAAGCCACTACACCAGCTATAATACACTGCAAGATCAACGTTTCTGACAGCTTATGGTTTTGTAGAGTGAGCAAAAAGTGCTAATTTTTCATGCATAAGTTCCACATTTGATGAGCCCCGCATTTATGTCATTCATACTTATACATCAATTATACTTGTCAAATAAGTCTAAAATGGTAAAGGGGATATCTATATAATCTAGTCTAGATGTCTGTGTCTGCTAAATGTTTGTAACAAATGTTGTTTCCCCAAGAACACAGGGAACCACAGGAGCCCCTGCTGGCAAGGGAAACCTGCTGTTCTCGCTACCGATGGTGGGCCTGGCCAGAGACACGAGCACTGGCAGGCGTATGCTTGGAGCTTAGGGATGCTTCATACATGCAAATCACACTAACACAAGTAACAAGTACGTTGCTAGTTATCAATCAATCAATCTTTTGATTGATACATATTTGTAAAATCTGTTTAACCTAGCATTTAGGAGCAGTAACTATTCTTCCAAAAGTACAGAAATGCAGTTTTGATAACATTAGCAGAGCGGGAATGTCAGTATTCTTAGGCTCAGTGTTAATCTATTGTTTTTAAAGATATGTTCTATTCTGTTAAGTTTGATGTGTACAAGGTGTGTAGAAAGTGAAAGTTCTTATGTCATGTCCTCACCTGTGCATCTCAGTGTCGTGACAAGACGTCCAGAGGTCGCTGTCCGCCTTGCGCTTCTCTATGATGTATCCCAGAATCCTGCTGCCCCCGTCTGTTTCCGGTTTCTTCCAGCGAAGCGACGCGCTTGAGCGGGTCACCTCGTAACACTCGGGGTCAATAACAGGGCCGGGCGGGTCTGGGAGGGGGCGAAATTATAACACTTAGACACGTAAACATTGTAGAAAATCCATTCAAATGTCCTCAACCCACCATTGACAATATGCAAGTAGCTCAAGAAGGATCAACAAGGTCTAAAACACGCATAAACAGGCCCCGGTAGGTCTGGAATGGGGGCAAAATCATCAGACTTAGACACTTTGTACATTTTTGTCTTTTGTCATTGTTCGTCTTACTTTTTAAAGTATATAAGTTCATAAATATAAACATTTTGATGTAAATTCTGTCTAATCAACTGGAATGTTTGACGTGCTTTTAAAATTGTACTTGTTTAGACATGCAAAAAAATCAATGCTATTCAGTTGTGTCCTCCAAGACATGTCTGCCAAGTTGATTTTACAATAAAGATTGATACACGAAGAGATGGCTTGGCGGGTCCACTCACCGATGGGGTCCTCGGCCTTCTGCGGGCGAGACGGGGGTCCGGGCGGGCCGACACCGGCGCGGTTCTCGGCCTTCACGCGGAACACGTAGTCCATCCCCTCCAGCAGGCCGGTAATCCTGGGCAACACAAACGGTACAACGTTAGGATCATGATCTCCATGGGCATGAAACTGTAGTCTCTACGTGTTGTCACCACAGATGTTACAACGTTACTATCTATACATATGTGTAACTGTAGTTTATAGTAGGCCAGTAATCCTGGGCAACACAGATGTTACAACGTTAGGATCCAGGTACATGAAGGGTAGTTCGTAGCAGTATTAAGGAATAACTGTGAAATGAAAGTCAGTTTTGACTGACTGACTGTAGATCTCATAAGCACAGCATTCGTAGGAAACGGACCCGTCCTTGGTGCTGAAAACCATCCATACCTACATACAGAAGTTAACAGAACAGATATACCAATTTTCCATCATCATAACCAATTTTCCATATACTCCTTTTGGGGTTATCCTCAGCCAGATGTAATTTTTTTCAGCTTAATCTGAATAAGATCCATTATCCTTGCTCTGTATACTGATAGCAAAATTATTATTTACATGTGTTTTACGCAAGATATCAAACCGAGCCTGCGGAATTGCATTTTAAGTTCTGAACATAAGTTATCCACTAGTAGGAGGATCCGTTGCTTTGTCTCTGTTGATGTATACATCATTACTCTATTGCGTTATTTATTGAAATGGTAATAATAAAAGAAAGAACACGCTCCCCTACCTGTGAGTTTTGTCGGGGATGGGCTCCTGGTTGACCGGCAGCCAACGGGAAGCGTCCTTCTCCTTCTTCTCCAGGTAGTAACCTGTGACCTTTGACCCTCCGTTGAAGGGCTCGCGCCAAGTGGCGGTCATGGCGTTGCGGCGGATGTCGGAGATAGACGGCGCGTCAGGTGCATCAGGCACACCTGGGGAATTATACATAAACAATGAACAAACAATGAACAACACAGCGGAATACAATGCGATGAAATTTGAAAAAAAAACAGTGTCATCGTTAAGTTGGATATTTGTCACATATATACAGCTCTTTATAAGGTATTTTTACAAGAGTATTCATTAGCTAAGAAGAAAGGTACAGAGTTACCAATGACTTTGCAAATTTTCATAGCTAAAACAGCTGCCACTAAGAATACTCATTCTTCAAAGTATATAATTCTCATGTTCTATTAAGTTGCTGACTATGATGAAATTCAACACCAAGTTTACTTATGTCAGCATCAAACTGTTTCTCAATCATAGCATGTGCAAGACTAGTTGAGGGATGTAACGAACTTACGGTAGCGCCATCTGGCGACAATCGGCATGGTGTCGTTGGGGCGGCCGATGCCGATCTGGTTCTCGGCCTGCACACGGAAGACGTACTCGCTGCCCTCCAGCAGGTTCGGGATGTGGATCGTCTGTTTGGCCACGGGGTACGCCTCGGCAACTGGGGCCCACACGTTCCTGCAAGGGTGAGGAGTTATATCATTAGATACGGCCACGTCAATTTATCTTCTTGGTTCTCAGACATATCAAAGTGAAAGTATAGCAAGCAGATATCATCAAAGCAGAGGGCTAGGAGGTAAAGGTAAATGTGACTGTATTAGCCCCATAAAACGACGAAAAGTATCGCAAGGGTGAGCATGATAAGATTAAGCAGATTTCAAGGTAATGACAAAGGAATACGAAATAAGGCACTTAGAATTAAGTTTTTTCGTGAAACCACAATGGAAACTAGCCTTGTCCTTGGTGCTGAATAGGGAATCAGTGTTGTATTGTTTACTATAAAATGTAGTTTCGTTTCTGTTGTTTGCAAGAGACTTGTAACTTGTTTGGAGCAAATTCTTACAGGTCATGTTGCACCAGCCGTGGAGCTGGAATATCATGGAAATCCAAAGCTTGTAAAAAGGAATTCCCCCTTTAAAGCTCTCGGAGAAATGTTTACCTGGCCGTTTCCTTCTTCAAGACGACGTAGTTCAGCACGGGGCTGCCTCCGTCGTCCTCTGGAGGCTCCCAGTTCAGGATGGCGTAACTGTTGGTGATCTCGTCAATCTGCAGCTTCCTGGGCGGGCCGGGCTTGGCTGTGGGGCATAACAAGAAACGATTGAATTTCTTATCACTTTTTATCATTTTTAAAATAAGCAGAAAATCTGATCATTTTGATAGTTGTATGAAGAAGTACTGAGACTGCTTGCTGTTGCTGCTAGAACCGTATTTCTTAATGTAATGGACGTGCACGTTGAAATGCCATTGATGCTGAGGCGTACAATTATACACTGCGTATCTCTTCCTAGTATTTTTCTGTGTGCTACAAACCGTTTCTATAACTTGTATAAAGAAGAACTATTCGTTACCGTTCAGTACTGAGTACCCCTTCTACTGTATAATGTTAGACTATGTTCACTACTTAATGATGTAAGGATCAGCCCCTTACCGTTAAATACTGGGTACGTAGACTGTTTAATCATTGAAAACTATTTACGACTTGTACAACACAAGGATCAGCGCCTTACCCAACACGTCCAGGTTAAGTACTGAGAAGCTGGTGTATTACGCCGAAGAGCTGTTATACCGACTATAAAGATACAGATACAGAGACCACTTCTGTGCTGTTAAAACTGTCTTCACTACTTGTAAAATGACATAAGGATCAGCCCCTTACCCAGCACGTTGACTTTGATGGAGCTGGACTTCTTGCCGTGCTTGTTCTGCACGGTGATGCTGTACTTCCCGCGGTCAGACCGACGGGCGTTCAGCACCTCCAGGCGGGCCTTGGGCGGGTCGCACGACATGATCACCCTGAGGGACGAACATAAAACTTTAGTAATGCTCTCTGGTGGGTCACACGACATGATCACCCTGAGGGAAGAACATGGAACTTTAGGATTGCTCCCTGTGTCTCATCTAAATGAAAAATAACGATCTCTCACGACATGATGACCATGAGGGAAAAACATAGAACTTCCTGTGTCTCGCTTAAGTGTTAACAAACATATCTCGTGGAGGTTTAGAACGTTTTATAACTGGTAGAAATGTTTCCCTTTTGACTGCGCTCGAGATTTAGAGAACGACCATTTTGACTACATGATTGTCTATGTATCAGCATAAACCCTTCCAACATGTTGAACAGTATAGTCTAACACTAGACATTCTGATTGATACATAACGTATTGGAAGCTGCGATAAAAATGCTTATAGCGGGCCGATTCCTTACCTCTCGCTGGCCTCCAGAATTCTCGCAGTCATGCCGACCGCGGGGGTAGAGGCACGGGAGGACCGCGGGCTAGGAGCGAGAAAAGCAGGGAGCGTCAAGCAGCGGGCAAAGCAAGTTACAGCAAAATACTCAAGTGAGCCATAACATCAGCGTAAACTGCATCTATAGGGCTAAACCAAGAAGCCGTTTACAACAAAACATACTTTATATGTAGCAGTTCCGTTATGGCACTGAATATTACAACAACGGAAAACTGGTTCAAACATCTTACAGTAAGCAATAAAAGGGTGACAGCTTTGCAGGGTTTGTTGGCATATGCAGCTCCTACTCTGAACTATTAGGAAGTGTCTCCTTCTTGGACTAAATACGGTAGCATTTGCTCTATAGATCTAAAGCCCCACTAGTTAGTGTCCGGTTAGTAGATCTGACAGAAAAGACCGCAGCTCCCACCTTCCGCTGTCGGTGAGGGCGTTCTCGTCCGCCGCCCAGGTGATCTCCAGGTCCGGCTTGCCCTTGATGCGGGCGCCGATGTCGATCGTGCTGCCCTCCTTCACGGTGAGGGTGTCGCCGAGACGGAGGTCAATGTTCACATCCGGTTGTTCTGTGGCGGAGGGAAAAGGATAACAAAATTCATCAGAAAACTGCTGGTTCGCCGTACATTGGACATCTTCTATATATCATACTACTAACCTTTAGCCTGCTAATTCAGCTGTTTGGCACCAAATTTGTGGTTTTGGGGTAAGTCAGCACGGAGATGGTTGAAGAGACTAACAAATATAGAAATTGTTCCTTTCAGTGCCATTAAGGCTAATTGTGATCCAAGTTATTCTTTGGCAAGTACTGTTTTTCATTTCATTTTTTCATTTAACCAGAAGACACACTCAGGTCTCTTGACCTGTTTTTCAGGCTCCCTGGATACAAATACAATTCACAGACAATGCACAATGATGAACTTGTATTCATCAGATCCGATCGCAAACGTTTTATCTTCCGGAGCAAATATTTGGGTCGCTAAGGATCCGGGAGTGTGGACAACTGTTGCCAACACACCATCACTTTTAAAAACAAATAGTCTTATTTTTCGAGATATGTACAGAGGGAAAGAGAAGGAGACCCTTACCGATCTCGTCCTTGACCTGGACCGCGCGGGTGTTGTTGTACTTGCCGGTGCCGACCTTGTTCTGAGCGGCCACCTTGAACTCGTACTTGTCGTTCTCAATCAGACCCGTGACGATGAAGCCCAGGTCCTTCAGAACGTAGTCGTTACACAGGTTCCAGTCGTCGATGTCATCCTGAGGAAAAGAAACAACAGATCAGTTATCGTCTCGTAATGTTGCGCATGGCATTGTTTCGTTTGATGTTATCCTAGAATCTTGGCTATTGGCATCTTCAGGTTTTAATATTTGCTGTTGTAACTTCTTATGCCTTTAGATTTAACAATTATTACAATGGATCAACATATTATGGGCTAAAAGGATTACAAGAACTAGGTTTATACGATGACTTGTTAAAACAGTCACACCTTTAAAGTGAATCAAGATTACACTGCAAACTGATTTTGTGAAATTTCTTCCACTTTTCTGCTCAATGCTGCTTATCTTAGCCTGTGTTACAAACTCTCTTGCTGTCAGGGGCTGGTTGGCACTCATAGGAGCCTGACAAGGGCCGCTTCAAGGCATAATTTAGTCATGCTACTACCCATCTCGACAAAAACGAATGTACTGTGAATATGTTATCACTTTTAGATAAAGAGAGCATAATTGGTGGTTTCTAAACTAGAGTATGTTTATTTTACCTTCAGGTTGGCCCTCCTAGGGGCCTTAAAGTGGAAGGGCTGCCTGGAAACATAATCTAGTCAGGCTACTGCCTATCTCTACAGAAACGAATGTACTATGTTATCACTATGAGAGAAAGGGAGCATTATTCGTAGTTTCTAGACAGTATTCTTATTTTACCTTGAGGTTTCGGCTCTCCACGATGTAGCCCGTGATGGGGGAGCCGCCGTCGTACTTGGGGCGCTTCCAGACCAGCTCCACCGTCTTCCTGGTCACCCGGGTGATGTCCAGGTGCTCAGGCATGTCGGGGGGAACTAGGGTATAAATAAAAGACATAACGTCAGTACTTGGCAATGCGGAAACCTCGTGCAAAAGTTTAAAGACAATACCATTTATTCATTTACTTTTTGCTTTGGCTGTTCAGCACGCAGAGCCAGGGCTGCTCAACTAGCCTGTGTTCCGTTTTGTTTTTATTCATCATTGGCATAAATATGCATTCTTTAATGATCGAACGTTATGATGAAAGTAATGATGAGAATTGACTTCGTGAAGTATTGACATCTTTAAAGAAAATATAATTCTAACCCAAATGACGATTCTAGGTCTTAAATTTTTTTCCTTTTCTATCTCTTGCTAAAAATGAAAAAAAAATTGACAGACGAAGACTCGTAACTCACCGATCGGGTCGGAGGCGGTGACGGGCCCGTCCGTCTCGATGAAGGGGCCGATGCCGTACTGGTTCTCCGCGGCGACGCGGAACAGGTACTGGTAGTCTTTCTCCAGCCGCGACACGACGATGTTCTGTCGGGCAACGTTGGAGCTCACCTGGGGGTTGGAAATCAGACAGGATGTGTGAAAAAACAACCACATTAATCCAAAATCCCGTCAAGGGCTATCTTGGATGCTTATGATGAATTCCAGACAGGATGTGTGAAAAAAAGACTGCTGCAAACCCAAGTCCTGTCAACAACTAACCATGAAGTTTTCGTGCGTTTACAAAGGTTTACAAAGTTAAAACGTTTGGGGCAAATTCGTCACATTGTAGATATGCATACTTCTTATATCTTCAGAAATGTGTGCAATTTCAGCCTTTCTGTGCAAGTTTCTTACAGAGCTAAGCTGCAAAGAACTTCAAGGTAAAGACGCCCACCTTGTACCAGCCCTTCTGTCCCACGATGCGCTTCTCCACGATGTAGTTGGAGATCTCGCTGCCGCCGTTGTCGTCAGGCATGCCCCAGCTGAGCGGCACGGCGTTCTCCAGAACACGGCCCACCTTGAACGGCGTGGTCGGTGGTCCGGGCGGGCCTGGGGGAACGAGAATTGTGTCATTATTTGTATATTATACAAATACTTAACGTTTGGAACCGCATCTGTAAGCAGCGACACCTAGCTGCAATGCAAAGTTAACCAGTCATAATTGTCCTGAGGAAGGTGCCACACCGAGACTTAGGTGTGAATAAAACATTTGGTTGTGAACAAAGAATTAATAAATAAAATGAGAACTCGTTTTCAAAATGATTCCGGACACATTATAATTTCACTTATTTTCTCAGCGATTCAATTTCAAGGTAGGATAGCGAAGAAGGGGTTTGTTGCGTATTCAAGTTTGTGGTGGAAACAGCGCTGTTGCACAAAAGCACATATTTGCATTGTCATGATTTTGCTATTTTTGAAGCATTTTTGTTTACATGTTCAGTATGGTAACAATTTAATAAACAATCACAGTGAAAAAACAATGCACATACAGTGTTGTTGATATTACTAAAGACTTCATCTTCAAGCAGAACAAGTGAAAGTGACTCACCGACGACCTTGACCCTGATGTTGACGCTGACGTCGCCCAGAGGGTTCTCCAGGTGCAGCGTGTAGCGTCCTGCGTCCTTCTTCTCACAGGGAGAGATCACCAGCGTGTGGGAAATCTCCGTGTTCTCAGTCTTCATACGGTCGCTAACAAGCGGCTGGGAGGGGAAAAAGAACACGTTTATCTAAGACTCCATTGCTTACAAACTATATCATTGTTACTTAGAAAAGACTACAAAGATCATCTAAACTGTTGGTACATGTTCTTGGGAAATCTCCATGTTCTTAGTCTTCTTGCGATCGTTAGCAAGCGGCTGCGATGGTAAACAGTCGCCCCTTTACGTCCGTATATATATGTTAATATTATCAAGCCACTAAATTCACTTGTCTTGTCCTTTGCAAACACAGAATCAGTTAACTATGTTCGTTAGTGCTCTGTCCTTTATTTCCAATTGTTTATTCGTACTGGTCAGTTGATTTGTTACTAACTTATGTATTCGCAGACTGCCGATAATCCGATTACTATTGGGCTTTGCAGTATAAAAGAAGCGGACGAAGAAGAAGTGTATCCTGTCGTACAAGTCTGTTGAAGGCCTATATATACATATATACTCGTAGGGCATGTGTTCCTTCTACAGTAAAACGTTGGTTGGTTGTTGTGAATCACACATACATCGACAGTTTCAGTGCTTTACTAGAAAAATGACTTTAGACACTTAGTAAACCACCGTGGCTGATTTTTCTGAACACAGAAGTGTTTCAGTCCCACCTGTCCGTTGAATGCCCACTCCATGGAGGGCCTGGGCTTGCCCTTGATGAAGACGGGGATCCTGAGCGGCGTGCCCACCTTCACTATCATCAGCTCCTTCACGGAGGCGTCAAGCTCGTAGTCCGGCATCTCCGTCGGGTCTCTCACCTGCAATAGACAACAACCACACTTATTGTTTAGCTCCGAAGTTTCTTCATTCTTTTGATTATTTCAATGGATTTCTTGAAAAACAATAGTCACTGAACGTGTACCCAAACTATGGGGCATAATGTGCTTGTTATATACCTGTAACTATGTCTTTGGAACTTTGAGCCTGTGCGAAATGGTAGAGAGCATAGGCTCAAAATTCCAAAGACATTTTCTTCACATAGACAGAGGTGCCCAGGAAGACAGAACGCAAGCTATGTGTTATACATACAGTGACTACGGAGGGCAACCTGAAAGCAGAGACGATTCCTGACATAGCTTCTGATCAGCTGACCTGAATAAAACCTGTGGTTCTGCAACTGTACGGTGATGATGCTAATAACAAGATACTGACCTGAGTGATGCCCGGGGTCTCGGCGTTCTCACCCTGCCCTGCAAGGTTCACGGCGCTGACCCGGAAGACATACTTCGTGTTCTCCGGGAGGTCACCCATCGTCAGTTCCTGTCCCACAATCCTATGTAATGGGAACATGGTATGAAATTAGTTCAAAACATACATAGGTGGAACTTGATGTGATTTTCCTTACAGTATAGATTCATTGATCAATTCAATGTTTGAATTAAATTATCTATATCTTAGATATGGCCTACAATTTCAACGCACTTTTTTGTGAAAAAAATGTTGTTTCAGATGTATCTGCTTGGATTTCGGACTGTTACTGCTTTTGAATTTAATTGCAGATTCTTGAACATTAGCATCTTAAAGTATCATTCAGTGCTGATACAATGCCAACCGTGCAGACTTTCACAGGCTCAAAGTACACTAACATCTATTAGATATGATAACTCGCTTGTCACAAACCTCTCGGTGTCGTGGCAGGGTTTCCAGATGTCGGAGTCGAAGCGGCGGCGCTCCACCACATAACCGATGATGCGGGAGCCGCCGTCATCCTCGGGAGGTGTCCAGCGGAGGGATACAGAGCGCCGGGTCACGTCCACAACCTTGGGTGTGGGTGGGCCTGGCAGTCCTGTAGATGGGAAAGAAAATAGTCCCACAGTTATCATATTTTCCTGCTGAAAGGATCAACAATGTTACAAAGGCATGACTATTGGAAAATGAAATTTGTGTAGAGCAATGAAATCATGAGGGATATGTAACAAACTCACTGATTGGTGTAGCCGGTGCCCTTGGCACGCTGGGGAAGCTTGGTGGGCCAACCCCAGCCCTGTTCTCTGCGGCAACACGGAACTCGTACTGTGTTCCTTCTACTAGTCCTGTCACCTTATGGTGCAAGTCTTCAATGGCGAGTCTGTGGCGGGAAACATTGCAATTCAGTGTTAGGGAATGTTGGTCCAATGTAAATGGTGACTGTCTCAGTACTGTGATTTGCTGTAACCTAAAGGCTAGAAGAATCATACTTTGTCAATTAAGGCATAGGGGCCTCTATTTTGATTCCAAAGTTATCAAACCATCTTAGGTATAAAACAGATAAAAAAACAATGTCATATATATATCAAATAAAAAGTATGTCCAGCAGGCAAAGGAAAGTGGACTTAACCTGGTGCAAGGTCTTTCACACACATTACCTATTATGTATTATATACGTAACTTACAAAAAGTAGAAGACCAAAAAACAAGTCTCACCTGTTAATCTGCATCCACCTGGCCCCAGTAGGCTCCTTGCGCTCCAGCCAGTAGCCGGAGACCGGAGCGCCGCCGTCGTCCTTCGGCTTCTGCCAGACGATGTTCAGCCAGTTCCGGCCGGACTTCGTGATTTCCGGTGACTCTGGTGGTCCAGGGGGGCCTGAAGTGGGCAGGAAATAAACTTAGTTCAACTTGTCATATCTTGCGTTCTCTTTTAAATTATCACAGAACTAAGGGTACAGAAAATACATGACTTGTTGAAGAGTGAAACTATATCAAGAAAGATTAGATCAGTAGAAACGGTAAACATGCGTATATGGGAAAAAGAGTTGTAGACATCTTAATCATAGCCAAAACAATGGCAGGAGAGCCGAGATCTGACTAATAGACCTATTAAAACTTGTAGGCTTGTTCACGCTTAGAGTAACAATACAAATGAAGTAACTTTTCGGCATCAAATTTCTATTGGTTACAGGGTTAGGAGAAGGCTGACAATATAGAGCAGAACATGTGCGTCATATCGTACCGTATGGACTCCTGGCCAGTGTAGGTTTGGACTCGGCTGGGGGGCCGACTCCGATGCTATTCTCTGCGCGGACGCGGAACACGTACTCCACGCCTTCCAGCAGTTTGTGGGCAACGATCACCCTGTAGATCACAAACATCATCAGCAGGTTAGTTTATCAATCTCCATTTGACGTGATATTTCTTCAGAATCTTCTGCACAAAAACGTTCACTTGATTTTAGTGTCGCATTTGAAGATAAGACAGATGAGGAAACTAGTTTCTCTCCCTAGCTTCAAAGACACAAAATGTGAAAAATAGAAATAAAAATGACGTGAAACAAAGGCTTTCATTTAAAGTAATTAGACGTTTATGATAAACTGTGAAAACCGTTAATTTAGTTTTTGCTCTTTACATAAGTTTTGTTCTTGTTTGCTTATAGTATGCAATGCAGTCTCTTCTACAATGTAGAACCAGACAGTGATGTATTTGAGGGAAGGACATTCAAAATCAATAAATTCAAATTAAGTCTCACATTTTCTTGGGGTCGATGCTGGCGGAGACCTGTGTCCACGTGACCATGTGTACGTCACGGCGGTCCACCACGTAGTTGGTGATGGGGCTGCCGCCATCTTGGTACGGCTTGCTCCACGTCACCGTCATCTCGTTCGAGAACACGCGGCTGATCTTCACGTCGTTCGGCTCGCCAGGAACGTCTTGGGGGGGGGGGGGGGGAGGGGAACAAAAACAATGTGGTTAAGATCTGTGAAAAGTCTTTTAAAGGAAGACAATCTAACGAGTAAATTGACATATTGCGAGTTAAGAATGGGGTGCATAATTACAAAGCACACTGTAACTAAGCTGAAAGTGTTTCCGAAAAAAGAACAGATGTCGTCTCCACAGTTCATACTACTGATATGGTAAAGATTCTGTGTAAAATCTTGGAGTACTCATGTGGGTAACTTGAAAAACAGAAATCAATTGTATTATTTTGCCAGTAAGATATCGTATGCACAATTACAGAGCAAAAGCGCAAATGTTTTTAAAAACGTATCAGTCAATACGAAATATGCATCCAGTTTGCAGTTCTTCCAAAAAACTCACCCAGGATTGTAACCTTGACCTGCTTGCTGGCAGTGCCGGCCTTGTTGGTGGCTGTAACCTGATACACGCCCTGGTCGATCTTGCGCATGCACTTCCTGATGTCCAGGTTGGACGACGTGGCGTCGTTGACGAGGCTGACGCGGTCCACGGCCATGAGGGGCTTGCCGCCGCGCTCCCAGCTGAGGGCCGGGACGGGCTTGCCGGTGATGCCGGCCGTGATGTTGATGGTGTCCCCGGCGCGCACGGTCATCTCCTCCTGAAGCTTGATGCCTGGGGGAACTGGGAGGGGGTGGAAATAAGACATTTATGTCAGGATAATCATGATTAAGACTTTGTACAGTCAAGTAGACTTCATTTGTCCATTCTAGGAGTGATATCATTTGGTATTTTCGACATATGAAGTAGACTTCTCACAGAAATCTGACGTATGAATTGCGGACTTTACGAAGGAATTTTCTTTATAGTTCTGAACTGCGGGAAAATGACAAACTTGAATCATCATCCTTATTAGGTGAAAAATAGGACATGCACATGTTAAAGGTGTTCAGCTTTTATAAGCATGTTTACAGTAGACTAAGGGTCCATTTTGTCCATTTTGATATTGAATCAAAGCAGACCTAAAACAGTTTCGAGCTTTTATATGAATCATGATGACTTTTCAAAGAGATTTTTTTTCAATTCTATGTCTTTTCCAATATTGATTGCCTAACTTGGGTGTAACACGATAATCTTCAACACAGCATTTCTGTACATTGGATCAGCAAGCTGGATAACATACTGAAGAAGGATTACATCCCAAACTTATGGTCTATAACTGGGAATAGTTTCAGCTGTTAGAGTTTGAGTGAGTGTTAGAGTTGCTGTTGTAGTGAGAGTCTTACTGAGTTTCTCCCTGGTCTCCACAGGTGGCGTCTGGGCGTACGGGCCGGCGCCGACTGCATTAACTGCGCAGGCGCGGAAGGTGTAAGCCTCGCCCTCGGACAGCTCCAGGAAGTTGTAGAACAGTTGGGTGAGCTTGAAAGTGGGAAGGGGGGCACGACAATTAGATCATCACAGTAATCCCATCAAACTTTCAATCTGTGCTATCACATATTCACACCATTGGTTGAAGTATTTGGCCCATAGAGTCAATGACCTCTGTTCTAGAATCAAGGAGGTTCCGCTCCGCCATTAAAACCTTGAGAAAGTAGCTGCTATAAACATGCCACATGCCTCCTTAAAGACCACTCAGAGGGTTGCCAAAGTTCTCACCTTAGATTCGACCCTTTCGAAAGTGCTGCTGCCTGGTGCCTTCATCTCCACGGTGTAGTGGGTGACCTTTGACCCACCGTCGTGCTTGGGCGGCTCCCATGTGATGCCGACTGACCTCTTGGTGACGTCAGTGACGGTCAAGTTCTCTGGTGGGCCGGGCGGGTCTGGGGAGGATCATGAGAGAGCGATATTTAACATTGCTACACATGGACAATTGTTACAGTAGTGACTTCAAACAAATCTCTTTACTTCAACCAAAATGTAACTACCATCATGAAAGTGTCTGTGATCCAGTATAGTGATTCGTTAAATGATGTGTCAAGCAGTACTGAAGAAGAACAAAATCATGTATTTGTGCTGAAGTTTAGAAGTTTGGTGACCTTGAAAGTGGGGAGGGTGGCATGACAATGAGATTAAAGATTACCACAATAAAGCTTACCGAGTGGCTCCGCCATCATGACGGGAGCGGTCTCCGAGGGCGCGCCGACGCCATATTTGTTCTCGGCGCACACCTGGAAGATGTACTCCGCCTCCTCCACCAGGTCCATGATGGTGATGGTGACGTCACGCGTGTCGGAGACGCGCTGCCACGCCTTCCTGCTGACGTCACGCTTCTCGATGCGGTACTTGGTGACCCTTGACCCGCCGTCGTCCTCTGGCGGTTCCCACTTGAGGGTCACTGTCCTCTTGGTCACGTGGCTTGGGTGCAGTTTGAGCACCGGGCCAGGGACATCTGAGGGAGGCAGTTTGTCTCATCAGTCATTGGTATAAAAGCCATATGAATGTATGAAAGTAAACAGAACTGTCATGTTTTAATTCATCTAGTTGAACGTTTTTTACACAAAATTATTTGGTTCTAAGTATGATGAGGATGCAAGGCATTCTAAATGAGTTCAATGCTATCAGAATACATGTATGTTTTTCACCAAGCAAATGTTTATTAAATAGTCCTAACACTTTCAAAGTTCTCAAGGGAAACTTTGAACATTTGATACTAATAAAGCATATATCAATTGTGCATCTCTGTTATAACTGTTGGTTCAATAAGGGTACATAAGGCATATTTTCTTGTCCACCATTAATAAGATGCAAGAGAATCGCCCATACCTAGCACAGTTACAGAAGTCTGCATGGTCTTGGCTCCGGCCTTGTTCTCCACGGTCAGCGCGTACTTGCCGGTGTCGGAGCGCGAGGTGGTCTTGATGATGAGGGCGGTGCTGATGCTGGTGTTCTCGGGGTAGCCCCGCATCATCGTCTCCGTCCCAACGCGCTTCCACGCGCACTTCGGCTCGGGCTTGCCCTGGGATCATGGGTGTAAATAAGGTGTTAGATAGATGCACAGACAAGTATTAGTAGCCAACATACCTACGGGATTAAACAGACTAAAATTGCACTGTAGTTATGCTAGAAATATTATGAAGTTATTTGGGTGTCTTCGATGATCACAGTAGATTTAGAATAGGTGTCAGATAGGTCCACAGACACGTATAAGTAGCCGACATACCCCCAGGGTCAATCAAAGTGTCCTTGAGCCTTTATTTGGTTCATGACTGACAATGCAGTTTTGGATGCTTGACACAAATCTAATGCTGACAGCTGTTTTGGTCACTAAATGCAAACAAAATAGACCTTAGTTTGCTGTCAAACCAGTATGTTAGATGATTGTTACCCACCTTGAAGTAAGCCATGAGCCGGACGGGGTTTCCGGCCCTGACAGTCACGCCTTCCTTAATGTCGGCGTCCAAGTCCATCTCAACCTCCTCTGCAGGTATAGCGATAAGACAAGGGTTAATGACATGGATCACTAATTATGTACCTTATACAAGATTGTTCTGTATTTCATTTTATGTACTAATGTACTACATGTTTGGACCACAGGAAGAATAGCTACCTGAAAAGTCAGGCTAATTGAGGATTCAAATCAAGGTCAAATGACATCTACATATTCAACATTAACAATTTGATTAAGAAAGCAGTATTGTATTAACATGTTGGATACTTTTACTTTGTGTAATGATGACTGAAGGCCAATAAATTTGACGTTACTTAAGTAGATAGAGCCTGCATTTGACATTAAACATTGAATGTAACTGGCCACCACAATAAGTACTAATGTCAAGAACAATTAAAAACAATACTGGAATGAGAACTTGACGTTTCTTACCGATCCTCTCCTTGACGATGACCCTGCCGGGCACGTCACCGGGCGGACCCTCGCCCACCTCGTTCACAGCGAACACGCGGAACCAGTACTCCTCGCCCTCGTTCAGGTCAGGCACGACCAGCTCGCGCAGGTGCACCAGCTCGGTGTCATGGCAACGCTCCTGGGGGGAAATAACGGGAATTTGTTGTTGTAGTGGCTGTTTTTGACAAAAATATAAAGAGTCTGAGGGGAAGTATTGGTACACAAAGTTTCAGTGAGTAAACACAGGCAGATGCAAGTTTTCACCCCAGACTTGTTCTTATGATGTCCGCTTGCTAAAAGTTTACATAAAATATTGGGAATCAATTAATTAAGTTGTTGTGTCCCTAAGAAGGAAGATATCAGAGAAGTCCGTCTTCATGTTTTACTTCTTACGCTTCTAAGTTATCTTTAGATTTCTTACCCAGTCGGCTTCGCCACGGAACTTCTTCAGCTCGACGTAGTACCCGATGATGGGGCTGCCGCCGTCGCGCGCGGGGGGCTCCCACTCCAGGGTGACCGAGGAACGGGTCGTGTCCACCACCACGGGGCGCGGGGGGCCGGGAGGAACTACGGGGGAAAAGGTAAGTTAAGAACTTTGATATCTTATAGTTAAGCACAGGAAGACTCCTGAAGACTACCCGTGTCACTTTAGTTGTACCAACACACTGCTATGTGGATCACAGGGCAGGGGATGCTGGCGTTTCTTCTAAATCTCAGTTATTGGTGACTACATGCGTTTTTATAAAAATCGTATCTAGCATATGTGTCCGGTCCAATGTTAAACAGAAAAGCTCTGCTGGAAAGAATGAAGAACTCGTGAATTGTAGCATGCATCTTAATGCAACAGAATTCTGTCTGGAATGTCGAGAAAACAATTACATGTCGTATACATGGTGGCAGTACTTACTAGCTTGGTCCTTTGCGGTTCTGGGTTTGGTAGGTTTGCTGGGCGGACCCACACCAGCAGCGTTGATAGCGCTGGTGCGGAAGTCGTACTCCACATTAGCGTACAGCCCAGTCACGCGCTCACGTGTGCCCACGATGGGCGCCTTGGATACCTGTGAGCAAGACGGGAAATCCAGTTATAGCGCTGCTACCTACATGTGATGATGCAGACACTAGTAAACTTGCATTGTGATTGGGGTAATAGTAAGCAAGAAATGGTGCCTTGAATGTGATTTCCATAACAAAGATACTTAACAAGCTCTTAGATGCCTTTCATGAAGGCTGTCGAGGGCAAATATTGTGAGCAAGACGAGAAATCCAGTTAGAATGCTGCTACCTACATGTGATGATGCAGACACTTGTAATCTTGCATGGTCATTGGAGTAACAGTAAGCAAGAAATGGTGCCTTGAATGTGATTTCCAAAACAAAGATACTTAACAAGCTCTTAGATGCCTTTCATGAAGGCTGTCGAGGGCAAATATTGTGAGCAAGACGAGAAATCCAGTTAGAGCGCTGCTACTTAAATGTAATGATGCAGACACTATTAATCTTGCATTGTGATTGGAGTAACAGCAAGCAAGAAATGGTGCATTGAATGTGATTTCCAAAACAAAGATACTTAACAAGCTCTTAGATGTCTTTCATGAAGGCTGTCGAGGGCAAATATTGTAAGCAAGACGAGAAATCCAGTTAGAGCGCTGCTACTAATATGTGATGATGCAGACACTAGTAATCTTGCATTGTGATTGGGGTAACAGTAAGTAAGATATGGCGGCCTGAATGTGATTCCCAAAACAAAGAGACTTGACTAGCTCGATGCTTTCCATGAAGCTCTTCGTAGGTACAGGCAAATATTTTTCTCAATGATTACCACGTAACAAAACCAGAAGCAGAAGGACACTCCAATGTTACAGGTTACTGTTACAGCATCCCTAAGTCAAAAACATGATTGAGACCAGCTCCATTGTTCACCTAGAGTGAGGACGAACTGATCCAAAATGTTAAGATTTTGTATGATAGCTTGTGAGCAAGTTTAAGACATCTTGACGTACCTTGGTGTTGGATAATGAGTGTGAGAAAGATTGAGACATCTTGTCAATCAAGTCAATTCCTTTATTTTCCTTCGAAATGTTTTCGGTCAAAAATCTTAAGATTTTGTATTATTGGCTGTTAGCGAGTTTAAGACCTATTGTCGTTTGCTCACTGAGAGTGAGGACAAACTGACCCCAAATCTGAAGAGTTTGTATAATTGGTTGTGAGCTAGTTTAAGACGTCTTGACGTACCTTGAACCATCTCTGGTTGTTTGAGTCGCGCTTCTCCAGCCAGTAGCCGGTGATGGGGCTGCCCCCGTCCTCCAGCGGCGGCTCCCAGCACACGATCATCATGTTCCGCGACACGTCTGTGATCAGCGGGTTCTCGGGGGGTCCGGGCAACTCTGTTGGAGGTACGGAGGATTGTTATCAAACGTTTTATTGCAACTTCTTGCCCGTAGGCTAATTGCAAGCACATGTAACATGAAAATGACGGACAGGCAATGATGAACAGTATAGCATGTGGCTACTTTGGTCTAAGTACTGACACTAAATCTTATTTAACCTTTCTTATTGTACCTTATAGTTCTCCCATACCATGCTATCATGACCATACACGTATCAAGGAACCTGGTTCTGTATGAAGTGTGATATGTTAGACGCCCTTTTTATATCTTATCTTTGTTGGTTTTCATTTTGGTTCAGTATCGGAAAGCTTGCATACAGTCAGTACAGACGAAAATATATGGGTCAGAACAATTATAACATTTTCTCTAAGTTATTAAAGTTAGGTTTGCTAAGTTATTGCGTAGTCTCAATTATATGTAATTTTATTTAAGATCGATTAAGTTAAAATTATGTGTAAAGCTGTAATTGTACATGTATACATGGTTGTATATATATAATACATAATAACGTACTAATAGATATCCTAAGGAAACAAACAAGCAAACTTACTGATCAGGCTCTTGATCATCTTGGGCCTGGTCTCAGTGCCAGGTCCGGTTCCAAACTTGTTCTCCGCTATGACGCGGAAGGCGTAAGACTTGCCCTCGATCAGGCGGGGCACGATAAAGCTGCACACGGGCACGTCTCCTGAGACAGGCAGCGAGGGTTGAAGTGTTAGTCTTAATTATAAGAGATGTGTCCACGTCTACGACAAGAGACTGCTTGAATTTTCTTCCAAATAAAGATGAAAAAGCATAGGATTTAGAACATACGTATACTGTATAGCCATCATTACATATTTGTTATTGTATTTCAAGCTACATGAAATTTGGTATTGATTTCGACAAACCTTATTATAGTCAAATGCCTCAAAAAGTTTCCAACATTCCCTTTAGAAACCACACGATGTAAGCTTTATGTACTCTTGTGTATAAAGCAAGATAGACCGATTTCAGTGAAAAGAGCACTGCCGACTGACCTTTGACCAGCACCCACTTGCCGTCGGGCATCTCCTTGCGCTGCACGAGGTAGCACGTGACCGGAGAGCCGCCGTCGTCCTTGGGGTGACGCCAGGATAGGCTGCAGGTGTTCGCCGTCATGCCGTCGATGCTCAGGTCCTGGGGCGGGCCAGGTGGGCCTGTAGGAAGGATTCAATGGAGAAAATGTGAGTGGGGATAACATATGGGTTTACAGTATAGTGCAAGCACCCTGGCAGCTATGGCCCCATATCAAGCCTGTGCATTTGTTACAGCGGATGTTTCCTTTACAATGGTCTACCAATTACCTTAATGATAAAGCTTCCCAGTTTTAACAGTTTCAGATATTTGAATTTGGAGATGTTACCACAGTGACTTGATGGTATTTGAAGTGGCTATGCCATAGCAAACTTTTAATGTCAATAAAAATCAATCGATATGATTGATAAGAATCATCTTTAAAATGTGAGCAAAGTTGTCAATAGGTACCGACTTTGTAACACAAAAAGGAGAGGAAACGGGTACAAATCAGGTATGGAAAGCTAGACTACTGCTTACCGTAGATAGTCACTTCACACTCAGCGGACTTCTTGCCGCTGTTGTTGGAAGCGGTGACGAAGTAGGTTCCTGCGTCGTTCCGGGTGCAGTGTTGCACCGTCGCGATAGTGTCGATCAGAGACTGCGTGATATCTGTCCGCTGGTCGGGCTTCATGGAAGCGTCGCCCTTGTACCATTCCACCTGGGGATAGATGAAGGAATGCGTGAGTGAATTAAAATGTCAAAAATAATGAAAGAATGAACGATGTATCAGATGCACAATATAACTGTTACTGAAGCAACTGGATGTTTTTTTAATGGTCAGACTTTTCTGGTAGCATTCATGACCTTTCGACAATGACTCTAACCCTAAATCCCTTTAAATGAACCATTATACTTTTAGATCACAATCGGACTAGGAAAAGACACACAAAGGAAGTTTCTGAAGATATGTATACCCCCTACGAAGTATAGTGGGCAGACTAGACAGACTTGAGGTGGGTCTTCCAAGACAAGACAAGACTGGAATAAATGACGCTCTGAAATGACAGGCCATAAGACCTGGGAAAGAAGTGAGAAGAGTGTGACATACCTTGGGAGCGGGGCGTCCGTCCAGGGCAGCATCCAACACCACATTGGTGCCGGCCTTGAAGGTCAGCTGTGGCGGCAGGCGCAGCGATGGGGGCACTGGGAGAGGAGGGGTACAAAATTAACGCTTGAGAAAGTGTGTATTTATTTCTGCTCAGTACGGTATTTGTACATGAAGTGAGGTTCAGATTATCACGCACAAACACCTGTTTCTTGCGAGGAAAATCTAGTTGACTAAGATTGCTTGTTTGTTTGGTACTATCATCATACAAATACCATGGTTACATTGCTATGCTACATGTATCCATGTCTGCAAATACGGCCATTGGCAAACATCTTTCAATGCAGTAATGAATAAGAAACTTAAAGTCATTCTTTATGACGAGGTTTTAAAACACAATCTGATCACAAATAGAGGAATGTATTTTTGTCTCCAACTTCCACCCCTCACCTTGCTTCTCCCTGACCACATACGGGTCGGTGACGGCCTGCTTGCCGGGTCCGACTTCGTTCACGGCCTTCACTGCGAACTCGTACTCCTCCATGTGGGGCAGCTCCGTCAGGGTGAACTTCAGTTCCGGCTCGGTAGCCGTCGTGTGGCCCTTCTTCCAGTCACGGTCGCCGTACTGGGACGGGAGACGGAATGTTATTTTTTGTTACATCTTGGCGTAAAGGCTTATCTTTCATCAACGGTTATCTTCTACTTTATAACACTGGCACTGAACGTACTTTTCCGTGTGGTTGCAAAGTTTGAAACTATATATATATCGAAATGTGGAAGACCATTGTGGAGGGAGACCAAGTAGCACGTCAAGAAGATGATGACAATTGTTGTCACTAGTACTAGAACTTGCAGACAGATTTCTTTCCCTTTTCTTTGATTTACTGAAAGGACCCTTTATCTTATCTACAATTTTACCTGACATATTGTTCTAACGTTTGGACGATGTCAGGTGGATAGATCTACAAAGGACTCACCTTGCGGCATTCGATGACGTATCCCTTGATGGGCGAGCCGCCGTCGTATTTGGGGATGTCCCAGGACAGCGACACTTCCGTGTCCATGGAGTCATAGATCTCCAGGTTCTGTGGTGGACCAGGTGGACCTTAGGGAAGAAAATGAAAAGCAACGCATTAGAAATCGTTGCACAGTTGTATCTTTTCTAAGTCTCTAAAGGAAGCATTCATGTCCAGGAACACTGATGCAAACGGCCAAGACACAGTGAGAAATCTATGCTGTGTTTTGAAGTCCTAAGGTTATATTCTATGTTTATCAAATGTTTTGTTCCGTTGTTTTGTGTAGGCTGGGCTCCCTTTAGACAAGTTTGTCCAAAAATGGAAATTCTTACTCATCGCCTAAATGATTAAGTCAAAAACGATTCAAAAGCATGGCATGAAGATAGATGCTTAAATGATTCCTTCCTTACAAATGGTACTCAAATGCACGGTATGAAAATGTAATAGGTAGATGCCTGAATGATTCCTTACCGATGGGGTCCATGGCCTTGAAGGGCGGGAATTCTGTGAAGTCTCCCACGCCGATCAGGTTCTCGGCGGCCACACGGAACACGTACTCAGTGTTCTCCTGCAGGGACATAGATGGTGATGATGAGTTGTTGTATAACAACTATATGCAGTTATACTGTGCAGCAGTATTGTGTAAACCAGGTAACATGTAAGAAATCTAGACGCGTGCTTTCGCAAACTAGTGATAGATGTCAAATTGAATGAAGCATTGATAAACCGACGTCGAAGTTGACATTTTATCCACCCCACCCCCCCGTTCTGCAGTTTATAGATTATGGATAAGCAGTATGCTTTGACATGCACATGTATAGGTGGTCCATACAAATCACATCAGGCCCTGTACTTTCATTTTCAACAATGTTCACTGTTATCTAAGCCATTATCTTATAACACATTTGAATGAAAGATACAAAGAGTTCGGGAACAGCATGAGCACCCCTGTACTGTCTTTACAGAGAGTTTGATAGAACTAACATGTGTTATTAACAAGGATTCTATTTTACACACCTGAAGGTTAGAAGCGTAGTAAATCAGTTTCTGCACGGTGGCAGAGATCTGAGTCCAGATGCGGCGAGTTGCCTCGCGCCTCTCGATGACGTAGTTGGTGATCTCTGAGCCGCCGTTGTCCTCGGGCGTCTTGAACTGCAGCGTGCAGCCGGTCTTAATCACGTCCTTCACGCGCGTGAACCTGGGCGGGCCGGGCACGTCTGCGGACGGAGTATCATTAGCATAAATTAGCATAAATTAATGAAGAAATCGGGCTGACAAGGTACGTCTGAGAAAGGATTATAATTATCATAGATTATCATAAGTTGATATCATTCATGTGGGTGAACCTGGGCAGATAAGACCCGTTGAGTGATAATTATCATAAATTAGCATCTACAGATTTGGTACTAGAAGAATTGTATGATGCTGTTTTAATGCCAATTGTCAGAAAAAAATAATCGAAGAAGAAAGAAAGAGTAAGTTCTTCGTTTACATCTACAGCTTTTCACATAATAATGAAGTGAATCACTAGCTAATGAAATTAATGTGCCATAGTTTATCTTCCAAGTAGTGTCTTGCGGCTATCAGGGACCATATCGAACAAAAGTAGATGTCCGATGCTGAATTTCTGAATCTAATTCGTTCTATGGTCATTTGGCTCGTAATCACACTTGAAACATTTTACCGCATGCCACATTCATTCAAGAAGAAAAGAAAGGAAATTTCTCAAAGATCTTACCGAGTACGGTAACCCTGCAAGTAGCGGACTTCTCGCCAGCGTCGTTGCCGGCGGTGACCTTGTACAGGCCGGAGTCCGTCCTCACAGAGTTCTTCACCACGCACTCTGACCCGTCCTCTGTCGGACCAATCACAGTGCGCGTCTTGTCCAGTTCGTTCTCGGCCTCCCACCAGACCTCGGGGTCAGGCTTGCCCCGGATGTAGGCGGCCAAGCGGATTGGATGTCCAGCCCGCACGGTCAGACCGGACCGCAGACCGGCCTCCAGCTCAATAATGGGTTCATCTGAAGGGAAAGACAAGAAAATATACTTCATAATCTACATCATACACCTTAACATACTTATACTTTACAAATGGTGTACTGTTAGACCTTTTTTTGTTGCTATTTTGAAGTAACCTAAATAGTATATAGAAAGTAACGATGAGAAGTTAACAACTAATACATAACAACTGTATTGCCAACATCACTAATGGAATTGAAACATAAGCGTGCAAAGTCTATCAAAGTGTTGATACATAATATCATGGAAAAGAGGTTTGAAACATGCACAATGTATAGCGTGTTTGAAATATCATTTGTAGTTGTACAAAAAGGACTAGCTTGATCATGGTGATAAAGACTTGATGACTGTACTTACAGACTCTGTCCTTTGCCTTGAAGGGCTCCATGACAGCGTAGGGACCGAAGGCCTTAGCGTTACGGGCCTTGCAGCGGAACTCGTATTCCTTGCCTTCCACCAGATCTGCGACGGTGAATTCTTCAAGCCTGGAGACAGAGGATGAACGCATACGTTTAAAATGTCTCAGGATAGACAATACTTCTTGGCTGCTGAACGCTCACCGAAATTTAATCGAAAGGTCTGCGTTTCTACAAAAGGTGACCTTTGCTAAGAAACACCTGTTCCGCAATGCCTAAATTCACTTTGTTGGAAAACTTAATAAATAAATAAGTAAATAGAAGAAAGTTTAAAAGTCCCAATATAAATGAATAAAAAGTGTGTGTGTGTGCAGAATGGGTGGTATCGTACATCTTTGTGGGCTCGTAGCGTGCTTAAAGCCAATAATTTTCATCAGCTGCAGATCTACAATAAAACATGTAAAAGTCCAAAGACAGAAATAATGTGTGTCTATAGCAGGCGGTGTGGTAACGTACATGATGGTGGGCTTGTCGTGGACCTTGAGCCAGTCGTCCTGGCCCTTGGCAGTCATCTCCAGGCAGTAGCCTGTGATCTCGCCGCCGCCGTTGTCCAGCGGCTCCTCCCAGCGGATTGCCGCCCACGACTTGGTGTAGTCGTAGGTGTTCAGCTTCTGGGGCGGACCCGGGGGATCTGGGGAGGGAATGATTAAGTTAATGAGGGATTTAGAGTGACCTTGAAAAGACGCATAGGGGTGGCGCCCATCTCCATTTCTATAGCCCTTTGGCCACACACATTTGTGCAAGTCACTACAACAGGGGGCTGGTCCGCTGGTAGTGATGTGTGTTTAACTTCCATAGTCTTTCCCAAATGCTGAGTGCTAAGCAGAGAAAACAGTATGTACCATTTTTAAAGTCTTTGGTATGACCCGGCCGGGGTTCTAACTCACGACCGACCGTGTGCAAGGCGAGCACTCTACCAACTAGGCCATTGCACCGGTGGCATATTTAATGAGGGATGCAGGGGAGTAAAATGATTTAGAAATTCTTTTCCTTAGCTCTTTGACATATCGAAAATCAACACAAAAAGGAAGCAGATTGCTTGGAGGGAACTTTCATCTAACCATATTTCAATCTGTACCTTTAATGTATCTGTGTAAATGAAGGTTAGGTTATGTTTCCATTTAGTTTGATACTGTGGTAAAAATGTCGCTTGATATTGCGATAAAATGCTTTTGCAAGCCAAAAAACCAAGCCAACCCTACAACACAAGCTATATCCACTCTGCGTTGGTAGCATTTTAGATGGCTTTCATGACCGTTCCCTGTAATACTTGTGTAAGCTGCATGTATATACTGGTTACTGTTGAGTAGTAATAACAGGTAAGCTAAAACAGATAGGTACTGACCCATAGGCGGCAGTGCCAGTGTGGGCTGTGTGGGCTGGCTGGGCGGTCCCAGGCCGGCCATGTTCTCGGCGTAGATACGGAACTCGTACTCCGCGCCTTCGATCAGACCATCCACGTACAGGGAGTGGCCCTCCATGGCCTTTCGGTTCGCCTAGAGAGAGAGAAATAATGCACATTGTAGAATGAAACTAATGTAGTGGTGATACATACTGTTGTACGGAAGTGTGGTTTGGCTACAAAATTGGTCTAAACATACAGGTCTGAAGTAGTACAATGATGATTCTGATTTCATACATTTTTGACCTTCAACAAAGGGAATTGATTCTAATTTTGCGACCCAATGTATTTGGTTATCTGTTGCAAGTTCTGCCGATTGAGATCAACACGTTTGATGACAAAGGCAGGAACTATACATTCGCATATTTCCCATCGACAACATGTATATACGGCCTTAGCCATAGCATCTATGGAATCTTAGTGTAGTGCAGTGGAGACATTTACTGTGCAAGATGTGCAGCTATGATAACAGGAAGACCCATTGGTGGTCAGAGACACCAGACATCTGTTACTGATTATTTGGCAATAAAGCGGATAGTCCAGATCAGTTCTCACAAGGCAAGCACGGAGTGAAGACCTCATCCTTTGCTCTCCCTAGCTAGTGCTTTTCTCCTTGTAACAGTAGTCTAAACAAAATGCATTTCGAGGTGATATTTTTGTATCCGTACCTTGCCCCAGCGGCCAGACATCTTCTCCTTCTTCTCCACGATGTATCCGATGATGGGGCTGCCGCCGTCAGTCAGCGGGGTGTCCCACGTCACCGTCATGGCGGTAGCCTCGATGCTGCGGATTCCCGGCGACTCAGGCGGGCCAGGGGGGCCTGGGGACACGGCAACGCAGTTGTCAGTCACTTTTATTTATCTATTTATTTATTGAACTTCACAGAATGAAATCTGAGAGGTGTTGGTAACAGGATCGAAGCATCCTTTCCACCCGAAACACCTCCAGAGTACATTTAAAAAACAAGTAAAGAATTATCACTAATATATTATCACAATACAAACAAGAAATGACAATAATAACAATAATAACAATAAATTACAAGAATGATGGAACCAACAAAGACATTGAAAAAGGACGGTTTGACTATCTTACATGATGGATTATCAGGTAATACCCTGTTCTTATCAATAAAGGGGTTGAATATGCAATGTATCATCATCAGACAAACGGATACTGGGCAAAATATGGACCGAGCAAAAGTTTGGGTTCACTTCCTTCGAATAACTTCACTGGGTCCTATTAGAGATGACACGAAGACCTGCATTCTTGTTCATGATGATGATGACTAAGAGCTTGTAGTTTTGAGCTGGTGTATGATATCTCCATTTTATTGAATTCATGGTAATAACGTACATAATCTATTTCAAACTTCTCCCTGCTGTGGTAGTCTCTCTGCACCACAGTTGTATTTTTACGGGGTTAGGCAGCAGGGATAATGTTAATGACAACTAGTTACAGGTTACTACAAGAGTCGATACTTTAACAACTGATAACAGCACAAAGCTCTTTAAGGACATGTTAAGTCCCGAACATCCACTGCACGATCTTGTGCCTCCTCAAAGACGCACAGTTACTGGCAGGCAACTGAGGAACAAGAACGCGTTCACTCTCCCCAAGGCAAGAACTGACAGACTGAAACAGTCGTTTCTCCACACTGCAGTCAGACTTTATAATGACTCTATTTCCTAGCATTACCATCAGCCTGTGAGTTCGGATCTATGCTTAGTGTTTGTTAATATATTATGTATTTTTGTTTGTTGACATTCTGCACGTATAAGTTTCTTTGTAACAAACCTACGCAATTCAGGGTATATCATGTGTGTATTTCCCTGCCTATGTACGTTTGAGGAAGTAATAAATAAATAACACGTACCGAACGGAAGCCCGATCTTGGTGGGCTTGGACTTGATTGTTGGCCCGGCGCCGCAGCGGTTCTCTGCCGACACGCGGAACTCGTAGGTATGGTTCTCCAGCAACTGAGTTGCCGTGAACTTGGTCTTGAGAGCGTTGGGCGTCACAGTCTGCCACTTGGGCTTGGACGTGTCGCGACGCTCTGAAATACATCAAAATACACGGCATAAGACTTGGAAATAAATGTATAAGTGAGTAGTATAAATGATAAGATACTGAATCTACATCACTGTAAATCTATGTTGTACTATCACTTATTGTGTCTTGTCTTTGTCGTTGTGTGATGTACGGAACGTTTTCATAGCCTGCATGTATTGACAGGACACTGTCCATTACCCCTTTTGCAACTATACTTTAGCGTCTTCACTTGATGGCCAGGCAAATCAACGTATTCGTTCAAGAACAAAGTAAGTGTATGAAATACATTGATAGCAAGCAGCTGACCCCGTGGTTACATTTCAGGACCTGGTGTAAAAATGGCACATTTCTGGTAATGGTAACACCATAGTACACATTGCACTTATGTAGAGAAATGGGAGACACGGGCAACCGTGCGTTACACATTTTAAGGAGTGAAGAGTTGGAAAAAGACAAAAACATACCAAGAATGTAGTTGGTGATGCGGGATCCGCCATCGTCCTCGGGTACGCCCCAGGAGATGTTGACAGAGTCACGTGTGCAGTCGCTAAACTCCCATGGTTCCATGCACGGCCCGGGGATGTCTAGGAACAAAACAAAGCGTTAGCTACACCCTTCCAGACAGATTTTGCAACTTGAGTGTGTAAAGGTTGCAACTTGAGTGTGTAAAGTAAACTGCATGAGAGACCACAAACTGTGGTAGAATAAATCATTTGATTTCTTTACTACACTTGAATTTATTTGGATCCACATTGTCAATGCACAAATTTCCTCAATAAAACTATCCTCAAATTTGTGGTCTTTTTCTACACATATTCTGATCTTCCCCTACATTTCACAAAGACAAGACATACAATTGCATTCAGAGGAGAGAATTGAAGTTAGAAAAACTCACCAATGACTTCCACGTTGACCGAGCCCTTGGCGCGACCAGCTTCGTTGATGGCCGTCACGGTGTACTTTCCTGTGTCGGAACGCAGAGACTTTCCGCAGACAACTGTGGTGAAGGTCTGAGTCCTGTTGGGACAAACGAGATGTCGCTTTAAACAAACTGTTTATGTTCAGAAATGCCACATGATCACAATTATTTTATGACTTTAATTAAGGAAAGGGTATTCTGTGATTAAATCTTAGCAATGCATGATCATGAAAACAGCACACTACAATTTTAACGAATTCCTTTGCAAATGGATGCTTGAAAAGCTCACGGTCTTAAGGTTCAATTTCTTACTTTTTTTCATGAGATATACATCAGTGCAATGGTCTTCACCCGAGCAAAAGACAAGTCATATTTGCATCAAGAATAGAAGATCACGCAAATAAGGATTTCGTAATACACCGAAAGTTTGGCAAACAGATGTTGTACAAATGAAATACACTTTACTTTCCATTCCTATACACTGACAATTTTGTAAGCCGCTGGTATAAACTGAATGCCATAATGATTTCTAGGCAGTAGTAGTGGGCAACCTCAAGCCAACCGTACACACTCACGCCGTTTCTTCAGAAAAGACGCTATAGCCGCATAGTCTCTGTTTAAGACTTAATTCAAGCCCACATCCAGACTAGTTTGTAGTCTGTAGACTAGTTTTGCCAAATGATTTCTAGAGAGAATAAAGAAGACTTCTCTTACAGTTCGAAGTGCAGGTGGTCGTCGGGGTCCATCCTGACGCCCTCCTTGAGCCATGACACCTTGGGCGTGGGGCGGCCGCCGTACGTCGCCTCCAGGCGGAGCGGCCGGCCGGCCTTAATCACCACGTCGCCCTCCAGGGCCAGCTCCAGGGTAGGCTCCCCTGGGGGAAACAGGAGCGATCTTTTATTACTAATGATCCTTTACCAACGATCATTTCCTTATGATCCTTAATTACGATCCTCATTACAAGCAATTTTTGGACTGAATAAATTGCTTCTACTGACAAAGCAAATACCCCGATGCATGAAAAACAAGGTAAACAAGAGCAGGCTTTACTAATGATTCTTTACCAACGATCTTTTATCAACGATCCTTTACTAATGATCCTCATAACAGGCAATCTATGGAAAACACTGAGCAGACGGCATGCATTTTTGCTGACAAATACAACTTTGTCAAATGCATTCATGCCTGTGAGTAGGCTCCCCTGGGGGAAACAAGAGCAGGATTTACTAATGTCCCTTTGCTAATGATTATTTACTAATAATCCCCTTGACAAACACTCTATGGAATCCCAGAGGCAAACAACAGCAGACTTTACTAACAATCCTTCTACTGCCGATCTTATATCAACGATCCTTTACTAATGATCCTCATAACAAGCAATCTGTGGAAAACACTGAACAAACAGCACCTAAATGTAACCCAGCAACACAATGCATTTTCCGGGCAAATGCAACTATGCATTACTCAACTGCACACATACATGTATAGGGAAAAGTAGACATTCGGACCGTGGAATCAAAGTTGCATGTGTACACTGTTGTCATGCTCATCAATGTACAGGTACTTCTGAATATACTGTAAATGGTGATGATTATACAAGGACTTTATCTATATGAATTTGATGAAAACAAAGTGAACAGAGATGCTCTACTTACTGAGAGGATCGCGTGCCAGCACAGACTCGGGCAGGTTGACCCAGGGGCCGACTCCCGCTGCGTTCTGCGCGTTGACGCGGTAGATGTACTCCGTGCCCTCGGTCAGGCCCAGGACGGGCGTGGTCAGCACGGAGATCGGGTAGTCGTTGATGGCGCGCCACTCTCCGGGCTTGTCGACTTCCGTGAACTCCACGTTGTAGCCGATGATCTTGGAGCCGCCGTCGTCCTTAGGCGGCCTCCAGTTCAGCACCAGGGAGTCCTTGCGCGGATCGGTGTGCTCGAAGTCGATACAGGGGCCGGGAGGATCTACAGGGGTTTAGGAGATGATGAAACAGTTATTCAACTTTCATGGTCATTGAAATCTGAAACAGAAGGCGTTACATTATGGAACCTATCTTATTACAATGTACTGAAGTAAAAAAGTACAAGTCAAAGCAGTGTGCAAAAGCATGACGCTTATTCACTATTTTTTGGGTGTGATTCAATGGGAACATGTGACATTGCCTAGTGTTGATAGAGTACGACTTTAAAACTTTCGTTCAGTATAAAATCATCACTCTTATCATCAATACTTTGATAAGACCATCTTTGGTGGAGCCGCACTACTAGAGAGTTCATTTTGCATGTGATTGAATACTTTGATATTGAATTATGCACTCTACATTGACCGTTTCTCACCGATAGGATCCATAGCACGGATCTTGTCGATCTCGGCCGGTGGGCCCTCGCCGATCTTGTTCGCTGCATGAACCTTGTAGTAGTACTCCTTACCCTCCACAAGGCCGTCAACCTAGGGGAATATCAAGGAAACGAGTCAGAATATGTTACAGTCTCATTGATTTCTTAAGATTTGTATTTCTAATGACTGGGGATATTCCCAGGATACTTGGACGGCATTTTGTACTTTTGTGGTTGACAAACTGAAGTCATCCTTAATTCACATAAAGATAGTATCTAATCTTTTATATCTTCATATAACAATAGAGAAAAGTCGTAAATTGCCAGAACTAAAGAAAATCTTAGAATACCCCTTTACCATTTTACTACAGCAATGATCTTATCTAGAAGACCTTGAAGACACTTTAAGACACTGACCTGCCAGAAAAGTCCGTGACAGGCGTCCGTGGACTTGGACCAGAACTTGCGTCCAGCCTCGCGGAAGAAGATCAGATAATTCGTGATCGGAGATCCACCGTCGTCCTCAGGCCGTTTCCATGACAACTCGCTATGGTTACGGCGTATCTGGGACGGGAACAGGTCAAGAGGCGGTCCGGGAACGTCTGCAAAAGGAAGACATATTCTCTTTATTAATACTTTGCACTGCAGCGCGAAGAATGCCATTCCAAAACACTCAAATCAAAGTTGTGGGATTTTTCAATTCAAAGGTTTGGGATTTTTCAAATCAAAGGTTTGGGATATTTCAAATCAAAGGTTTGGGATTTTTTAAATCAAAGGTTGGGATTTTTCAAATCAAAGGTTGGGATTTTTCAAATCAAAGGCTGGGATTTTTCAAATCAAAGGTTTGGGATTTTTCAAATCAATGGGATTTTCAAATCAAAGGTTTGGACTCCATCCCAGTTTAAGTGCATCAAACCTTACAGTCCGGTCTTACGCAGCTTGTACTTACTGCAAAGAACTGGGATGATACTGGTTATACAAGAAATTATTGACGTACCAAGTACTTGCACGTTGCAGACTCCGGAGGCTTCGCCCCACTTGTTTCTCAGAGTGAGGGTCAGCGCCCCCTTGTCCTTGCGGGCGGAGTCGACAATCACGAGCTCAGCCTTGCCGCTCTTCCCGGACTCCCTGGTGACGTGCATGGATGTGCGGACGTCCTCTTCAACGGGGTTGCCTGTGGAGAAACACGATCGTGTGAAGTTATAACACTTGTTTATAATCATTATAGAAACCCATGAGTCAACATGCTCAACATCTATCGATCCATCAATCAATCATTACAAATTATCTTAAGTAAATCATTATGTCGAGATTTCGAGTTGACATGCTCAACATCAATCGATTCATCGATCAATCAATGAAAGTTTGCCCAAAGTAAATCATCACAAAGAATGAAAAACGTTGTTGAGCTAAGGATTAAGAAAGATGAGTCCAGGAACCTGGAAGGAAAAGATTCAGTTGTTAAAGTCAAGATAAGGGAAGAACGGGCTGGATTAAAATGTGAGGTTGGTGAAATGGTCCTTGAATGGTCGTAGAATGAAGAGATACCAGTACGATGAAGAGATGAAAGTATAACTAGATGTAGATGTGTGTAGACGTCTCATCGGTAAATGTTACCAGTTCTGTATGATACCAATTGATGGCATATGATGGGGTGTCTGTCATGATTGGTGTTGATGGAGGTTTTTTGGTTTAAAGGGGGTGTTGGGGCATTGGGAGTTTATGGTTGAGAAGTCAAGTCAAAACAGTCACAGATGGACAAAAAAGGTTCAGCGAGACCCTGTCAAATGATTGTTTTTTTCTCGTAAGTATGAAGAAGTCAACATGATGTTATACATGCAAGGAAGTGAGAATTATCGGTAAAGGGGCAGTTCTTGTATGATCTTGAATAATGGGGTAAGGTTCCTTAGTAGGACTAGTCAGCAAATCTGTCTGGGGGCCTGGAATTAGGTAGGGGTACATTGTGTCGATCCAACGCAGTGGGGTCGGGGTTGGGGTGAGAACATCATGTTTACCTTTGAGTTTACCATGGACGGCTAGAGGGAGGTGTTCTTTTTGTTCTTGTAGTTCCTTAATATGAGCCGGGACCCTACGTTCTACAGGCGTGGACGGTTTGGCTTTAGCAGCCCGGGATGGCTTTTCTCCCGTGGGCATGTCTTCTGACGGCATCTCTTCAGACGGCATCATAGTCTGAGCCCGCTTTTGCCTGGACTCACCCAGGCCAGATAAGTAATCCTCTCCACTATCTCCCTCCGCTGATGCCAGCCGCTTCCGCCGTGCATCTTGTAGCAAAGCAGCTACGTACAGACGGCGGGGTAACGTTAGAAACAGCGAATATTGCCCTTTACAACTATTGCCTGGATATCAGCCTTATAAAAGCAATTTCAAAGCGCAAACTCTGAGAATGGCAGCAAGAAAGCATAGGGATCTAAGGTTTGGGGTGTAGCTGATAATGCAATCTAGGGGGAGGGGGTCATACTGTGCGGGAAATTTATGATATTTGATGCAGCAAAGAGGGGATTACGGAGCATTCTACATGGTTTCCTTTACATATACAGCCAGCGATGGGAGAAAACTGCAGGGCAAGCAAAGCGATAGGAAAATGTGTAGATATGATTCACTTGTAAAGGAAACTGACCGGAATCCATGCTATTTTTCAAATTTTCTATAGTTCAGTTGCTGTATGCTTCAAAAGTGAAGTTCTTCAACTGGGGGGGGGGGGGGTCTAGACTGGGAAGACACTTGCTGAGTTTAAGGAGAAAAGGGGGACTGAAGAAATCACTCCAGTTTTACCTCCAGCTTCAGAACTGAAGTCCTCCTCATCAAGAGGACTTTCTTGCATAGTCTGAAGACGTTTTTGTCGGGACTCTCCCAAGTCATCTAAGTAATCTTCTGAACTGTCGCCTTGAAGGGTTGTCAGACGTCTCTTTCTTATATCGTCTTGCAAAACGGCTACAGAGACATTGATTATTGGTTACTAAGGATGTCTGCTGGATATTAGTACTTCCATGTAAAAAAGAACCAAGACGAATGAAAATTACCATTCGGAAAAGAGGCCTAAGTTTGGGGATAGGAATGTGGCAGAGTGCATATTCACAATGGGGATTATACATTCGTGGTTTCAGTATCAAAGAATTCACAATCTTTACGGGGATCCAGATGCAGAAAGGTTGTGAGTGGAAAAAATCGACAATATATCCGTTTAACTTTCTTTTTCAACGAAGATAATGTACATAGCACTTGTTCAAACTGGTACAAAGGGACTTGAAAGGGGAGGGGCTTATCACAGATGGGGGTGGGGGTGAGGTTCGCAGGAATTTTACCTCCGTCTCGAGCCGTATCTTCCCCCAGTGGAGGGAACGATAGCTGTGTGTGTGACAGTGGCTTCTCTTCATTTTTCTCGTCTTCCTTTTCCACCTTTCTCTCCTTCTTCTTTTTTTGAATGTCTTCGAGCATTTTCTGTTTTCTGTCCTTCAGTCCCTTTTCTTTTGCTTGCTCCTTATCCGAAGGAACTAGCAAGAACATCGTTCAAGTTCATTAATTATTTCTCACCCTATCTCATCTACATTCCTTAAGATGTAAATGTATAGAAGATGAAGAAAGTACTAATTTTTCATAACTAATCATTCTCTACTGGTGTGTGGTGTCTTACGCTACCTTGCATGTAAAAGGGTGATGTACGGAGCTGGTCTTTCCATCCTGTCTTATTCATATAACGATATGGAAGATAAACCTGTGTGTAAAACGTGTCAAAAGCCTGTGGCTATGGGGTACGTGAATGTGAGTTCAGCATTGCTGTAAACAGTACACTGCTCCCCATCCCCATCACTGCTGACATCTGGTAGGACGCATGAGCATTGAAACCCTTTGGTCTGCTGTGTGTTAAGATAATGAGCTATGTCGTAATATATATCAAATGTCATGAACATGTCTCACTGGACAACACTCCTGAACTTTGAACTGTGACCTACCGTCTCTTGTCCAGATGACCTCTGGCAGAGGGCAGCCGTAAAGCGGGATGTCCAGCTTGATGATCTCTCCTGCGCGGACGATGATGTCCTTGGGCAGACAGTCAAGGTCAAACGAAGGTTTGACTGGAAAAAGAAAGTTTTATAGAGTGTTAGAGGATCAGATATAGCAACTTATTTGATGAAAATAATCTCAAGAAAAATCTTCAACATATCAACAACAACGGCACATCAAATTATCTCAAGACAGAAGTTAAGACTTACTTTCCGGATCCTTGGCCTCGATGGGTCCGAGGATCTCCGAAGGCTTGCTTGGTCCCACAGCGTTGCGGGCCTTCACCCTGTAGTTGTACTTCAGCCCCTCCTTAAGGCCACGGACCTAGAGCAGAAGAAGGTGTTAGGAACTTAGAACATTTTCATTAACTCCAAAAAGGCAACTTTTGTATTTTTTTTCCTTTTACCAATAAATAAATACTTTCTTTTCTGTCTCTTTTTCCCTGGTGCCAAAGTTTGTACCATAGCAATTTTGAATGAATGAATATCATTTTACACTCATCATTTTGGTCATTTAACTGCAGTCTATGCTTAGTAACTGCGACATAAGTCAAAGTCAACTTAAGATTAATGGTTGGCTACACACTACAATTTGAAACTGGAAATGATTGACATGAAATAAAGTACAATCATATAGGTTATGCTTCAAGAGACCTTTGGCAATCTCAATCCCTACTGAAAAGCCAAAAAAAACCATTCCATTTTATTTCAAGCTTTGGGATTGACAAAAAAAGAAGAATAAGACGACTGCCCACCTCGTAAGACAGGTCCGGGCAGGGGTCGTAGTTGCACTTCTCCCAGTCCTCCGTGCCGTCAACGGCCCTCTCGATCTCGTATCCGATAATAGGGCTGTTGCCGTCGAACAGAGGCGGCGCGTAGTGGATGATGATGGACTCAGCGAAAGGCTCGCTCAGGTCCAGGTTGATGGGCGGGTCAGGTGGTCCTGTTGGCATGGCAACGAGTTTACGATAAGTGAATGTGGAAAATTTATATAATGACAGTGACTGGTTATGATTTTTCTCGGTCATTATTCAGTCCTTGTTTTACTGTATTTCTCCATAAATCTACCAGTATTGCACCGAAAGGACTTTAATCTGACACATCTATGATAAGTACAAAGGTACAAAACTAAGATTTTTAAAATGCTGAGCACTTACAGTATATACTGTTCTGTCTAGTATCTACGGTTTGGGGTGTTTTTCTATCAAAACTAGATGTTCTCTTTTTGGTAAATTTGTTTACAGATAAGTTTTTTGTTGTTGTTCACCTTGTGGATCTGTCATCCTGATTGGTCCGATCGGGTCTGCGGGAGGGCCAACCCCCACTTCGTTGACTGCGCTGATCTGGAACTCCATCTCCGTATCCTCGATCATGTCGTCCAGCGTGATGTCAGTCTTCGGGTGTGGAGTTCTGTTGACCTGTGGGCCAGTCAATCAATAAGCAATCGATTAGTCAATTAATCAATTTACCAAACAATTAGTTATCAAATTAATTGATTGGTTAACCAACCAACTCATCACTGTTGGGTGTGAGATTCTGTGAACTTGTAGAGCAATCAATCAATAACCAATCAATCAATGTGTTGATGTATTGATTCCTTAACTGTTAGATTTATTACTTTACATGTGGACCAAGTAGCCAACAACCAATTGGTCGATGGGATGTTGTTCTATCTAATAGTGTCTATCTATCAATAGATAAATCAATATTCTTTGACTACTAGAAATTGTTTTATTGTAGATATTGCAGGTATAACAGCTAACAGAGAGTAGATTAACAAAGTATTGACATGGAATTTATCATAGCATTAATAATTGTAACAGAAAAGAAAAGAAGTGTAAGACCAAAAATGGTACATCAAATTCCGTTAGATATCTACAGAATATAGATGAAGTAGAAGACGATATTTGTACGCACCTTCCTCCAGAGTTTCTCCCCTTTCTCGCGTTTCTCCAGGATGTATCCAGTGATGGGTGACCCGCCGTCGCTCCACGGCCGCTGCCACAGCAGGTACAGGGAATTCTTCGTCACGTCGTGGGCCTTCGGTTCCTCCGGGGGGCCAGGCAAGCCTGCAGGGGAGGAAATACACAAATGTGTCAGAAGAAAGTGCTAGTAACATTCCTGTGGACACAGTAATGTACGATTCCTAGAATTCTTGCAGACTGCACACAACACTTTACCAATAGGCTCTCCCCTATGGCGTCGCCAAAAATATTGTAGAGTTAGCAGACAAAAACACTATTTCTGTGTCAGAAGACACTGCTGAAAATATTTGAAGTGAGACAAGAACGTATTCTTACTAGCTGTGCAGCTTTACGAATATTGAATTTTCTACTGGCGATCGCATTGGAGTGTATAACATCAGCATTGTTTTTCGAAAACAATCCAAAATGTCATTCTATTGGCCTCTCCTCAACAGGGACTGTTACAGAGATAGACAGACATTCAAATGTGACGGGACTACTCATAATGTTGTAGAAAGAACTAGATAGATCTGAAAAAACGATAAGATGATTGACGTACCAAACGGACTCTCAGCCTTGACCGGTTCGGTCTCCGCAGGGTCGCTGATGCCGATCTTGTTCTGCGCGCTGACCTTGAACATGTACATGTTGCCCTTGGTCAGCTTGGGGATCTTGCACAGGGTGTCCTCCAGCGTCTCCGTGATGGTCACCCACTTGTCCCGCTTCACCTGAGGGAACAAGGCTCACCTGGTCAGACGGCTGGTACAGTATATAATGTAGTACTGTACTGTACACTGACCAGACGGCTGGTACAGTATATAATTATAATGTAGTACTGTACTGTACACTGGTCTGTGTGCACATGCAATACTGTAGACTATTTTCAGTGTTCGTCGGATGTTACTAAATAGCAGTCTTTTGTTTTATTTTCGTAGTCATCTATCCAGTCATAAATGTGACACACATTGTTGATACAACATGAAAGACTAGTGTATTAGTCTTGAAAAAGGTGCCATTTGAAAACAGAAGATATTTCTTTGCAACTATCAAGTTTACTACAATACTGCGCTACGTTCTTTTTTATGTACAGACTTGAATTTGTGTTCCTTTGAGATTGCTTGTGCGAATTGTGCGACTATAAAAGCGGCACACGCGTAACAAACTACAGACACCCATTCAAATGACTGTTGACAAAGACACTTGGAGTAGAACGTACCTCCATCTTCTTGACGATGTAGTTGGTGATGGGGCTTCCGCCGTTCCACGCGGGCGGGTCCCAGGAGAACACGGCCGAGTCGTCGCGGATGTCGGTCACCTTCAGGTTAATGCATGGGTCTGGGCGGACTGGGGAGGGGGGCATTTTTATCATTATTATAGGGAAATCAATAGACAAAGAACAATTAGGTACACACCTAAAGGTATGTTTCGAATGGAACGCATTTGTCAAGAATGTAGGTTTCTGATTTAAACAACAAATGGCTTTCCTGCCACAATGAATTCAATTTACGTTGGCAGTGGGTACATACGCCAGGACTTACGCCAGGAACAAACATTACTTTCTTGGCGAATGGAATCATATAGTACATATCTTTGGAAGGCTCTTTACTAATAACTATAAAACCACGGCAGAGAGATGCTCCATATGCACAATGTACAAGTTGAAGAAAATCATGCACAGGGAAAACTACTTTCCTACTAGTTCGAATTCCTATTACGGTGGCAGTCAGTGCATTGGTATAGCTTACATGAACTTAATCGACCAACAATTATGTTCAAAATCCACACGTGCGTTTAGAACGCTCTATACGCAAGGCTATACAGCAGACAGACACGTACACAGTGGGCGGGCTGGGGAGTATGTTCCCGGCGGGTTGGCCGGACGGCTGGGCCCGATCTTGTTGCAGGCCTTCACGCGGAGCCTGTACTCGATGCCCTCCTCCAGGCCGGTGTAGTTGAACTTCAGCTCCTCCTCTACAGGGGAGGTGCCAGCCTCCACCCACTCATCCGTGTCCTGTATTTATTACGTTGATGAAGGTTAGACATGCAGGTAATAAGATACGCCGAAAATAATTACTCAAGCAACTGGATAAGATTTTTTGAGAGTTTTGGTATAAAACCCAGTTCTACCAGATCCTTCTTTAGTCACTAGCGGATGCTATCTGAAACGCATGACTGTTTCAAAATCTTATCCAGTTGCTTGAGTAATTATTTTTGGCGTATTTGTTCATTAATTTGTGTCTTGTTTTGGTGTTGATTTTAAAAGAGTAGATTGCAATGTAGTCTGAAAGGGCCGGTGACTTGAAAAATTTAATAAATCTTAATTATTTTCTGAAAAAGCACACTTAGTCTAGTGTAGGGGTAAGAAACTGGGTAAGTAGGAGTCATTCACAACTATTTAGGGGCACATGTACAGTGATTTTGATAGCAATGGTAGTTGAAAACTTTACTTTGTCATCCAAACGTTTTTGCGCCAATTTTGTTCAGATCACTAATAACGATAGTACTTGTGTGAATATGTCTCATTAAATGAAGACGATGTGGTTCTTTTTCGCCAAATAAGGTAGCAAGTTATCCTTGCTGCTTTTTTTAGCAAGAAATAAAGGAAGCTTAGAGAGGACAGATCTACAAAGCTGCAGATAAAGAACGGCGCACTCACTCCGATGGAGTACTCCAGGATGTAGTGTGTGACCCGTTCCCCGCCGTCAAAGTCTGGCGGCTGCCACTGCATGAGGATGGAGTCCTTCCCGGTGTCCAGGATCTCAGGGTTGATCGGGGGATCAGGAGGTCCTAGAAAACACAAAAATTATTTATTGTTCCTTGTAGACACGGAGCTGAAGACTACATATTGCTAATGTAATGTTTTCATGATATGGCTCTGTCTATTTAAAAGCTGTCTCGTTCGAGCGTGACCTTTCTTGATAACTTGCATAAAAGCTTTAGAATGCTAAAACAGTAGCATTCTAAAAAAGCAGCTTTTAACAATTAAAGTTCTAGTTTTCAGATCAACTTCCAAATGTTCTGCAGCTCTATCTAAACTTGTGGTCGTGTAAAACTACAAAGTGCAGACGTTTCCATAACAGTGTGGATGTCTTCGATCAGAGTTTGTGGAGACCAAAATGGTTCACTATCTAAGAGACGACAGTGATGCTACCCTGGGTTCCAGACTGTTTATCGGGCCTTTTAGCCGGTTCTCTTTAGCCGGTACCTTGTAGTTAGTTCCTTCGGCGGCACAGAGACCCCAGCCCGCAGAACCCTAATTAGCGCACCGGGGGATTTCTAGCCGGGCTCAACTCCCCGGAGCGTTGATTAAGACCGGGCGGGCGGGCTGTTCTTTGGCCACCGAAGGAAATCGCTAGCGACCCGGTACTAGTCTGGCGCCCAGGGTACAGTGATGCATAAGCAGCCCTGCTCGTACCTGGAGGATCGCGGGCGATTACTGAGTCTGTCGGGGAGCAGGGTGGCCCTACCCCCGCCATGTTCTGTGCAGAGATGCGGTACTCGTAAGTCTGCCCCTTCTGCAGGTTCTCCACCTTGTACTCGTGGGCCTCTGCCGGGATCTGCTCGTCCTTATTCAGTCTGGAGTTGGGAACATAAAAAACGTTATTTCATACCTATCTCTTGTTGTTATAAATTTCTCATTCTAATGTCTCTCATTTCCCTAAAGCGCGCGACTGCTTTTCTGAATCTGACGATATTTGTACCTTTCAATTCCACATCTTTTTATCAAGAAAACTTTCAAAACTTTCAGAATCTCCCTAATATTATCTAATATTCAAAGAAAAAGGGTATTATCTTAAATTCTCTTGCACACACATAATGCTTCATCAAACTAATGTGAACTTCTTCATTGAACTTGTATCTGTCCCTTGCACATTAGCCTTCAGGCATGACGTGGCGAATAAGATAAAGAGTAAAGATACATCATAGAAGGCAACACACTAAACTATAGGATCTGATAGGATTGAATATTCCATGTTGTACTCACTTTATCCACCTCTCGGTGACGCTGTCACGCTGCTCGACCCAGAAGCCGGTGAGGGGACTCCCCCCATCATCGAGTGGGTCCTTCCAGAGCAGGGTCAGGTTTTCCTTAGTCACATTATGGATCTGTGGGTCCTGGGGTGGTCCAGGAGGATCTGAAGGGGGGAGGGTTGAATAATATTAATTTGATGGCTTGCAGAAGTACATAGCTGTTCTGACAGTAATATCTTTATGGAAACGACAAAGGGACAATATTTAATGCGGCAATGTACTATCATAATGGTAAAATGTGCCATTGGGATATTCATATTTGTAACAATCCTGGTAAATCAACAGCTCAATAATGCAGAAATGGAAAAACAAGGAATCTAGCGCTTGCCCTTTTCTACTTATTAGTTCTATTGGCAACAAAGTAACACAAAGAGATATTCTTGCTTGTTGTACTTACCAAAGGCGTATTTGGCCACGACAGGGTTGTACTCTGTGGGCCGACCAAGTCCGATCTTGTTCTCCGCCATGACGCGGAAGACGTACTCAACTCCCTCCTCGAGTTTCGTAACGGCGTACTCGGTACAGTCCACAGGCACAAACTTGTCTACAACCTAAGGAGGAAACAAAATCAAAATTTACATTAAGATCCCCACAGTTCACATGAAGGAAGCTTTCTATCCATCCAAAATGTGGTCTTGAAAGCCAAGGATAGCATTTGTACTCGCTGTGTTTGATACACCCTTGTTCACGATGATTTCAACCTCAAGTTCAAGTCAACAATCCCAATGACTGTATGCGTACATTATAACGGTACATTAATACTGGATACTATCAGAGTGACAATAATCAGACAAAAACACCGTGGTGAGAGGCAGACAGAGTTCCTCACTAACCAATGGATGACTACAAGAGAAGTAATTATCTTCGAAAAGGTTTTGTTTTAGAGAGCATTTGTGTTTGTCTGTCAGTCTGTGAACTCAATAACTCGATAACCTGGATGGATTGTCTTATACTTGGTAAAGGAGTAGGTCTTGATGAGACCTCGAAATGATTAGATTTTGAGCCCCCTAGTTCCAAAAGAATCTTCAGTTTGCACCCACAGTGGCATGAATGTTGGGTTAACAACTTTACAACAGTCGGGCTTGGAACCACTGGACTGGACTACACACCCTAGAAGAGAAGTCCTTTTTAAGAGAATGTGCTGTTTCCATGACGCACCTTCCATTGAGAACCCATCCTATCAAAGGACTGCTAACCTTTCCAGTAGCGTTCATGTTAGGTGAGCAACAACACACGGGATTCAATCTCCCAATTTGATCTCACCATTGGATGGTTACAATAGAAGGTTTGCCTTCGCCATGGACTATCTTGGATGAGACCTCGACATGAGTAGATTTTGGCCCCCCTAGCTAGTTCTAAAAGAATCTTCAGTTTAGATTGCAATCCCCACAATTCACAAGAAGGAAGCTTTCTATCCATTTAAACTGTTGTCTTGAGAGGCAAGACACAGCCTTTCTACTCGCTGTAGTTCTAAAAGAATCTTCAGTTTGCACGCACCTTCCATTGAGGTCGGGTCATGTCTCTCCTGTCCACCCGGTAGTTGGTGACGGGCGAGCCGCCGTCGTCCTCGGGCGGCCCCCAGGAGATGTGGATCTCCTCGGGCATGCGCTTCACGATCTTCGGCACGGTGGGCTCGCTGGGCACGTCTGGACGGGAGAAAAAAAGGTTTATAAGGTTCCCTATGAGACCATCAATCAGATAAACAAGAACTGTTGACAGAAGTCATCTTGAAATATTCACTTGAAGCACAGAAGGAGATAATATAGCATCGCCTTCGTATCGGTCCCTGCCTTAAAAGGGCTACATGTATATTCTCAATTCTAACATGTTATGTTCAGTATACTTAAATATAGAGTAAACCAATTTGTCCTTTTTGGGTTTCAAAACTGTGAGGCTTTGTACGAGACCGTGCAATAATGTATGAATATAACAGCCCTTAAATGGTACAACTACGCAGCTAGGGACGACTTTATTAATGGGATATAGAAGAGCATATAAAAGTGCCGTTGTCTGTCTCAGGCCAAAGCAATCTTGTAAAATTTCTATGAAACACAGAAGGAGATACTTAGCTTTCGTTTTGGTCCCTTAAAAGAGCTACATGTATATTCTCAAGTCTAACATGTTATGTTCAGTATACTTTAAATATAGAGTAAACCAATTTGTCCTTTTTGGTGTTTTAAAACTGAAATCACTGGTGTACACTTGTTAATCAAAAGTGCAATGAGAAGGTATGTGTTTCGAGACCAAAATTGTGAACAACAAGGAGGTAGAGGCCGAGTGTATCCTGTCACAAATATGCTAATGAGTAGACAGTCACAAGCATGCAAAGCCTCATAAGTATGGCTTGTATGCTTACCAGAGCTAGTCAGATATCTAGGCGTTTAAGGTCATATATCTAGGCGTTTACATCAATTTCATACATATATTCATCCACCTATCCCCACTCATCTCCAAACAAGAAGTATTGCTTAAGAAGATGAGGAATGACCACGGCAAACTCACCGATAACCTCCACGTGCACAGTCTCTGTCCTCTTCCCGCTGACGTTGCTAGCGATGACGTCATACGGCCCGCGGTCTTGTCTCTCGCAGACCTTGATGACGAGCAGCGTGGTCTCGTCCGTGGTGGTGACGCTCATGTGGTCGTACGTGTAGAGCTCGACGTCCTTCAGCATCCAGGCGATGTCGGGCTGAGGCTTGCCGCTGTAGTCGGCCTGCAGCTTGATGGTCTCTCCGGCCTTCACTATGATGTCCGGGTCGACCTTCAGCTTCAGGATCGGCAGTTCTGGAAGAAGTACATGGTATTTAGTGTAAGCCAAATGCTAGTTGTTCCTATAGCTCAGTTGCCAATGGGACAGATAAAAATTCAACGATGTACAAACGCTCCAGGATCGGCAGTTCTGGTAAAGTACGTGTCAGTTAGCATGATAACAAGTTTACTGTAATCTTTGTCCAAAGGCTCATTGCAAGTAGCAGTAAAATGACGAACAAATAACGAAGAAGTACATGGTATTTAGTGTAAGCCAAATGCTAGTTGTTCCAATAGCTCAGTCGCCAATGGGACAGATAAAGATTCAAGGATGTACAAACCCTCCAGGATCGGCAGTTATAAGACAAGTACGAGTTAATCAACATGAGAAATTTTGAAAACAATCATGATAACAACTTTACTGCAAATTCTTGCCTAAAGACTCATCGTAGGTAGCAGTAAAATGACGAATACACAATTAAGAACAATATAACATACGACTACTCTGGTCTAAATGCTGACTCATCTTGTTAGCATTGCCTTCTTTTTAAAACAGTAGAAGAACTTCCTGTAATATGTGGGTTCTGTGATGTTAAGAGTAGGGTGACTTTCTTTTTGTCTTTAAGGCCAATGTGATCATCAATTAATTTCAAAGGTAATCATTTCAGTTAGCATGATAACAAGTTTACTGTAATCTTTGTCCAAAGGCTCATTACAAGTAACAGTAAAATGTCGAACAAACAACGAAGAAAGCTGACTCGTTAGGTCAGTACTTTTTTGGTTTGCATTTTTTTGTTGTTAAACAGTGGAATACGTTATACGTGGGTTCCGTGATGCTAAGGAGAGTGACTCGTTTTTCTGCATCTAACGGCCATAGATGTGCAAATATGATCATACGTTAAGGTGACAAATGAAATACATCGCAACAAAACAGTCTCTTCTCTTCTTCATACAAAATACAAAATTGGTAAAGTTGCTGATCAAAAGCGATAAAATAGTTGCCACTGCACATGCATTCTCTTTAGATAATTGTAAATTTCAGCACTCACCAGCAGGCATCTGTGCCTTCATCGGCTTACTGATGGCGGAAGGTCCGCTGCGCCCGATGACGTTCGCGGCGTACACGCGGTACACGTACTCCTTACCGGTCTCTAGGCCGGGCACCTGTGGGGGGGGGGGGAGAGGGGAGGGGGGCGTTTTCAGTATTAGAACATCTGCACAATTCATGTTTAGATATTTTACACATGGAGTGAATCAATCTGTAACAAATCTGCCAGGCACAGTGAGATTTCATCATGCTAATTTCTGACTCAATTTTAAAAGTGATTCTTGTACAAATACACATAATGAGAGTTTCAACTTTTTTATCATTTTACTTTCTGTCAACATGGAATTCGAAGCATCTTGTACGTGTTATGAGAGCGGCATCCATGGCATTAGCAAAATAAACACATAGATAACCATAATCAAAGACTTGCTGCTTAATCAAAGACTAGACTGAAACAAAACACTTCAAAGAATATTGCACATCTTTATCAGTTCAGTCTACCTTGTTACGTTGGTGAAGGTTAGACATCCAAGTAATAAAAACAACAGAGTAACTGTTTTTTGAGGCAGCCTACCTTGAGTTTGAGGTACTCGCATGCCTCCTTGTTGACGGGCTCCCACTTGTTCGTCCCTGCGATGGATTTCTCCACGAAGTAGCCGAACACGGGGCTGCCGCCGTCGTGCTCCGGGGGCTGCCAGTTCACCACCTGCGAGTCGTCCAGCGGGTCCGTGATGCTCAGGTTGATTGGTGGATCTGGGGGAGCTGCGGGCAAGAACACAATCCGATTGATTAAAACCTTGGTAGAAATGGAGCAATTTCATTGGTGGATTCATGGGAGCTGAGGGAAAGAACAAAATCTGATTGGTTGAAGCGTTGTAGTAATGAAAAATGGCACAATTTCGATGTTGTTCTCATTAATGGTACTAGCGTCTTTAATTGATAGATGTAAGATTGCACAGTATGTATGATGATGTAATCAAATCTCTTATGAACGATTCATTTTTCTCTCGTTATTCTAAGACAGTGAGCAGAAAGCAAACACGAATCGTGAAAGCCTTACACATTTTGATTCCCACCTCTTTGTGCTAATTTCGCTTATATTCTTTACAACACAAAAAGCTGGCGCAGAAGCACACCATTGCTTTATTTTAGGAGAAAATATGAAATCTAGTAAGACGTACCCAGTGGGTCCACGGCCTTGAAGCCTTCTGGCAGGTCCACTGGCGGGCCCTGTCCGTACTTGTTGACCGCGTACACGCGGAAGCTGTAGTTCTCGTATCCAATCAGGTCGCGCACCTCGTGTGACGTCACCTTAATGTCGTCTGAGACGCGGCTGTGGCCTCTCAGGTTGCCCTCCTGGAAAGGTCAAAGCTCATTAGATAAGTTGTAAACATGTAACAACGCAAAGTTTACAAATGAAACGATTTGGCAGACTGCTACATGTACGCAAACTGATGGTCACAAAGCTCTGCTTTTGATTCTGTTTAACTCTTTACATTTTGATTCTCTTACCATTTCCCAATAGATCTTAATTGAAAGTCACTAGTGTCATTGTAAATTCAGCAATTTTATTGGCTGGGAGAGGCACCCATATTCTTTTAACACATGTACATTGGATTGTCAGCACAATTTGAATGCACAGCCTTCCCAAGAATGTAGCGTAATTCTAACACGAGATTTCGACTAAAATAACGCGAGATCTGAACTTACGGCTTTTTAAGGATACAACATCAGGCTAACACAAGATGTAAATTAATGGGTTTTTTTGCACACATAAAGCGAGATTTGAACTCGCGGCCTTCTCAAGGATGTAGTGCGTGACTCTAATGCGAGATTTAAACTGACAGTTTTCCCACAAATAACGCGAGATTTGAACTCACGGCCTTCTCTAGGATATAGTGCGTGACTCTAATGCCAGATTTAAACTGGTGGTTTTCCCACAAATAAGACAAGGCTGAAATGTAAATGTGAACTCACGGCCTTCTCCAGGATGTAGTGCGTGACGGGGCTCCCGCCGTCGTCCTCCGGCACCATCCAGTGCAAGTCGCAGCCCGAGCGGGTGATCTCACTGGCGATGAAGTCACGGCACGGGCCGGGCGGGGCTGCAAGGTGTACGAAACGATGTTAGCTGATAAAGTCTAATATCATCTGTTTTCTAATGACAAACACTTTGGCAATAAAGCTCTTCCATAAAAAAAATTGTACCGTTAAATGTCATCTTCGTCAAGATTGGACAAGGATTTTTACAATCATGCACAGGTTTGACTATATACACGTATCTGTATTAAAGACAGACACACTGGAAAACGTTTCCTTGAGATACTTTTACTGCCAAATGTCATATTGATGAAGATTGGAAAAGCATTTTTTTCAAACACGTTCAAGTTATACTGAAGTATAAAGTTGCATGTATATACTGATTTTAGGACAGCATTTCACATTTTCCCTTCATATTCTTCCTCCAGTTCTGAAGTGCCACATCCCTTGTGATGACATTATACGTTCAGTATTGCAGACTCTTGCCTCTTCTATCAACAGACATTAAGTCGGAATTCTATTTTGATTTTAAGTTGAGAAGTGCAGAAGAGCCCCCTTACAGAAGACAGTGACATTGCAGACTCCTCCGGCCTCTCCGTGCTCGTTCTTGGCTAGGATGCGGTACTTCCCGGTGTCGGAGCGCTGGCTCGGCTTGATGGCCAGCTCCACGTACGTGTACGGGTCCGTAGCGCTGATCAGAGCCAGCCGCTCAGAAGACTGGAGAATACACAATCCGTACGTTATAATTAGAGACAGAGTATCAGTGAATATCCAAATTTTCATGGAGGTTGTGTTACAGTGCAACCCCAAGCGGTTAGGAAGAAAAGCTTTGACTGCAAAGCCACCGAAAGAGTAAAGGAAATAGTAAATAATAAACGCTTTATTCTGCCATGACTTGTGATCAGAACGGTTTGAAATACACACTTAATGTACAATACCTCATAACAGAATACACTTTAAATGTACAATACCTAATAACAGAATGATTTGCTACTTTATAACTTTTTCATCTATTGTAGTATCAGTAACAATTGATACAAAGTTTACAGTACAAAAGACCCTATCATCAGGCAAGGAATGTAAACTAAGTCTGTGTCTACCTTGACGTCTTCTCCGTTGACAGTCCAGGTGATCTCAGGTGTAGGCTGTCCGTTGATGGGGATCTTCAGAGAGATGTTCTCCGGTTCCACCACCTCCAGGTCCTTCGGCAGGGCGCTGATGTCCAGGGTGGGCGCACCTGAAGGAAAAACGGGGATCACATTTGTTTCAATGAGTGCAAGGCCAAGAGGCGAATTCTGGACACTGAACTAAGTTTGTGGGAGATATAGGTTACTATGCTAGGCAATAAGTCCTTCGGCAGGGCACTGATGTCCAGGGTGGGCGCACCTGAAGGAGATACGGGGATCATATTTGTTTCATTGAGTGCAAGGCCAAGAAGCGAATTCTGGACATTGAACTAAGTTTTTGGGAGATATAGGTTACTATGCTAGGTAATAAGTCAGTAGGCGCGCCTGAGGGAAATATGCGAATCACATTTTCACTTAGTCTTTGTCTAAAATAGTCATTCCAAATCACTTTATCTTCAACAAGCTCAACCTGTAAAGCTGATCTACTCCCCCTCCATTGTATTCAACGGTAAATTTGAATACATAAATAAACGCTACCTGTATAAGTTGCTTTGAAAATGCTAAATACTTTGTTAGCAGTTCTAATTGTTTAGTATACAAAAGACATTGAATCGAAGATGGCATTATTGACCTAATGTTAGTTTCACTTGAGAGCTCGCTTTTCCATGAAGTACAGGGCCCTCCAATTCCATTTCAATCGAATAGGACGCAACCAATTTACTGCAAAATAACGAAGCGTCGAGTGATTCAGTTATAAATATTAGACATAAAAGTTTTAAGAAGAGAGAGAAGACGGCAGGACGTACTTGGCGGTTCGCCGGCAGTGAATCCGGCCTCTCCCTCTTTGGGGTGGAAGGCGTCCGGACCCGTGCCGACCAGGTTCTCCGCGCAGACGCGGAAGCGGTAGTTGATTCCTTGCTTCAGACCCTTCACCTGAAAATGCCAAGGAAAAACCGTTAACTTAGTGCCGATTACATCAACGAGGTTTAACATTACATATACCAAGACAACCTGAAATACCAAGGAAAACCGTTATCTCAACTCAATGCTGATTAAATCAATCATGTTTGACATTACATATACCAAATGCAGAATTATTCGAGCAACAAGTGCTGTATGAATTCTCATCAGAGTCAGACGTATCAGATAGCGTCCACTTTATTTCATCAGAGACTGAGTATGAGTCTGAAGAAAAGTGTAACCTGTATATAAATGATTGAGTTTCTGTACAGAATTGCAAAGGAGTTAGATAGCTTCACAAGATCATAACAGAGATATTACTACAACATTAAGTGGAAGGGAGAGATGTTTTGAGAGTTATGTTTTAAAAGGAATTAAGTGTTAAGTGACTAGCTCTGAAACATTGTGTTGAGGTGATAGCAGTTTCAACAGTGTAACATTCCCCGGAAAACGTTGGCCCTTGTCTTCTTATCTCAGATCTTAAGATTTCAACTTCATGTTTGTTTATTTTTATTTTGTTTATTTTTATTTATCCAGGTGTAACATATCGCCTGTTATGGCGTTTTTCAATGTTTATGTGCTGACCTTGAGACTTGTGTCCATGGTTGGGTCTCCGCACGGTTGCCAGTCCTCCAGGGTTTCCTCCGTACGGTAGGCATGGTAACCGGTGATTGGCGTGCCGCCGTCGTCAGCAGGAGCGGCGTAACTGAACGTCACTCCGTACCGGCTCGGGTTGGACAGGGACAGGTTCTGGGGCGGACCCGGCCGCTCTGGAAGAGGGAAAATAAAACAAACATCGTCACAACTTCATTCTGAAACAACTCTTCCTCAACATACAGGTGTCCTACTTACATATTGTAATTTCATCACTCTCTTAAATCGAAATAATGCTCAGTGAACTGCATTACTGTAACACCAGATTGCAGCAGCCAGGACTCTAATTTTGAAATTTGAATGACACTGCATCTAGAAATTGATTTCAAGTAACAGACTTACGCATTCATAGAAAAGTAGAAAACGTTGGTGTAATACTACTCTGTCTTTAAAAATATATCATTGACAGTCACTGATATTGTAATGCCTTGTCAATACTTGGCCAGAAACGACAATGATTTGTAGTCTATTGAATAAAACACCACAAAGAAAATATTGTTGTATGACGTACCGAAGAGCTTGACCGGAGCCATGGGCTTGCTGGGCGGTCCCTCCCCGGCCAAGTTCACGGCCAGAGAACGGAACTCCGCCTCGGCGCCCATCGGCAGGTCCTTAATGGTCATCTTCAGGTCAGGGGTCTTCAGGTCGTTGACCCTGACCCATTCACCGCCATCCAGCTGGAATGTAAACAACAACAAGAAAGTGTTACTAGTCTGTATCAGACTGATGGCTATCGAAAAGAACAACAACCTTTAGGATAGCTGGCTGAATTTTCAGTTTTATATCCACACTTGTGACTAAGTATTCTTCACTGTAGAGAGCACCTTAGTTCTAGATGAATAGATGCCATCTTTGATGCAACGCCGTCGACATTGACATTGATATTCATAAGCTGCTATGACACATGCAAATATCCTACCGTCCATCAATGTTCTTACTTGATCATTAACCGAATGATATTTTGTCATTTGCATGGTTGACTTGTTGGCTTGGTGATCCTTGGTATTTGAGTTAATAAAAGCTTGATGAATAGGCAGCCATAAGGAAACTGAGGTTGATAAGACATGTTCTTACCTTCTTCTCGACGAAGTAGCCAGTGATGGGGCTGCCGCCATCTTCCTTAGGCACCTCCCAGGTGAACTTGACCTGTGTGCGCTTCACCTCAGGTAACTGCGGGTTCTCAGGGGGTCCCGGCGGGTCTGGGGGCAAGGAGGATAGCAAGAAAAGTGTCAGCTGTGATGTCTACAAAATGATACATGACTAGACAATACACATGTAGATGGGCTACATGTATACAACTTGTCCCAAGTATGCAAATTAGACACATTTTCATGATGCAGGTAGTAAATCACATTTATGCAAATTAAGTATTCATAACAGTTGCTGATTATCAACGGATTAGTTTGTCCCAAGTATGCGAATAAGATAACAGATAAAAGAGAAAATGTTCAGCCTACCGAATGGCAGCTTGGCCTTGCGCTTGGGCGTCTCTGTGGGCGGCCCGCGTCCGACGACGTTCTGCGCCGTGACCCTGAACGTGTACTCGTCGTTCTCGATCAGGTCCTTGGCAATGAACTCGAAGTCTGGCCACTTGTCCGTCAGAACTGTCCAGGTCTCTGTTGTGGTGAACGGAAAAGTCACTGCATAAGTTTATGTTTATATCACAAATTCTCTAAGATTACCTTATAGTCTTCTTCTGAAAAAAATGCACTGGATAAATCTCTCATACATGCCCACAAAGTACAAAAATGTTGTTCCTTTTCTAAGGTTCTCCTGTATATTTCCAATGTTAACAATGAATGTCATCAATACATTTCATGCCACGGAAAGGCGCCATCCAGAATGACCTACCTTTGAGAACTGTCCATGGTTGCAACAATACAAAAGACATCTTAAGTCTCTACGGTTGCTATAACAAAGTATTACCATATACTATATTGGGTTTATGTTGTAGAAGCTAATAGTCAATATTCAGTGTTATTCAATTACTTGCATTTGACCGCCTCTTCTTTAAGTTGCTGCGTAAACATAACTGGCAAACTGAACTTATCATTTAAAGATGAACTATTTTGTAGAATGCAACACTAAATGTAGAAAGGGAAAAATCTAGGTTGAGTATCAAACGGGTGAGGCCTAGGGTACATCATGTGTGATGACAACTCTGTGAAGATGGGAAGGACTGAAGAAAAATCCAGATTAAGTCAGGGGGTTGAACGTAAGACACGGACGGGGGGGGGCATCATGAGAGGAGGGAAACAACGCTTAGACGATGAGGAGGACTGAAGGAAGACCTGGTGACTAGATGTAGTCAGACGCATGACCGTATGACAGGGACCAGGAGGGGTCTGTATGGGGGTGGTGAGACCATCAGAGACGGACCGTGAAGGATGTACATGGGGGTGGTGAAGATCTTGGAGCAATTTTCTTATTTCTTCATATTTTATACCATCAATTTTTTTTTCATCAATTCTCCCGTTTCGCGAGATCCGCCACTACAACCCCTACGATCCTCTCTGGTTGGTCACACTCGAGAGAAACAGCGCAAGGGACACAGAAGAAGGGGTTATGTCCGGAGACTACGGATTGACGACTTCCACAGCTGCGGAATTCATCACTTTTGGTAGTGATTTCACGATTGTGAAGGGACTCCAGCTCATTTATGTATAAACGTTGTGAAATTCGTTCACAGCCGGAGGGTTCACTACTAAAAGTCATGAACTACACAGCCGTGGAAGACATCAATCAGAGATCCCGCACATACATGGACCTGGGAGAGGGAGGGGGGCCATTGAACATGTTTACCTCTACTATAGCCGGGAACTGCCACAGGAGGAGGCTGTGGCTTATCGGCCAGCTTCATGGCCTGAAGACGTTTTGTCTTAGACTCTTCCAGGCCTTCTAAGTACGTCTCAGGGCTTTCGCCAGCCATCGAAGAAAGCCGCTTCTGTTTCGCGTCCTCTTGCGAAGCAGCTAAGTACGCAGAAAGCAAGCAAGCGTTACCAAAGCAGTGGCTGGTAAAATGTATCGCTATAAGCATTGTATTTCTACAGTTGCTTTGAAGCTTTATAAGTTATAAAGCTTGGCTTTTTAAAAGCTCACTTCTGCCGTCCTAACAATATTGAAGGCTATATCACTACTGTGCTTCAATAAATAAGCAAAGTTATCAGATATAAGTGGCAGAGCAGGGAGACCACGTCACTTACAGCGGTCTCAAGTTTAAGAATGGCAAAAATCTACTTTTTCAGCATAATGGTTTATGCAAGCACAATTGGTAAGTTTTGAGAAGCCATGCATTTGGCTGTTTTAGATATGCTCGTTATTGCAGCTCGTACCATTATTGCTCTTTTTGGTGTTTGAAAGCAGACAATGTCTACCTATAGATGTTTGCTCTTAGTGCGCTCTATGCTCGTGCAGCTAGGCAGAATATGGCATTCAAAGGACACGCTCTTTTGGTCTTTTTATTATTGGGGGATGGGGGCAAAGGGCACCTATACCTCTCAGATATGTGTCGTGTTCTTCCACAGGCGACACGGCTCGCTCCTGAGACTGGCGCCGTTTTCTCTTAGCGTCCTCAAGGGCGGATAGGAAGGGCTCAGTGTCGTCTCCTTGGGCGGAGACGGACAGGCGCTTCGTTTTCACGTCTTGTTGCATAGCGGTTATACCTGAATTAGATTAGCAAAGCTGTTACGGTAAAGGTAACTGGTTTGGTCTGTTCTATGTACTTACAGTCAAAACTGCCCAAAATGACCACTCAGGGGACCGAAAAAGTCTACGTCATTATCTGTCGACACGTAGTCACTAAAGACAGGATTCCTAATAATGGGTCAGTGTGAAAAACCTTCTAAGGGACCAAATTGGCCAAGTGGTCTTTATGTATGTAGAGGTGGTCACTTGTACAGGTTTGACTGTAGTATGTCAGGATCTGTAACTTCTACCCACCGAAACATCAGTTATCCATATGCCTGTACATCTACCAGTTGAACTACACAATATCTGAACTGAAGGCGGGGTAACCATCTACGAAGAGCCACTATGAGTGACGTACCTTCTTTAGGTCCCATGACTTCGACGACGTATCCGGTTACGGGTGAGCCGCCGTCGTCCTCTGGCGCCTCCCAGGAGAATGACATCTTGTCCCTGGTGACGTCAGTGAACCCAAGGCTCTGCACCGGGCCGGGCACATCTGGTGGGGAGAAGAGAATAGAATGAGACTCCAAGAAGAACATTGCATTGTCTTGGTTTCAAAATTCTGCACTCACATGCAAACTTCTGTGCAGAAGTCTGTGTAAGATTCTGGACAGAATTCTGTTTGGAATTTTGTAAAGAAGTATGCATGGCAAATGTTTGGCGATGACTATTTATTCATTTATCTTTTGGCAAATATTACAACATCTACATTACATGACTTTTGAAAGTGGTTGATTTTCAAAAGTGGATGATTTTCGAAAGTGGCTGATTTAAATTTGATGTGGCTGATTTTCGAAAGTGGCTGATTCAAATTTGATGTGGCTGATTTTCAAATTCAACGTGGCTGATGTTCAAAGGGCAGTTCCTCACCAATGATGCTGATGTCCAGGTCCAGTGTGTCCTCTCCGTGCTTGTTCTTGATCTTGAGCTTGTAGGTGCCGGCGTCCTTACGGATCAGGTCGCGCAGCTCGAACTTCACCACCTGGGGGTCCTCCATACGCTCCACGGTGGAGCGGCTCATCGGCTGAAGAGGGGGGGAAATAACGTTAGATTGTTTAGAACAAAGTTCACTAGTAACAAAAATGTCTAAGCCTGATACAGCATGTAAAAATAGACCCAATAACCATCGTATTTGCTATGATAGACTGGTTGTGCATGGACTTGCCCCGTCCCCTCTGGTCGACAGATGGTGATCATGCATGATACATGTACATGACATTGTGTGATCACCTTTACCTAGTACATGTATTAGACCAGTCCTAGAACAATACATGTTCACATGTAAGACATCCATTTCTTACAATCTGTCCCTTTTTCTTTTCTAATTTTGCCATTAAAAACCTGAGAAAGAGGGTGATGATAACTGGAGCTTTAAGATTAAAAGCTTCATGAATTTTGGCTTACGATTGGCAGGTTTCTATAGAGGCAAAGTTCAACAAACCATGGACCGTGTGCTCACCTTCTCGATGGGTCCAAACGCGTCCCATGTCAGGTGCGGTTTGGGGATGCCCACCCAGTCGATGGCGTAGGAGCGCTTCTCCCCGCTGGTGGCCTGCGTCTTCAGGATGTCCGGGCTGTAGTTCACAAACTTGGGCGGCTCTGTGGGGCAAGCACAGGTCAGAAATGTTAGTCACAATCACACTCTCGTCTGTGCTTACTGACAAGTGCAATAGTTTTGTGCAATGATGTTATTGAGACAGAGACTTGACCCAGAACCCAGATGTTTAACGCGTAAAAACAAAGAATAAGTACATTGTGCAAAAGTTCTACTATTTATAGTCGTTCGAGACTGATGAAAGACTACAACTACTACAATGATGTTATCAGAAACCTCGATTTCTACAATCAATGATTTCTTGTTTCAATATTCATACTTCTTGAGATATAGGTAGAAGTAGTGGGACATTTTTCTGTATTATAAGACCACCTACCTACTGTTTCTTGAAACATAGTTTTTGTACAAGACATCCCAAGACATTTTCGCTGTGTCATTAAAACGCATAAGCAAAGACAATGTCTTAAGAAAACTGACCTCCAATCTCAAGAGTGGTAGCGGCCTTCAGGTCCTTCTTGGGGATGACGAAGACGTACTCGACCTCGTCATCAAAGGTGCAGTCATTGACTGTCAAGGTGTGGACCTGGCAGGTAAGACAGGTACATATTATAATACATATATAAGAAGTGTACAACTACAAATAGTAGTGGGCAACCTTAAGCCAACCGTATACACTCACGCCTCATCTTAAAATAAAATAAAAAAATAAACAAACAAATTTCAGAAAATACGCTTTGCCTGCATGGTTTCCGTTTAGAACAACTGGCATTAACACATTGTGTGTCATTCGAATCATATCGAGTGCAACACAAAAACAGACACATACTTCTCTCCAAGTCACTGTCTCTCTTGGTGAATGCCTAATACGGTGGGCCACGTAGAATGGCTGTAGAAGCCTAAACAACAGCAACACTAAAAACAATAGTAACAGCAGAGACCTGGTGAGCCACCACAGGTGAACAATATAAAAGACTTCGTGACCGACCTTGCCGACATGTGTCATCTTGTACTTGTCGCTCTCCTTAATGACCTGGTCGCCCTTGAGGAGCCACTTGCCCTTGACACTCTTGTTCAGCTCGTTCTCGAACACAGCTGTGCCCTTGAGTGGCACGGTGGCCAAGGTCATCTTGCGGATGAACTTCAGTGGAAGTGCTGGAAGATGCAGAACAAAATGTGACTTTAGTTTCTAAAAGGCATTTAACGCCAATTAAATTTGTTGGGGTGGCAAAAGAATATGAAAAACCAACAAAAATTTTCTTTGTCTGTCAAGTATGTCAAGATGCATCACAGGTTTCATCTTTATTTGTATTTGTAATGTCCTGGTTACAGTACAAAACAGTTCTAAATCATTACTTCATGACTTGCCATGATTGTCTATAAGCTTTATCACAACATTTTCATCGTCCACTTTATCCCAGGGGAGAGACAACCTCCCACTATGATAACAAACAAACAAACAAACAAACAGTTGTTAACGCACCTTCCACTGTGAGTTTCGCGGAGGCCTCCGACTCATCAGCCAGGATGGTGTAGGTATCCTCATCCTCCACCACAGAATCATCAATAATCAGTGTGTGCTTCATACCGTCTTCAAGCATCTTCACCCTGGAGACAGATGAAGAGGCGAAGTTGTCATTTTGTTGTCAGGAAACAGTATAGCTCCTCCTTGCTTCGGACAATGTTTTAATTGTAATAGATAATTATCCAGTCTATATTTAGAAGCAGTAGCAAACGTTATGTTGCATTGAAACATTTTCTATTGTAGAATAAAGCAATATTGAGTTGGTCAATTGAAAAGAAGCTCTGCTGATGCACATCCCTTCAGCTTATCTAGTCCTAAATACACTAGTTGAGTAGAAGGTGTTATATAAGCAGTTGTGCTTTTTACCTGATACTCGTAAAATATATGTGAATAAGATAAATACACATTGGCCAGATGTTCACAGAACGTATAAGTTTGTTTCTCACCTCTCGCTGGGTTCAATGTTAACTCCACCCTTCCTCCATGTGACTTTGCACGGCCGAGACACAGTCGTCTCGAACGTCGCAGACTCGGTCTCCATGATGTCCTGGTCGTCCAGGGGGATTCCGAACTTCACTGCCGGCACTGTGGGGAAAATGACATGCATTATAACATTACGTTAATGAAGGTGAGACATCCAGGTAATAAGATACGCCAAGAGCAGTTACTCAAGCAGCTGGATAAAATTTGAAAGAGTCAGACGTTTAACAGAGAATTGAAACTGCCATTGGCCTTCCGAAATTCGTTACTGGCACTGCACATAAAAAGAAACTTAAAGATTATATAGGATCATTTCTGTCCCAGTGACGTTTAGATACAGAAGACCATCTATTGCACTATATATCACAGGTGAGCCTTGAGACTTACGTTTCACTGTGAGCTTAGCTGACAGCTTGTGGTCGCCTGCCACGGCAGTATACGTGTCCTTGTCGTCTAGCTTACAGTCCTGGATCAGCAGACTGTGACGGGTTCCTTCCTTCTCGTGCCTGGGGTAGGAAGCAGGAGTTAGATGCAAGAAAATGACAGAAACAAAAGTACAGGGCCAAGTTTCTGACAGAATTAGTTGATTGATAAGTACACAGCAATAAAGAAACTGAAACCGTACTTAAAGTAGGATACTCATGGTAAGTATGACTAACAAAACATTAAGTCAATGGTACATATGATTTATTTTCCACAATTAATTTGAGCCCTTACATGTATATGTATATACTGTCCATATATATTGAAATATAATTGGAGATCATGCTAAGATGTGTGCGTCTTCTAGCGATTCCCAGGAGTACTGTACAAGGTACTCGCTCCTAAACAACGCCTAGCCAGTGTGTTATAATACAAGGTGGTTCAGACACTTTTCAACATTCGCTCATGTTATACCACCAATGCTCTTAGCTACGTTAAGTACAGAAACTCCATCGGCCTTACTTGGGAACACAAAAAAGTGGCCTCAGTGGCCAGGAGCTCCTCATACAAAGGTGTTCACCGGTACAGATTTGACTGTGTGTAGAAGAGTTCATAATATATTCTAAATTGAGTATTGTAAGATGTTGTTATATTTAGCTTATGTATGTATCTTTATTGTTCTTAGACTAATCTTGATTGTAAATTTCACTTCAGCCAATGAAGGCTGCTACTGCGTCTTGCGACGTAAATAAACCATTCATTCATGTATAAAGTACAGTAACTCCATTGGCCTTACTTGTACTTCTCGCCGGGCGTCAAGTCCTGCCCGGCCCTCTGCCACTTCACCTCCCCGTCCTTATTGGTGACGCAGGAGAACGTCGCCGTCTCCTTCTCAATCACCAGCTGGTCCTTGGGACCTTCGATCATCTTCAGAGGTGGCTCTGGGGGTCCAGACGTAAACACACCATTAAGTCTTCCTTTATAACACAATGCTAAACTTTCTTCTTACACTAAGGTATACACATGATCAAATTGTCGACGACAAATGTCGCCTTCTTCAGGATAAAAAAAAATTGGTCGTCGAAAACTTGATCTTGTGTATACCTTAGTGTTAGAAGAAGGTTCAGCGTTGTATAATAATTACTACCAACACAGATAAGCTTTTATGATAAATCTTCCTTTGTTTCACCAGCAGATGTTTATTTCTGATATTACATTACAATTACTGGTATAATCTTTAATGTTACGTCATTGTCAGATCATCAACCAATGTTCTCTTATTCTAAAAAAAACACAACAACAGATTCTTCAGTAGATGTTCTGGCCTGAGACTTGAACAATCAGTGCTAAATATATTTTCCAAATCTGACGTTTGAGGATCAAAATTGTAAAAAGTTGGTTTGCTCACATAAAAAAACAAAATGACTAAATTGCTAATCAGACTGCTACAACGTGAAAGTCTTGGGCAATCGCGAATACCCATCTTATGATCCGTACTGCACTTTAGCATGATGTTAGTCTTGATGAAAAGAAGTACTAATTATATGATCCATACACATATTTGATGACAAGTGTTCATGAGTGCAGTAAGGAGGATGGGTATCTCGGCTGTCAAAGACTTTCATATTGCAGCAGTTCAAAATTGCAAAGCTATGATGGGAGCACACCAGGAAAACATCTGGTACATAAAAAGTGAAAATGTACAGGCCTGAAAGATGACATGATCGCGTCCGCAGCACCCTAACGCGCAACAACGGCTTCGAATGTTTTCTAAACGCGCGAAAACGCCCTACACGAACCTCCCACGGTCAGTGGAGCATTCGCCTTGTCCTCCCCTGCGGTCACGAAGTACATTCCCGCGTCCATCTCCGTCGTTTCGTTGATGAACAGCGTGTGCTTCTTCTTGTCCTTCTCCATCCGGTACTTCTCTCCGGGCCGCAGCTCGGTGCCCTCCTTCCACCACGTCACTTCCGCTTTCTCGGTGTTGAGCTCGCACTCGAATTTAGTTACCTCATTGGTAATCACCGAAGTGGGCTCGGGCGGTACGACAATCCTTACTAACTCTATAACACGTATAGAGTGGGGAGGGGGGCAAGAGGACAGAAGGTATTAATTAGAGAGGGAGAGAGAGAGACAGAGACGAGACAGAGAGAGTGATAGAAAGAGAGTGGTGGTGGACGAAATCAAAAGTGGATGATTTCGTACCGGAAGTTAGAGAATGACACGGAATAGAATCAAGCCACGAGGTGGCCTGGTGTGAGTTTTCTTGCGAAATAGATTTTATTAAAAGAGATTTAGAGAAGGGAGAACATAAAGGAGGTACTGCAGCTTCCGTGACGTTTGGAAGCCTCTCGGGGGGACTTGAACGTGGAGGTTACAAGACGGGATTGTCATTGCGTCCGAGCCCTTTCGATGAGTACTAGTGAAGCACCTAAACCCCGGGTACTGGGACGTACCCAACAGACACCCAACACATGCGCACACGCCACTTCACACGTCACAACATACGTCACAACACAGAGCAGCCAGAGATAATCAGCAGTGCAGCAGAACAGCCATGGAGCGCCTGCTATCCTGAAATGCTGTTCAAATAAACCTGCCAGGCGCCGATTATTCTGGTAGCTTACTGTATAGCGAATGTTTGCCATTTTTGCTTCCGTGCGACTGCGCTAGCTCGATTCTACTAAGCAAGCGCTACTGCGTTAGCTGGATTCTACTAAGCAAGCGCCTCTGCGTTAGCTCGATTCTACCAAGCAAAGCGTTGGTTACTGTGCTACGTATCTGTCAGCCATGTAAAGCCTAAGCATTGGAAGCTGCGCGTGCCAGCGTTAATGGTGTTCAGTCAGCGCGTCCGTTGCAAGCATATGGAGTGTAGGCAACTTAACACACCAGCACATAGTCCAACAGTTGAAACTATACATGGTCAATCTACGCGTTTGTGCATGGTCAGAACTACCATTGCAAGCATGTGAACTGTAGGCAGGTTTAGCTTCAGTGTCTAACAGCTAAAACTACATGGTCAGCACCACCGTTGCAAGCATGTGAGCGGTAACCAAGTTTAGCTTCAGTGCCTTTCCCACATGCAAGGCGTGGTAAACCCTTTTTCTCTGCCGTGAAAATTGTCCACACTGCGTTACCTTCCACTTCTAACTTGGCGGTGCTTTCTTTTTCGCCGACTACAGCAGTGTAGCCTATGGCGTCCTCCGGCACACAGTTGTTGATCAGCAGGGCGTGCTTGCGCCCCTTGCCGATCGTCTCGTACTTCTCGCTGTCTTTTGTGTCGATCCAGTCTCCATTCCTCCTCCATCTGTGGGGTAAACAACAGGCTCGCGTTATGATCTACTGGACTTCAAAACAACATGATTGGCAAGGCACGGCCAAAAGTCTCACACTGTAGTCTATTGGTCTTTGATTCAACATAACTGGTAAGGTACGGCTAAGTAACTAAATGATCTGGCAGCATTATGAACACTTCAAAACCATAATTTGGATACCTGTTGCCAAATACATGAGAATGTCTTTAATGTTTTATTTCATTTCTACCTTTTATTTTATTTTACCAGGAGAAATCACAAGTCAGGCCTGCAGCCTGTTTTTCATGTGTCCCTGGAAACATACATATACGATACTCATAACATAGAACTAGAACATACACAGTCAAACATTGCATAGCTAAAATATAGCAATTTTGGTCAACTAAATGTTGAAACTGTTGCCATGGTTACTGGTCTCACCTGACGAAATCAGCGTCCCGTGTGAGCTCACACTTGAAGGTCGCTGTTTCCGTCTCACGCACTTTCACATCCTTCACTCCCAGCGAGAATTCGGGTGGGATTTCTGCAGGGAAAACACGTTTTCGCAGGTTATATAAACAGAGTTATTGGAGAAACATTTAAATAAGGCAAAACATACACGAAACAAGTACCTATTACTACAACTATGGGAGACAATACAGACATAGAGAAAAATGACACATTTTTCGACACTTCTGCCTTGTGATATACACTAAAGCTCCATTCTCTAGCAAACACTGAGCCAATGTCGATGTCGTCTTTTTATCTCTCCTTGCTGCTTATCTGCAGCCAAATTGCCTTCCTGATTACGGTAAGAGTGCCTGTGGTCAACAATTGTCTCTGTTATTTGCTGATCATATGTTTTATGTTTATATGTTTTAGGGCTGAGATCTGTAGCCCATGACGTATTGATGACGCCTGCCTGTGGTTGGCTATTTCCTCTGTTATTTGTTTAGCATAGCTAAGTTTTAAGAAGATTTGACTCACTGATGACGGTAAGATTGGCTGTGGTAAGCCGTTGTCTCTGTTCATTGTCCATGTTTAGGGCTGAGATCTGTAGCCCATGGCGTACTGATGACGCCTGCCTATGGCCTATGGTAGGCTATTTTTTTTTGTTATTTATCTAGCGTTAAGAAGATTTGACTCACTGATGACGGTAAGATTGGCTGTGGTCTGGCCTCCTGTGGCCACCAGTGAGAAGGGTGCCTGGTCCGTCAGCTCGGCCTGTTGGATCGTCAGCGTGTGGGTCTTCTTCACGGCGCTGATGACGATCCTGTCGCTCGGCTTCACCTCCAGCTCACCCTTCAGCCACTTCACCTGGACACGGAGGGAAAGAACAAGTTTAACTTCCAAAACTGTTACACCGAAATTCTCCTGCGTGATAATTTCCGACATAAATGTAAAATGAGGGGCGATAAGCACACCAAGAAGGCCAATTGTTGATGCCAAAGGGCACATAACACGAGTTTTTCCATCGCCCCAGAAATCAAAGTTTGTAACCCATTTCTTCAGGCCTTGTCAGACACATTGCATTCAGTCATAGGTTGAGACCACTTAATTCAATCAGAGAGTACTTGGGGAATTTAGTAGAATATTGAATGCTTTTTGATGCGGGCGGAATTAGTGGGTACTTTATCGTATACTGTCAAGTAGTATGCATTGTTTACTTCTTAAAATTATCATATATTGAAAAATAACACCCCCTTTTGGACTTAAATAATCATTTAAGCCTACCTTAGCGTTCTCCTTGGAGACGTCGCAGGTGAAGGTGGCTGTCTCCTCCTCCATCACAGTCTGGTCCTTAAGTGGTGTCATAATTTCAGCAGGCGCCTCTGCAGGGGGGGAAGAAGTAGGAGGGTCAGAATCTTAAGTCTTAGCTTGAAAGTTCATCTGTGTTGGTAGATTGCTCAATTGATTGCTCATTCCTTGACAAAGACTGGTGTTGTTCAGTCAAAAATTTGGGTAAGTCTAATTTTTGTTTTGGAAATTACAGTTAGAACTTGTTTCAGTACCTTAAGTCGTTCTCTATGTATGGTAAGGAAGACGAGGAGGAAGATACAGCAGAAAAAAATAGCGGTAGGTCAAATTGCAGCAAAATATACCATGCTACGCAGGTGAACCAGAGGCTCTTAAGGGGTTGTGACCAATATCTATCACAGGTGACCCAGAGGCTCTTAAGGGTTGTGACCGCTATCTATCACAGGTGAACCAGATACCCTTAAGGGGGTTTTGAACGCTATCTCTCACAGGTGAACCAGAGGCTCTTAAGGGGGGTTTGAACGCTATCTCTCACAAGTGAACCAGAGGCTCTTAAGGGGGTTTTGAGCGCTATCTCTTACAGGTGAACCTGAGGCTCTTAAGGGGATTTTCAGCGCTATCTCTCACCTTCCACGGTAAGTTCGGCGCTAGTGGTATCCTCTCCGCCCACAACAATGCGGCACTGATACTCCATCTCGTCCTCGAAGCGCACGTCGTGCACAATGAGCATGTGGTCCCGGTCGCTGGCGCGAATCTCGTACTTGTCGGAGGGCTCGATGGCGGCCCCCTTGCGGAACCACTTGCACTGTGCAGTTCCGCGGGAGGTTTCGCACTCGAACACCGCCTGCTGGAACTCCAGCCGCTGGCAGGACTGCAGCTGCTTGGTGAAGGTCGCCGGCAGCTCTGTTTGGGGGGAAAGATGAAGGTTAAGTCCCTGTCATAATGGTGTACAGAGTTGCGCTATACTGCAGTAGCTGTGAGAATAAGAAGACAGAGTGAGTGTTGACAATTGGGCGCACTAGAAGCAGGGTATGACTGAATGCAGCCAGAGGTTGTTTCTACAACTACCTGAGCTGCTGAATACAGTGGATCATCATCATCAGAAGCAGGGAAGTCGCATTCGCAGTTGCAGGGTTTGTAAGGGCAGCGACGCTTTATTTTGACTCGATGCAAGCGGAAGTACAAACTTAAAGGCGAAAGTTCGCATTTCCATGCAGATTGCTGTAGCTACTTGGGAGTGATGAAACTAGCCTTGCATATCTATTAGCAACTATTAGCTGAACACTCGTAAACTAGGGTTGCAGCAAGATTTGTAGCATCTAGGAGCGATAGACTAGCGCAAGACTCTAAATTGAGTTGTCTAACGCCTATATTGTAAGCAGTGCAGGTCGGCAGCAAACGGTCGGCAGAAACATTTGGTTGTATGCAGATTGAGAATCACGTAGTGTCTGTTTGACAATCAACATGAACGAGAGAATCTAATGAGGTTCATGTCTTTTTTGTTTGTCTTTGTTGTGTCTGATTTTTCATCCAGACAAAAAATGATGATTTGTTCAATCCAGACTTTCAAACTGCGTGTTAAACCAAATGTTTCACTGATTCTATTGTCCATCATAAGCAGCTAGAAGAGGCGATGAGTAGACAGGGCAGATCCAGCGGACATGTTGCACGGGGTACCTTTCACGAGCAGAGTCGCGGACGACTTCTGGCGATCAGACTGGAACTTGACCGTCCCCATGTCTGACAGTTGGCAATCCTGGATCACCAGGTAATACTTGTAGCCCTCGGACTTCATATCGACGGTATCGCTCTTCTCGCACTTGCCGCCCTTCTTGTACCACTCGACCTCTCGGCCCTCGTGGTTCATCTCTATGGCGAACGTCGCGGTTTCCTTCTCCCAGACCTCCACGTCCTCGAGATCGCGCACGATCTCCAGAGGGAGCGCTGCAAGAGCGGAGGAAAGGCCGGGGTGAGAGGCATGTTAACGTGACGCCTTACCCTTCTGCTGCTCGCTCGGCAGTGTAAACCGACATGAAGAATGGATATGAAGAAGAGATATGTAGAAACAGACACAATGTGTTATCACAGGTATAAAAGATGAATTCAATTAAGTCACTGAATAAAAAGTCTCTTTGCACACAACCGTTTTATTCAACCGACGTTTCGGTGACCCTCTGTCACCTTCCTCAGGGCAATACTGACAGTGGAAGTTAACAGACGGTCATCGAAACGTCGGTTGAATGAAACGGTTGTGTAAGAAAAGCATTAATTCAATTGAAATGACAAATGAAAGTGAAAAAAAGGAATACAGAAATGATGACAAAGTGAATGAATTCAAATGAAATGACAATTGAAAGTGAGAGAATGAATACACAAATGATGACAAAAGTGATCGCTAGAAAAGACTGCCAAGGGAGGGAGAGCGGCGTTGCAGCGGAAGGAACTCTTGCCGAGATGGAACAAAGCTGACGCAAACTTGCAGGGAGTCAAGGGAGCCATAGGAAAGGGAGAAAGAAGAGGAGGGTACTGGGGGTCATCTGAGGCTGAGGTAGGACACAGGGAGGTGGGGATAAATAGCTACAGATGGGGTCATGCTTGGGAAGGAGGCAGGACAGGCGAAGACAATTGTCTTGAGACACCAATCGCCTTGGGAAGACATTGGCAAAGGAGAGGGATACGCCAGGATACCAGTAAAACGCTGTGGTCGAAGGGTAGGGGGAAGGAAGGGAAGAGGAGGGAACATCGGGAGGCATAAAGGGAAGTCATTGATGGCAGCAAACGCCATCTGAGGAAAACGTGCGACGCAGGGAGACAACGCCGGCAGAAAGCTGGGAATTGCAAAGGCATAAAGGACCTAACGAAGAGCTTTGCTAGTGATACACACCGTCCACAACGAGCGCTGCCGTCGTTTTATTGTCCTTATTAGCGCACGTGTACGAGCTGGCGTCATCCAGGCGGATACCGCGGATGAGCAGCCTGTGCACGCAGCCCTCTCGCTCCATCTCGTACTTCTCCCCCGCCTTGATCTTCTCCTCGCCGCGGTACCACGTCGCCTCGATGTCGGGCTTGGACATCTCGCACGTGAACGTGGAGAGGGGGTCCCGCTCCATGGCTCGCTGGTCCTCCAGCTCGAGGGTGAAGGTGTAGGGGAGTTCTGGTGAACACGCACATGGGTTAGGTACCACGTGGAGGTATAATCTACAAGCAGATGTCGTAAGACAAACCCGTAACGTCTAGTAGCCCCTGCTTTTGATACAGTCAAACCTGGCTTCAACAACCACTCAATGGACTGAGGAATATTGGTTGCTGAGGACAGGGAGATGTTAACTATGTAAAAATGGACGGGGCTGTTTAAATGTGGCTCGTGACTGGAGGACTGCGCCAGGTGATTGTCTGACCAGGTTTGACTGTAAGATGACCGTTTGAAACGGCCAAGAGCTAAAAAAAAAGGTTACGACTTTGCCCTCCAACATCTGCTTGGAGATTACGTGGAGTGACATGACTAGGATATGTACCGGATGGTTAGTATGTGATGCTGCTATTTAGAGTATCAACGTTCGCAACGAATTGGCCACAAACGGACCAGCAGTGGCATGTACTTTGCAAATCCGCCGCCGGCGCAACAGCGAGACGACACAGCAGTGTTCGTCCTTCTGGAAAGCTTTTAACGCACGCATGCATGAGGTTCCATTTGAACTACTCTAAGACGCGCATGCGTAATGTACTTCTTCAGTAGTAAAGTTTAGTGACTTCTAATAGATCGTTAATGGCTACGTCTCTCTAGTTCGTGCTTTTAAACATCATTTGCAAACTGCAGTTTTCTTACAAACTTGCCTTATCAATTGTAGAGTTGAGATAGACATAAGAGCTACTAGATACACTAAGAGCGCATACGTTACGGCGTAGTGCAACTTAACGATATTTGGCAGCCTGAGCGTATAGCAATGCAAAGTGCATTGTAGTATCGCTTCTGCTTTGCAGCGGTCGGCATGGCAGCCGTTGTCACGGCAACCTTGCGTGGGTCTACCTTTGACAAGCAGGGTCGCAGCAGATTTCAGGCCCTCGACCTGAAACTTGATCGTCCCCATGTCAGTGAGCTGCGCGTCGCGGATGGTCAGGAAATACTTCATGCCCTCTGACGTCATCTGCACCGTGTCGGATGGCTCGAGCTGCTGGCCCTTTTTGAACCAGACGATCGGCCGGTCCGGGTGGTTCAGCTCCGTCTGGAAGACGGCAGTCTCCTTCTCCCAGACCTCAACGTCTTCGAGGTCCTTCTCGATCTTAAGCGGCAGCGCTGAAGGGTGGGAAAGTCATGAGACCCTAAAGGCGTACTCTACTTAAAACGCAAGTAATGCTGATAATAGTTGAATTGTAAGTATTCTGCCTACCTATTAAAGTTATAACTTTGCGCAGTAGAAGTGCAACACCAGGAGTGAAGTTATATCCTACATGTACGTAGCAGTGCTTATGCGATTTGATATTCGTATTTTGTTACAGAACCCTAGAGATCACCATCATGAAAGGATAAAATTCGAGTACGCATAGAAGAGCAGGGATTGCAAATAGGAAATGTAGACTACAAAAGAGGTTGTTAGAGCAATGTACAGTCCCCTGTAAAATAGTAGGGAAGTCGCTGTTACTACACATGGGCATTGTGTTATGCTGTGTGCTTCTGTCGCTTGCATAGTCTAAAAGCGTCTCAGTTTAACGTTGAAGTGTTACAGGTGTCCGCTACAGTAACGTTTATATACAGAAAAGTAGTCGCAGTTGCCAAGCGGAGAAGGTAGTATGTAGTGTACTAGGAAGAAAGAAAGCTGTCTAGAGTAGACTGTTATAGACTAGAGAGAGCGTGTAGAGTAAAATAAGCAAACTCAAAGAAGGGTTTTAGCTGAGTTTGCCTGAAGCAAGAGCCCTATACATGTGCCTTAAAAGAAATACGGCAGAAGTCATATTAGCAATGCACCGCCCGCAGTATGGGTGTTAAGAAAGGCAAAATCAGTCGCTCGCATTGGAAGCGTTTCCGTCAAGTCAAAGTGCGCTACCGTCAGCTGATCACTACTTTGGCCGTCTTTAGTTAGTTTTCTGGTCTGATGTAGCATAAAGGTGTCAGAGCTCGTGTCAAGGGTCGTTAGATCTGCTGCACGTGGGGTCATGTCAGAGGTCATTAGATTACAGCGCCAGGGGTCATGTCAAGGGTCAAGACTGTACGTACGGTCCACGACCAGATTGGCGGTGGTTTCGCTGTCCTTAGATGCGCATGTGTACTTCCCGGCGTCCGTAAGTTTGATGTCCCGGATGATGAGGCTGTAGGCCGTGCCGTCCACCTCGAACTGGTACTTCCCGTTCTCCTCGCAAGGTTCGCTTTCGAAGAACCACTTGGCCACCTGGCCCTTCTTGGACATGGTGCAGGTGAACTTGGCCATGTCGTCGCGCTCGACCGCGCGCTGGTCCTTCAGCCCCAGTAAGAAGCCGATGGGCAGCTCTGAGAGCGCGCAGACAGAAAGGGAAACGCATGAAGTAACAGTAAACACTAATCTCCAAGCAGATCTACACGATGCCAAAATCGTATATGTTTGCCAGAGAAGCTCCAGTCAGCCAGATAAGCTTCAGTCTGAATTTTGGCACCGTGTAGATCTGCTTGGAGATTAAGTTAACACAGTAAACAACGACAAACAACAAAGAGCGCAACGCAGAAAGTATCATTCTAGCGTGAATGAACGATTTTGCAACCTTGTGCAAATTCAGGCGTAAAAGTGCATCAGCGGAACGCAGCGTGTCTGTGAACGACAGAACACGGTACCTTTGACGCGCAGGTGCGCCTTGGCCTTGTGCGAGTTGACCAGGAACTTGATTTCCCCCATGTCCTCCAGTTGGCAGTTGTGCAGCGTGCACTTGTACTTGTAGTCGTCGCACATGATGTCCACGGACTCGTGCGGCGTAACGCGGCCTGGCGTCCTCCTTCCGCTGTCTTCAAGAAGCACGCCCTTCTTAAACCACTGAACCTGCATCTCCTTCTTGTTGAGCTCCACCTCGAAGGTGGCGGAATCTCGCTCGTACACCTCCACGTCCTCGAGCTGGCGCGTGATCTCCACGGGGAGCTCTGCGGGGGGTGGAAAGGCATGATGAAATGGTAACAACACAGGTTTCGCTAACGCAAACCTGTAATGAGGGTCGTGTGCCCGGGAACGGAGCTCAGCGATGCACTGGCAATGGTATAAGCTGCAAGCAGCCCCACTACGCGGTGGGGACTTTGTGTCCATTTTAAAGACGTCATATTGTGTCTAAAATTTTTCGTGAGCAGACTCAACATAGACATCGTTATCAAAAGTTGTGGATTGAATTTTCAACTCCATCTTACTCCTTTCACTGGTACCCATTTAGCTGCGTTGCACCAGCCACTAAAGGATCCGCTGTGGAAGGAGTGAGGTGGACTGTAGTCTTTATAATGGACGCAATTAAAAGGCTTCTTCTGACAGCGCAAGCCAGAAGTGAGCTGCTGCAATGACTGAGCGTCTCTAATGATGTGCAAAGTTTTTCCAATAGCGTGCGGCAGTAATTTGAAAAGTGCGCTTAACGTTAACTGGAAAATGATTCTTCAGTTGCCTGCAGTGACTACGCAGTTATCCATGGTCTACCACTACAAGGATGTAGTCTATTCTAGACGCCTTCTTCTATCAAAGCAGTAGCAGCGGATTCAATCTCATAGCTTGGAAGCGACAAATTTAACAGCTACGCTATTGAAGAGCGAATGCAGGTAGCAGCCCCATAGTCAGCGCCTTGCTGAGGCACTCGTGTGTACCTTTCACCACCAGCGTCGCCGAGGACTTTCTGTCCTCCGTTTCGAACTTGATGGTTCCCATGTCCTCGATCTTACAGTCCATGAGAACCAGCTTGTAGACGTTGCCGTCCTGCAAGAAGTCCACTGAGGCACCGGTCTGCAGCTCCTCGCCCTTCTTGTACCAGTGGAACTCCGTGATTTGTCGCGAGAGTTCGATCTCGAAGCGCGCGGTCTCGTCCTCCCAGACCTCCTGGTCCTGCAGCTCGCTCCCAAACTCGACGGGCAGCTCTACAGGCGCAAATTGAGATGTGACAATCATAAGGCTACATGATGAATGTCGCAAGTTAATACGTAACAGTTATAGGGCTACATAATGAATGTCGCAAGTTAATATGTAACAATTCTAGGGCTGCAGAAAAAATATCGCAAATTGAGATGTAACAATGCAGAAGAAGTGTCGCAAATTGACGATTAACATCTACAAAGTAATAGAGCGCAGGTTGTTAGCAAGAGCGCTACAGCGCAAGTCAAAGAAGATCCCTGGTAAAGAAATCATCAGACATAATGTATACCACTGCATACAGTTGTCTGGATCAGCAAAAGTCTATGGTGAAAGAGACTACGTCTAAGAGAGAGCTTTACAAAGCGCAGATAGTTAGCGTGAGCGCAAGAGTTCAAGTTCAAGGATTAGCGCTGGTCAAAAAATCTTCATTTCTAACGATTGTCAGCATTGACAAGAAAACTACGAAGCTCAAACTACGTCTAAGAAAAGTTTGTAGAGCGCATATGGTTAGCGTGATCGCAAGATTGCAAGTTCAAGAATGAGCGGTTGTCAATAAAACTACATTATCATACAACGGCTACATCTTAAAGAAACTCGTTTGTAGAGCGCATATGGTTAGCGTGATCGCAAGTTGGATGAGCGCTGGTCAATAGAACTTAAGTATCATACAATAACTACATCTTAAAAACTTGTGAAGCGCATGTTGTTAGCGTGATCAGTGAGCGGCAGTTTTCCTCCAGCAAGCACGGAGGTCTGTTTTTGGCGACGCCTCAGGAGCGGAGCCTTTGTCTACCTTTGACGATGAGCTGCGCGGTGGAGGCGAGCTCTCCCACTGAGAACCTGATTTCTCCCGCGTCAGTCAACTTCCGCTTGTGCAGCACAAGGGTGTAGACGTTGCCCTTTGACCTGACCTCGATCTCGTCATTGGGCACGATGCGCACGTTCTCCCGGAACCAGAACACGTTCATATCCGGTTTGTTTAGCTCCACCTCGTAGGTGGCCATCTGTTTCTCCCAGATCTCTTGGTCCTCGAGACCCTTTACGATCTTAAGCGGGAGTTCTGGAGAGGAGAGGAGACGATGGGGGGACAGGTGAGGAGGAGGGATGGGGAAGATGAGCAGTACCACCATCCTCCTAAGCCAGGCCCTCCGCCTGTATAGTAGTTCAAGCAACGGCCCTGGCGTACAGACCTGTAATCTGCCATTCTTGCTGAGTTAGCGCTGGTCAGCCGTTACCAGCCAACCACGTCGACGCTTACGATAAAGATGCAACGTGATTGGCTAGTAACTGCCCCTCTAACAGCAGGAGAGGGGTTTCTGATTGGCTGATGAGAAGTTGGTCCACCAAGGCCGTTACTTGACATACTCAATAGGAGGGCCTGATATGAGAGGATGAGTACTAGAATATCACAGGTTACATGAATGGAGAACATTACACAACAGGACATGAAAGAAATTGTGAACAAGAAATGATGAACAAGAAAGGGAGAAATGTCGCGCTTGGAGAGAATGACGCACTAAGACGACTTGGTCTTAGATAACTTTGCCTTCTTTACTTGTGGGAATTATGTCTCGACCAACGTAGTGATGTGTATTTTAGTTTTCTTAATAAGATAACATTGTGAAGGTTGACTTTTCCTTATCAGATTACAGAATAACAGATGAAAGAAGGTTTAAGTTGGGTCGAGTGAAAATTCCCACAATTTCGCTCATGCGTGTTGCGCCCCCATTGCGTCATCGTCTCAATCACGTGCTCGTCACATGATACCTTTGACCATGAGAATGGCAGACAGCTGCAGCGTCTCGGTGTTGAACTTGACGGGTCCGATGTCCTCCGTCCTGCAGTCGTGGATGATGAGGCGCTGCGTGTTCTCGTCCGTCTGGAACTCGACGCGCGCGCTCGGGTGCAGGTCCTGCTTCTTCTGGATCCAGTGGAAGTCGGAGACCGGCTGCGACAGTTCGACTTCGAACGACGCCGTCTCCTTTTCCCAGACTTCCTGGTCTTCCAGGTCACGTATGACGTCGACGGGGATGGCTGGCAATGTGATATGCAGAGGTAAATACATGAATGCTTGGATGTCTGTTTACTGGGGCATGCGTTTTCCCCTGCCTGCGTAAAAATGTGCAGCAGTGCAAAATGGTGCGACAGATAATAAACCCGCTATGCTGAAAGAGAAGGCGTAAGATGAAAATGCCGCTGCAGATGTGATAGCACTTAAAAACATGTTTCAGTCAAACTCGCAGCAGTAAAGTTGGCTCTATATATGTATGATTTTCTTCAAAGAATAGCGCAATATGAAGCATCTTAGGCATCTCTAAGCAAACTAGGCATATTCTATTAGCAAAAGTCTGAGCATCTGATTTAGCATTTGTTTACTCACTAAATCCTACGCCATTGTGCTGTAGCAATTCTTGTAAGCAAAGTGCAAAAGCAGTCTAATGAATCTGAACTTTAATCGCTGTACGAAAGCCGCATCTTGCCTGCGCTTAACGAAAGCAATGGAACTAAGCAGCGAGTATTGTCCAGACGTCTACCTTTGACAATGAGCGAGGCCGTGGACTGCAGCTGGCCGGTTACGAACTTGACGTTGCCCGTGTGACCCTGCAGACAGTTTTTCAGAGTAACTCTGTAAACCAGGAGACCCTCCTGCTCAAATATGATGTCGTCCTCAGGCTGGAGCTCCAGTCCCTTTCGGAACCATTTGAAGCCCTCGATCGGTCGCGCCATCTCGATTTCAAACGTCGCGGTTTCGCCTTCAAAGATTTCTACGTCCTGCAGGTTGCGCCTGATCTCGGCAGGGAGCGCTGTTGAGAGGAAAGTGTAATGTTGATGAAAGGGGGAGGGTGAAAGATTGTGAGGGTAATGGCTAGAGAAAGGATGAATGACGGAAATAACGGAGATCTGAAGCGTCAGTCTCATGCAAGATCCTGATTGGTTAATTATCCCAGTGTTACAAAGGAGATAACCAATGAGGACTACGCTTGGTAAGACTGACGGAAAACGCATCAACACGAGCTTCAGAACAGGTGTTGTACCTTTGACCATAAGAATGGCGGAGGATTTAAGGTTTCCTGTCTCAAACTTAACGTTGCCAATGTCCTTAAGCAGGCAGTTGCGCAGGAAGAGCTTGTAAGTCGGTCCCTCCTGTTCCATCTTGACGTCGTCGTTTGCCTCCAGGATTTCTCCCTTCTTGTACCAGCGGAACTCGGCCACGGACCGGTTCAGCTCAATGTCGAACCCGGCCGTCTCCGTCTCAAACACTTCCTGGTCGTCGAGCTCGCGCACAATTTCTACCGGAAGAGCTGAGAATGATGGGAGGAAGGGAGGAACAACGTGAGGGGTTAGACATGACGGACAGTGGGTTAGTTACCGGAAATGACGTCACTTCACAGAAAGTGCGTCATGGACATTCACATGATGATGATCGCAATGCGGTGGCAGCAATCTTACTCTAAAGCGAACTGCAGTGTAGCGGCGTTTGCTAGTCTATTTTTTGGCAGATATTTCTCTTATCTATGCAATACGATACAGTTAGCGCAGAACTGGGGGCAAAGCTGAGAATAGGAAAAAGCAGTAAAGCATTTAATGTTCTCTTAATCGAACGATGGCTCTTAGCGTTGTCAAGTAGATGTTCTGAGGTGAGTTCCTGAAGCTGACCTAATGTTTGTGGCACTTCTTGCCATTCAGAATCCAAAGATGCATCATTTTGTGATGTAACACCCGGCATCAGAACATCTTAGAAACAACGCATAGAACGGCTGCATAAAAATGAAAGCTTCTCCTGAAAGTAGCAAACATTTTTATCTAACTGAAGCAAAGCCGGTAATAAGCGCAAGGAAAAAGCACTGACTATAAAGCGCATTGAGGAGCATTGAGATGAACACTGATATAAAGCGCAATACGAAAGCAGACTGTCTACTGCAGCGCCCAGCAAATAGCGCAGGTCTTGACTCTAGCCGGTACCTCTGACGATCAGTGTGGCGGTGGGCTTGAGCGGGCCGGCCTCAAACCGGACCGTTCCCATGTCCTTCAGCAGGCAGCCCTTGATCGTCACTTTGTACTTAGCTCCCTCCGTCTCCAGCACGACCCTGTCGCTGGCCTCCAGCAGTTTGTTCTTGAGGAACCATTTGTACTCCTCGATGGGCCGGCCGAGCTCGATCTCGAACTCCGCGGTCTCGTGCTCGTACAGAGTAACGTCCTGTAGTTCGCGCCGCACGACGATAGGGAGCGCTGTGGGATGGAGGGAAGAAACGAACGGAGAAAGGAGGACGTTACAGGAAGGCTGGGACAGGATGAGATCAGAAAATAGATGAAGGAAGATGTGTTAAAACTGGAGATGAAATGTGCGAACTGTGTTGTAGACGTCAAATCATGTTTACTGTAGCATGAAGTGCTGACTAACGTCCACAACACAGTTAGCCAGAAATGGATGAAAGGTGGGGACTGTGGGACGGGAAAAGAGACTGGACACCTCTGACAGTGGACAGACCTTCGCTAAAGCTATCTAGAAATGACGAACAAACGTTTTTACATGCGACTGTTTGCAAAGTCGACTGTATTGTTCCAAAATGACTGAATTCAAAAATTCTGCCAGTTGTTTTGGCAACGGGAAGGATTTGGTGATAGAAGTACATTTACGAAACATTTCTTTCTCGAAAACATGCGGAACTTTTTTTTTGGCGAAATAACACGACTAGTTGGGCTCAACATTCCAGGACACGACATTCCAAGATGATGACGTCAGGACAGGTATACGACACGTTTCGATGACGTCACGACAGGTGGACGACACGTTTTGATGACGTCACGACAGGTGTACGACACGTGACAGTCGTGGTACCTTTCACGATAAGCGTGCCTGAAGACTTGACGGGGCCCCCTTGGAACGTAACTGTCCCCGTTTCGTCCACTTTACACGAGCTTAGAATGAGGCGGTACGTGCACAGGTTTTGCTCTAGCTTCACTCTATCGCTCTCTCGTGTGGCTTTGCTTCTAAAGAACCAGGTTAAGTCAGGGACGGGGTGGTCCAGCGTGATCTCAAACACGGCTGTCTCCTCCTCAAATATCTCCACGTCATGAAGGGGCGCCAGGATGGTGTAGGGGAGAGCTAGGGGGAGGGGGCAGGGGAGGTGAGACATGTGGTGGAAGGAATGAAAGTAGGAGCGAGTATGGAAATGGCAGTGGAAATAATGAACAGCAGCTGACCATTGGAGAGATGTTTCATGTTTTGTGACTTCTAAGATCGAGATGGTTCAGATTTTTCAGTGAATAAAAGGAAAAGGAGTACTGCAAAATGCCGAAATTTGTTGAAGATATCGTCTCAATGGGCAGCTACTTGTGAATGAGGATTAGTGTGAAACATTCAGGTAGGAACACTGTAGAATTGAACGCGCAAAATTGTGAAGCGAGCTGAAAGCAATAGCGATAATGTGAAAAATACTAAGCGCTACGATAGCATTGGCATTCTATGTGCATGTCGCGACTGCGTTACGTAACTACTTTAAAGACAGACTGCATATTATCATTATCATTTCGACTTATGATACGCAGTGACTGTGTATCATAGGATACATGCCTCTTCAAGAATGGTTAGAGTTGTGTTGTACTCTAGACTATAGAAAGCTGTTGAAGCCTATACTAAAGCAGCGCGTTTGAGCGTCTCCAGCCTGCAGTGCTAGTTTCCATCGTGTACCTTTGACGATGAGGGTCGCTGTAGGCTTGACGGGGCCGGCCTCAAACCTGACCGTGCCCATGTCGGATATCTTACAGTTCCGCAGGTTGAGGGAGTACGTGTTCTCTTCCAGACTGTACTCCACGGAGTCGCCCAGCTCAAGGAGCTCTCCCTTCTTGAACCAGCGGTAAGTCTTGATCTGTCGGTTCAGCTCGATCTGGAAACTCGCCGTCTCCATTTCAAACACCTCAACGTCTTCAAGACCCTTTATTATGTCCACGGGCAGGGCTAGAACGTGGGAAGATGTCTTAAGTCTTAAGTAGTATCAAGGTCTTAAGCTTTCACTCAAATGCTCTACGAACTCTATCAGAAAGATAGCACGCAAATAGTAACTGCTGTTTATAACCAGTAGGCTGAAATGTATCAGCAGCACTGAAGGAATAGATGCATATATATGAAAGTTGAAAGATACGCAAGCTTTCTATACCTGTTGGCAGCAACGAATGTCAGAAGCGCTAAAGAGAACTTTAAAAGTTAGCCTTACATTTTAGAGATCTTATCTACGTACATATAAGATAGTTTATGTCATGCAAGAAATTGTAAGAAGAAAGCGCACTTAGTTAAAGAAAGATAAGACAATCGCATTACGCCCGCGCTAACGTACGCTGCTAAAGAGTACCTTTAACAATAAGCATGGCCGTAGGCTTGAGCGGTCCCGCCTCGAACGTGATGGTCCCCATGTCCCCGAGGACACAGTTGCGCAGCTCGAGTTTGTAGGTCCGCCCGTCCTGCTCTATGCTGATGTCATCGGTGGCCTGGAGCTCCTGACCCTTTTTGAACCATTTGAACACCGGCAGCGGCCGGCTCAGCTCGATCTCGAAGTTTGCGGTTTCCGCCTCGTAAATTTCCACGTCGTGGAGATTGCGCACTACGTCTATGGGCAGGGCTGAGGGTGGGAACGGAGAGAGGAGGGCATGTGAGGACATGGACTAGTCTGTCGTCATAGCAACGCTAAGGTCCCTCGCCCGGCGCATGCTGCTTACTCGCTCCTTATCTACACAAAGCCGCTCCTTCGCAGCCATGTTTCCGACGTGTCTGATTTTAAGCCGCAATTGAGACTCAACAAACGAGTTTCGATGTTTGAAGTTTCCGACCCACGGGCTTTTCAGGCTGCCTCTAACCCCGATAGATTGTTCGAAGAACCGGCAGGTCAGAGAATGTTACATTGTGCACTCTAACATCTGCTTGGAGAACATGTCGGAAACATCGCTGGTCTATATAGACAACAGGAAGCTTCAACGCGCAAAGTACGCTTCGCAGCATTGCCATGGCAACAAGTCTGCCCTTTCTTGCGCAATAGACCGATCCCTGATGTTCATTAGAGTTCCAGTACGAAAATTTTCTGCATTTTGGTCAATTTTTTTGCATTTCTTCATTTTGTTGCGTATTTATACGTTCTGACCAAGATGGCTCGGGCTCTAGCTACGAGATCGGTCTATCTTCGCGTCCTGACAATAGGACTGACATTTTCAGACTAAAGCAAGCTGTATTTGCAGAATCGCTCGCACGCGACACATGGACTTCTGAGCGCAGAGCAGAGTACAGAGAACGACACTTTTCACTTGCAAAATGCCGTTCTGGGTACCGGGCAACAACAGGGCTTCTGGAAAACCTCCAACCGACGGGAAGACGTGTGAACACGAATCGTGTGTAAACATGCACACTCGCCATTCCTGTCCACACCTCTGTCCGACGGATAAAGGTTTTCCTGGCACTTTTTACACTGAAAGCGTTTTCACCGGCGCCTTTACACTGAAGCGGTGTCACCGACACTTGTACACTGAAAGCGTTTTCACCGGCGGCACCTTAATCCTAAAGCGGTTTTGCCTGGTACCTTTCACAATCAGCGTTGCGGCTGGCTTGACTGGCCCGGCTTCGAACCGAACCGTGCCCATGTCTGAAATCTGGCAATTGCGCAGCTCCAGATTATACGTTCGATCGTCTCGATGGACGATGACGTCTTCGCCCGGATCTAGCAAGAGCCCCTTCTTGTACCAACGGAACTCTTCTATCACCCGGCTGAGCTCGATAAAGAACGTCGCGCTTTCGCTTTCGAAGACCTCCTGGTCCTGTAGGCCACGGATCACTTCGATAGGTTGCGCTAGAGGGGGAGGGGGGTCGCAAGGAGGGGAGAGGGAAGGAGGGTTAGAAATTACGTCTTCTGATACGGACCTAAACTACTGGGTTATATGGTAACTCCGTACGCAGCTGCAACACAGAGAATAATATACGAACAGATCCTCATGTCAAAGCGGCGCGTGGTTAAGATGTGAAGGCATTAGCTCTTTGTATCTGGACTAGTACTACTCTAGCATATCAACTGGCTTGAAGATGATAGCGGCTCTTTTAGAGCATCGATCCAGTTAAACTACAGTCTCAGCTTTATAGTGGATAAAAGCTTATAAGATCCTAACTAAGGTTAGCCTAATTCACCAGCTGAAGCATTAGGTTGTACAAGAAGCCTAGATCGTCAGGTAGTGAGTCTGGCTTTATACGCACAGCGCTGCAAATAGAAACTTTGACACGCTTTCTGTCAAAGCTTTTCTTGGTTAGGTGCAAGAACATATTTTTCTAATCATACAGCATAAGTGATTTAGCGGCTACTATTCTGCCCCCATCATTTATAGCAAGTGTTAAAGTTCGAAAGATTATTCAGACAACACTAACCTGAAAGGAAATATGGACATTGAAAGAAGAACGAACCAAATTCACCTAAACCTACTACTGCATATCAAGGGCAATAATCCAACATGTCTAATTATGATGCCCGAGCTTTTGACAAAGATATTTGCATTTTGATATCTACAACCGCCGTGCAAAGTTCTAGACATCACGAACAGCTTCAGATTTTGCAAGGTGCAAAGCTTCATTTTTGTTTCAGCATATCGCCATCAGATTTTAGTCGTGAAACTAAACACGCGTATTCGTGGCAGTGCAGTAAGAAAGCTTATAAATCTGTCTTCCCACATTGGAGATATCCTTTGCGGAAAAGTCGTAAGGAAGCAGCAGAAAAGCGTTGAGCTTAGAGGACTACAGTAACGCGTAAGCGGAAGGAGGTCTAAAGATGACATTGGATTCTTTTGGTTTGCTAAAGCAGTGGGCCGAGTTACTGAAGTTTCCAATCGTTTCATAGCCAATGACAAAATTTACGGTCTTTCTATGTGATTGAAATCACATAAAGCATTGCTCGTTGATACTTCGATTTTGATTGAGATAAACTCTCTAAGCATCTATCGTTTACATGCCTGTAGTGATAGATTCTGTGGAAAGCTTATACATGCAACGAATGTCAGAATCTGCAGTAATCGACCCATGACGCTAGGCGGCGCAACAGCCTGCCATGCACGAGTGTCCGCAGCGTTGCCGAAGATTGCCTGTCTGTCTGTACCTTTGACAATGAGCGTGGCGGTGGGTCTGACTGGGCCGCACTCGAACTTGATGGTGCCCATGTCGCTGAGCTGGCAGTCTAGAAGGTCAAGTTTGTAGGTCCTGTCGGTCTGTTCGATCTTGACCGTGTCCGAACTCTCCAGTTCCAGGCCCTTCTTGAACCACTTGGCGCCTGGCAGGGCGCGGCCCAGCTCGATTTCGAAGGACGCGCTTTCCTGCTCAAACACCTCTTGGTCTTGCAGGCCCTTGATGATCTCTATGGGTAAGGCTGTACGGGACAGGTGGAGGGGGTGAGTCATGACGTATAGGTACATGCTCTACGTTACTACGTACGGTTACGCATTGGTGTGTTCTGTATTGAAGTTACTACAGTGCTTAAAACTCGCAATTCAGCCTTAGATTTGCGATCTGCAGGTAGCCATATATCTTTCCACTAGACGAGTCTAAGTCAGTCTACACACAATGTGTAAATGAAGGCGAGAAGTTCTACCTATTGCCAACACTTGCGATATCTCAGCAGAACTAACATTGGAAATCCATACTTAAAAGCAGCAGCAGAAAGTGTTCGCTCAAGATGCAAACGATCTTAGCTACGCACACCTACCTGACAAAAAGAAGACCCAAAAAGGCGCTCAAAGCAACAAAGCACTATGGTCAGTCAGCGGCTACGTCTTAAAAGTATTTTAAGTTCTAAAGAAACCTCCTCTCTTTTTTTATATCTTAACTCCTATTTAGCAGTGTCAAGAAGCAAAAGAAACTCTCTCAAATTTTTCTAAGCCATATACAACTCATATCGCAGAAGCATCATGCTCTAGATACTGATGTACTTTTCAAGGTAGCAAATGGTTAAAGTGTGTCTGAAGCCTTGGACCAGCTAACTTTACCAATGAGCGTGATAGAAGCATAAATTTACCCTATATAAAAGACATAGCATCTGTACATAAGTCTCTAACGTGCGGCATTGTATCGCAGCGGAGCGCAGCCAGGGCACAGTTCAGTGTACCTTTCACTATGAGTGTAGCGGACGGTTTGACACTGCCGGCCTCGAACCGGACCGTCCCCATGTCATCCAGGTGGCAGTCTCGCAGCTCCACCTTATAGGTGCGCTCCTCCACCACCTCGAAGGTCACGTTATTGTCCTCCTCAAGCTTGATGCCCTTCTTGTACCACTTAAAGTCCTCCACGGGACGGCTCAGTTCGATCTCAAAGGACGCGCTCTCCATCTCGAACACTTCCTGGTCGGTCAGACCGCGGATTATCTCAATGGGTAAGGCTGATGGAGCGGTGGGGAGAGAAAACAGGAGATGAAACACTGTACAGACTAACGAGATATCCTTACCACGGCGTTACCCTGACGCCCCTGCAAGAGAACTGGGGTGAGCCGCTGCTGGGCTATCGCAAAGCGGAGGGGAAACCTTGGGATTAACTCTTACCAATAGATATGTACAGCGCTTACTATAACGATATGCTGGGACAGAGGCAAAGCCAAGAAGGAACAGCGTATGTCATGTGTACGTGTACTAGTGAAGGCTAGCAATCATTTTGTTCGCGAGGTAAAGTTATACTTGTATGGAATGACATTGTAATGAAAAGACTAGTTGGTAATGTAGGTCCGTATCACTAACGTGATAGCATACAGTGCACAGGTGGTTAGTAGTGTCGGTAGACTAAGTGAGATAACCCTCGTAGTGCGGTCGATGAAATGTTTATGATAAATTGGTGATGTAGATAATTGTTTGGCTCACTAAAAGTACCGCCGGGAGTGAAGATATGTAATCTATCATGCGAACGTTAGAATCCGGGATGCAAACTCCTTAAGAATTAAGATGTTACAATGAACATGCTAACTCCCTAAGGTTTAAGATGTTAGAATTAAGACGTGAACTCTGATACCTTTCACTACAAGGATAGCCTGTGATCTCAACAATCCGCGTTCAAACCGAATCCTGCCCTGATCTGACAGGAGACAGCTGCGGATCTCCAGCCTACACACCCGCCCCTCCGTCTGTAACTCCGCCCGATCGCCCGGTATCACTGCTTCCGTTTTTTGGAACCACGTGAAGTCATCTACCGGACGACTGAGCTCGATTTCAAAAAGGGCGTTCTCCGATTCGAAGATCTCTACATCGGCTAGTCCTCTGATTATATCTATGGGTTGGGCTACATGTGCAGAGCAAATGAAGAGGGTTAGTAGGCTAATGACGTGATCGTACTTAGGATGAAGGAAGGAATGAATGAAAGATTGTTAGAGAAGACGAGAAGCACGTGTTAGAGTCCTTGAGATGAGAAAGACATCTGTTAGTATGATGGTAGCTCTAATTAGCTATTTCTCTCAGAGACTAGATTATAGGATGAAGAATTGGTGGATAAGAAGTGTTGTTTGTAAGATGTGGTGTCGTGCCGGTGGACAATACTAGAACCTTGAAACAAGAAACACATTGCGATGATTGAAACCGCAGCGAAACAAAGCGAACGCAGCAGAACGAAGCGACAGTTTGACCAAAGCTACGCAAGAATGGTGGATGCATTTACCGTTGCCTCACCTGTAATAGATTCTAGAAATTCTGTTGTTGTTCTTTTTCTAAGCCTACACGCAATCTACACTTCAGCAAAGTGGAAACGCATTTAAATGCTTCCAGGACAATATAGTCTGATAAGCGCAAAGATAATAAGCGTTCCTAACATGAAAGATTGGCGTAATAAGTACAAAAGGCACAGCGCATAACCTATGTTGCCATTGAATGCCGCGCTAGTAACTATCGCAGACCTGAGAACGAAGAGAATAGATTATCATCAGCTTAAGTACCGCAGGTAGCAGAGAAGCCTTGCACACGCACATGAAAGCGTCTTCCATTGTAACTATTGCACTCGCAGCGTAGCAAGCCGCTGGTTGGTTGCCAGGCGTGTCTACCTTTGACGACGAGCGTGGCAGACGAGATCAGTCCGCCTGTGCTGAAGCGCACGGCGCCGGTCTGATCCACGCTGCAGTTGAGCAGAATCAGGCGGTGCACGTTCTCTTCGTCCTCGAAAATGACGTTCTCGCCCTGCGTCAGCTCCTCGCCCTTCAGGAACCAGCTGAAGACGTCCACGGGCTTGGTGAGCTCCAGCTCGAACCGCGCAGCCTCCTCCTCCCAGATCTCCTGGTCCTTCAGATCGCGCCTGAGCTGCGGCGGCAGGGCTGCGCACAGGAGGGGGGGTGAGGTACCTGCTACATCACTGACTCATGCTCACTCACGGCAATGCGTAAGATATGCTTAACCCTCATAGAGCTGTGATCTATCGCAGTGTCTAACTGGCTCTGGCGCTGTGAGGGTTAACTCGTAAGCGTTTTGAGTCATAAAAGCCAATGGATCAATCGTATCATTTTACGGTAATTTGTGCAATTTCAAACGTATAAAGTGGATCGAAAACTGCAAGCTTGTGCAAGATTCATGTCTATCTGTGGACGTTGCATTTTTAGAGCATATAGCAAGACAGCAAAGTCAAATTCTTTTTCTCGCTCAAACTATTGCGTAATTTTCTGATTCACAGTTTACTAGGAATCCAGCTAAGCATGATTTTGACTAAACAGATTCTGAAAGTTTTTTCAGTTATTTCCGAGGGTCTTGAAGCAAAGCGCACACACCACACAGAATCGCAGCATATGTGTTTCGTCCGGAGGAAGCGTACTGGTACACTGGTACAGAAGCTAGCGCAGCAGGACACAGTACACGATACCTTTGACAATCAGCTGTCCCGAGGTCTCATGGTTCAGGAACTCAAATTTGATCGCAGAGGTGTCTTCTATGACGCAATGCTTAAGCGTAAGGCTGTAGAGCACGCCTTCCGCTCGCATCAGGCAATCGTCGCCCGGCTCAAGAATCTCGCCATGTTTAAACCAGCGGAATTCCTTCACTGCCTTAGCTAGGACTACTTGGAAGTTCGCCGTCTCCTTCTCAAAGATCTCGACGTCGTCAAGGCCCTTTTTGAGAAGGTCTAAAGAAAAGTGTGAAAGTGAAATATTAGCAAAAGTGTTTCTATGCCGCCATAAAGAATTTGCAAATTTCACTGCCAACTTAACAAAGAGCCACGCCAATAGCTTTCCAGCTATGAATTAAAGCGCTGCGAAACTCCACCACATTGGTACCTTTCACAATGAGAGACCCGTTGGACTCGATGCCAAAGAACTCGAACTTTATGCTGCCGGCGTCTTCCATGGAGCAGTTCTTCAGCGTGAGTCTGTAGATGAACTCATCCACCTGCATTATGATGTTGTCGTTCTCCTCCAGCTTTGTGCCCTTCTGGTGCCAGGAGTACGAGTCTATGGGCTTGGCCAGGATGATCTGGAAGGACGCGTTCTCCGTCTCGAAGATCTCGACGTCTTCGAGACCCTTCTTTACCATATCTGGTTAAGCAGCGAGGATGTACAAACAGTTGAGTCGTTTAGACATGCAGGCAATCGAAAATTTCAAATTTGTAAGCAGGCGATAAATTACCATCTACTAGCCAGGAAAGAAAATGCGACGAAAGAGTTTTACATGCGTTAAATTGACACTCGAATATGTGCTTTCAAATTGGATCGTGAATGTTTCATGTTTGGACTTGAAAAGCATTTAAGCTACCCAAAAGCCTGGTAAAATTAGACAATCTTAAGTCTACAAGCTGATTCGTAGACCATGATTTGGAAAAGCTTCAGGACTAGACGCAGCTTCAGATAGCAATCTAACATTTTCAGTTTGTAATCATGCGATAAATCACCAACTACTAGCCAGAAAAGACAGTTTAATATATGTGCTTTCAAATTTAGTCGTTGATGTTTAACGTTTGGATGAAGCACACAAGTTAACCAAAAGCCTTGAAACATTACAGAATTTAACGTAAGCTGCTTCGCAGGAAAAGCTTGAGAACTAGACGCAGTTTGAGCGCTGAACTCTGCACGGCGGCTCTACCTTTGACGGTGAGGTTCGCGGCAGTATCCAGGCCCATGAACTCGAACTTGATCTCCCCGGCATCCTTCATCTGGCAGTTCTTCAGCGTCAGCTTATAGCGGGCCTCGTCAGTCTCGAAAACAACGTTTTCTCCCGCAACGAGCTCCTCGCCCTTCCTGAACCAGCGGAACTGGTCCACGGGTCGGCAGAGCTCCGTCTCAAACACCGCGGTCTCGGTCTCAAACACCTCGCGGTCCTGGAGACCCTTCTTAAGCAGAGCTACGTGAACAATGGCCACAACATCAGTACAAGTACGCAGAGGCATGACTACAGGTGAACATCAGTACAAGAACGCAGAGGCAGGACTAGAAAGGATGATAGAATGATTCACGACCGGAGTTGATGATTCTCCTAGCTGCATCTGAAGGCTACAAATGGGGAAGATACGTGTGAAGTAATGCAGAAAAGTCGCACACGCAAGTTAACGAAGCCGTGTATGTAGAGAATAAACGCAGATACGTAGAGTCATGCAAAGCGCTATGAAAGAAGAGACTGGCATCTCTAAGCAACATCGATATTTCCAGAGCTGTACACATATTACCTTATCCCAATAGCGAAGTCGCATGGCACAATATATTAAGGCAATGAAGCAAGTGTTTGCGTGAATGAAGTATATAGTGTTGAAATCTTCTGATGTCTTCATGTGTCGACCTGTATCAATCTCCACCTGTGCCTTCTAACAGCTTTAGAGAAGCAGAAACGCTATTCCGCAAGTGTAGTGAAAGCTGGCGCCTTAATCTAGGTATGCAGCGGCATAAGTGGATAGATTCGCATCTAGATAATCATTGCAATTGCAAAAATCGCAGAAAGCCAAGCCTTCGGCAAAAAGTGACGAGGTACCTTTCACAGTGAGCTTAGCAGCAGATTCGAGGTCCAGGAAACCGAATTTGACTTCTCCCGTGTCGCTCAGATGACACTTGTGCAAGGTCAGACGATAGGTGCACTCATCCCTCTCCATGACAACGGTGTCACTCGGGGTCAGAGCCTCCCCGTTCTTATACCACGTGAACTCGTCAAAAGGTCTGGCGAGCTCGATTTCGAAATTCGCAGTTTCAGTTTCGAAGATTGTCTGATCCTCTAGACCATGAGCAGACTTGATGAGAGCTGTGGTGTCGAATACAAGTCAGAGGTTATGATTACTGTGTAAGAGGTGAGATCAGCAAAATATTGTAGTAAACCAAATGATTCTCCTTTTTTTCAGTGGAGAAAATGTATACCTTTTTGTGTGCATGCTAGGGACCGCAAGATAAACATTGGCTATTGATGGCTATTGATGGCCATTGATGCATGTAGTCGGTGATGTGCTGCCATAAAAAGTACAATTTAAGAAAAGGGACGGAGGGAATTTTGTCCTCGACTTTTTAGTGCCATAAAAGAGTTTGAGATAAAGCGCAAGAATGAAAGTGAACGCATCACCTTTGACAATGAGACTAGCGGACGGTCTGACATGTCCGGACTCGAACTTGACCGCTCCCTGGTCGTCCACCTGACAGTCCTGCAGCGTGAGTCTGTACAGAGACCCCTCCTCCACCATCAGCACGTTCTGGCTCATCTCCAGGGCAGTCCCCTTCTTGTACCACCGGTACTCCTCTACGGGTTTCGTCAGCTCAAGCTCGAACGTCGCCGTCTCCTTCTCGTAGATCTCGACGTCTTCGAGATTCTTCTCGATCTCAGAAGGAAGAGCTGACGACCAGGCAGGTTAGTCAGCACCTGACTTCCATTGTTACATGCAGAGCAAAGCTCAAGTGGATTCTTTCCGCAAAGAGGATTTGAAAATTGCGTCGCGTCGCCCTGTGCATTATGACGCAGAAAGAACTATACACTAAGCAGAAGCAGAGTAACTCCATAGCGCCATAAGCAAAGCATTGAATACATTTATAATCGCATTTACTTCTCTTTCACTAATCGTTTACAGCTTCTAGTATTTGCAAGAATACAGCTACATGCTTAAAGCCAAACTGTAGCTGTTATTGCAAAACTAAAGCTATCAGTGAGTTCTCTTAACTATAAAGCAGAATACGAAGCATTCTATCTGCTAGAAAGATAAGAGCTTGCCTACGCATATAACGCGCAGTGGCACTGAAGCAGTTACGTGGTCGCATCTTTTTTGAACTGGACATCTTTTTTTTTGCTGACAGCAAAAAGCAAGCAGCCATCTGTTATCTTTGCGCCGCTAGCAGAATAATGTATTCGTGTTTACCTTTCACAGTGAGCATAGCAGTAGATTTCAGGTCACCCGATTCGAATTTGATTGAACCCTCATCCTCCAGGACCGCATCGCGCAGGATGAGTCGGTACGTGAGGTTGTTCAATTGTTCGATGGCAACTTTTTCACTAGCCTCAAGTGTTTCTCCCTTTTTGGACCAGGAGAATTCCTCTACCGGCTTCGTAAGTTCTATTTCAAAGGACGCGGTTTCTTTTTCATAGATTTCTACGTCCTCAAGACCTCGCTTGATTTCTGGCGGTAGCGCTGAAGGAACATGAAAATATAAGATTAACAATTAGCATATCTTTTGAATAAAGGCAGTTGCTTTCTGTAGAATTTGGGCCAAAGAAGAAAGATATACCTTATATACAAAACACGTGTATCGCTAAAGGATCTGTATAGATACATCCTAAAGAACCATTTCTCGTTATGATATGTCACAGATACGTTGAACGTTAATGTAACAGTACCGGTAGAAGGATAATGATGCTTCTATAGTAAGTAGATATGTTGCCCAATGCTTTGGTGATCTAACAGTACCTTAGTTGCAATGATTACACGATATAGCAGAAATTGAGAGAGCTGACAAAAAGGCGACCATCTTGGAGCGTGACCTCTGACCTCTGTATATACATATATATATATATATACCGGTAGAATTTTTCTTATTGGCTCTTAAGAAGTATCTTCTATGAAGCTTAAGGAGATTTGCCTGAAGCCTAGCCCTTCCGTTTCCCATACCTTCGACATACAACATGGCTGTGGTGGAGTCGTCCTTAGACGTACAGGTGTACTCCGTCTCATCCTCAAGCACGATGTCTTTAATGATGAGCTCCTGGAGCTTCCCGTCCACGACCATCTCAAACTTATCGCACGTCTCGAGCTGCTGCCCCTCGCAGTACCACTGCACCTTGGCGTCCTCCTCGGACAGGAGGCAGGTGAAGGCCGCCTCCACATCCCCCTCCACCGCGCGCTGGTCGTCCATGCCCTGGGTAAACTTGTGCAGGACTGCAAGTATGACAGCAGCATGGAACGTTACCGTTTTAACATGTATAATGAACCAAGTGATACGGCCTACGCAACTTACCCTGAAAGCAGATCTTAATAGCGAAGCTTAGACTGCAAGTCTGAGGCAATCGCTGAAGTATAAGGCCTAAAGTGGAGATCTATGGTCTGTATAAACGGTACTGGTAAAACTAAGCCTATTCCTGTCTTTATCTCAAAGCAGCGGCTTACTCCTAAACGCATAAACTCTCTAAAACTTGTAGGTGCGGCTGACTTCTCTTTGCTTATGCCAAGCGTTATAACTAGAGCTAAATGCCTTACACTACAGAAAAGCGCTGTGCGTTTGCTTAATAAACACCTGTGTGCAGCGCAACCTATGATAAAAAGTTACAAGTCGCAGATTGCAATGTATCACAAACACGCGCAGTGCGAAGCAAAAAGTCGCTCTAAGCAAAAATATATCTCACCTATTTCCTACCTTCTACTGTCGGCCTAAGCAATGAAGCCAAAGCGCTGTTTCTTATCTGCTATGCTATCTTCTATTGACGCCTTCTAAGCAGTAAAGCCAAAGCGCTGTTTTTTCTGCCATGATGTCTTCCCTTGTCGCCCTAAGCAATGAAGCCAAAGTGCTATTTCTTATGTGCTTTTCTATTTACGCTGTTTCTCAACCATTTGTTACCCTCTATTGTCGCCCTTAGCAATGAAGCCAAAGCGCTATTTCTGCTATGCTAACTTCCACTGGCGCCTTCTAAGCAGTATAGCCAAAGCGCTTTTCTCAACCATTTTTCTACCTTCGACTGTTAGGTTCGCCTCTGTCCTGTCGTCTTTAGACGCGCATGCGTATCTGGTCTGATCCTGGCGCCTAACGTCCCGGATGATGAGCCTGTGCATCGTGCCCTCTGACACGAGGTCATATTTGAAATCAGCGGACAGAGCCTCGTCTTCGCGGTACCACGTGACCTGGCGGTCTGGTACGGACATGGCGCAGTTGAAGACGACTTGCTCGTCGCCTTCGATCGCGTACTGGTCCTCCATCCCCAGCACAAATTTGGCGGGAACTGAAAGGGAGTTGGAACAGTGAGCAGGGGACAAGCTGCGACATTTAGGTGATGTTTAATATTAGCTATAGCTAGAGTGCATCACCTCTGTGTCCTGTATATTCTTCTGTTGTTTAATAAATAAAAGAAAAGCTGTGACAAAAGTAGCTTTATAGCCTGGAAAGCACCATCAAAGAGCGTTCTAGAGTACGCCATATGTATAACAATACTATATCATTAGGCTCGCCCCTTAGGCCTCGCCAAAAAGCGCTGCTATCACATTTTGCCTACTCAAAGGTTGCCAATAGTTAAGCATGCAGCCTATCGGATGGAATAAAGTGAAAGATTTCAAATCATATGTGCTCAATATCAAGATTATGGCTATACTGTGAGCTGAAGTCAAAGAAAGTTTAGCATGTTTTCATGAGAGGAGCGCCAACGGTACAGAAATCATGCAGTTTCCTTGAATAGAAACAAGATTAGATAGTTGTATCGGTAGCAGTAGAGACGTTTCATAAAGCAAATTGGTCATTAGAAGCGCATTTCTAGTGGGCAAAACGCGTATTCCATATACCTTCCACGTAAAGGTTCGCAGTGGTTTTGCGGTGTTTGGAGGCGCAGGAATAGTAAGTTTGATCCTCTCGCTTGACATCTTTGATCACCAGCATGTAAACATATCCATCTACGCTAATCTCGTATTTGTCTGACGCCTCCAGGACGTCGTCCTCCCGGTACCAGGTGGCCTCGCTGTTTGCCGCCGTCATCTGGCACGTGAACACGGACTTCGCGTCGCCTTCTACTGCGTACTGGTCTTTTAGCGCACTGGGGAAGTCGATTAGAGCTGGAAAGGAAGGTTTGGAAAATGTGGATCTTCCTTACAAGAGCTTGTGAAATTTTCCATCTCATTAAATTCTTAAGTTATATATAGTCGTTAAAGATGACCTGCAGCCAGCTCAAAACTAACGAGCAAGCCAAGAAAGTCAAGACATTCTGTCGACGGATTTTGCGGTATTCAAATTTCAAAAGCTGCGAAAGAACAAATTGAGTGACATTTCGGTTGAATAGCATCTTCATTGATGACGAAGTGTTTACAGTATTCTACATTTTTTCAAGAAAGCAGTAACAGCATTTGACTATTTCAGAGGGAAGCCACATTGTTAATAATAGTGGGAAGCAGATGACGCGCAGCCTATACCTAATGCACATTGCACGCAGGGAAGCGTTCCACCTATCGTTACCTTCAACGAACAGGTTGGCGGTTGTTTTGTTGTGCTTAGAGGCGCACGAGTAGGCGGTCTGATCGGTCAGAAGGATGTCGTGGATGATCAAGTGGTGAACTTGACCGTCCACCAGCATCTCGTATTTGTCAGACGCCTCCAGCTCGGCGTCTTCCCGGTACCAGGTCGCGTCCGCGTGGGCTTTGGTCATCGTGCAGGTAAACTTGGCCTTGGGGTCGGCTTCTACCGCATACTGGTCCTCTAGGCCAGGCTCGAAGTCAACATACGCTGTTGAGGATGATAGCTGATGTTATCAATTGTACATTTAAAGGAAGAAACCTTCAGCAGCAAGTTTCGCAGAGAAGAGCTGTTGCGCTGTTTATCTTAAAGTGGGGGAGAGAAATGTCATGTGAAACTTGAGAGAGCAGCACTGTTCGGGTGCGTTGTACTAGTGGTATAATTCTAAATTGCGCATAGGCGAAGCTCAAACCTACGCATGTTCTTAGCTGAGGCTAATATAAGCAGCTAGAATAGTGTATTTGGGAGGCGCACGCATTGCCAACGAGAATAAGCTTACATAGGTCGCTGCCAAGAGGACAAAGTCTGATCAGACAATGACGCAACTGTATCTAGTCCTGCTATTGGACAACGCAGATAAAGCAATCGCAGCGAGAGGCACAGTATTCTTCGCAGATGCAAAGGTAGCGTACAAGTACCAACAACGCTCGCACATTGTTTGTAAGTCCCTTTCCTTTGCACTTGAACTGGACCGGCTCTATGCGTCGCCTAGAGGTAGAAATATAATCCAAGAGCAGAGGAAAAGGACTATAAACCTTAAGCAAAAGCACGCTGCCACAAATAACACCTTAAGCGCAGCATCGCACTTGTAGACTACGAAGGTACCTTCAACGAAGAGATTGGCAGATGTTTTGCGATGTTTAGACGCGCACGTATACACCGTCTGGTCTGTGAGCTTGATATCTTTGATGATGAGATGGTGTTCGTAGCCATCATTGATAATTTCGAATTTGTCTGAGGGATATAGCACTTCTATCACATCCTCTCCACGGTACCACGTTGCCTCGGCGGGGGTCGTAGTCATCTTACACGAGAACTTAGCCTGCTTGTCAAACTCGACGGCGTACTGGTCTTCTAGACCAGGCTCAAAGTCGATAACACCTGAAATGGACACATCTTCCTTCAATGCGTTTGTCTTTATAAAGAATATACAGGAACAAAACTGTTCGGGAATCCAATAAAGTTTCCAAAGCAATGTGGTCCTTACAGAAGCTCGTTCGCAGTTTAGGGAAATAATGACAAGGTGTGGGAACTTCCGAGGCATGCTTTAGCATTATCCTATTGCCAGAATTTCAGTATATAAAGCGCTCGGCGTAAGTACCAGTTTCGGACTGATTTTCTATTGTTTGTTGTGCTCTTCTAACAATGTCTAGACAATTTGAACGCAGCATGCAGGTTTGGCCACAGAATATACCTTCGACGTATAATTTGGCGGACGTTTTTCGGTGCCTGGAGGCGCACGTGTACATCGTCTGATCGTCTAAGAGTATATCTTGGATAACCAGGGTGTGAAGGTTCCCGACGGCAGACATCTTGTACTTGTCGTTTTCCTGCAGCTCCTCATCATCCTTCCTATACCACGTGGCCGACTCGCCGGGCTGAGACATTTCGCACGTGAACGTGGACTTCGCGTCGCCCTCAATCGCGTACTGATCCTCGAGACCCTGCTCGAAGGAGATCAGCGCTGGAAGTGACACCAGAGTGGTCAGAAAGGGAAGAGTGAAGTAGAAACAGAAGCTCGCTAAACTGAGGAATTGTTCAAGCGCACCTACCATGATGAATACGAGCAGCAAAGCCTTAAGTATAGAACTTGTTTACGCGCAATCCAAATTTGACTGCTAGAAGTATCATACTGCGTATTAACTTACTCAAACGTACTAAGCATTACTCTCTAAATTAAAAGTAGCAAATTTATCAAAACGTTCTTAGGTATGATTCACTGATAAAATTGAATCGTAATCTTCAGAATCTGTGGTTACGAGAAGATATCAAGCTACGCCAGCAGGAACTCGCACGCAGCACATCTACGCCTCAAGCAGGGTGGAAACGTCACCCAAAGGAAGGGCGAAGCGGCAAACTATAGCGATCTGCACTGATACCTTCGACGAAGAGATTCGCGGTGGATTTTCTGTGTTTGGACTCGCAGGAGTAGTTAGTCTGGTCTTCCTTCACCACGTCCCGGATGGTGAGGTAGTGGAAGTTCCCGTCCTGCTCCAGCTGGTACTTACTGGACGCCTCCAGCTTAGTCTCCTCCCGGTACCAGACCGCCGGAGAGTCAAACACGCTCATTTCGCACGAAAACTGCGCCTTTTCGTCGCCTTCGACCGCGTGCTGGTCTTCTAGACCCTGTCTGAAGTCAGCCAGAGCTGAAACCGGGGACACAGACGTTAACATATAGCTAGATATGCCTACTGTGCCCGCACTGCTTGTACTTACTTTTGGTGACATAAAATACCATTGCGGTCACTGGAATCGTCAAAGAGCGCAATAATTTATCGTCTTGCTTAGTCAAAGTCGTAAGCATTCTAAAAAGCCTCGTCCACACCTAGACCGTCTAAAAGTTATTCTTTACATCCTTCTGCAGATGGTCTGTGAAGTATCGCAGCTTTCAAAGAATCGACATATTGAGAATATTGCCAATTTTGGCTGAACTGTGATCATTTTTCTTTTACCTTTTGACATAGAACACAATTTGACATATTTCAAAATGAATCGACGTACTTTGACCAAAAACATTGTCAAGTGGAATTTTGATCACAAAGTTCAGCCAAAACTGGCAAATTCTATGAAACGCTTTCGTCATGATGACAGCATCGTTAAGCCCGCAGTTAACGGCGCAAGAATACATTCGGAGTTTTGGTCCCCCCTGGAATGATGTGCCCTCAGTCTTAACAGAGCCTAAGGACACGTCATCCACACACAAAGGAGAGCAAAACTTGGACGTATCGCGCGAAACGCAGAGTCACATCAAGCGCCTAGTCGCAAGCATGGACAGACATTCTGCTCGGTTTTCCTTCTCGGTACCTTCGACGAACAGCTTCGCTGTAGTTTTGCGATGCTTGGACGCGCAAGAGTAGGACATGTCGTCATCAAGCCGGATATCTTTGATGGTTAGGGAGTGGACTTGTCCGTCTACAAGGATTTCATATTTCTCGGAGTATTCTATCTTCTCCTCGTCCTTGTACCAGGTCGCCTCCGCATTGGGCAGCGTCATCTTACAGGAGAACTGCGCCTGCGCGTCATACTCTATCGCATACTGGTCTTCCAGGCCAGGACAGAAGTCAAGGAGGGCTGGAAGTGAGAGTCTAGATGTTAGACACGTCTGGAAGAACCTAACTTATAAAATACGTTCGCCTTCAGCAAAGCCTAGATATGTCGCCTGCAGTAACGCGCTGAATCGCCAGTGGCGTGGAAGATGTGGAAAGCAGATTACGAGCTATACAGAAAGACGCATATTTGCCACTTTGCTAAGACGCATGTTTGCCACATTGCTAAGAGATATATTTGCCACATTACTTAAACGCTTTTTGCCACTTTGCTAAGACGCGTATTTGCCACTTTGCTGCTCTAGATGACTAGAATGGGCCAAATTGTAGGAGAAGCACACACAAGAAGGACATAAGCGCGGCACATTGGTCTGAAACGCTTATTACATATACCTTCCACATAAAGGTTGGCAGTTGTTTTTCGGTGCTTAGATGCACATGAATAGTGCGTCTCATCGACCGTCTTGACGTCTTTTATCACCAGTCTATGGATGTTGCCATCAGCGCGTATCTCGTATTTGTCTGACGGTTCCAACACGTCCTCCTCCCTGTACCAGGTGGCCGCGCTGTCTGCCGCTGATGTGGACATTTCACACGCGAACACCGCGGACGCGTCGCCCTCTACCGCGTACTGGTCGGTTAGACCCTGACTTAGATCGACAAGGGCTAGAGAAAGGGATGAAATAGGACATAGTTTGAAGAATTGAAAAACATCCAAGGAGACAAGATGACACCATAAAAGCTAGACTGTCATTTACAAAATGCCAAAATATGTCGCTTACAATTAGCTCGCTCAGTTGTGAAATCAATTCAGAGAAAAGGAAGCCATTCCGTCTGACATAAATTTTGTCAAAACGCCTGAATCAATAAAAGTGATAAATTTAGAATTAAGCCGATGCCCTCAATTCTTAAGTTGCGCCTAGAAGCGAACATTCAGGTCCTTTATCGGTACCTTCGACGAACAGCTTCGCTGTAGTTGTGCGATGTTTGGACACGCAAGAATAAGACGTTTCGTCCTTTAGCTGGATATCCTTGATGGTCAGAGAGTGATCATAGCCGTCCACAATGATTTCATATTTTTCAGAGTCTTCTATCTTCTCGTCATCCTTGAACCAGGTCGCCTTGGCATCGGACTGCGTCATTTTGCAGGAGAACTGCGCCTGCGCGTCTTTTTCAATGGCATACTGGTCTTCCAGGCCAGGACAGAAGTCGACTAAGGCTATAAACAAGGAATCTTCGATTAGTGGATTTAAGAAATTTAGTATAAGTACGCACTAAGCGAAGCAAGGACAGGTTTACGCAATATCTGTATGACGGTAACGCACTCCGGCTGGATCGAATATCACATCAGTCCAGTGGAATGCTGGCGAATCGCATCAGCCTAAGCAGTCTACATGTAACTGTTCTAATTGGATATACATGGCTGTATGTGTAGTATCGCGTATAAAGCATCGCAGCATTAAGTATCCAAAGTATCGCGCAAAACTCCTTGCAGCCCATAAGAACATATACTTCTATACACTAACTTACTTCACAAAGCGCGTTCATATTTCAAAAGCTGTGGGAAACGCTGTGTCGCGCTAAACGCTAAACGCCTAGCAGCAAATATACATAGACAGTCTACTGTTATTTTGGTACCTTCCACAAACATCTTCGCTGTAGTTTTGCGATGTTTGGACGCGCAAGAGTAGGAAGTTTCGTCTTCAAGCCGGATATCTTTGATGACAAGAGTGTGATCATATCCGTCGACAAGAATTTCATATTTTTCAGAGTTTTCTATCTTCACATCATCTCTGCACCAGGTCGCCTCTGCGTCGGGTTGCGTCATTTTGCACGAGAACTGCGCCTGATCGTCATACTCGATCGCATACTGGTCTTCCAGGCCGGGGCAGAAGTCGACTAGCGCTACAGGCAAAGATTTACAGATAAACAGTCCGAGTGAGAAAAGGAGAATAAAGAAAGTTTTCCTTCAGCAAAGCACGAATATGTTACACAACGTTTACTCTTTTCTGGTACAATCTCGCCAGCTACACTTCTGTACACTTACTTTATGACTACATCATCTTACGTCGCAAAGCGCATCAAATTTTACAAAATGAGAGAAAACACACTAAACGCCGAACGGGAAGCAAGGACAGACATTCTGGTAGTTTTGTCGGTACCTTCCACGAACAGCAAAGCTGACGTTTTTCGATGTTTGGACTCGCATGAGTACACAGTGTCGTCATCCATGCGGATGTCTTTGATGATTAGCGTGTGATCATATCCGTCCACGAGGATTTCATATTTGTCTGAGTTCTCTAACTTCTGGTCGCCCTTGTACCAGGTCGTCTCAGCATTGGGTTTTGTCGTCTTACAGGAGAACTGCGCCTGCGCGTCATACTCTATCGCATACTGGTCTTCCAGGCCAGGACAGAAGTCTATTAATTCTACAGGTAAAAAGGTATGGACAAAACAGTTCTGTTAGGAAGATGTCGTTAACAAAGAAGCGCTTAGCAAGATATGTTGCGCAGTATTTGCACGGTGGCCCTACTAGCACAAGTGCAACACCAGTTCAGCTGAGTATTGGCGAATCTATTTTTTTTTCGAATTTGGGGATACTTGTTTCCGAATATTCTAGCCCTAGGTTATGCCTATGTTCGATGGTAAATCTACGTCGCAAAGTGCCTTCAAAGTTTACAAGCCACATTTAAAGGGAAAATATATAATCGCAATAAACGCCTAGCAGCAGATAGATGGACCTCACTGTAGACCAACTTAAGTCGCAAAGCGCCTTCAAACTTTATAAGCTACATCGCAAGAGAAACACAGAATCGCACTAAACACTAAACGCCTGGCAGCAGATACATATACCTCGTTTTAGACCAACTTAAGTCACAAAGCGCCTTTAAACTTTAAAAGCTACATTGCAAGTATCGCACTAAACACTAAACGCTTAGCAGCAGATAAATGTACCTTGCTGTAGAATAACCTAAGTCGCGAAGCGCCTTAACGTTTTACAGGCTACGCGCAAAACACCCAGCAGCAAACCCAGACAGACGTTTCGGTCGTTTTGTCGGTACCTTCGACGAACAGCTTAGCTGTGGTTTTGCGATGTTTGGACTCGCATGAGTACGTCGTGTGGTCGTCCATCCGGACATCCTTGATGATTAGATAGTGGTTATGCCCGTCTAGAAGGATTTCGTATTTTTCGGAGTTCTCTAACTTCTGGTCATCTTTGTACCACGTCACCTCAGCATCGGGATACGTCATCTTACAGGAGAACTGCGCCTGCGCGTCGTACTCTATCGCATACTGGTCTTCCAGGCCAGGACAGAAGTCGTGTAAAGCTATAAGTAGAGATTTGATCATGAAACATTTCTGCTGTGATCATGAACGCAATGCATGGTCAGCAAAGCATGGACATGTCGCGCTGTATATGCATATTGATAGTGAACTTCCACTTAGTAAAGTTTGGAATCAGTCCAGTGGGATGTTGGCGAATTTGCTTTACCTGCTCCAAGGCGAGCTACCATGGGATTCAGCTAACGAGGGATTGGCAGCGATGTTGTATGTTGTAGCCAATTTATCAGAGGAATGATAAAGAACTGATACCAAATATGAGGTGGAAGAACACGTCGGCAAAATGACACCACAAGCCGGGCTTAACTACGCACAGCTATATCTGTTTCTATTCCATACTGCTGTGAACACTTTCTAACTTCAAGAAGCGCCTTAAACATTTTAAGCTATGGTAAACGCAGTGTCGCGCTACACGCCTAGCAGCACATACACCTAACAAGAAAATTATTCATACCCTTGCCAAGCCTATTACAATTACAAGAGGCATGAATAATTTTGTTGTTATCTGTATATACATTGTTCTAGACTAACGCACGTCACGAAGCGCCTTTAAACTTCACAATCTAAGAAAAAACGCAGCGCCACACTAAACGCCTAGCAGCACATGAGCAGACACTTCGTCGGTCGTTTTGTCGGTACCTTCCACGAACAGCTGCGCTGTAGTTTTGCGGTGTTTCGACTCGCAAGAGTAGGACGTCTGGTCGTCCAGCCGGATATCTTTGATGACGAGACTGTGGTCATATCCGTCCACGAGAACGTGGTACTTTTCTGACGGCTTTATCCTTGTGTCGCCGTCCCTGTACCAGGTCGCTTTCGCTTCGGACTCCGACATTTTACACGAGAACTGCGCCTGCGCGTCATGCTCGAGTGCATACTGGTCCTCCAGGCCGGGACAGAAGTCGACTAGTTCTAAGAGTAAACATTAAGGGTTAGGTTGGTATGAATTCTTCCTATAAACGATGTTTGCCTTTAATAAACTATGGGCAAGTTACGTCTATTTGCATACTGGTTAAGGTGTTCAATGGGATAGTGACAGATGATAGTTTTCAAAGACTCGATAGTACATCCTTACATAGCTAAATTTTACATTTTAAAATTAAAATGTTGCAGTTTTTCGAGCAGAAAAGTAGAGAATGGACAGAAACGACAGTCGTGCTTTTCTGTACCTCCGACGATCAGTTTCGCTGTGGTCTTGCGATGTTTGGACGCACAAGAGTAGGTCGTGTCGTCATCATGACGGATATCTTTGATGATCAGGGTGTGATCATGGCCGTCCATAATGATCTCATATTTTTTGGAGTTCTCTAACTTCTCTTGGTTCTTATACCAGGTCACCTCAACATCGGGCTTGTTCATTTTGCACGAGAACTGCGCCTGCGCGTCATACTCTATCGCATACTGGTCTTGCAGGCCGGGACAGAAGTCTAGTAAAGCTAGAAACAGACATGTACAGATGAGACAATTTTGTGGATCGTACACAATGTGCATCCTCGGTAAAGCATGGATATTCCGCGCAGTACATGCATATGCATAGTTTACTCGCAGTAGCTAAGTTTAACACCAACACAACGAAATGTTGGTGAATTATATGTTTCTGAGGCATGTCAATTTTTTTCTTCTAGGCGTCAGTAAAAGATGGTTATATTGTGTTGCAGGATTACATATTACTGTTTCGCACTTAAGCACTAGTAGCATATATGAACAGATATCTTATAGACTAGCTTACGTCACGAAGCGCGTTCGTATCTTAACAGCTAAGGAAAACCCTGCCTCGCACTACACGCCTAGCAGCAAATATGGGCAAACAGACTGGACGATCTGTCGGTACCTTCGACGTAGAGCTGCGCCGTAGTTTTGCGATGTTTGGACGCGCAAGAGTAGGACGCGGCGTCTTCCATCTCGACAGGTCTGATGCTCAGAGAGTGAACAAATCCGACCACGACAATTTTGTATTTATCGGAGTTCTCTAGTATCTCGTCGTTCTTGTACCAGGTCGCCGGCACATCAGGCTGCGTCAATTGGCACATGAACTGCGCCTGCATGTCATTCTCTACCGCGTACTGGTCTTCCAGATGGCGGATGTCGAGTAACGCTAGAAACAGAAGTTTACAGATGAGACAACTGTGTAACAAATGGTTCATACACGCAGCGCACCTTCAACAAAACATGGACACATCGCGCAGTGTCTGCATAGCGAAAGTGTACCCCCCCTAGCTACGCTCACTAACCTGTTTTCCTCAGCAAGGGTAATATTTCTTTGCAAGGTTTGAGTTAACGACGAATGTGTAATATTCACGTCAGTCTGAAGAAGAAAAGTGTGACAGATGGAGATTATTTCGAACAATTTACGAAGGAAAATTGTGCATCGGCTGATGGAATTTGCTTATCAAACGCTGGAATGGAAGGGCATGTGGGCCAAACAAAAAGCTGCTGAGGAAACAGACACACTTCTGTATATCTTTTCTGCACATATCAAGACTTACTTCCGTCGCGTTGATGCCTCTTACAAGTTGCACTGTATTTAAGGCTGTGTCGCGCAAAACGCCTAGTAGCGCATATGGACAGACATTGTAACTGCATTGTAACTTACGACACCAAGCTTCTTCGAATTTTACAAGCTAAGGTAAAACGCAGCGCCGCGATAATCGCATCACAGAACAGCGCACATGGATAATGTTCGAGACTAACGTACATCACGAAGCGCCAACAAAATTTACAGCTTAAGAGAGAACGCAGCGTCGCGCTAAACGCCTAGCAGCACACGGACAGACTTTCTGGTCACGCTGTTGGTACCTTCGACGAACAGCTTCGCTGTAGTTTTGCGATGCCGGGACGCGCAAGAGTAGGACGTTTCGTCTTTGAGCTGGATATCTTTGATGATAAGGGTGTGGTCATAACCATCCACAATAATTTCATATTTGTGTGAGTTTTCAATCTTCTCATCCGCTTTGCACCAGGTGGCTTCGGCATCGGGCTTCGTCATCTTACAGGAGAACTGCGCCTGCGCGTCGCACTCAAGTGCATGCTGGTCTTCCAAGCCGGGACAGAAGTCGACTAGTTCTAAGGATAAAGATTAGGTATTTAGTTTCGATATTCTAACGATAAACGAAGTTTGCCTTCAACAGAGAATGAACAAGTTACAATTTATAAAACGCAAATATGTTGACATTTCGGGTATTTTTTGTGGGTACCTTCGACGAATAGCTTCGCTGTAGTTTTACGGTGTTTGCACTCGCACGAGTAGGACGTTTCGTCTTCTAGCCGGATATCTTTGATGATCAGAGCGTGTTCATAGCCGTCCATAATGATTTGGTATTTTTCGGAGCCCTCTAATTTCTCGTCGTCCTTGTACCAGGTCGCCTCGGCATTGGACTGCGTCATTTGACACGTAAACTGCGCCTGCGCGTCATGCTCTATCGCATACCGGTCTTCCAATCCAGGACGGAAGTCGAGTAAAGCTAGAAGTGGAAATGTACAGATGAAACAACTGTAACTGAAGGAATATACACGCAGCGCATCATCAGCAAAGCATGAGTATATCGCGCAGTAGCTTCACAGTGATTTACTTTCTTCGCGTAGTCATCTTTAACATTTCAAGCTACAAGCCTACAATGTAATTCTGTGTCGGGCAAAACGCCTAGCGGCAATGATACGGACAGACATCGGGCTGAACTCAAATTGCCTTCAAATTTTACAGGCTAAGGTAATTAATACGCTGTCTCGCGCAAAACGCCTAACAGCACATATGATCTAGACTTAACTTACGTCAGGAAGCGCCAAGAACTTAACAAATGATTTACAAGAAAACGCAGCGTCACGCTCAATGCCTAGCAGCGAACATGGACAGACATTCAGGCCGTTTTGTCGGTACCTTCGACGAACAGCTTGGCTGTAGTTTTGCGATGCCTGGACTCGCAAGAGTAGGACGTTTCGTCTTTGAGCTGGATATCTTTGATAATAAGAGTGTGGTCATAACCATCCGCAAGGATTTCGTATTTTTCGGAGTTTTCAATCTTCTCGTCAGCTTTGTACCAGGTTGCTTCGGCATCCGGCTGCGTCATCTTACAGGAGAACTGCGCCTGCGCGTCGTTTTCTAACGCATACTGGTCTTCCAGGCCAGGACTGAAGTCGACTAGTTCTAAGGGTAAAGATTTAGGATTTAGTTTCGTGGACATTCTTACGATAAACGAAGATCGCCCTCAGCAAAGAATGAACAAGAAGTTACGCCTATTTGTATACAGACAGCATTTTCAAGCTAGCTAAGTTTGAACATTTTCACAGTGGAATACAGATTGTATTTTGAGCTTCTGAAGTATTCCCTTACGAAGTTATACTTTTCTTATGACTTTTTAAAAGTTTGCATTGCATTAAGACATTAATAGTAAACGTGGCAATTCTAGCTGTAATTTTGTACCTCCGACGATCAGTTTTGCTGTGGTCTTGCGATGTTTGGACGCACAAGAGTAGGACATGTCGTCTTCCTGCCGGATATCTTTGATGGTAAGATAATGGTCATACCCATTTACAACGATCTGGTATTTCTCAGAGTTCTCTAACTTCTCTTCCTCCCTGTACCAGGTCGCTTCGGCATCGGGCTTCGTCATTTTACAGAAGAACTGCGCCTGCGCGTCAAACTCGATCGCAAACTGGTCCTCCAGGCCAGGACAGAAGTCGATAAGCGCTACAAATAAATATTCAGGAATTAGACACTTCAGTAACAAAGGGACTCAAGTACACCGTGAGCGAAGCATGGATACATGCAAGTTTCGTAATATCTGCATAATGATGCTACTCTCTAACTAGACAACTTTAAGTCGGGCCAATGTTGGCGAATGTAATATAGTATGTCGTATTTCATCGTTCAAATCTGTTTTACTGAGGCCTAAGAATGGAAATGGCCGGGCTTGACTGTAAATCTAAATGCACTGACTTAAGCGCCGTCTAGCTTCCTTTACTTCTACACGTAAAAACTCTATGTCGCGCAAAACGCTTAGCAGCACACGAGGACGTGTATTGTTCTATACTAATTTCACGAAGCGCCTTCAAATCTTACAAGCTAAGGTAAATCGTCGCGCCACACTAAACGCCTAGCAGCAGACATAGACGTTTCGTCGGTCGTTTTTGTCGGTACCTTCGACGAACAGCTTCGCTGTAGTTTTGCGATGTTTGGACGCGCAAGAGTAGGACAATTCGTCTTTGAGTGTGATATCTTTGATGATCAAAGTGTGGTCATAGCCATCGACGAGAATCTCATATTTTTCTGAATTCTCTAATTTCTGGTCTTTCCGAAACCAGGTCGCCTCGGCATCGGGTTGCGTCATCTGACAGGAGAACTGCGCCTGCGCGTCTTGCTCTATCGCATACTGGTCTTCCAGGCCGGGACAGAAGTCGACTAGCGCTACAGGTAGAGATTTATGAATTATTCACTTCGTTAACAAAAGGACTTAAGTTAAGTACACCGTGAGCAAAACATGGATACATGCATGCTTCGTAATATCTGCACAATGATGCTATTTTCCAACTAGACAATTAAGGTCGTATAGAATGTTGGCATATATAATATAGTATGTGGTATTTCGTCGTTCATCAACTGAGGCCTATGACTGGAGCTGCAGGTTTTACTCTACATCTAAATTTACAGAATTTTAAGCGTCGCCTAGCTTTCTTTACTTTTACACGTAAAAAATAAACGCTATGTCGCGCAAAACGCTTAGCAGCACACGTGGACGTGTATTGTTCTATACTAACTTCACGAAGCGCCTTACAAGCTAAGGTAAATCGCCGCGCCACACTAAACGCCTAGCAGCAAATATGGGCAGACGTTTCGGTCGTTTTAATCGGTACCTTCAACAAACAGCTTCGCTGTAGTTTTGCGATGTTTGGACGCGCAAGAGTAGGACAATTCGTCTTTAAGACTGATATCTTTGATGATAAGGGTGTGCTCATATCCATCCGCAAGGATTTCATATTTTTCGGATTTCTCTATTTTCTGTTCGTTCCAAAACCAGGTCGCCTCGGCATCGGGTTGCGTCATCTTACAGGAGAACTGCGCCTGCGCGTCTTGCTCTATCGCATACTGGTCTTCCAGGCCAGGACAGAAGTCGACAAAAGCTGGTAGATAGATAAGTAGATATTTATACACTAGACACATCTTTAAGGAACATAAGAATGGAAGGACATTACCTTTAGCAGATAATGAATACGTTTCGCGCTGTTTGCATATCAATGTCAGCTTACGTTTAGCTACGAAGGAAATTTACTCATACCCAAAGATAACGTACTTAACCTATCGATGGTTCACATACAAACTTTCCTGAAAGTTTGTATGTGAACCATCGTAGAATTCTGCCATTGACTGAGCTGGAAACAAAAGTGTCCAAGTACATGTCAGAATATCTTCTAAAACTAAGCAAGAAAGACAAGGCATGCAAGCTTAAGGAAAGAGAGCCAGATCCTGCCACTAAAGCCAAATTGATTGTTTTGAAGCATACAAGACCATTTGTTCTGCCTGTGATGTCAACAAGCCGCAACAAACAGCAGAATTCAGCCGAAGCCGGGAAAAAGACCATTTTATCAGATGGTCTTCAAATACTGTAGCCACTGGAGCAATGCTTCCTAGGACTTCTAAGTACGTGGTGCATAGCCGAGAAGCTAGGAATAGCTATCTCTTAGCAAAGCGCCTGAATCTGTATGATAACGATACCTTGCTCTAGATGTAAGAAAGCTGCCTTAAGGCAAAGCAGTAAATCCTTGATATGTTTGCCTAATTAGCTAATTACCTATGATAGCCGCTTCATCATCGGTCATCACCAACAGTCGACGTGCTTTCGCGACGACGGGGTTATACCGCCCTTTACGGGGTGACATACCCTTTCGTTGGCTATCATACAAGCCGCTTAAAGGCCACGTTATCAATACATCTATTCTGTGTAATCTAGGAAAGCAGAATAACATGCTGCAGCGAATAAAACAGCACTGTCTGCATCTGAAAAGCGCAAGGAGCGTCAGAACACCCTCGTTCTGTACCTTCGACGAACAGGTTCGCCTCCGTGCGGTCCGAGTTGGAAGCGCAGCTGTACTTAGTCTGGTCTTTGGTGTGGATGTCCCGGATGACGAGCTTTCGCCGCGCGCCTTCCGCGACCATGTCGTACTTATCGTCCGCAGACAGGGCCTCGCTCTCGCGGTACCACGTCACTTCCGCTTCCGGGTCCGAGATGGCGCACATGAACGTGGCCTCCTCGTCCCCTTCTATCGCGTACTGGTCCTCCAGAGCGAGGATGAGGGTGACGGGGACTAGAATAGAAGTGCTAGTCGTGAGGATGATGCGAAGTGAAGGAAGATGGGGGACTAACTATACATAATATAGAAGCTGTGGAAGAATAAGGGTTCTTCTCGTAAGGGCGCTTGAGAAGTTTCACAATTTGTTTCTGATACCTTTGCTTGTTTCGGTAGTGTTGTGTTATTAACTAGAGTTTGTTCCATGTTTCGTGGCACACCGTAGCGCCCCCCGTCAGAGACGCAAGACGCCACCATGTGTTACGACACAAGGAACAAACGCTCGTGTCAGCGCATTATTCACTAACCGCATGTTATAAGGCAGTTTGTATTATCATAAGTAACTGTATGCTGGCGCAGTCTACACTATAGTAACGTTTGCGTTAAAGCGGTTCTACTGGTTTTTAGTGTTGCTACATATTTGCATAAGTCGCAGGAGCACCATTGGTTGTTCACAACCGGCACTTGACGCTATGACTTACCTTGTTGTGCCGATTGTAAACTATCAATCGCGCAGAGAGCAAAGCCAAGCACAGAACTCAAGTACCCTGCCTCCACCCCGGGTGGCCAACAGGGTATACCAGTTCGAAATGTTACACAAACACAGACAGACAGACAGACAGAAAAGCGACAGAAATTAGCAGAAATTGGGACATCTAAGTGTGAGTGCGTAGTTAAGCGTTTTCCTACCTGGTGTGGCGAAGACTGTGTCACCTGTTGGAGTGAGAGTTAAGGGTGAGTCAAAGCGTTATAAAGCTTTAAGTTACTACTAGATTTAATTGCAAACATTTAACTAGTTTCCACATAAAAGAGCTACGGTGTTGTTATATCATCATGTGTATTATACAAGCATTAATTGTTATCTAGCAGTGGAGATGATAAGCAGTACGAACAGTTCTAACTAGTTTTAACGTATGAGAGCTATAGCGTTGGGCTATGCCGTTCTCGTTATTAGATAAGCATTAATTGCTATGTAATATAGCAGTAGAAGCGTAAAGTAACGGAAACGTGTAAGTTAAGCCCTTATCTAAGTGGCATACTTTAAGCCCCTATCTCACTAGACCCGTGGCACGTTGGCGACCTCACTGCGACCGGGCGATTCGACAAAGCGCTCAAATTTTGCGTTGTGTTGCCTTTTTATTCATACCTGTATATTTTGCATGGTATTCCTATTATAAAGTCAAGGGTTACACAAATCCAGTTTAGGGCCCAGGGAGGCCGCCAACGTGCCGCAGATCCACTGAGATAGGGGCTTAAATTATGCTACTTAGTAACGGTTTTTACTACCATGAGTACACAGGGTTTGAGATCATCACTATGACAAATTTTTCATGTTTATGCGCCCGTCTGAGAAGTACCCCTACCTTGGATGGCATAGTCTTGACTGAAGTCTTCTTCGGTCAACTCTGTAAATAAAGAGAATATCTACTTTATCACTGGGCTCGCGCTCAAAACGACAGCCCGAAACGTCCGTGCAATACTTTACCTGTTGAGACCTGGACTCGCTGGAAGAAACATATAATAAAACAGTTGCACGGTTTCCAAAGAGGTAAGAAACTGTGTAAGAGATACAGTCTGGATTCTGATGTATTCATCTCAAATACATGGAGGAAAACCTAACAATTTGGGACCCACTGCGTACGATCGGTGAGGTGAAAACAATCATCTTGATAGAGACTATGCACAATCAAGACAACATGTTTCACCCTTTTGCAGTACATATATGAGATGGATACATCAAAATCATTAAGGAATCGCCTTCTAAAAACTGGTCAAAATGTTTAACAGTATAGAATCAGGCTTTTGTTCAAAGCTGTAATATTTTACCCCATGGAAACAGTTGCAAATGACAGATATTATCATGTAACAGAGACGTTCGGTGGTGGCCTAAGTTATTGTTACACAGCTGCTATAAGTTTAGTAGTGATAGTTGTAGGACAGATAAAGCATAGAAAGAGAAAGGAGCAATTTGAATACGAGTAGTACTTAAAAGTAATAGTAGAAGGAAAGCTACAGCATAGTTAGACAGAGAAAGAGGCCGTTTGAATATAAGTAGTGCTTAAAAGTAATAGTAGAAGAACAGCTATAGCATAGTTAGAAAGAGGCCGTTTGAATACGAGTAGTACTTAGCGACAGAAGTCAAAATTAGAACTCAAAAGCGCCATTTTGAAGCGTTAGAGGTAATTAATGGTATACCTGGCTTGGCTAGAACAGACATTGCCATCAAGTCGCCTGTCTTCAGATCGGACGGCAATACTGGAAACGTAACGGTGGCACGGTGACGTGTTAGACATGAGACAGCTCACAGCACAGAATAGAAGCAGCAAGAGAACACACAAAACAGTTAACATTGTTGAAAGTGAGTAGAGTCATGTTAAAGCCCATGTTGGCGAGTGTTACCTCCGGCTGCCTGCAGGGCTCTGAGTTGGTCCGGGGACAGTGAACCACTCGCTAGTAATGAAGTAACAGATTAAACATTTAGCCAGCTTGAGGACTGGTAAAAGACGTTTGGCAAGAAACAGAACGGAACAGAGACACACAGCATCGGTTCTTGCCATGGTCAGCTTTCCTTGCCATTCCTCTAAGATTATGGCATTAGATAAGATAAGATAACCTGTGTTATACTTAGTCTACGTCTCACTGTCCAGGTCTCTATATAGACCTAGAACTACTAAAAGCGTGATTTAGTCATATTACATTTACCGTTAAGCTTCAAGGAGTGTGAGAAAAACTGACGATGGCTAGAAACCGATGGCAAAGATGTTTGGAAGCAGCAACAAGTTTACGAGAAAGAAGAAAACAGTTGAGAGTTGAGAGTTAGTGAGCTGCCTCTACCTGACTTCACACTGGCAGCGAGCGCCTGCAGCTCTGCATCGCTTAGTCCAGCCGGTAGGACTGTGAAGCGGTAAGTAAGCGTGAGTCAGCCGACAGAACATAAAACAGACATGGACAAAATAGACAGAAAACCCGGCAGGTAAAAATGAACACCGAAAAAATCCGTGTATCAAACCTCCTGCTTCCCGGAGGGCCATGAGTTCCTCAAGTGTCATAGCACCTCGTCCTAGTGGGGAGGGCGATATACATTTCAGTATTTGTTTCTTTTTAGAACATTTCTACAGGAAGTTGCTTTTCAATTTGAACAAATCAAATTTTGGGTCTAAGATGTTTCGTTTGAAGGGAGTTTACCTGAAGCCATTAACTCGGCTGCCAGCTGTGTCGGTGTGAGACCTGCAAGGTTCGGGTCTGGGCAGACGGTGGAATATTAAGTTAGTGGAAAACCCGAACGTTGTCTTTTATTTTCAAACGAATTTACAATACGTATGCAGTCCAAAGCCTCCTTTTGTTTAAACATGCTGATTTAAACAATCTGTACTCTTTCGATGGTGGCATCTTATGATGTTTTGTCGTTCCCGAATAGTTTATAAGAACATTGACGGATAAATCAGTATACCACGTGTGGGCTCTGTAACGACCATCTCTCTTTGGAGCTAAACGTGATCCTGATTGAACAGAAATTGAATTTGCTTCGTCAGCCATAAACGGTTTACCTTGTGACGTCAAGAGTCCCGAAATCCTTTGCTCACATGTTGACCCTACATAGGTCCAGAACACAAGTCGACAGTCAGGACGTACTCGTGACAAAAAAATTCATCCAAGGAAAAGGTAAAAAAAATTCTAACAAAACAAACTGTCCGGAATGATTTTGAGTATCAATAAACTACAACCCATAGCTACCTTTGAGAGCTTCAACAGCCTTCAGCATCTCTGGTTTAAGGCGTTTGGCGGCTGATAAGCAGAGCGAGTAGGAATGTTCGTTAGTGGGACACATTACAGTAAGAGTACATACAGTAACAGACAGTCACAGACACAATTAACACAGCTACTAAGCCAGGTAATCACATTAAATATTAGAAAAGCAGCTGAGAATATTACAGTTAGATTTTTGCTGTACTACCTTGCTCTGGCGTTAGGTCTCCTGTAGCGTCAATGAGGTTGTGAAGAGGACAGAAGACACAGAGTTAGGAGTAACAATAAGAAGAGGCGCGCGTGTGTCGTAACATATTAAGCATGGGTCGATTTACAAGTGAGTAGCCCACATTGAAGAGAAGACGAGTTGTCGAGCGGTATTACATGTTTTAGTGTAAGCGTGTATAGTAAAGAAGCAAGCGCTGTGTCTTGCGGGCAGAAGTCACAAGTGAGTAGCCCACATTGAAGAGAGGACGAGTTGTACAGTGGTATTACATGTTTTAGTGTAAGCATGTATAGTAGAGAAGAAGCCACCGTTCGTCTTGTATCTACACGTGATTGTAGCCACTACCCGGCTCGGGTAACCACCCTACCTTTGACGATGAGGTTGGCGGAGGTCTCCCACTCCCCGGACTGCGCCGTGTAGCCGGACTCGTCCTCGGGGAGGCAGCCCTTGATCCGCAGGATGCGGCGGCGGCCCTCCGTGCTGATGTCGTACTTCTCGCTCTGCACGACCTAAGGACATGAGTTAGTCGTCTCTTTAGCTCGTCGCACGATTGTATTACGACCGCATACTGAGAGTATTCTTCGGATATTCGTGCCGACGAATGTGACTACGAATCTGACCGTGCTGTTACATTGACATTTAAATTTGCACGACCTAAGGACGGTAGCGAGTCGTTTCCTTAGCTAGTTTTGAGACAATCGTCGTCTACTTAGCTCGTCGTACGATCGTCGTACTTCCACGTACTGAGAGTACTTTGATGAAGGTTAGACATCCAGGTAATAAGATACGCCAAAAATGATTACTCAAGCAACTGGATAAGATTTTGAAACAGTCAGACGTTTCAGACAGTATCCACTGTCAGTCACTGACGAAAGACAGTGGATACTGTCTGAAACGTCTGACTGTTTCAAAATCTTATCCAGTTGCTTGAGTAATCATTTTTGGCGTACTGAGAGTACTCTTTGGATAAGCTTAAGTGTTCATGTGACGACAAATTTGACCGCGCCGTTACATTGACATTTAAATTTGCACGACCTAAGGACGCGGTAGCGAGTCGTCTACTTAACTAGTTTTGAGACAATCGTCGTGCGTGCGACCGCATACTGAGAGTAAGGGATAAGTGTGCATGTGACGACGAATCTGACCGCGCCGTTACATTGACATTTAAATTTGCACGACCTAAAGACGGAAGTAGGTCGTCTTCTTAGCTCGATTTGAGAAAATCGTCGTACGACCGCATACTGAGAATATTCTAGGGATAAGTGTGAATGAGACGACGAATCTGACCGCGCCGTTACATTTACATTCAGATTTGCCTCCACAGAAGGCAGACGGTCGTGACGATTGCGGTGACGCTGTCAAGTGCCCAATCAGTTCTTTTTTTAAATTTTCATTTAATAATTAATGGGTTCGATTTAGTACTCAGAAATGTACAGACTGACAGGGTCCCTGAATAGAACACTCAATTGCTCTGACATTCGTCAAAGCAAAGGAGGAACAATTTGATTCCCCGTAAACTTTGATTAGGTCATATTCTTAAAACAACTTTCATTGACTTGCATGTTTGACGTAAGTGTCACTAGCACTTCCGATGGAAAAGGACAATTATCATAGAACACTGAATTGCTCTGACATTCGTCAAAGCAAAGGAGTAACAATCTGATTCCCCGTAAACGTTGATCTAATTTAAACAAGTTGCTTCCAATCTCTTCGTAAGTCTAAGTGTCCCTATCACTATCAGTTACCTCCTCGCCGTTCTTTAGCCACATGACGTAAGCCTCCTCCTTCGCGACCTCGCATTCGAAGGTGGCCTCCTCCAGCTGCCAGACCTCCTGGTCTCTGAGCGGGCCGGAGAACTCGGCTGTGGGGACTGAAACAACACACGGACAACATGAGCGGGGAACTCTCAACAAGGAGGTTATATGGCCTCCTTGCTCTCACCAAGAACCGGGACTGCAGGAAGAGACAGAGGGTCCTTAAACAGTGGGGAACAGCGCGCTGTGGGGACTGCAACAACATGGGACAACATGAGCGGGGAACTGTCACCAACAACCCGGCAGGAAACAGGGGGTCCTTAGGAGGAGACAGGGGGTCCTTAGGAGAGACAGGGGTCCTTAGGAGAGACAGGGGGTCCTTAGAAGGAGACAGGGGGTCCTTAGACAGTGTGGGACAGCGCGCTGCAACACGAGGGTTGGTCCTAACCACTGCACGAAATGGGATTTACCAATGGTGGTAAATGTCTGGTAAAGGTTGCCTTAAAGCAATCTACCAATTTTTGAAAATCCCGACTTTCGTGCAGTGAACTGAAACGGAAGGGAAGGATCAATATAATTTAGGGGTTTAGCGTAGTCTGGTGTTACTATTGGGTATTGATTTGACAAGACAGACATACAATATATCAGAGACTTGTTGTTCGTAGGACACATAGACACACTTGAAATCACGGTTAAAGACGATTGGTAATACAGCAAGCATGTCGTAATGTTGTCATAAAGCAGAGGTTGTTTTTTTTTGGTTTTTATTTGTCACTTTGTGCAACAGATTATTAGTCTTCTCATATGAAAGACATCATGAACAGGACAAACATAAGACGTGAAAACATTGAAGAGAAAGCAAAGCAATGAGAGACGAAACGGTGTGAGTATTTTACAGTCACATCACCTTTGCTCCAGTCGATGGGGCGCTGTTGCCAAGCTGGAACTGTTAGCCATGGTAGATGGACGGTGGAGAGAAGAGAATGGTGAGAGTTAGAAACAATGGTCAGGACGTGTCTAACTTGTGTTCCAACACAGAGTCGTATTATTGTTGTTGTTTAATTAGCTTCGTTTCTTGTTGATTGTAGTGATTGGTTAAGTCACGAGATGAGCTGTTTTTGTACTACTTAAAAGTTAGCGAGCAATATTTCAAAAAGACGACCCGAATAAGCGATAAAAACTATCCGATCGTCTTTTCCAATATATGTGGTTAAAGCTGTTGATTAATACCTTCGAACGGTTCGCGATCCAAGTCCGCAGCTGTTGGAGAATATGAATAAGCGTTACAGAGTCATGAGGAAGCATTAGCATGATAGTTCAGCTGATGATCTCCAAGCAGATGTAGGGAGACAAAATCGTAACAGTTCCCAAGCTCCCGGTTCCGCGGAGCACCGAGCCTTGGAACCGGAACCAGAGAAATGTGATGATTTTGCATCTCTACATCTGCTTGGAGATTTCATCTGTGATAGTGAATAACATTATTTATGGCAGACTTCAGCGTTCTTCCAACACAAGGGAACCCAAGATCTTACTTCAGTAGGTCTGGACTCCCCTGTGTTGGTCGAACGTCTCAACGATAAAGTGTGAAACATAATTAAGACAAATTGCTATGCAAAAAAGCAGTGAGAAGAAAGCAGTCAGAGTCATGGTCGTGAGGGGCGGTTGGGGGAGTAACGGGGTTATACCTTCTGCTGGAGGGGGCTCCTCCACTTTGGGTACAGGGTAGAGGGAAGGGCAGAGCGATGGGTTAGATTAATAACGGCGATTTGTGAAAGAAAAGGATAAGTTGGCAAATACGACTTTCTCAATCATGAATGATTGGAGGAAACGTCCCACAGTGGCACCTCTTGATATTCACACTGATCGGTCGAAAATGCGTCCTGACCAATACATGGAACACCACAGGTGCCACGTATTGCCAAGCTGGGCCTTTTCCACGGACAGTTAAAGCATGATGAGGAAACTACTTATACTTGTGAGCAAGATGAGATTCAAAAGGAAAATATTACAGTTGAAAGTAAATGGTGGTATGAATTATGTATATAACGTTATGCAACGGGGTTTACCCGTGTTACAACATATCTTAAGTGGGTTGTGAAAGTTAAGACTACTCAATGGGTGAGTGAGGTGTTATACCTGGGATCGGTTTGAGTTTTACTGCCTCAAGGCCGCCATCCTCCTTCGGACCTGCGTTAAGGTGGACAGAATATATTAGTAGCTACGTTGTGGTACTTTGTTATAGTATGAAGATATGAATGTTATGAGAACCACACAAAGCATTTGCTTTGATACATGTACAGCAAGTTGGACGACACTGTTTTAACAAGTATTGTTCAAAGCAAGGAGGTTATATAACCTCCCTGATCAAAGCGATGATAAACATTCAAAGATGTTGGTTTTTAAACATGGTAGCATGAAACAAGTGACAAGACTCAGGGGTTATTGTTTTGTGAGTGATACATAATGTAAATGTTGATAATGTTAAAACTATTCTCTGTTAGTACCTTTACGTCCTACTGGCACGGCTTTCTTTATTCCCTCCGTCGGTTCTTTCTCAGGAACTGTCAGGTGGACAGGATGTTAAATGTTAGTGATGTATATATATCATGATATGAAAACGTGGGAACGGATCTGAGACAAGTCGATGATTAAAGTTGGTGACACAGAATGTAAATTGTGATGATGTTAAAACTATGTTCTGTTAGTACCTTTACGGCCTACTGGCACGGCTCCCTTATCAGCCTCTGGCGGTTCTTTCCCAGGAACTGTCATGTGTGGGAAATATGTGGAAACGTTACTGCCGGGTTTATCATTATAATGTTATTTACTTCGTATTTTGTGTGAGGATGAATAATGTACACGAAAAATGGATCTAAAGACAAGTTGTTGATGTTGTAAGTTGGTGACACACAGAAGGTAAAGTTTATGATTTTAATGATGTTCAGTACGGTGTTGTTATGTTAGTACCTTCTTCCGCAGTGGTTGGTGTAGCGGCCGCTGGTATCGCCGTCTCTGCAACTCCTGACGGTGCTGTTAGGAAGTATTAAGATGGTAGTAAGTACGGTTTGCATGGTTACAGAAAGTGGCTGCATCTCAGTTTGTTGTGTGTCCGACGTGAAAGCTGCGGCAGCTAGGCAGAAAGCACAGCAGCGCTTTGAGCTGAAACTAACAAATCTCTAAATGCCGCGGAAACCTTTGTGTGTAGAACCAAAATGTAGCCACTTTCAATTAGTCTGGTTTGGGTGTAGGTTTGTGACAACGACAATGAGGTAGGTAGGTATGTATGTCAGCATGTTCTAGGCAGATGTACGGTCAGAAACTACCAAGGGGAAGGTTTGGGACACTACACACTTGTGGGAGGACGGAGAGAGGTTGGGGGCCAGTCGTCAGTCTTTGGGGGAGACCGGGAGTCTTTTGGGAAAGTACCCGGATGGAGGAAAGTGCCCGGATGGGGAAAGGACCCGGATGGAGGAAAGAACCCGGATTGAGGGGGAGGTTTCAGGATGGGGGGAGTCTGTCCAATTGGTTATAAAGTTTCTTTACCGGCCTGCCCCTGCTGACGACGTCTTTCTCTAGCGTCGTCCAAGCCACCCAGGAAATCACCTTCATCCCCCTTCAATGTTTCTGCCCGTTTCTTCTTTGCGTCCTCTAAGCTTGCGAGGAACGAATCCTCCCCCGGATCAGCAAGCCGCTTATGTCTACCCTCATTTCCCCAAGCTGATGTCAGAATAGGCGAGAAGCGACACACACATACATATACATGTTAGTTAAGCACATCTTAGCACAAGCTGAGATGTCAGAGAGCAAAAGCATGAAAGCATGTGCAAAATAATGTCATACTAAAATGGAGAGACTTGTACTAGAATTGGACAATTGGAAACTGTAGACTAGTTGACGAAATGAATGAATAGGGCGAGAAAGTCAGGTACCAGGCACAAAGGGGGACATGAATGAATGTTGGGTGACGTTTGAGGTCAGTATTTCATTCATTTTCATTTTATATAGTATGACCTGCACACAAAAACAGACGGGGCAGTTGGACAGAGCTTTGTGGTTTGAGGCGTTTCCAGGGGTACTGTGAGTAATTTAACATTTGCATGAAGGTAAGTAATGTTTGCAGGGGCAAGCGAGCTGAATATTTGCAGGGGGTATCACTTTATCAGCTACAAAGGAATGGTCAGGTTTTGGGGGTCCAAAAATTTTTCGGGGTTCGATCTACAAACCTGGTTCTTCAACATCATAAGTTTCGGGAATTTCTTCAGGAGGTTGGAGTCTTGTTATGATTATGAAAGGTTCTTCTTCCCCTTTCAGTGTTTCCAATCGCCTTTCCCTTGGATCTTGCAAACTTGCCAGAAAAGAATCGTCTTGTTGGGATTGGGATGCCTGGCGCTTTTTCTTATGGTCCACTTGTATATCAGACTCTATTGATACGGTACGGGGGTGGCGACAAAACAAACGGCCTTTAGTACGTACAGCTGGGCTACAAGCCGCATCGCAAGTCACACATGTAAAGCACAGGGCTATATGATGATACCTGAGGAAAGCTGCTGGCCTATTGGCAAAGCATTAGAAAATGCTTCGCCTAGTTGTGTATTGGATGTTGTATAATCATATTATCACAAGAGTTACATGTTAGCACAACAACAACTTACCGACCATCCCCTTTCGAGGTACAACAATTAGTTATTGAACATAAAATCCCACGTAAAACATAGTAACATGGTATAGATACTCAGTCTACTAAAAGCTCTAGTACTATGAGGCGCTATGAGTGGTTACAGTTAGTTCCTTTTTCTCTGTCATTTCGTGGCAGTCTGTCACGTTCACACAAAGGTTAAGTTATGGGCATATGGTTAACATATGGAAGGTATCTAACATGGCACACAATGTCATAAAGTATAAACATGTAGTATTGAACATGTAGGTATCATTGGTATGGATGTAATGTTGTGGTTAAGGTATCCTGTGGATTCATATATCAATGTGCTTAAGTTGTCACGCAGAAGGAACATGATAAAACAGCCTTCTTTCTGCTACATAAGCAAGAGCACTTACTGTTTTTGTTTGATTGTTTGAAACTGTGCAGTTAAGTTGTGTAGTTTCCTGTGTAAACTACGCGTGTGTCTGTTGCCGTATGTTCAGAGAACTACATATTCTGTGTACAATATTGCTGTAAACATATGTGTCAAACCAGCCAGACCTACAAGGACTATATGAGCGTAACAATGTCAGATTCCACAGAAAAGACTGTTGAGGGAGGGGATGACACCGGGATACGATGAGCTCAGGCTTGAATGACTACAATCAACGCTGTCATCCCGCTATACATATACCTCCAAAGAGTGTAACATCAAACGGTGCCTCAGTAAACGCGTCTGGGACAGCGCCTGAGCCAGTCGACATGTTGGACGGTCAACAAAACGTTTGGTAAACAGATTCGCAATAAGACATAAAGCAGCACGGCACGGGAAGATACGAGAACGTTGCTGGGAACCTCGCGTCATGACCAGGATCAGACAAGGACCAAAGACATGGATATGACGTCACAAGGGTATGACGTCACGACAAGAATATGACGTCACGACAAGCATATGACGTCACGGCACACCAGGTATACCTGGGGTCGGGGGTTTCCTCTCCTTTGGTTCAGGGGGCGGGCTGGGAGTTCGCGAACGAGTTTCCAAATAGACGGATTTCAACTCGGGCACTTCGAACCGGTGGGGAGAAATGGGCCGAACTGTGGAGCATTGGAGGAACGGGGTAGCCGTCAGAAATCACGGACCAGGACATAATGGAAATGGCAAGAATGAAAGCAAAGAGAAGCAAAGGGGTTAAGTGTTGATCAGGCAGTGTTAAACAAGAGTGGTACGAATTGGTATACTGGTGAGGATGCTAGCTACAGAGGGCAGTAGAGACTTTATAAAAGCAATGAATAACCAATGTGATCAGTAAAAAGATGATGAGAAAGGGTGAATAAGCTTATCCTTAGGCCTAAGATGTTAATGCCCATGCAGTGAGTCTTAAAGGAGTGAAGCATGAGTAATATCCATCTTCAACCTTGTGGAGACTTCTTCGGGATAGGTGTGAGGCTCCTTATGGCTGTTGTGACGTCTGGAAGATGTTATAAGTACAAATGGAGGCAGGTTAAAGCATATGTAAGCTGTTGTGTAGTTATCTAGAGACGAATGTTAGGAGCAGGAGAACTGATGTATCTATATTAGTATAGTTCAGCGTCTCAGTGGCCTGAAATTCATGCTTCTAACTGCACTGAGATTCAAAAGATCGGTGTCTTTTTTAACTGCAAAGGTTATTCTATTGAAAAACATTCACTTGGTGAGAACTAATGCTGGCCCATGGGTTACTTTGAACATCACATTTTTCTTCTAAATCATGGAATATTAGAGCTGGTAGGATTAACTCGCATTAAGGTTTTGAAGTCTCCTTATGTTTTGCTAAATAAAGATTCATTCTAAAAGCCAGTGAAACGGTATTAGAATATGGTCTAAAAGACATAGAGGACAGAACGGGACTGGGACGGCACAACCGAGGCACGGTCTACCTTCAAGGCTCGGAGTGACTCTGATCCTCATTCTCTCCAGAGAAGGAGTCACGGAGCGTGATCTCTCCGGAGTCGGAACCAGGGAGCGCGCTTTCTCCGGAGAAGGGGTGCGGGATCGTGACGGTGGAGTGGATAACACTTCGCGCCCGTCCTCGGTTACCTTGACAACCCGTGCGGGCCGCAACTCTACTCAGGCGGGAAGATGAACGTTATGCTAGGTTAGTATGAGCATGGAGGATAGATGGAAAGAAAGAAAGGTTTATGGGATGAAAGGAAGCAAAAAGCGATGTTTGTAGGAAAGATGAACCTTCGGGGCGAGGGCTCGGACTCCTTGACAGGGACACCGTCACTTTGGCCTCCTTAAACACTGTCAACGGGATTCATGTTAGCATGGAAGTGAATCATGTTAAGCAGAAAACAAGGCAGGAAGGCAGGGATGAGAGTAAAGATGGTGAAAGCATTACGCAGTTGCCATTACCTGAGTGTGCGAACACTGTGAGCTCGGCGATTTCTCGGTCGAGCTCGTCCTCAGAGTCTGTATCAGGTTGTTGAACTAATCGAGTTTGAAGATGGTGTTAGTCAGCAAAAAAATTGTGGGAAGATATATAATAGGATGACAAGCAAGAAGAGAAGGGAATGAGATATGCAAGGGGTACGTAGAAGCAAAATGATAAAGAGAGTAAGAAAGGAAATATGTAAGGGTAGGAGTGATGATAGAAGTAAGTTAGCTTGTACCGTGAATCATCGGCGAGATTTTCCTCTGGACTGGCACTGTTATAAGGAATAAGTTAGCATGTTTTAATTGGTTTAACATAAGGCTTTACAATGAAATTTAACATTCCAAGATGACGTTTATCAAGGGAATGACCCTTCGTCGTGAAAGTTAAAGTAATGAAGATGAACGGCATCATAACTTGGTCAGCAAAAATGGGTAGGGGAGATGCGAGGCTGATGTACCATCAGGAAAAGCAAATTATCTTCCATTATACACCATGAAAGCTATCAGTGAGGGACCGAGATTCCGGTAAAAGCATAAAACCTAGACTCGTAGTACCTTCAGGAGACATTGAACGGAGTGACAGGTCTTTTTGCACTGGAGATAGACGGGGGGACAGGCTCTGTACAGGTGATTTGAGCTTCCCTGGTACAGGTGTAAGTTTTCCTGGTACTGGTGAAAGTCTCCTCGGTACAGGTGTAAGTTTCCTTGGCACAGGTGACAGCTCTCTTTTTACAGGTGACTTGTCGCCGCCTTGTTTATGCCGGCGTGGGATCGGCTTGAGTTTCGGCCACTCCTCGCCCCCTGAAGCTGGCGCGAGCGGGGAGGAAGGACCGTTACATAAAGCAAAGGATGACTGATGCAGCAATGGCAGAAACTATAGGCAAAGAAAGTTGGAATCCTAAAAGTATGGTGGGTAGGCTTGGGTGGGATCATTGGCAAGGGACGTTGGGAGAGAGGAAGGAAAAATTAGGATTGTTGGGAAACAAGGTGACTACATCCCTCACGAGAAAGAGGTAGTTGGGGTGTAGATGGGGTATTTGGGACATCCTAGAGACGCGGTTGTGGGGATGTGTATGAGGGTATCTGGGACATCCTAGGGAAGTAACGGAAGGGAAGTAGAGAGGGTTAGGGACGTCCTAGGACAGAAAGGATGTTGGAAAACTACGGGAAAGCCTGGGGTTGTTCAAAATAAGGTTACCAAGTCTGCCCAGTCGTCTTCTTCTCGGTTCTTCCAGGCTGGACAGAAAGGGGTCCGGTTTCTGCTCCATCGCAACCCGGCGCTTCTTCTGCGGTTCTTCCGTGTAGGCTAAGACAGGGGATTGTCGGGGGCTGGGGAGGGGGGATTTGGAGGTCTTCGCAAACTTAGGGATGGGTTTCAGGATGGCTAGGGGAGCTACAGTTACAAAAACAACGACGTACGAGCAAAGGAAAAATCAAAAACAAAAAGTTAACAGCCGAGTGGTAGCCCATTTGCCAACCAAACGCATTAAAGGCATTAAAACAGCCTTAGTTCATCGACGGAGTGAGATGAAACCCAAATCTCTACGATTTGTTACAGACTTACATACTCCCTCACAGACAGCAAACCTCCACAGAGGGTGTTGACGCAATGCTAGGTTGGTTTACTTGTACAGAAGCTTGTTATCCACAGTGTCATGACCAAGAAACAATAATCACATATTAGTACAGAATGGTTAGTACCTGGAATAGGAGATTTGGCGGGAGATTTGCCCGGTCGCGTAGGTGACTTGTTGTCATGGTTACGCCGGACTGGTTTCAACCTGGGCCAGTCAATCTCACCTGCAGCTGGTCACGTGCACAGGTGAAGAAACGTTAGGGGATGGAAGGTTAGTTGAGAAAGCAGCGGCAATGACGTTTCAAATTCAGCGTGACATATGCATGTTTTCTAAAGTCCGAAAGTACGTGTGCAAGGGTAGTCGAAAGGGGAAGAGTTCTTTGGACGCGGCACGGGATATAAACTGAACATCTAGGCATACATGAATTGTCAGGAGCGAAAATAGCACATGTTGTTGGACTATTTTCGTCGTCATAGCAACGTGACGACAGATCACATATGCCTGTAGACCGGGATGTGGATAGCATTACTGGAATTCGGGAATCGTTTACGGGAATTTACCAAGATTGTTGAGCCGTCTTCGTCTCGGCTCTTCTAAAGAAGACAGAAACGGATCGGCAGTGCCCTCCAAGGCTCTCTGACGTCTTTCCTTAGGGTCTTTAAGGGCTCCGGGAATGGGGGCCTCGCGAGAAGAAACCGCGGGGGAAGAGGGTCTTTTGGCTGGTCTCGGGATGGGCTTTAGAATCACGGCTACGATCAAAAGTTAAGAGATACTGGTAAACATTTTTTCAGCCAAATTTTCCACATTTTCTCAATCAAGATTTGGACTGAAGAGGATGATGACTTAAAAATGAATTTCTTGCTAGCATCTATAGAATAGGTTTTCCATTTTGTAATATCGTGCGCTTCAGAACCAGGAAGAACGTTTTGCTTGCATTGAAAGTAGATTGCATATGATATGGAGTGTGCTGGATTTTCCGACCAAATACTACCTTCCATTTCGTGCTTCATTGGCGAAGGCGCTCCGCGTTTTGCAGGTAAAGTCGCTCTTAATGCTGCAGATGTAAGTTGTATAGAAGATGGAGGTTAGAAAGTGTTACATGGAGCGATCTGTGTAACTCAAAGCCATGTTAAAAAGATAGGAAAGATGAATTAGAAGCAGTGTTAACGATGATGAAGTCCTGTTAGTACCTGGCGGACTCGGGTGAACCTCGGGTGTTCCTGCCATTGGACTGGTTTGCGTCTCGACTGTTAGAAGTGAAACGTAGTGGCAGTGGTAAGTTAGTATGGCATAGAGCTAACTGATACGTTGAAGACAGAAAAGAGCCGAGGGAAAAAGTCAGTGTGTTTGACAGCTGAACAGAGCTGTGTGAGTATGCTGTTAGTACCTTCAACACCAGGAGAAGGCGGCTCAGAAATATGAGCCCCGTCCTCAGACGGACTGGTCTGACTGAACCCGTCCATGGCGACAGTGTGAGGGGAGGTCTGTATGGACACCTCTGCCATTTGAACTGTCTCGAAGTGTATTTCTATGGCGAGATGGAAGGGGGGGTGTTACCAAACCGTTGACGCTCAAGTTCAGCGGCAGAAAGCGACAAAGGACGTAAGAGGAAAGGTCTATATCTCACGCAAGACTACGCGGTACCTTCGAAACAGGTTTTCTCGGAGAAAGTCTCCAGAATGGCCCAGTGAAAGTCATTCTCAGTGACAGGTTCACTTTCACTTTCCAAGTAATCTTCCTCAACCAACGGTGAGAAGGCTGGTGATGTAGGAATGTATAAATCATATACTCCTTGTTAAAAGGCCTGGACATTTCTATATTAACTACACTACTGCATATATGTTCGGAAACTATTCAACTGTGGTGCGTTCGTGTCTGTACTGTACATACATATCTTGTTGTAGGCTGTGTAGCAAAATCTTACTGATGAAATAATACGTTAGATCAATCTAAATACATGTCGAGTTATTGTTAGTTTCACATGTAGATTGTTACTGTCATGTCAACCATTCGCTAACACTAACACACTTTCACAATATGTTTCACTCATTCAGTTGTAAACTTCTGTTATAGTACGAACTTTGTCTGTATAAATATAGGGAAAACATTAATAGAGAGGCAAGGGTACAGTCTCTTTCTTAAAGATTCTCTGTTGATTTGAAGTTGCCTTTTTCATAAAGAGTGAAACGTTTGACGGTGAAATACCAAAAAGACTGTTACCTTGCCCTTTGACTGTTAGGTTATGTAGGAAGGGGTTTGTCAGTACCTGCGGGTTTGGCGGCCACCTCTTCCACAGACACCGCCTCGACGGCTGTTCGGACAAATTAGTCAGACACAAGGGGTTAGCAATCATACAGGACTATCCTCTACACATTCTGGCTGGTTACTACATCTAGTAATAGTGGGAAGTTACTGGTACACACAAGAGTAGTTGTTTTGAATTAGAAGGTATCTGTGGTCAATAACTACAACTAGACCCTATGTTACCGTCTACTTGTAGTGAGTTGGGATATTTTAGGAGGATTTGTTACGATTGATACATCTAGTGATGGTATAACAGTATTGAAGGTAATTAATCGAGGGTTTCTAAATACTACATGATGAATACCACATGTTATTCTCTAGTTTTATAAGTTGGAGAAATTCGGATAGTGGTAAGTTTCAATTAGATCCAGTCGTACAGTTAGATTCCAACGTTAAGTCCAAATGTTACTTTTTCGAACTGGGTATGTATATTGTAGCGCCTCATTGTATTAGCATTAATACCATCTCCACAAACCTATTGCTTACGGAACAGTACATGTTACATATTGTGTACATACCTGCAAATTCTTCTGGCAGTTCTGGTGGAGCGAAATATGAAAAAGAGAGGAAGCATTAGTAAGCATTAGTAATAGTTTAGGTCTTCATTTTTCCCGCCGTAAATGTCATCATATGATGCTGGAAGCTCTTCTGGAAAATACACTTCTTCTGACAGTGTCGACAGTTTGTTATGTATAAGTGATGCTATTTATTTTACGCTTAGTGATGAATAGTTTCATTTTGTTACATTGTTTATTATATATATATCACTGGATTACACAATGATTAAGAAAGGAATACAATATTTGAACAGTTGTTGATTGTTTACATCGATGTTAAGACCATCGAAAGATAGCAGTTGAAAAACAGTACGGTGATCAAAATGAGTCTAGATACCAAAGCGTACATAGCAAACAATGCAAAATACATGGCTACAGATTATGGACATTACGAGTATTAAGACAGATTAAGACGAGTATTAAGACAATTACACATGAAATACTGCAGATTTAAACACTAGCTTGTGGTTGTCAAATCATGACGAAAACGATTTCAAAGTCCCGTTGTCAACATAAAACCGGACAATGTCGAATGGGGAATGCCTTTAAATCACGAAGTTTCATTTTCTTTACACCTTGCTTTCTCCGAAACGTAAACGAAAACAGTGTGTTTTTGATAAATCTGCACTATTTTGTTGTACATAAACAGGCGTGCTGTGTATACCTCCGCGTCGGAGAGCGGCTAACTCCTCTGGTGAGAGGCCTAGTCACCGGTTAGGAGTAAAGAAGTGGCGTGAGACATGGTTAAACACGGGCACAGCAAGCCCAGAAAAACTGTCTCTACTCGCGAGGAGAGAGCTAGTTTTCCTACACTTAGCAAAGCACGTAGAGAGAAAGAAAGAAAGAGATGTAGAAAAGTGGAAGAAGAAAAGACAAAGTTTTGTTGAATTATATTATGGTATTATGAAGATGAGCCATGGAATTAATAAGGGTCAGGATCAAATGTATTAATTGTGGGGGTAAAATGTGAAAAAAGGTATAACTATTGTTTGTAAGGTTTCTTGATGGTTAAGATCATGCATATTAGCGTTTTATGAATGTATCATTCTTCAATTTTGTGGGGTTGATGGCTGTTGCGTAGATGGAATGAGAGACACGTATGCTGCTGATGACGTATATCTTACAGTCATGCTACTAACGATGAAGGCAAGCGATTGCGCATGTACTTTCATGGCGTAGCAGAATTACAGCATTGTACAACAGACTAGAATGGATGGAATGGTTCGTTTGTCGGTTTTATGATGCCGTCAATGGTTAGCGTTATGATTTCCTAAAGCAGGTAGATGAAGGGACAAATGAGCACTAAAAGCATGAAGTAATGATTCTGCAAATGTGGGCACGTCTGCGAGCGTCTGAAGCGGATGATGAGAGCAGATGATGATGGTGAAAAATACGTACAAAACTTTGGACAAGAAATGGAGAGAAAAAGATCGCATAAAATCTGAAATACCTCTAGCAGCGAGAGCTGCCATTTGCTCCGGCGTTAGACCTACGTATTGATGGGGCAAATCAATCCGTAAGTTAGGAAACTTTGTGGGGGAGGGGGTATTCTAAATATACCCATGCTGTGATCGAGCAGAGAACCGGAAAAATCTCAAAAGATGCCATGTGAATACAACGAAGTTGAAACCATCTAAAACCAAGTTGCATCCGTTCAAAATAACTGAAGTACGGTATACTTTTACATGCTGCAAGCAGTCAACTGTTCGTTCTCCTCATTGAAATACGACCAGAAATTATACCTTCGCAAAGAGAATTTCTATTCGATTTAGTATCTACAGTACTGCAAGCAACGTTGTAGGAGTTAGATATACATTCAGTATTTGTTTGTTTGTTTGTTTGTTTTTACAGTTGTTTTAGCATGCAGAGAGTCCAGTTATGATTACTGTTACGGTTAATCACCTCTTGCCGCCAGGGCGGCAATGTCGTCAGGACTGAGCCCAGCCCGACGGAGGGCGTCAATCTCCTCGTCCGTGAGTCCTTCGGTTAAAACGTTGAAGAGACGAGAAGAGTGTTGGTTAAAAGAGTCACAGTCATGTCTGAAAACTGTTCAGGAAGCAGGGAGAGGAACGGCCACATGCACGAGGGGTAGGGTCTGTCATTCTGTGAACGCACTAAAGCAGAGCAGAGAAGGTCTTTGAAGCCACAGGGCATAGGGCCTAGGGAGAGTGCCGAGGGGTAAAATCGTTTGAGATCGCCTGCAGGGCGAGGGGGTTTTCTATATCAGAGAAGCGCCCAGAGAAACAGAAGAGCCATAAACGATAGCAAGGAGGAAGGGGACTGGATGTGCTAGGGGATGCACCATGCAATCCTATAGGACGGAAATATTGGCAAGTCCTTTTTTTTCAACGCTGTGCTAATGTTGCAAAAAAACAGCAAAAGTGGAAAAGGGTGCTCTATATATCAAGTTCAAACGACCAGGAAGAAATTGGAAGCCAAGCCATGCCCAAAAAGTCGCTTAACGAAGTCTGCACAGAAAGACAGTCAGGGTTGTGTAAGTGATTAAGACTAGGTACCTAAGGCTCTCAGTCGAGCGAGTTCGTCGTCGGAAAATCCTGTAGATGAGAGAGTACGAACAGACGGTTACGCCACGCTTGTCAGGACTTAAACCGTTTCGCGCCGCGCGGTGAGAAAACATAAGGTTCTCTTCGAGGTTGTCAGAGAAAGCCAGGAAAAGGCTCATCTCTCAACCTTACGTGATCTAAGACAGTACTCCACTGTGTTGGTAACTTTTCCGGTCGGGCACAAAACATGAACTTAGATAATTTTCGAAACGTTTCATGAAAACTGTCGAAAGAGAAAAGTTCCAATTTCTTAATCACAGGGGAGAACAGCCTTATTCACGTATCTACTGTAAGATCATCTTCGATAAGATCATTTTAGACTACTGTAAGATCGTCTTAGACTAAGTCCAGACACCAACGTTATTAAGTATGTGTTCAGTTCTCATAAAACTTCAAAGGGAAGAACAGGAGGTGAGAATGTTACATAGGAAATCATTTGGGGAAGTGTCAGTAAGAGGTTTGTTGATACCGGTTGCTGCTGTCAGTCAAAGAGACGGACAGAAAGATCGAGAATCGGGAAAATTAATAGGAGGAAAATGCAGTCAACAGGGTGGTTGGGTAATATTCTAAGTACGTTAGATTAGTGGGGCTTTGGGAATTGAACGAAATCTTAAAAGTAGTAACTATACTCTGTGTACAGTGTGAGAATACTTTGAGAGGGATATGTTATATAGTTATTCAGGATAATAGTTAAGATTCAGGAAACATTGATAAATTGGGAATATATCATTATGATTGCTGACGTTATCATCTGGAATCTTCAGGTTCAATGGCACTGCGTGCGAAAATACTCTCACTATTTCTACTCACTTTCGTATCTACACTATAGTGTTGCAAGTGACGTTGTAGGAGTTAGGTATACATTAAGTTTGTTCGTTGGTTTGTCTGTTTTAATCGTTATTTAAGCGTGCAGTTACGATTACTGTTACTGTTAATCACCTCTCGGTGAGCCCGCGAGGGCGGCAATGTCGTCAGGACTGAGGCCCTTTCGACGGAGGGCGTCTATCTCCTCATCCGTGAGTCCTTCGATTAAAACGTCGGAAAGACGAGAAGAGTGTTGGTTAAAAAGAGTCACAGTCGTGTCTGAAAATTGTGAAGAAAGCAGGGGTAGTAACGGCCACATGCGCCACTGGGTACAGCCTGCCATTCGCTGGACGGACTAAAGCATGGAAGGTCTTTGTAACCACAGTAAAGGGAAGGGAAGGGCATGAAGCGCAACACATCGGGAGAGATTGCCAGCTGGGATTGGTCTGTATCAGAGAAGTGTCTGGAGAAACACAAGAGCCAGGAACGGAGAATAAAGCAGGGAGAAGGCTGGGTTTGGGAGGGGAAGCACCATGCACTCCTAGACGGGGAAACATTGGCAGCCCACTATTTTCTTATTTGGGGAGGGGGGCGTCAAAACGTCAACGTTGTGATAATCATGCAAAAGACAGCAAATTGTCGAGTTGTTTTCTCTATACCATAAATCCAGCGACCAGAGCGAATATGGAAGCCAAGCAGGGTGTAATGCCATGCCAACAGTTATTAAACAATGATCTTGAGCAGATAGGCAGTCAAGGGGTCAGGGTTGTGATTAAGACTAGGTACCTAAGGCTCTGAGTCGAGCGAGTTCGTCGTCGGAAAAGCCTGTAGGTGAGACTGTAGGGAAGAACGTACGAACAGAGGGTTACGCCACGCATGTCAGGAGTTAAACCGTTTCGCGCCGCGCGAATTAAAAGTTAGGTTCTCTTTCTACAGAAAGATGGGGAATTGAAGGGCTACCAGGAGGGAGTGGGGTCCTTTGGAAGTGTCACTAACAAAGCTGGTTATACCAGTCACTACAGTCGGTCAAAGGATGGGACAGAAATATTGAGGAGGGGATCTGGATACTCCGGGCACATCGTAGGAGAGAAGCGAGGTCAAAGGGGTGGTTGGATTTATTGGGGCTTTAGGGGTTGTTAAAGTGGTTACTATACTCTAGCCTCTACCAGGCTCCAGAGGCGGCTGGAAAGCGTAGAAATTGGCACAAAAGACAGATAGCATGTCAGAGGAGTTGGCCGGCCGAAGAGTACAGTTGGCCACCTGTACTCTTCGGATAGCTACCTCCCCTGGCATGTTATCCGTATATCTGGCCAATTTCTATTCTTTCCAGCAACCTCTTGGGCATGGTAGAGACTTATGTATAATGTGTAAAACTTTGTGGTGGGATATGTTATAGAGTCATACAGGCAATCGGGGAGATCATCCGGTGTTCATCCATAGCAATGGACAAGAAGACAATATTTATCATCCAGGAAACATTAGTAAACTGGGGAAATATCGTTATGAGTGCTGATGTAATCGTCTGGAATCTACAGATGCAATGGGACTAGGAATAGTCTCTGATAAGGGTTTAGCTTTCCAACATTCTCAGCTAGGATTTTGACATCATGGCAAGGAAAAGGGGTGGGGCTAAGAGAAAATCAACCAAGGAATACAGGGACATAGCAGGCGTTAGTAAAGCCGGACGGAGACGAACAGTCAGCACAGGCGGGATGGAATACCTTCGATAACAACTTCAGTTACTGGAGCCGCTTCTTCCACTGGGTTAGAGGGTGTTGAGATCGCACGAAAGGAGAGAAATAGACCAACGTTAGTACAAGTTACGGGAATCAGGGGTTCTTGGAGACATTAGAGTTCAAGAGAGATGTTTCCAGCCAGAGAGAAAGGGGCCAGTTGGATCTGATTAGGCAAGGTGGATCGGATTGAGCCAGTAGGGCCAGGTAGATCGGGGTAGGTCAAGTGGATCGAGGTGGGCCAGTTGGAACTGGGGAGGGCCAGTTGGAACTGGGGAGGGCCAGTTGGAACTGGGGAGGGCCAGTTGGAACTGGGGAGGGCCAGTTGAAACTGGGGAGGGCCAATTGGATCTGGTACAGAGGGAGGACGGGGCAGAAATTACCTTCTCCTCCAACGTCTTCTTTTCTCCCAAACTGCCGACGTTTTTCTGCAGGGTCTTCTAAGCCTAACAAGAAGGGTTCGTCTTCCCCTAGCCAAGCTTCAAGCCTCTTCTTCTTCGAACCATCTATGCTTGTAAGGAAAGGGTCTTCGTCGCCAGAGTAGGCGTGCATACGCCTTTTTCTTGCAGCATCTTGTACTGAGTCTACAAGAAGCACAGCATAGCAAAGCAAAGCGTTAGTACAAGCTCGAGCGGTTGGCATAAGCGTTTGGATGTACCAGCGCTCTATAGGCAGCTTTCTGGATAAGCCTGTCGCTACTATCGCTCTATATGTGCGATGTTGCCTTCACTAATGCCAAGCCTCCAGCGTTGCCATCTGTCTGGAGGCATCGGTCAGGTCCAGCTGCAGCCAGGATTGAAGAGTGCCCACAGCAATGTTGGAGGATTCCGCACACCAGTCGTGTTCGCAGCCGAACTACTTGTAGAAAGCTAGCACGGCATACATAGCGTCTGCATGGCTCTAGTACTTTTTTTGTATCTATAAGCAGCTTTCTCTACATACATGTAGCGTCTGCGTTGCTCTAATGTTTTTTGTGTGTCTACAAGCAGCTTTCTCTGCGGCAAGTTGTGCTTCGAATGCTTTTACGGCGGTAGGGCAAGATGATTGGATGAAGATGAAGAAGGGGGTGACTTTCTCGGGAACCAGAGGGAAGTTCCGGAGATGTATTTGGGGAGGGGGGCGTAGTGAAAACTGGACATCATTGATCTCTACGGCATTCAAAAATGAAGGTTCTAGTAATTTCAAACAGTGGTACTTCCTCACTATTACATTTGATGTTACGTTGTAAAACCTTGGATAGGAGGTAATGGGTCAAGGAAACGGGTAAGATTGTAACTGTGCAGGGGATAACTTCTGGTATTTCTTTTACTTATTCAGGCTCTAATTAAGACCATGGGTATCTCTTACGGTGAGTTAAAGGAGATGGTGGAGTTACATTAGGGCAATGAAAAGGACATTGTGCGAAGTGGAAATGACTTCGCAGCACAACGAACTTATATTCTCGCGCGGACTGTGTAATGATACGCGCTTCCTACAGCGCAATGCTCGCCACAGATCAATGACATAGATTGTTAAACATATAGATGGTTGAAAACAGAAAGATATAGAAAGTGGTATAGAAAGAAGACACAAAATGATGAGAACATTAACTCCACACAAAGAAATATGGAAATGTCATTTAAAGTATTACACAAGAAAGTGCATAAATATGTTAAGAATCAGCTTAAGAGTTAGTATCTTCTATAAGAGCTGATTTTTTTCAAGGTTGGATTAGTATAAAGAGGAGACTAAGACTTGATATATTTGTTACAAAACGTTCAGAATTGAGATACGTTAATTCTTGTAAAGAGTGAATTGATAAGACAAGTTTTAGTAGATGTTTATTTACCTGGTCGGACGGCTCCTGGCACTGGGCGGGAGGAATGTTAAAATAGCGTCAGTTAGAAAGAGCGTTAGAACTCGGAGAAATGTGCAGATAGTTCTGCAGAATGACGGCAACCTTAGCTCTTTCACATCTTTATTTCAGATGTTTAGGCACAGTTAAGTCCTCAAGTTTTAAAGACAATGATTGTCATCATTCTGCGTTAACTACGGCACATTCGAGTATTGCGAACAAGAAATAGTCTTTTTTCTGAGACAGAGTATCGTAAGTATAGATTTAAGTTAAGAATACATAGAAAAAAAGAAAGTTGTAAGTCTGGATTGACGTTACGATTACGTAAGAATATACTAGACGACCGTGAGTTTGGATTGAAGTTTAGAATACATAGGTATAGACAAGTGTAAGTTTGTATTTAAGTTAAGAATACATAAGGATATAGACAATAGTGAGTTCATATTGAAGTTAGGAATACATTGGAATATGATACATCATAAGACTTGATTGGAGTTAATATTAAGACAGCAAAAGAATGTTAGAGCGACTTAGATGTTATCCCTTGAGACACATACCTTTGACGTAGAGTCTTGCAGTAGTCTTCTGATCACCGAAGACGCAGGAATATTCGTCCTCATCGGCGAGTCTTCCGTCCTTGATCTTAAGACGCCTGACCTTCTGCTCAGAGATCATCTCGTACTTGTCTCCGGGGAAGATCTGTTCTTCTCCTCGGAACCACGTGACCTGAGGACACAAGGACATTGCATCATTTTCTGAACCAGGGTGTGGTGTCGGTTTCTTACTGAACATTGAATGTGTCGATTTCTGTTACCTTCAGCTTTCAAAGACAAAGTGATAACTAAAAGAAATTTCTCGACCATTACTTGACCGTAGCTGTGAAACGCATAGCTCAAGAATCACAAACGTCGGTTTAAATCATCATCATTCACTGGTTTCTGCATCTGAGGACAGTCAGAATAGCCAGCCGAAATTTCAAGCTAATCGTGGATACATGCAGCTTATACTCTAAGATACGTCCAGATAGCATCGTAGGAACTGTATTTTTCTTCATTCCGTTACCGTTGCACCTTACATCGTACTATTAAAGTCTTGAGTTCTGACATAATGCTTACCTCACGCTTGGCCAGCGATATCTCGCACTCAAACAGAGCTTCCTCAGCCTCCGTGATCTCCTGGTCTTGAAGGGGTCGCAGGAAGACTTCGGGAGCTCCTGGTAACGTGAAACAAGCCCGGTCAATGTACAGTACATTGCTGTGTAACATTTGTCTTCTGTAGACTTAAGAATAAAGCGTTCTACACTATGCTCAATGAAGCAAGATGAAGCTCGCGTTGATGTTTGCTTGTAACAGCAAAGCAGAGCGGCAGTTTCACAGGTTCTACTTGTGCTGTCCGTTAGAAAGCAGCTAGTCTAGACAAGCCCTCATCTTCTGTGCAAACGATGTGCCGAGATATCTACTGATAAAACACATAACTCTTCTCCATCTTGTTGTATTGTAGAGACTATCTGAGCCTTCAGCAGCCACGAAGAGCCGGGTTGTTTCAAACTGAAGTTCTTGTTCATTGTCGATGTGGAACTAGCTTCCACAACAGACTAGCTTCCACAACAGACTAGCTTCCACAACAGATAGCCTGAAACTTTGAAAGTAACCAGCCAAAGCTTCTCTATTGGCGTTTCTAAGCCCGCATTCAATAGGTTTGATTTAGGTTTCGTTGTTGCTATTCAGGCTGTTTCAAACTGAAGTTCTTGTTCATTGTCGATGTGGAACTAGCGTCCACAACAGATAGCCTGAAAGCACCCAGCCAAAACTTCTCTATTGGCACTTCTTAGCCCGCATTCAGCAAGTTTGATTAAGTATGTTTCGTTGTTATTCAGGTTGTTTCAAACTGAATTTCTTCTTCGTTGTCGATGTGAAACTAGCTTCCACAACAGATAGCCTGAAAGCAACCAGCCAAAGCTTCTCTATTGGCGTTTCTAAGCCCGCATTCAGCAGGTTGGGTTGGTATGCTGGCAAAGCGTGTTTTCCCCCATACCGATGACCAGTAGCCAAGCCTCGGCCTTGTCCTCCCCGGCTATGACTTGATAATCGTCTTCGTCGTCCTCCACGCAGTCCTTGATGATGAGTCGCCGCTTAAAACCGTCCTTTTCGTAGGAATATTTGGGAACTTTGGGAAGTTCCTGCTCGTACTTCAGCCAGGTGACGTCCTCTGATTCGTTGTTGATCTCGCACTCGAAGACGCACTTCGTGTGGAAGGGAACCTCCTGGTTCTCCGGACCAACCAGAAGCTGCGTTTTCTCTACACGTCATCACAGGGAATAACCAATGACGTGTCAGAACCTCGATGAGTAATGAGGCAGCTATAGACCCATTTCAGTATGACGTCACACCTGCTTTAAGCGGTTTTGACTGGGCGAACGAAGGCCCATGCACTTTGAATAGGTACCTGTCGTTGATGACGACACTGATGACGTGTAATGTATCAGGCTTTGAAATGAACATGATAGCAGGAATGACGTCAACCAGAGCGATGTATGAAATAGGTCTAGTTTGCTGATGACTATGACCCTAAACAGATAACAGTCCTTGATGGTATTTCTAAATACGCTTTCATGAAATGAGAAACTGTACTTGTTAAATGGTCAGCTATACTATATGATGAGAACATTTCTTACATATAGTTTTACAATAACTGTGACACATATCATGCATAGAAGACTGGTAGACAGTGATTAAAACATGTATGGCAATGTCTAGCAAGATAACAATGGATCGTGTGCGTCCGTTGGATGTCAGGGTGACTACATATGTATACAACGAGTTGACAGATGGGAGTCGTTGATGTGAAGATGTCACAAATCGACTATGGCGTCGGAAAAGCGATGCGCAACTTTGCAACAAGAAAGGCTGGATGGGTGATAACGCGACCGTGGTATGGAAAACAGTGACAACAAACTATAAAGATGCTGCATGATGGAATGAAAAAAAGGATGACGATGACACACAACAATTGAGCGCCAGTACATCATGCTTCGGCGATGTACTGGTCTTATGACAGGGCTAACAAAGGGATTGGAAAGGAAATGTAGCAAAACCGGATCATAAAATCACCGGTCCTTCATGAGATAAATGCAGGATGCAGCGTGGGGTTGGAATGGCAGATGATGTCTACGTTCTGCTAGCACATGGTTGGGGCAAAGGTGCGAAGGTGAGCGGTTGGTTCTTTAAAGCACTTCTTGAACGAGGTGCAACGAACCACAATTCACCCTGAAGCAGCTGTGGGGTTTGGTACAATGGATGATAAGGATGAAGAGGAGAGGGGAGAAGAGGAGAGGATGGGCGTCTCAGCAAGACGCAATAGGAAAAAAGATGGGAAAAGGTAGCGGCTGTGAGGGTTTAAAGCAGTGGATGATAAAGATGAAGAGAGGAGAGGAGGAGTGTCTCAGCTAGAAGCCATAAGAAAGAAGATGGGGAAAGGGCTGTGTGGGTTCAAGCAATGTAGGATAAGGATGAAGAGATGAGAGGGGAAGCGACTAAGCCAGACGCCATAGGAAGGAAAGTAGGACATCGGTAAAATGAAGAAGCTGTGTGGGTTTAAAGCAATGGGTGATAAAGATGGTGAAGAGGGGAGAAGAGAGAGGAAGAGCGTCTCAGGTCGACGCAATAGGAAAGAAGGGAGGGCATCGGGAAAGGAAAGAAGCTGTGTAGGATAGGGAAGGGATAACCTCTCAGGCTGGCAGTGATGGGAAAGAAATGAAGCAAGTATGTAAGGAAATGAAGAAGCCGTTGGATAGAAAAGCGAGTAAATGTTGTACGTCTTTGCAGTAAGACGTGGAAAGCCGTCTGTCTAGGCTGGATTTCCGTACCACACAGAGAAGTACCAGAACATCTACCGACAGACGGCTTCCTTGGCTTCGCAGCCAGAGAAGGGTGGAGGAATCATGACAGAGGAGAAAGGAACAGAAGCCGTCACATTTCGGGGACATCCCCTCAAAATGTGACATAGAAAAGCAGCAGGACTCGCCACGAGGGCAGACCCTGTAGGAACCTTTGTGTACCAGGTGGGGTTTGCGGAGAGCCTCCACCGGGAGACTCTCCGAGTCCCGCACTAACCTGTGAGCTTCAAATCGGTCACGACTTCCACGCCTTGCGACTTGGCCGTGTAAGCCTGCTTGTCGTCGTCGTCAGTGTCGTGGATAATCAAGGACTGGCGGCGGCCTTCCTTTAAGAAGGAGTACTTGTCGCTCTCGGCGATGGGAGACATCCTCATCCCTTTGTCGGGGATGATGATCGCACCCTCAGGCGTGACAATCGCATCGTCCGGCAGCGGGGGCGAGGCAACCCCGGAAGGCCTCTCCTCGTCCTTAGGCAACTCCTTCGCCAGCGTGGCGCCGGGGATGGCCTGCACGCCCACCTCGTCTATGGCGGAAATTGTCTCCTCGTCCACCGGGTGGAGCATGAACCACTTCACGTCCTCGTCGGCCTCGTGCGGGAACAGCACGTCCACCGTGGCGTCCCCGCCCTTCATGGCCACCTTCTCTTGGAAGGCTGCGGAGTCACACAGGGGGTTATGGAACACTGTTCTGGTGGTATCCTTGACCCATGCAGTGTATCGTACAGGTATAGGCAAAGTGGTTTCCCATGCTGTTGCATAGAATTCCCCATAGAGATCCCCGTTTGTGCTTACACCCTCACAAGGCTGCGGAGTCACACAGGGGGTTATGGAACACTATTCTGGGGCACCTAAGCCATGCCTTTTCCTCTGATCCGTGCATTGGTGAAGGTATTTACCATGCATAGAATTCCCCATAGAGATCCCCATTATCGCTTACACCCTCTTGGAAGGCTGCGGAGTCACACAGGGGTTATGGAACACTGTTCTGAAGATACCTCTGACGTGCCTTTGCCTCTGATTCATGCATAGGTGAAGGTATTTCCCATGCATAAAATTCCCCATAGAGATCCCCATTATCGCTTGGAAGGCTGCGGATTTATATATGACGTTACGGCACACTGTTCTGGGGTAACTCTGATCCGTGCAGAAAATCTAACATATCACACAGGCAAATTAAGTTGTTTCCCATGCTGTTGCATAAAAATCCTCATTTTTGCACAAAGTCACACATGTGGTTATGGGACACTGATCCGGGACACCTTAGACGTACCTTTTCCTGTGATCCGTATATAGTATCATACATGTGTAGGAAAACTGGTTCCTCATGCATCGAATCCCAATAGAGACCTACATTATCGTTCGCATCCTCCTAGAAGGCTGCATATTCACACATGTGGATTTAGGACACTGGGACGCCTATGACGTGCCTTTACCTTTGACCAATGCAGAGTGCCATACAGGTACAGGCAACGTGGTTTTCCATGCGATTGCATAGAATCCTCATAGAGACCAATGTAATTCCTTTACTCTATTGGAATGCTGTGCATGATGTATCTGGGGTACCCGTGGCTTGCCTTTAAGTCCAACCCATGCTAAGGTATATAGGTATAGACGAAGGTGTTAACCATGCTGTTTAATAGAGACCCCCCCCCCGAGACCCCATCCATTCATTCTCAAACTATCTTAACACCACACGGTATAATGTAATAATACCCTTAAAGCTTGGAAGAAGGCAATTTTTACATATTGTATGACGAGCTTTGTGTTGAGAAGATAATCACATCAGCCGTCTGTATTCAATGATGAAGTGCGTGTAGTAGTGTTTACCCTCATATTCAGCCACAAGTAACATTTTGTGTACACACAACCGATCATGAAGCTACCACTATAGGATACAGAGATCTAATTTGTGAAATGCTAGCTTCTAATGATTCTGTAAAGAAAAAGGACAGCGGTATCTCGTGCAGGGAAGATGCTGTGTTCGTGTACTCACTTTTGACCCAGAGATGCGCCTCGGACACGTGCGGCCCTGCCTTTGCCTTGTACAGGGCGGCATCGTCCAGCTGGCAGTCATTGATCTCAAGCTTGTGCTTGGTCTGGTTTTGGCAGAGGAGAGAGGGAAACAGTTCATGTTATTCCTAGATTCAACATATGATCTATTAACTACACAATACGCCTTCAAGTGCTTCCAGAGAGAAAGGAGAATTGCCCAAATGCCCTCTAATAAAAAATATAACATACATGTAAATATAATTATAATACAATTGCATGGAGTGAAGTATGTTTTGAGTCATTTAAGCGTTTTAAAAACAAAAACTTTAGCCCATGTGTCAAACTACAAGCTCTGGAAATGTCGGTATAAGGTGGTGTTTACCTGTTCATCAATCATCCTGAATTTGGGGCTCATGGTGATCTGAGACTCCTCCTTGTACCAGCGCGTCTCCACGTCGGTCACGTCCAGCTCGAACTCGAAGTGAGCCGGCTCGCCCGCCAGGCGGTCCTGGTCAGCGATCGGACTGTCGAAATGGATATCTCGCGCTGGGATAGGAATGGGGTAGAATTAGTCAGTGAAATTACAATAATGGCAAAGTGTGAGGTCTGTATACATAATCGGGTTCTTATTCAGAGAAAATTTGGCAGCTGAAGAGCTGAATTACATGTTCTGTACTTAAAAGTAAAGTTAAAACGAGAAGTAAGACACTATGGCGAGAGACTGGTAAATTGAATCGTTCTTCGCTTAAGAGGTTAAACGCAAAATAAATAATAAATAAATGTATCAGTGATGGAAAAAAAGGTGCCAACTGAAATATTTGCAGGCTTCTGTGGTGAGAAAGTGGTGAATTGTGCTTGACGTAACGATGCCAAGAATAAAAGGTCAACTAAACATCATCAATATTTGTCAGTGACAGGACAGAAGTGTATGCTAATGTGGCAAGAAACTGAGTAATTGTATCGAATTTAAGCCACTATCCTTGTAAAAAAAGATATCACAAAAGCGTTGGATTCCCCCGGAACATGTTATCAATTACTGTAAACAAAATGTGACTGTGGCAAAGTATTACCTTCGACGAAGAGCTTTGCTGTAGTGCTGATCCTCTCGATCTTGAAGCTGTACTCGTCCTCATCCGCACACACCACGTCGTGGAAGTGCAGACGGTGGACCTGCGGACATGGATAAAATACTCAATAAACATTCTTGATGTCTTCTTCTAGACTAGAAGGGTGGCCTCAGAGTCAACTTGTTTTACGACAGTACACAATAACAAACATTAAAAACAACCCAGATACTGGAGCCTTATTCTGAAAAAATTAGACTTATGTTCTCCCATGTTCTAAAAGTCTTCTTTGCTTGAACAGCTTGATAAATTTGGAAACAAAACTACTGTTACTGTCAATAAGCAACAGACTAGGACAATTACTGTCAACAAAAGTTCAAAATATTCAGAATAAAGATTGAGACTTCAGAGAGCAGTTCAATGATTAAGAATGTCCATTTCTGGAGTTTTGTATCGGTTGCATGTCGTCTACGTCTACGCAAAAGAAAATGTGCGTAGATTTCATGATCAAACTCACTTTCCCATCTACTTCAAATCGGTACTTGTCTCCCTGTAAGACCTCCTCCTGGTTGCGGAACCAGTGCGGCTCCTGCCCGGCGGCGGAGATCTCGCACTCGAAGAACACGTTGGGCTGCCACTCCATGCAGCGCACGTCCTCAAGGGGACGCACCAGCTGCAGGGCACCTGGAAAAAAGACAAAAAATTATAAATACTCGTTAACAACATTAGGTCAGGAAAATCAGGATAACAACTTTCGTGCCGCGCATTTGGAACACATTTTCAGGAGCATTTGCTTTCGATTCATCCACAGACAACACTATACAACAGCTATAGACAATTAAAAGATTACCAGGAAACATCTAGCCTTGTTTTGCGTGTTCCTGCGGATTTCTATGGATCAAGGCATTGATACAGTTCCCTTGCTTTGCATTGCTTGGCTTCTATTATATGTGCGTTTGATATCATTGTTCGTTGTGAACAATACTCTCGAAAGCACACATTGTATTACCTCAAAGGAAGAAGTCAAACATCCGAAACTAGCACCATATAGATTGTAGAATGTAGAATGATATTGGATGTAGTCATTAATATCATTTATCATTATTATATGGTTGCTTGTACTTGCAAATTAGCCCTTTGGCATGTTATTTTTAATTATAGACTTTGTATTCTTATTTTTTATTGGAATTGCATCAGTGCAATACACGTGGGACACAGGCAACTACTGCTGATGTCGTGACCCACACATAATGTAGCCGTTTTACACTTGGGTGAAGTGGGGAAAGTCGCGTAAAGTGCCCTTTTCCCAAGGGCACAAGATCGGTGGCATCAGGGGATTCGAACCCGGCACCCTTGGGTTCTGGGCCGAAAACCCTGCCGTTACGCCACACGACCCATCCTAACTGTCAGCGTACCTTCCAGAATGACGAAGAGTTCTGCCCGGCAGCTCTTGTCGGCCACCACGGCGGTGTACTCTCCCTCGTCGTCAGGGGACACGTCATAGATGGTCAGGAAGTAGCTGCAGCCCTTCTGGCTAGTCGAGTATTTCTCACCTGAAGATGGGGAAATGGTGATGCAAATGTATTACAAATGATAAACTTTAGCTACAGGTAATGTTGTAAAGATTCATTTTGAGTATTGTTGGTACTGTCAGCAAAGGTGCAGTCATACATGTGCCAGAGTCACTGAATCAATAAGGTGCAAGGAAAATGACATAAACAGACATGATCTATACCGAAAAAAGCTAAGATGACCATGTCATATGGTTATTACACACATGGTAACAAAAAAATGTTTCCATAGCTTTAATAGCCTTCTAAGGTTCATCTGCAAAGCCACAAACAGTACGATTGAATATTGCAAGGGCAATTGATGTAAGTTTCTATACAGCATCTTTGAAAGAACGCGGAGATTTTCTTACCTTCTTCAAGCTGCTTTTCGTCCCTGAACCAGGTGACGTCAGCATCCTCTGTGTTGAGTTCGCACTCGAAGGTGGCGTTGTGTTTCTCAATAACTTCAATGTTCTCGATGTGTTTGGTGAATTCCATAACTTCCACTGGGGGATGGAAAAGGGAGCAAGTCAGAACTGCTTGTTCCGTTAAATCTAGGAAATATAACCTGCTACGGACGCAAGACAAGTTTACGATATAGTAGACCACTGTAGTTAGCCTTGAAAACAGACGTTAGTGTGGAAATGTTAGCGATAAGTATTGTCAGGACCTGTCGAGGTAGTCTAAATGAGTATGAAACAACTGAAAGAAGAAGAAATGTTCTTTAAGATTTCAAATCTTCCTTCTTTTATTTGTCTTAAAAGTTATAAGTTTGTGTCCTAGAAAATATAAACAAGGACAAAATGTGACAAAAATTCGTTCGCCAGGGATGTACTATTGTTTGATACTTTTTTTCGAAACACCTTAACCATTCTATTCTTAGATTGTCCTTTTCTTACTTTCGACGAACAGCGTTGCCGTGGATACGGGGCCGTCCGGCCCTGCTTGTGCAGTGAACTGAGTGCCCTGTTCTTCCGTTAGCACGTCCACGAGGACCAATGAGGCCACTCGACGCTCCTGTCGGATGTGGTAACGAAGGCCGTGTTCGATTCGCTGGCCTGTGCGCACGCGCGGTGGAGGAAGCAAATCACGTGTTCAGATGGACACAACATGGCGACCACGGCGCTCGAAAGTGAGGTTAGATCCCATGATTCGCGGACCAAATAAGGAAACAAATGGTTGACGTCACCCAAACGGATAAACTTTGTTAAGACGTTGCCACAATATACATGGCTTTAGTCGCATGGCAGCTCGCTTAATGCAGAAATAGGCTTGCAAGAAAATTTCCAACGGTTAACCTCACTTTCGAAAAGGAACACACCAAAGTTTTTGTCTAAGAGTTTGCCATGCATTGAGCATTCGGTGCTACGCTTTCGTCGTAAGTTTTGGGCTTAAATTGTTCCAGCATTTCAGCATATTGAATGTATTGCAGATGAACTAAGGATGCAATATCTTGTATGTAGTGCTGGTTTTGCAAAATTTCCAACGTTATAGTTTGTTTTTTTAATCAACTAGGCTAATTTTCTACATATTCAAAAGAAGCTGTATACATTGTATTACTGCGTCGACTGCTGCCTTTTTCTATAAGCTGTAAGCATCGGTTTTATCTAATGCGGTTGCCGTGCAAAGCGCCAGCAGATATGCATCAGATTCACTGTAAAGCAAAACAGGTTTTGCTTTTGCAAACCCGTAAATATGGCCATGCTTGGCAAAAACGGGCGGAATGACGGTGACGTCATACCATTTTTGTACCAGTGCACCTCCACGTCATCTCGCGTGAGTTCGCAGCAGAACGTGGCTGTTTGGTGCTCCTGCACGTGGACGTCCTCCAGCTCGACCACGAACTCAACTGGGCCTGGGGAAGTAGTAGTATAAGATGTGCCTATGGACTCAACTTTTCACGGAGGACTACAGCCAGCCTCCGTTGGTTAAAGTGGACCACAAAGAACAAGACTACCTCTTCGGTAACATGTGTTTTCGGAGGACTGACGCAAAACGAATTCCATTCTTAGACGTCAGTCCGTAAAGGGTAGAACAGATTCGGGAGGGACTTAACGGGAAAGGTGGGTTTGAAACGACAAGGAACACGCAACGCTGTAGGTCGAAGGTAAGAAAAAGACTTTACAAGATATAGTACTATAAGGAGTGAATACATATATATTTATATAAGAACGGGTCGAATTTACAGGAAACAGGTTGGGTAGGAAAATATTAGGGTGGGACATAATACGGGAAAATGGTTTGATGATAAGACACATATCAGTGCTAGTTTTAGGTCAGTTATAACTGGACTTAATCTTATGTTCTTTTAGTTAGCTGCTGTTTGTGTTAAAGGTACACAGGCCTAAATATAATTTGAAACATGCGGTCTTCACATCCAAAGTTAGGTATACCAGCTATAAGACAACATGAAACTCGTAGAAAGAAGAAAAACAAAGACAATAGATATAAAGACCTGTCAAAAATACTTCACACACTATTTTCTTTTAGTATTGTAACTAGGTGCATGGGGAAGATATGGGGAAAACAAATCGATAGGTGATGAAACTATAGGTGATGAAAGTTTTGTTACACTTTCAATCAAATTACAACTATAAACAAAATACTGAGATATCATAGTTCTGAAGAAGCTAATAATCTGAAGAGGAAAGATATCGGGATATCAAAGACTCCAAAACTATTTGACTTTTTGTTACACTTTCAATCAGATTGCAGTTGTAAACAAAATACTGAGATAATATCGTTCTGAAAAAGCGATGAATCTGAAGCTCGAAAGGGGAAGATGTCGAAACATCAAAGACTCGCTGTGAGTTTTACCTTCTACGGTGAGGCCACCCTCGGACTTCTCGTCGCCGCAGGTGACTGCGTAGATGGCCTCGTCCGACGGCTGGCAGTCGCGCACAACCAACATGCGCTTGTTGCCGTGCTTCACGAACTGGAATTTCTCATCCTGAAGAGATGGAAAGGAACTTGGTGAGTCATTCAAATCCAAAACTCAAGACTTATACCTTTACTGACTAAGTTACTTACTTACACAAGACATGCAACGTAATAATGTGAAAGATTAGCATTTCAAGTTTCCTCTATGCATAAAACCTATGAGCTCTTTGATACCATGCTGATTTTTATCATTATGCTTCTGCAACTAAATGGCTTTTCAAGATTCGTCATTTATATTGAACCACACAAACGTAAAAAAAACATCTAATGCTTTCTTATCCATCAGTCTGACAAAACTTTTACAACGCCTTATCAACAGTGTAGAGCATATGGTATGACGTATACTGTGACGTCAGAGGTCTCACCTGCTCCAGCTGCACGCCCTCCTTGTACCAGGTGACGTCAGCGTCGTCAGGGGTAACCTCGCAGCAGAACGTTCCCGGCTCGCCTTGCGGCACCTCGATGTCACCAATGCCCGACAGGAACCCTGCCTTAAGCATGGCTGAGAGGAGCAGGGAGAAAACTCGTAAGACGTCTGACAAGACATGTAATCTTTCAAACAGTAAATCTTAAGATTGCAGCTCAGTTTCTTACAAGTTGATTAGAACCTTCAGCATTTCTCTTGGCAGGGAGGACGAATTTCGTAGTTAGCTGGTTCATAGCATTGCATTGTGTGTAATATGTCAAATTTGAAGGCCCTGAGACATAGACAAAACACGTCGGAACATTGTATCCATTTTGGAGCCTTGAATTCTGACCTCGCTCGTGAGCATTCAAAACCACGAACCGGCTTATAGGACTAGACAATTTTGAACATATCATCTCTATTTTCCTCTGTGTGTTTGGACAGAGAGAAGATAGGTTAAGAAATGAAATTTAAGAAATTTAAGAAATGATAGCTTAAGAAAATTAAATTTACGATTCTGAGAGTTTAAGAAACGATAGCTTAAGAAAACTGAGTACTCACGATCGACAGTCAGGAAGGCTGAGCCCTTGTACGGTCCGGCGACGACCCCGACCTTGCCGGAGTCCGGAACCAGACCGTCGTTCACGATCAGCGTGTAGGTGTTGTTCTTGCGCTCGAACTGGAACTTCTCGCCCTCGACGCACTTCTCGCCCTGAGGATGATAAGCAAGCCAAAATTTGCTAATTTCTCTATCAAAAATTGTCCAAAACAAGGTAGATATACGGCCTGAATGACAGATCTTGCATGTTTCACTCAAAAATAAAGTGTCCAAGGCCATTGTCAATTTTCACAGCGAATATCGCAAGTGTACACTCTTTTAGTAGTTATATAGCACTAACATTTACTCTAGGCATTGCATGAATACTGATGCTTATCGTAAACAGTTCCTTCAATGAAATCGTCATCCAGGTATTACAGCTACACATGATAACAGACGTGACGCACCTTGAGGTACCACTCCAGCTCGATCTTGGGATCTCTGATCTCGATCTCGCACTCAAATCTCGCGCGGTTATGCGGCGGGATGCGCTGGTCCTCGGGTCCGCGCAGGGGCATCACACGCTGCGGAAAACAACGGCAACAGTCAAGGTCATACAATGGTGATCTAACATAGCCGGCAGAACTTAAAGATAAGAATAGACTCCAAGCTAAGGCTGCTCAAATGATGTCCATTGAGATACATACTAACTTTACCTACTAAGTCAGAACAATAAGTATGGAAACGAATCTGAACTACGACCCCTGAAAGCCTCATTGATGTACATTTGGGACTTTGTCTACTTTGTATGACAACTATAACCCCCCCCCCCCAAAAAAAATCTTAGATTCCGCAGCAGTTCAGACTAGTCGCTTGGTCCAGTTGTCACCATTGTTACATTTCGGTGTCTGCAGACCTTTTCTAAACTGCGTACTTTTTTGAAACGGTAAAGGTTTTGTTTTGCAATGTACTAGTATATTTCTGATAAAGATGTGTTGCAAATAAAGCTCGGTAATAAAATGCGTCGGAATAACACTTGAACTAAAGAAGGTTCCCTGTCTGTATCACGAAGCTGTAAGAGTATAAGACTCCGAGAAGAAACGCCACAAGGAAATCGAATCTCTTTCATCCGAGCTGTAAGAGTCTAAGACCCTGAGAAGAAACGTCACAAGGAAAAGTGCTCTCCTTTATCAGAATAGTAAGAGTCTGAGACCCACCTCCTCCGCGTACAAACTCTTCTGCATCTCCTCGAAGGCGCGCTCGAAGTCCACCTCGGCGCCCTCCATGGGCTGCGGGGTGGGGGTGCGCGGCTGCCAGGTCTCACGGCCCTTCTTTGCAGCCTGGGAACGAGAATAACATGGGTTAGTTAATTAGCAGTGCGGGGCTGACAGGTCTGAAGACCCTTTTTAGCAGCCTTGGAACGAGAACATCACGTGTGAGCAGCGATGTTACATTGTAGTAAAGAGACACCATCCTGTCTCTTTCATAAGTTGCCATCTCAAATAAGACAATGTGACTGTCAGTTAGCAGTGCGGGGCTGCCAACGAGAATAACATGGGTTAGTTATCAGTGCTGGGCTGCCAGGTCTATCGGCCCTTCTTAGCAGCCTTAGAACGAGAACATCACGTGTGAGCAGCGATATCAAATTATAGTTAAGAGACAACATCCTGCCCCAACGACCTGATTAGTTTCTTTCAGAAGTTGCCATCTCAAATAAGACAATTGGACTTTCTGTTAGCGATTGCATATCATACATGCACATATCTGTTCCTTTGGATTAGCAGTCTCTAAGCCCCTGAAACAGATTCTTGTCTCTCAACTGAGCATATACAGTACACAAGACTCTGCGCGTTTGCAGTGTTAGACTAAAAGGAATGGGGCACAGTATCTCTACCTCCAGCTTCTTGCGTCCCTCCTCCAGCTGCGCCCTCTGCCAGATGAGATGGTGCAGCAGGCCGCGGAAGTCGTAGATCTTGAACATCCGTGCGTACTTCTCGTACTCGGACGGGTCCACGTTCTTCAGGATCTCCCAGATGTCGATGTCGGACTCCTCCTCCTTACGGAGAGAGACACTGCAGGGAGGGAAAGGAATTTGTACCACTTAAAGGACACTGTTTATTCATGTATTTCCTTAAGATCATGTACTTTCAACTGAGCCCTGAAGATTTTCCTTTTCATTTAGCATAAGCACGGTTTGTTAAATTAAAAGCATAATCTCAATGTCTTCATGTTCTTCTCTGTCTTCGAGTTCTTCTCTGACAAGGCATGACCTTCTTTAAGACGGAATCTAACAGGAGAACCAGCATCTAGACACCCGAAGTTTACATAGGAGTCATGTACGTGTGGTTTAAGAAGTGTTCAAATCGCAAACACTTATGGTTACCATTATATTCGGGTACGTACGGTTTAAGAAGTAAGGCTTAAGACGTGAATGCCAGCTTTAAGACGTATGGTTTGAGAAGTGAATGTCAGCTTTAAGACGTAAGTTCTAAGAGGTAAATGCCAGTTTTAAGACGTAAGGTTTAGGAAGTGAATGTCAGCTTTAAGACGTACGGTTTAAGAAGTGAATCCCAGATTTAAGACGTACGGTTTAAGAAGTGAATAGCAGTTTTAAGACGTACGGTTGAAGAAGCGAATGCCAGTTTTGAGACGTACGGTTTAAGAAGTGAATTCCAGTTTTAAGACGTACGGTTTGAGAAGTGAGCGCCAGTCCAGCAGCTCCTTTGGTTTCTCCTCGACGATGAGCGTCACGCCGCAGACCTCCTTGCCTCCTTCATTCTCGATGATGCACTTGTAGTTACCTGTAAGACGGTTTTTTTTTAACATCAGAGGTGTACAAGGAATACTTGGTCCAGAAACATTGCGTACACAAGGAATACTTACTTCTGACAATTCAGAAACCATTAAAGTAACGCCCAGTAGATATGTGTGCTGCGTAAAACATATCAAGATGATAATGCAGATACCGAAGCATAGATTATTTATCTCCTACTTCGGTTCCCCACACTTTGCATCCACCAAGACTGCCCCTTTTTGTACACAAGTGAGTTTCTAGGAAGCCGGTTTATGCCTTTATGCCTAATGGCAGTTTAAAAAAGGTCAAAGTTGAGCTTATGAAGATTCACTTTCAGCTGAACTTATCGTACAGTCCATGGCCAAAGTAAAGAGGCGCAACTACAATCTTCTATCTTCTTGTATATTAAACTATTCAGTTAATTGAAGAAAGTTTCGTGTGTTGGGCGGAGTATCAAATTATCAGACTAGTGCTAGCTTGCCATTGTATATATGTATTTGTGAAATGTGACGTTTTCTGTTGCGACCTGTACTGAACCCCGTGGACATATGTGTACTATAAAGGTCTCCATTCATAAATCCATTCATTCATCAAAATGGTGCAACCCCTGACCTGCATCTGAAGGCTTGGTCTCGCGGATCTCCATGACGTACTCGTCCTTCTTGGTGTCGTGGTACACGTGGATGCGGGCGCTGTCCTCGATGGACCGCCACTTGCCCTTCATCCAGCGGACGGAGGGCTTCGGCTCGCCGCCCACCTTAGCGCGGAACTGCGTGCCCGATCCTGGAAAGATCAGGATTTGTCAGTTTCGCAACTCTGAACAAACACATCCTTCCCTTACAAATCAAGTACAGCAGATTTAAGAGTCTTGATGCTACAGACAGATTTGAATACATATTAAGACGTAACAACCCCCACAATGCAAAAATAGGTAAATATATAAATGGAAGGAGAGGTCAGAGGTTTAACGCTGTTATTCGAAGGGGACAACAAGTCACGTTTGGGACCGCATTCTTCGCGCTGCAGCAGCGACACCTAGCTGCAGTGCTAAATATCACCATGTATATGTAAGTCCGATTCAAGAATACATCGGTTGCATCTTAAGTATCTTTCGATGCCGCTTTTAAAGTAGAAACTCCGCGACAACGCTATCCTAGTAACCATCTACACGGGCAGGTATTGTGATTGAGGTACCAAAGTACAATGTACCAAGAAGCATAATGTTGGCCTTTCTGTATCTGTATCTATGTAGCAAGTATAATTGCACTTTTATCTAAAAGCCTATATTTCCAGCCAGCCTTTCAGATTACAATCGTTCTGTAGAGCGAAGTGATCAGAAACCAATATATATAGCACACCCACCTTCTGGTACTGTGCGGTATTTGGGTTTCATGATGAAGAAAGGTCCCGGTCCCTTCGTCTTGGGCTTGGCCTTCTTCACGGCGTCTTCGCCGACCAACGGAACCTCCTTCTTAGGTTTGGGTTTCTTGACCTGAAAATAAGTCGTGTTGTTGTCAACCTTACAACATTTACCTTCGGGTTTCCTCTGCTGTCATATCGCGTTTTGCCACAATGTTTGAATGTATTTTCTACGGTTTTCCACAGCCCTTACAAGAAAATAATTCCCTATGGGGCCTTGAGTCAAAACATTTGTGTACGATCTCATGTTCTGCCTATGTTATGATTCCTAATTTCAGAGCGGCACACACTCGTTTTACCCATGCCAGTGCCGAATACATATGCAAATGCTCCAGATATTGCTAGGGCTAAACACCCACCCACCCCTACACGCTCATAATGTCAAGAAGGCCCTTATCTTGTCCATCGTAATTTTCTAATACGAAATAACAAGCACCTTAAGTGGGCTATACCCTTAGAAACGTAAGGCTATACCCTAAGAAACGTACCTTTGGTTTGACGAGGACAGGTTTCTCCTCGACGACTTCTTCCTTCTTGGCGACGGGCTTCTTGATCTTGGGCTTGACCACCTTGGGTGGCGGAGCCTCGAACTTCAGCTCCGGCACTGAACATAAATAACCACATTCTTCAACAAAGAGCCTACAATGTTCATATTTGAGGATCAGAGCTATATTTCTGTGATGTGTTCCCCCATTCTATCATTACGATGGTATCTTGCCATTATTTATAAAACTTCAATTTTTAGTCTATACTTTAAGAAAAAACTCCACTTTGGTCTTAAGTGCGAGAGTCTACTGGGAAAACTGTTTTGAAAGTAACATACCTAGATTGGTTTCATCGGCGCTACATTTATTTCTGTGTTGTCGTTTACATAATTTGCATGTTAATTGGGTGTCAAAGGTGAACTTTGGACGAGACCACATCTACTTTAGGGGTGGTGATCCACATGCTTGTATCTTTAATCCACTACTTTGTGTTATTAGATTTAGTGCGTGTTTCTACTGACTGTTTCTACTGCTAAAGACGGCGTTAATGTTCAAAGCTAATTGTAAACGGTTAAAAACGTGTTCAAAAGAAAGACTGAAATGTATCAGCCCTCGATGCGACGTGTATTCTACCATACCTTCACCTTTGTCAGGAACACCCCATCCCTTTAGTGTATCGTAGTCTGCGAAGTGGATCATCCTCTTTCTGCAGATCGTTGCTGTATCTTATTTATCACAATACCCTAACTGTATATCTTGATTTATCAATGCAATATCTTCTAACTACAATTCACATTTCTTTATGATATTGATGTGACTTAAAAAGTAAAGCGAATGCGTTCATGTTTATTTATAAAATAATCTTTATTCTGGCTGGACAGCCCTATAAGTCGTTGGAAGGGGGTTCAGTTGGGAGGGGGGGTAGTTTAGGGGGGGGGGTTGTAGGTTGAAGGGAGGGGGTTGGTTGGAAGAGGAAGAGTCATTTGGAAGGAGTCTTGCCGAGGTGGGTTTGGAAAGAGTCAATACCGAAAATGACATATAATGTGCACCAAGTGCTTTAACTTATATCTGAGACAAGAATCTTTTATAAAAACTGACACGTCTTTTTTCTAAAACCCTTCTAAAGTTACCTTTCTGAATGAAGTACCGTGACTTGTGTATATATTTGCGTTCACAGTGAGGTAGTGAATGCACGTGGTTTGCTGCGAATGTGTTCAACTTACTCTTGAAACGTGCACGATATATCACAAATTATCACATCAAAATGATCTTAAGTTTGCTTGCACTACATGCTTCTTCGTCGACATAATTATCTAGCATCCACGTTTAAGCATGCATTGAATTCGAGCGATCATTAAAGACAAAACGCATCTGCATGAAGACTACATAAACGTCCGTGCATTCTTGGTCTCTATCGATGGCATGATTCTCAGTAGTAGAACACAGCATAAGTGTCTTCTGTTATGTTCTGTAAGAAATCCCGCAGCGTCGGTCATACAAGCAACAGTTTCACACTTGCAAGAGACGTCCCCACAGGCTGCCGTTGTCCATGATATAAAACAGGCATTTTCTATAGTTTCTTTAGAATAAGAATAAGTTCCATGCAGGCATGTTGCCACCTCCAGAAGTTCACGTGATCAACGTCAGAATATCATGCACCAGTCACGTGCGCCGCATGCAAGAACCAGGCAACGACGATTGGTTGATTCAAACAGAACGTCGGCATCATCAAAGTCCGCGTCATAACTTGACGGCATGCCCGTTGGTGTACACACCTTCGATGATGAGCGGCGCGGAGATCTCCACCATTCCGGCCGCGTTGCGCGCGCGGCAGGTGTAGAAGCCTTCGTCGGCCAGATCAACCCTGTGGGACAGAAACATCGGTGTGATACCAAAATGCTCAGATCATGAACTTACAGTCAGCAACATCTGACCAGTACTACTATCCTGTGAGACAGAAACATCGGTGTGACACCAAAATGTTCAGATCATGAACTTACAGTCAGCAACATCTGACCAGTACTACTACCCTGCGGGACAGAAACATCGGTATGATACCAAAATGTGCAGATCATGAAGTTGCATGCAGTTAGCTACATGTGACTAGTTCCACTTAGCGACTATATAATCTATACTCAATCTATGTATGTAAAAGAATAATATGTATGATAATGGACATGATAAATAACTGAAAATTAAGCATCTCTATATCTTTGAGCGTTCTAGGATAAGCAGGTTCCGCGAAACACATATTTTAAACAAGATTTTCCCTCTAGTTGGTCAACCAGAGAAGTGTATTCCCTTAATAGTTCATCTGGGATAGCAAGTTCAGCAATCTAAGGTATGTAATATGACGTTCTAAACATGTTTATCCCGCTGGTTTGCCAACCAGAGGGGAGCACTTCCTGAGTTTACCTGGGAATAGCCAGTACAGCAACATTGTCATCGAACAGGATCCAGTGCTTGGGTCCCTCGTGAAGCTCAGCTCCGTCCTTGAACCAGGCGACCTCGATCTCCGGGGAGCCGGACACGGCGGCAACGAACCGCACGGACCCGCCCTCCATGGCCCGGATCTCGCCGTACTCTCGCGAGAACGACGGCGGGATCAGCGGGGGAGCCTCCTCTTCGGCTAAACCATGAGAGAAACATTGCCGTTAGATTTCCACACTCACTCTTATATGTAATCACCTGAAAAAAAGAGTATCAAAGAGATCATGGTGAGATGAGAATGTGTGTGTGTGTGGTGAACTTTGCAGTATGATAACTTCTCTTTCTGGCAAAATGAACTGTCTGTGAAGAAATGTGATTTATTTGTCGCGCAGTGACGGCAATGCGATGAAGTGCAAGTGCGTCCTGAAGGAGGTGACGTCATTCTTCTGGAATGGGTGGAGATGACGTCATGAATCGTCGACTGCTTGGCTTAATGATGGCTGGATGACGTCATGATGACTGGATGACGTCATGATGGCTGGGATGACGTCATGATGATGTCATACTCGACAACATCTACCTGTAGGTTGCTTTTTCTGCGTGACCTCCGGTAGATGCCCGGTGACGTGGAACCGGTGGTACAGCATCTCGTACTGCACGAACTTCTGCAGGAAGGCGCGCGCGGACAGGGTGGGCGGCTCCGTCGGCTGTTCGACCTTCGGCTCCACCGCCAGCTTGGCGTGCATGGTCTGCTCCCCTAGCGCGTTCCTCACCGTGCAGGAGTACCACCCGGCGTCGCACACGCGCGTCTCCTGTAGAACCAGCGTGCACACGCCTGGCTCGGTCACCTCCACGCGGCACCGCTCGCTCAAGGACAGGTCGGCGTCGTTGAAGTACCACGTCACTTCCGGTGCGGGGTCTCCGACAACCTTACAATCGAAGGTCGCCGATTCACCCTCAAGGACAGAACAGTTCTTCGGGACTCGGATGAAGCTAGCTGCTTCTTCCCTCGAGATTTCTACCTCTTCCTTCTTCTCCACCTTCCTGGATTTTAGTTGAGCTTTGAAGTCGACTTTTTCTTCTGTCTTGGTTTCTGGAAAAGTGGGAGAAAATCGTTACAGACATGCATCAAAACACGTGACATTAAGGTAAAAATGTTCTAGACTTATTCAATGCCAAAATATCAGAGATTAAAAAGGGCAGCATACGTACTTTGTAGTTGAAGAGTCACCATGGCCTTCGCCTGTCCAAAGGCGTTCACAATGTCCAGCATGTATTTTCCAGAATCCTTAGGCCCGGCCTTTTTCAGCCGTAAGACCACATAGTGGATATGACCGCTCGATTTTACCTCAATGTTGTACCGACTTCCAGACTTGATAACACGGTTTCCTTGATACCATGTAATCTATGGAGAAAAAAACCATAACAGGACGTAAATACAAACTGCTCCAGTCAACAAAATCACACAAAAAATCTGAAAAGTTTCAAAGTAGGAAAACTGGAGTATACAGTACCTCTGGAGTGGGGGAGGCGAATATTTTAAATGGGAATGTTACGTCTTCTCCCTCGGAAATGGTCAAAGATTTGGGTCTTTCTATGATGCTTGGGTTGACAGGTTCGGGCTCTGGTTCGGGGTCTGACGTCACTTCCTCGAACGTCACAGGTTCGAGAGGAAGAGGTTCCATTGGTTCGACTGTTACTTCCGGAACTTTCATGGGTTCAACGGTAATCATTTCCGGTTCAACCAATACAGGAGGCTCCACAACCTCGGGTTCTTGAGGAATAGGCTCCACACTCTCAGCTACTTCAGGTCTAGCTTCAATCCCTACACGACTCCCGGAGTCGACTTCCTCCACTACCACAGCCCTCTGCTGTTCATCCACGATTTCCTCAGTCACAAAACTCTGTTTAATTTCAAGCGTTTGCTGAGTGCCGAAAAATGTGGCAGTTTCCTCGGGCACTACGCCTTCAAAAGTAGCAAAGACCAGCACGCCCTGAGGTTTTTGGGGCTCGACTGAAATGACTACTTCTGGTAACCCTCCATCAACGAAGAGCACCTGTTCTGTGATCTGGGAAACGACTGACGCCAGCGTTTCCTGGAGTTCGAGCTCTTTTAAGATAGAGAAAACCATCTGAGAGGAGAGCGCGATGTCCATCTTTCTTTCCCGCGTCTCCAGTTGTTCAACATACAGAGTTATGGATCGCTCAATCCTGTTGATGTGGATTTTGTAGTTTGTTTCATACGTGACAAAATCGAGCATGATAGGCCCAAACCGTAGATCCATCCGTTTCTCTACAGTAAGATGTGAGGATTTACTCTCCTGTACTTCTATTTGTTCTTCCTGTTGTTCTTCTGGTGTTTCTACCGACTCTACAGCCTTAGGCTCGACGATGAGTTTTGCCCGCATCGTCTGTTCGCCAGAATCGTTAGAGGCTGTACAAGAGTACCAACCGGAGTCGGAGAGAACAACGTCCTGAACGTACAACAGACAAACCCCTGATGGGTTGTAGTCTACAACGTACCGGTCACCTTCAAGGGTCTTATCTCCAATGGACCATGTAAGTGTGGGGCGAGGTTCGCCCTTGACTTTGCAATAGAAAATCGCGTTCTCTCCTTCTATACCTGTCCAGTTTTTGGGAACTTTGATGAAAGCCGCTGGTTCTTTCTTTTCAACAACTGTTTCTACGACCTCGACCTTTTCTTGCTTTACGGTTTTCAACTGCTTTAGGAACTTGGGTTTTTCTTCTTTTTCCCGAGTCTCTAACTGGAGAGTCATCATGGCTTTGGCCTCTCCGTACGCATTTGACAGGCTCACAAGAAAGTTTCCTGAATCCTTTGACGCGACCTTCTTGATCATAAGAGAGGTGGTATACAACATCTCGCTTGTCTCTGTGGTGATCTTTAGTCGGCCGCTAGTTTTAAGAACGCGGTTTCCCTGGTACCAGGTAATCTGTGGTGCAGGAGACGCCATAACCTTACAGACAAACTCGACATCCTGTCCTTCTTCGACAGACATCGCTTTCGGTTTCTCGACAAAGAAGGGAGCAACGTCTTCCGGTTCTGGCTCTCCTTCTGACGTCACTTCCTCCAGATGCACCGGCTCTTCTGGAATGGATTCTAATGGTTCACTGTCGACGTCAGTCTCTTTTATTGGTTCAACTAAGACTAATTCTGGTTCAACAAGTTCTGCAGGTACCAGCGGCTCTGGTTCTGGAACAATTTGCTCCACTGGTATCTCTGCAAGTATGTCTGACTCTAACAGTGCTTCAAGAGTCCCAACGTCTTCCTGTACGGGAAGGTGCGACTCGAGCTGGACTATCTGGGGTTCTTCAGGCTGTAGTTCAACAGTAAGTTTAGCGCGCATGGACTGTTGTCCGTGATCATTGCTGACCGTGCATGTGTACCAGCCCGAGTCAGATGTGACGGTATCTTGGATGGACAACACACAAACTCCGGACGGGTTGTAGTCCACTACGTAACGTTCTCCTTCTAAATCCTGGTCATCTCTAGACCACTTCAGGGAAGGGCGTGGCTCACCGACAACCTTACAGTCGAACTCAGCCGTTTCTCCCTCCAGTGTGTCGAAGTTTTTGGGAACTTTAACAAATGAAGCAGGCTCTGCCTTTTCGTCTAGCTCTACTTCTGTCGTTTCCTCTTTGACTGTCTTCAGTTGTTTCCTAAAGTCTACTTTTTCCTCCTTCTTCACAGTTACCAGTTGGAGGGAGATCATTGCCCTAGCCTCTCCGTAATCATTGGAAGCGACCAGTAAGAGCTTTCCTGAATCCTTTGTTGCCACTTTCTTGATTTTAAGTGACGTAGTATGCACGTGACCGCTTGAGGCTGTTGTAACTTTCAAGCGGCCGCCAGATTTAAGAACGCGGTTTCCCTGATACCAGGTAATCTGTGGTGTAGGGGATGCCATAACCTTACACACAAACTCCACGTCTTGCCCTTCTTCTACAGACATCGCTTTCGGTTTCTCAACAAAGAAGGGGCCAACGTCTTCAGGTTCAGGCTCCCCTTCTGAGAAAACGTCCTCTATTTCTGAGGTTTCCTCAGGAAGCGACTCAATCACTTCACTCGACACGTCAGCCAATTCTATCGGTTCTACTGAAAGGGACTCTAGTTCGACAGGTTCTGAAGGTTCGAGGGGCTCCTCTAAAGCCAAGTCCTGAGCTGCCTCCTGAGTCTCCTGAACAACTTCTTCAACCTCCTCCTCAGCTGGCATACTCAGTTCTAGTTGGATCTTCTGTTCAAGAAATCGAGATCCTTCCGGTATTTCGCCATCAAATGTAATCTGCAGCTCTGTCTGGTTACCTACTGGCTGGAGAAGAATCGTTATTTCTGGTAAACCACCGTCTACGAACAGCACTTGTTCCACGACCTGTGTGATCAAGGAAGCTAGTATTGTTTGTATGTCAAACTCTTTTAAGATAGAAATGACCAAGTCAGACGACAGCTCAACCTCTAGTTGTTTTTCTTTCGGCTCTAAGTCCTCAACGTATACAACAAGTCGCCTGGAGATTCTGCTGATAAAAATGCGTGTTCTCTTTAGGATAGTGATGTATTCGAGCAGCAAAGTGGCAAATGTGATTTCCCTGCGTTCGACTATAGTCAAGAGGTCTTTATCTTCCCCAAGTGCTGGTTCTTCAAGTTCCGGTTCGGGCTCTATGGGTACAGGTTTAGGTTCAACGGCAAGTTTCGCGCGCATGGACTGCTCCCCATGAGGGTTGCTGACCGTACAAGTGTACCAGCCTGCGTCAGAAGGGACGGTGTCACGGATGTACAGCACACAAACTCCGGACGGGTTGTAGTCCACGGTGTAACGTTCTCCTTCAAGGTCTTGGTCATCTTTAGACCATTTTAGTGAAGGACGTGGCTCGCCGACAACCTTACAGTCAAACATAGCGGTCTCCCCTTCGAGTGTATTGCAGTTTTTTGGGACTTTGATAAACGCAGCAGATTCGGTCTTTTCGACAGGTTCAACTTCTTTCGGTTTTTCCTGCTTAACGATTTTCTTTAACTGTTTCTTGAATTCCACCCTCTCCTCCTTTTTGACACTTGAAAACTCAAAAGAAATCATAGCCCTGACCTCTCCGCAATCGTTAGAAACAGTCAGCATCAGGTTTCTTACATCCTTCGGTGCCACTTTCTTAATGATAAGTGATGTTGTATACAGCTGTCCGCTTGTATCTGTGGTAATCTTAAGTCGGCCGCTAGTTTTGAGAACGCGGTTACCTTGGTACCAGGTAATCTGTGGAGCAGGGGACGCCAAAACCTTACAGACAAACTCAACGTCTTGCCCTTCTTCTACTGACATCGCTTTGGGCTTCTCGATAAAGAAGGGAGCAACGTCTTCGGGTTCAGGTCCTTGTGAGGAGACTTCGTCCAGATCTGCCTGCTCCTCTGGGAGAGCCTCCATTATTTCAGTCGTTACGTCAGTTTCTTTCATTGGCTCAAGTAGCGCACGCTTTTCCTTAACAAGCTCTGCACCGACATACTCTTCTGGCTCTTCAACTATTAACTCTTCCGGGATTTCTTCAAGGATCTCCGACTCAGGAATAGCTTCAACAAGTTCAATGTCTTCGTCTGGGGAATAGTACAGTTTTGGTTCAATGGTTTCGGGTTCGACAGGTTTTAGATGGAGAACGAGTTTAGCCCGCATGGACTGTTCTCCATGGTCATTACTGACCGTGCATGTGTACCAACCAGCATCGCTAGGGACAGTGTCACGGATGTATAACACACAAACTCCAGACGGGTTGTAGTCCACGGTGTAACGTTCGCCTTCAAGTTCTTGGTCATCTTTAAACCACTTCAAAGTGGGACGAGGTTCGCCGAGTACTTTGCAGTCAAACATGGCAGTTTCGCCTTCCGGTGCTTCGCAGTTCTTAGGAACCTTGACGAATGCGGCAGGCTCTGCCTTCTCCTCCGGTGTAACCTGTCCACTTGTCTCTCTAGACTCGTACGGACTTATTTTCTCTTGTTTGACGGTCTTCAGTTGTTTCCTAAAGTCTACTGTTTTCTCCTTTTTCACAGTGACGAGCTCAAGAGAAATCATGGCTCTGGCCTCTCCGAGGTTGTTTGATATAACCAAAAGGAGATTTCCTGAATCCTTCGGCGCCACTTTCTTAATCTTAAGACATGTGATATACAGCTGTCCACTTGTTTCTGTGGTAATCTTTAGTCGGCCGCTAGTTTTAAGAACGCGGTTTCCCTGGTACCAGGTAATCTGTGGTGTAGGGGATGCCATGACCTTACAGACAAACTCTACGTCTTGCCCCTCTTCCACAGACATCGCTTTGGGCTTCTCAAAGAAGAAAGGAGCAACGTCTTCAGGTTCAGGTTCTCCTTCTGAGGAAACATCTTCCAGATCTACAGGTTCTTCCGGAAGAGATTCAATCGTTTCACTTGTCACGTCGGCAAATTCTGTCTGCTCCACTGACGCTGATTCCTGTTCAACCAGTTCCGGTTCCTCCAAGGGTTCAGGTTCTTCAGCTGCAACCTCTTCTAGGATTTCCTCAGGTACAGCTGCCTCCAGTGGCTCTTCCACGACCTCCCTGACTTCCTCCTCTGACTGAAGTTGGATTTGTAGTTGTATTGGTTGTTGAAGAACTCGGTATTCTTCACGCATTTCACCGTCAAATGTAAGCTGTAGCTCTGTCTGGTTACCTACAGGCTGGAGGAGAATGGTGATTTCTGGTAAACCACCGTCAATGAACAAAACTTGTTCCACTACCTGTGTGATCAAAGAGGCCAGCATTGACTCAATGTCAAATTCCCTCAGGATGGAAAGTACCAAGTCAGACGACAGTTCAACCTCTAGTTGTTTTTCCCTTGGCTCTAATTCCTCGAAGTACACCACAAGCCGTCTGGAGATCCTGCTCACGAAGATACGCGTCCTCCTGAGGATAGTGATATACTCCAGCATCAAGGTGGCAAATGTGATTTCCCTGCGTTCAGTAATAGTTATTAGTTCTTGCTCATCTTTAAGTTTGGCAGCTTCTTCTTTTGGTTCAGGTTCTTTGAGTATCGGTTCCACGGCAAGTTTCGCGCGCATGGCCTGTTCCCCATGAGGGTTGCTGACCGTGCATGCGTACCAGCCTGCATCAGTAGGGACGGTGTCGCGAATGTACAACACACAAACTCCGGACGGGTTGTAGTCCACGGTGTAACGCTCTCCTTCTAGCTCTTGGTCTTCCTTAAACCACTTCAAGGAAGGACGTGGTCCGCCGACTACTTTGCAGTCAAACACGGCGGTTTCTCCTTCGACCGTACTGCAATTCTTCGGAACCTTTACAAATGCAGCGGGCTCGGTCTTTTTAACGGGTTCTATTTCTTTAGGCTTTTCTTGCTTGACGGTTTTTAGCTTTTTCTTAAATTCTACCTTTTCCTTCTTTTCCACCGTTTTAAACTCCAGAGACATCATTGCTCTGGCCTCTCCGTAGTCATTGGACACAGTAAGCAATAAGTTTCCTGAATCCTTCGGCGCTACCTTCTTAATCTTTAGATATGTGGTATACAACTGGCCACTAGTTTCTGTTGTGATTTTCAGTCGGCCACCAGATTTAAGAACGCGATTGCCTTGGTACCAGGTAATCTGGGGTGCAGGAGAAGCCATGACCTTACAGACAAACTCAACATCTTGACCTTCTTCTACTGATATCGCTTTGGGTTTCTCGATAAAGAAGGGAGCAACGTCTTCAGGTTCAGCTCCTTGTGAGGAGACTTCTTCCAGATCTACCTGCTCCTCCGGGAGAGCTTCCATTATTTCACTGGTTACGTCAGTTTCTCTCATTGGTTCGAGTGAGGCACATTTTTGTTTGACAAGCTCTGCACCTACATACTCTTCTGGCTCTTCAACGATCAACTCTTCCGGGATTTCTTCAATTATCTCTGACTCAGAAATCCCTTCGACAGTTTCAATTTCTTCGTCTGGGGAATAGAACCCGTTTGCTTGGATCATCGTAGGCTCCTCGGGCTTCAAGTCAAGCGTAAGTTTAGCGCGCATAGATTGTTCACCATGAGGGTTGCTGACCGTGCAAGTGTACCAGCCTGCATCTGTAGGGACGGTGTCGCGGACGTACAACACACAAACCCCGGACGGGTTGTAGTCCACGGTGTAGCGTTCTCCTTCAAGGTCTTGGTCATTTTTAGACCATTTTAGGGAAGGACGTGGATCACCGACAATCTTACAGTCAAACATAGCGGTCTCCCCTTCGGGTGCTTCGCAGTTCTTTGGAACCTTGACGAAACTAGCAGGCTCTGCCTTCTCGGTTGACTTCACCTCTACTTTTTCCTCTTTGACATCCTCCGTTAATTTTTCTTGCTTGACAATTTGTTTCGTCGTTTCCTGTTTGACTGCTTTAAGTTGTTTTCTAAAGTCCACTTTTTCTTCCTGCACGGTGACCACTTCAAGAGAAAGCATTGCTCTGGCTTCCCCGAACTCATTTGATACTACCAGCAATAGGTTGCCTGAATCCTTTGGAGCTATCTTTTTAATCATAAGACATGTTGTATACAACTGCCCACTAGTTTCTGTGGCAATCTTAAGTCGGCCGCTAGTTTTGAGAACCCGGTTTCCCTGGTACCAGGTTATCTGTGGTGTAGGGGATGCCATGACCTTACAGACAAACTCCACGTCTTGCCCTTCTTCTACAGACATAGCCTTGGGCTTCTCGATAAAGAAGGGAGCAACGTCTTCCGGCTCGGGTCCTTGGGAGGAGACTTCGTCTAGGTCAACAGGTTCTTCTGGAAGCGCCTCCATCATTTCACTGGAAACATCAGCCCATTCCATGGCTTTAACCATGGCTGCCTTAAGTTTAACACGTTCGGCAGATTCAAATTCCTCTGGCTCCTCGACAACTAAGTCCTCTGGGATTTCTTCAAGTATCTCTGCCTCCGACATGCCTTCGACTATTTCTGTGACTATGTTATCTGACGGAATCGGCTCTACTTGAAGGGTTTTAGGTTCCACTTCTACTGGTTTCAGGATAAGATTCAGTTTAGCGCGCATGAACTGGTCCCCATGAGGATTACTGACCGTGCATGTGTACCAGCCTGCATCTGTAGGGACGGTGTCGCGGACGTACAACACACAAACTCCGGACGCGTTGTAGTCCACGGTGTAACGCTCGCCTTCCAGCTCTTGGTCATCTTTAAACCACTTCACAGAAGGACGTGGCTCGCCGACAACCTTACAGTCGAACATGCCAGTTTCTCCCTCCGGTATTTCGTAGTTCTTAGGAACCTTGACGAAAGCAACAGGCTCTGCCTTCTCGTCTGGTTTTACCTCTGCTTTTTCTTCTTCGATCTCTTCCTTTGTTGATTCCTGCTTGACTAACTTTTCCTGTTTGGCTGTCTTGAGTTGTTTTCTGAAGTCCACCTTTTCCTCTTTTGTCACTGTTACCAGCTGAAGAGTCATCATAGCTCTGGCCTCTCCAAGCTCATTTGATATTACCAATAACAGATTACCTGAATCTTTGGGCGCTACCTTCTTAATGATAAGCGATGTGATATATAACTGGCCACTAGTTTCTGTAGTAATTGTTAGTCGACCACCAGATTTGAGAACCCGGTTTCCCTGGTACCAGGTAATCTGAGGTGTCGGAGAAGCCATGACCTTACAGACAAACTCCACGTCTTGCCCTTCCTCTACAGACATCGCTTTGGGTTTCTCAAAGAAGAAAGGCGCGACGTCTTCGGGTTCAGGTCCTTGTGAGAGTACTTCGTCTAAGTCTACCTGTTCTTCTGGCAGAGACTCGATGGTTTCAGTGGACACGTCGGCCAATTCTATCGGTTCAACCGAAGCTGAGCTTTGCCTGACTTGTTCGGCAGATCCAAGTGGCTGTGGCTCTTCTATGAACAAGTCTTCTGGTATTTTCTCAAATATAGCAGCCTCAGATAGGCCTTCGCGTACTTCTCTGACTGTCTCCTTCGAGATAAAAGGAAGTTCTAGTTTGCCAGTTTTTGGTTCCACTTCTACAGGTTTCAAATCAAGGGTAAGTTTAGCGTGCATGGACTGTGTACCACAGGGATTGCTGACCGTGCATGTGTACCAGCCAGCATCAGATGGGACGGTGTCGCGGATGTACAACACACAAACTCCGGACGGGTTGTAGTCCACGGTGTATCGCTCTCCTTCTAAATCCTGGTCATCTTTAAACCATTTCACAGAAGGGCGAGGATCGCCGACAATCTTGCAGTCGAACATGGCGTTTTCACCTTCCGGTGCGTTGTAGTTTTTAGGGACTTTCATAAATGAAGCAGGGTCCCCTTTTTCACCTGGCTTTACTTCTAACATTTCTTCTATGACTTCCTGCTTTGGCTGTTCGTCTTGAACAATCTGTTCTTCTGCTTTCTCTTCTTTGACTTCCTCCTTAGGCTTTTCCTGTTTGACAACCTGTTTTACCTTTTCCTGTTTAGCCGTCTTAAGTTGTTTTCTGAAGTCGACTATTTCCTCTTTTTTCACAGTAACCAACTGAAGAGAAATCATAGCCCTGGCCTCTCCGTAGTCATTTGCAATTACTAGTAACAGGTTGCCTGAATCCTTGGGCGCCACCTTCTTAATCACAAGAGTCGTTGTGTGTACCTGCCCGCTTGATTCTATGGTAATCTTAAGTCGGCCGCTAGATTTAAGAACCCGGTTACCCTGGTACCAGGTAATCTGTGGAGTAGGAGACGCCATGACCTTACAGACAAACTCCACGTCTTGCCCTTCTTCTACAGACATCGCTTTGGGTTTCTCGATAAAGAAGGGAGCGACGTCTTCTGGTTCAGGCCCTTCTGAGGACACCTCGTCTAGGTCTACAGGTTTCTCCGGGAGTGACTCGATAGTTTCGCTCGTTACGTCTGCTAATTCTATGGGCTGGACTACTGCTGACTCTTGTTCAACGGGCTCAGAAGGTTCGACGGGTTCTGGCTTCTCTACCACTGCCTCGTTTGAGACTTCTTCAGGTGCGACTGCCAGTGTCTCTTCGACAGCTTCTTCAGCTACCTCCATTGACGGAAGACGAAGCTGTATCTTTAAGATTCCGCGGTGGGTTTCTTCAGAAATCGCACCTTCGAATGTCATCTGTAGCTGAGTCTGTGTCCGGAAGGGCTTAAGGATGATGGTTATTTCTGGAAGTCCGTTCTCAATGAAAAGTATTTGTTCTGCAATCTGCATTATGACAGAGATTAGATACACCTCAAGTTTGAACTCCTTAAAAATTGACATTAAGGTCTTTTGGGTCAGTTCTAACATCTTAAGATGTTTTTCCTTGACAGGTGACCCTTCAAAGTGAACAGACACTTTCTTCTGAAGTTTGCTAATGTAAATTGTGATCTTTCTTTTGATGATAAAGCGCTCCAGCATTATTGGCTGAAACTTTATCTTCCGCACTACCCTTTGTTCCATCTCGCGAGGAACCTCTGGGGTTGATTCTTCCTCCACAGGTTTAAGTTCAACGGTTAGTTTAGAGCGCATTGTCTGCTCGCCAAGTTCATTGGACACGGTGACCGAATACCAGCCCGAGTCAGACGTTGTCGCATCCTGAATGTACAAAACGCAAACGCCTGACGGATTATAGTCTACGACGTACCGTTCTCCCTTTAGCTCTTGGTCATCTTTGTACCATTTAAGCGAGGGTCGAGGCTCCCCACTGACTTTACAGTCAAACATGCCGTTCTCTCCCTCTACTACTGTACAATTCTTGGGCACTTTAATAAAGGCTGCGGGCTGCTGCTTGGCTTTGGCTACTGGTTCCTGCTCCGCCTTCTGTTTTACTGTTTTTAACGGGACTTTATAGTCTAGTTTCTCCTCAACTACTGGCTCTGTAAAACAAAGGCACAAAATAATTAGTTATCAGGACTTAAGAAAGAAACTTTGAAATTACGACAAAAAAAGACGTCCATGTAAAAGATGGCAGAGCAGTCTGATAGGAATCTGCATCCATGTAATACAATGGGCAATGAAGATCAAACTCACTTTGTACTTGTAGGGAAATCATGGCTTTGGCTTCCCCTGCTTCGTTTCTAACTTCGAGAACATACTTTCCGGAATCCTTCGCTGCAGACTGCTGTATGCAAAGAGTGATCACATACAGATTTTCGTTCCCGTTCGTTGTTGTTACTGTGAGGCGGCCGCCTGGTTTCACTTGTCGGTTTCCGTGATACCATTTTATCTGTGAAGAACGTCGGAACAATGCATGAAGCATACATCAACTGAGGATTGAAAATCATTGTAAAAGACTGGAGAAAGATCAGTATCTAAGTAATCGCAAGGCAAGGTCTCCATTCCTCTAGACGGAGCTCTCGCTGCGCCTTCCCTGCGACCTGTATTGAATTTGTGTAACCATTGACCATGCAACAGAGTAGAAAGGTTCGTTGAGCGCTCTTTCAAATTTCAGGTCGCAGTGAGAGCGCAGCGAGGTCGCCGGCCTAGTGGGATGGGGATGTAACTTATGGTAGACAATACCTGTGGTTCTGGCGATGCCACCACCTCGCACAAAAACTCTGCACTCTGGCCTTCGTCGACCGTCAATGGCTTTGGCTTGACCGTAAAATATGGTGGGATCATCTCGACTTCGGACTCGACCCGGCGCCGCGTCTCCTGTTCTACTGTTGTAGATTCACGCGTGGCGAACATGGACTGTAGGAACTGCGCTCCCTCGCGCAGTGCTCCCTCAAACGTCACCGTCATTCTAGCGCCACCTGCCGACACAGGCTGGAGAAGCACGCTCACCTCAGGTAACCCCTCCTCTATGAACAGCACCTGTTCGGCGACTTGCGTAATCATGGCTGATATCATGTCGTCGATATCAAACTCTTTCAGTATTGCAAAAACAACGTCGGATGACAGCGGGATTTCGAGCCGCTTCTCTTTCGTGGGCAGCTCGTCCACGTAAACTGTGACCGTTTTCTCCACTTTGCTGATTCTGATTTTCGTTTCGCGGAGAATCGTGGTGTGCTCGACCATGACTGGTTTGAAGTGCACGCGCCTCTTCTTCGTCTTCGGAACCTCCTCCTCGTGGTAGAACCTCTGCAGGAACTCGGATCCAGCAGGGATGTCACCTTCGTAGGTCACCATTAATTGAACGTTCCGCGCTCCGAAAGGTTGTAGGAGGACATTGACCTCAGGAAGACCCCCATCTACTAACAGTGTCTGTTCCACACAGTGAGTGATGATAGAGGCAAGGCCGTCCTCGACTTTGAATTCCTGCAGAATGCCCTTGACGGTTTCCGCGGACAGCGGTACTTCCATCTGCCGGGCTACGGGCGGAAGTTTCTCCACGTGCATCGTGACTGTCCTGCTGGCTTTGTGGACAGAAATGGTCGTCTCTCCGGGAATGAAGGTTTCCTCGAGAACCACAGGATGGAACCGCACCTTCTTCTCCTTCCTTCGCGGCTGGGCGGTGGACTTTAAGTGGATTGTTATCTCTGGAGAAGTCTTCATCTCCGGATCTGCCTCTAGAACCTGCGCAATCGCGTCGGAAACCGCAGAACAGATCTCATCTGGTTCACCTTCTGCCGACAGCCTAGCGCCAACAGTTTCAGGTTCCACCAGGAATATTTTGAAGCTCTTTGACTTCTGCCCTGGCCGAAGGATTGTTATTTTTTTCGTTTGCCTGTTCACCCGTACAGTGAGCAGTTGAACATTTTCATCAACTTCTTCTCTCTCAAGTTTCTGCGCTTCTTCCTGGGTTATGCTACTCACTAATCTTACTGGTGTCGGTTTCAAATGGAAGGTGACTTCGGACGTGTTCGGGTCCCTCGCAACTGCCTGCGTGAACGTCTGTGCCACAGCTTCCGCAATCTCGGGTCTCTCCCCAAAAGCAAGAAGCCTTTCGATGATGTTTTCTGCGTTCACGTTTTCACCGATTTTAACCCAGTGTTCCTGTCCACCTCTCAGGACTATTAACGTGTTAACTCTTCTATTGACTTTGATGGTTGTCTCCTGCTGCTGAGTTATCTCCATGGGAGATACTTGCAGACGGAGTCGGAGAGGTTCTCTCTGTCGCCTCTCCGCTCCCCGCACCTTCAGCTTTAAGTTAAACTTAACCTTCTTGGCGCTAGGGTCTTTAGCGACAGCTTTGTCGTACGTCTGGGCTATAGCTGCAGCCACCTCGTCTCTCTCTCCCGCAGCGATCAGTATGGTCCTGATTACTTCAGAAGAGAGCTCTCCCTGTATCGGGAAGGTTTTCTCGGTCCCGTTCTTCACTAGAGTCATGACATTAGTCTGCCGATTGACGGTGATCACGGCCGTTAGCTCTGAGACTGTCTCGGCTGGGGACGGTGCGAGCTCCAAGCGCAGAGGCTTTAACGACGCACCGGCTGTCTGCTGGGCACGCGGCTTTATGTTAAAAACTATTTCAGTTGCCTTCGTCTGACTGGAAACAATTTTAGAGAAGGTTTGAGAAACAGCTGAAGCTACCTCTGCTCTCTCGCCAGCGGCTAACAGGGCCTTTCTAATGTTCTCAGCAGTTAGTTCTCCTTGGACTGTGATCCGCTGTTCTTGTCCATTTCTTGTGATTATCACCAGTTTGGTCTCCCTGTTAACCTTAACTGTGGCTTCAACTGCCGGAGTTGGTTGGATGAATTCGCGCTGAACTTCCGTCTGCGCCGGTTTATGTTTGAGATGGAACGTAATCTCCGTTTCAGCGGCACCGGTGGCTACAGCTCTAGCGTAGGTCTCAAGAACGGCTTCCGTAAGATCCCTCCTCTCGCCGACGGCTCTCAGCGCGTTTTCCACATTCTCAGGCGTGAAGTCTCCTTGCACCTGTAGGATCCGTTCCTGTCCGTTGTGGAAGATCATCACCATCCCAGTTGGTCTGTTGACTCTGATGGTCAGAGCAGCCTCTTCCGTTGGTGAAGGACGTCGGATAGTCGAGTCCGAGACAACGCCTCCTTCTGATACAACCTGAGGTTTCAGACGTATGGTGATCTCCTCCGTGCTTGTGTCCGCCATCAGGGTCTTTGCAGCCACCTGAGCGATGGACAGCGCGACTTCGGGTCGCTCCCCTGCAGCCTCGAGTGCACGCTGGATGGTTTCTGTACTTAACTCAGCGTTGACGTTGATAATCTTCGGTGCACGAGACTGGCGGAACACCGTGATTGTTCTCGCTTTTCTGTTCAGTGTGATGGAGGCCGTCTGTTCGGTCACCGTTTCCTGTAGATGTTCGGCGTCCGTTTCCAGCCGAACCGGGCCGACTCGTTGTTCCTCGGCTCTTGTTGGCTGAACTCGTTGTTCGTCGGTTTTTGTCGGGCGGCCAGCTGGCTGCGCGTGGAGACGGATGGAAATCTCCTCGGGTCTATCCGCTCCGTAGTCCGGAGACAAAACTCTCACGACTACCTGCGCAATGCCGGCCGCGACTTCGCGCCGTTCGCCGATAGCAAGGAAGGTTTTAATCACACCTTCCATGCTGACGTCTGAGTCTAGCTTTACCTGTTCCGACTCTCCATTCTGTCGGATTATGGTCACGATTCTTGTTAGTCGATTTACCTTAACGATAGATGGAGGTTCTTGTAAAGGCTTCTCCTTCTTTGCCTTAGCAGTTGGGAGGATCTCTGGATGCTCGTCAGGAATGATCTGCACTTCGGAATCAAGCCTTTCTTCGTCGCCTTCTTCAGTGAAAAAGCGGAGAACTCCCGGTCTTGTGCGAAGTTCTGTGCTGGTGAACGCCCTAACGATGGACTGTCCTACTGCAGAAGCGACCTCATGCGGCGCTCCTGCTGCCTGCAGCTGTGTGATTACGTCCTCTGCAGTCAGTTTCCCGTCGATTTTCATCACCTGAGTCTCCCGTCCTTCCCTGTGTATTTTCAGGATATTTTCCTCCCTGTGGATTTCAAAGCTTTCAGGGGTTTCACCCTCCTGTTTGGGCTCGACATGAATTCGTATTCTCTTACCTGGCTCGCCTATGCGGAGTCCAACTTTAACTTCTTTGGTTTCTCCGCTGCCGACAACATGTACTTCTTCTTCCTGGGTTCTAGCTTCTTCGATTTGCAAGGGTACAACAGCGTCAAAGGGTGGCGATTTTGGCTCCTCGCCATCACCCTCATAGCCACTATCGGACACTATAGATGAGCGTCTCAGCACTCCTTCTAGCAGCCCTACGTGTAGCTGTTCCTTCTCTAACTGATGCTGTAACTCTCCTGGAGCGAAGTGCACCCTAGCATGAGAGGATGGTGATTCCTCTCCCTCCTCCGATTTCTTTTCCTTGACCAATATTCCGGAGAGAACGTCTTCTTGAATTTTTACCTGAGGCTCCTCCAACGCTTTTGGTTCTTCTGGAGCAACCTCGACTACTTTTTCCTCGAAAGAGACTTCATCCCCTACACCGTCTACTTTTGTTTCTTTCTCTGTGATCAAGTCAGCTGTTTCTGCCATAAGGATCTCTTGGGCAACGACTTTTTCGTCTGCGACTGGCATTTCAAAAATTGGCGAGGCTGGTTCCTCTGTTTGCTGGGTAACTAGAGTGAGAACCAAAAACCCATTTGGTATCATAATATGTATAATAGAAAGATCACAGAAAATCAAACTATTTAAGTACTGCCACTTCCTGATAGATGACATAAATTATACAAGGCACAAAAGAATAGTAAAGTGAAGCAAGTCTGCGATTATACACATGAGCACACGAGAGAATATGCTTACTAGACTTTATTCATTTAGCTACATATATTTCTGTTCTGTTTAGAGATAGATAAAGCATGGATTTGATGGTTGTACTGCTGTGGTGCTCGCGCTGTGGAAGTGTAACTAACCTCGATCTACTATGAGATCGGCGTAGCACATGGCCTGCCCGGCTTCGTTAACCGCCCGGCAGATATACTCCTCCTCATCCTCCGGGCGCACGTTAGGGATGACCAGGCTGCTGCTCCCGTCGTTACTGTACTCGATGGTGAACCGTCCTCCCGGCTCGATCTCGACATCGTCCTTGTACCAGATGAGCTGCGGCTTGGGTCGCCCCTCCGCCCGCCGGGTGAAGCGCGCCGTCCCGCCGACTTCCACCCGCACAATCTCGTCGATGATGTCGCCGACGAACTTGGGCGGTTTGGAGTCGGCGGTTTCGTCTTTCTCCTCCGCCGGAGCCTCGGACTCGGGAGGGAACTCCACGATCATCTCTCTCTGGGAGATCCTCTTCTGCTCGAGTTTGGTCTTGAGCTTCTCTCCGCGGCTTTCCTCTGGTTGTGGAGGAGAGAAACGTTTGAGAAACTTTTTCCTCAGACGGAAACAGTGGTAGAGAAGACGACTTCAGCGTGCAGCATGCATTGCCTGGCACTCCGCATTCACAGCCATGAACAACAAGCTTTGACGCGCTGCACATGCGGCAACTTGGCAAAAGGCTGAATATCTCCTTCTAAGTTATAAAAGTATATGCTATTCAATACAATGCATGCATTTGTGCTACAATGGTACACCAGCTGTTTGCAATTCAATGCTGTGCGCGCATGCATCTTCCCATCCCTACAAGGATCGGTGCAAGAAAACCTGTCATAGTTACTCAATGTAATAAGTACCCTTAATGCTTTGACTGAAAGTTTCTGTATACAGACAAGCCATTCAGTTAAACAAGGGAGTTATACATGGGTAGCTATTGCCATGATATTTTAGCAAGCAAGCAATATCTTTAAACAAAAGTTATAAACTAACAATAAACAACACAACAAGGAGGCAAGCAGCACGTAGACATTTACCTGAGAAGAAGATGTCGGCCGTACAGAAGGCGCTTCCGGCTGAGTTCATGGCCGTGCAGGTGTACTCCGCCTCGTCCTGTTCTGTGACGTCATGAATGGTCAGTGACGTCAGACCCGCGTCAGAGAGCTCTATGGAGTAGTGGTCACTGGGCTCGATTTTGGCGCCGTTTTTGAACCAGGACACTTCCGGTGTAGGATTTCCCGTCACCCTACACTGGAACAGGGCGGGTTCTCCTGGAACGACTATGAAATCTTCCATGGTTTGGAGGAACGCAGGAGGGGTTGGACCTTCTTCATCTTCCACCGGACCCTCCTCTGCTGACAGGAAGTCTTCAGGAACCGGGCTCTCTACTGATGCACCAGAAAATGTCCTGTCCTTGTCGTGGGGAAACTCGACTAGAGGCGACTTGGCTCGTTTTAAGTCTAACCCCTCGTCTACTTTCAACTCTGTAAGGGTTTCGCTGTGCTCAGCAGCATCGGTTATGTCTCTGCTAGGGGTCGCTGTTACCTTCTTCTCTTCAACTTTGACTTGTTCTACTTTGCTTTCTACTGTTTCCCCGTTAATCTGAACGGCTGCCTGGCGAAGCTGGTCGACAATGGAAGTGTCCTCTGTTACTGTTACGGGTTCCTCTTCTATAGTGGGAATGTCTCTAGGTTCCTCTACAGCCGGAGCTTCCTCTACAACTTCCGGTTCGTCTAGAGTACAGGAGTGGCTTGTTACAACTACATTCAAGACCCCCAAGCCATACTGGAGTCAACAATTGCTACATTATCGTATAAATAGACATCAGGTGCAAACAGCATGCCAAGCCAAAGAGAATGCAGTATTTCGTCATAATTGATAAAAGCAAGGTAAAGTAAAGCAAGAAATACATTTATTAGAAAAACAAAAACAAATCAGTCTTGAAAGTAGAAAATAACACTGCACTGGTACTGGCAAGCTATCACATACATTTCTATAAACAGACTACAAACTCTGTATAATCATTCCTTTACATCTGGTGTTAGTACATGTCACAAGTCGTCGTACCAATCTGTTGAACTACGTTAAAGATGAAAGTATTATTTGTTAGTATGCGAATTTTTTACTTACTAGAAATAAAATGAGGTACCAGTCTTATTAAACGTTGATAAAGTACAAATACATAGGAGCTGCCTGCACATGTTGGTATGCATTAATACTGCCATGGTCCATGCACAACTATCTATCCACAGTCCTCTTCAAATCCATGTTTGTTAGTATGGCCTACGGTTAGTCCACGTCACACTGCTGAAATGTCTCTACCTTCCACCATCAGTTTGGCGCAGCATGACTGCTCCCCGTGTTGGTTGGACACGACGCACTTGTACCACCCGGCGTCCTCTACCGTGATGCTGTCTATGTGGAGCACACACATCCCTGAGTCCGTCATCCCAACTCTAAATCTCTCATCCTCGGGAAGAGGCACATCATTGCGGTACCACGTCAGGTTGGGTTGTGGTTCTCCGATATATTTACATTCAAACTTTCCCGGCTTGCCCTCAAGGACGAAGAGGTTTTTCGGCACTTTGACGAAAGCGGCGGGGATTTCCTGAGGTAATTCCGGTTCCGGTGGCTTCTCCTCGACTTTCTTAGTCTTTAGTTTGGCCCTGAAGTCCTGTACTTCCTCCTTCTTTGGCCCTGTAGGTAAGTAAGGCAGCCATTGGTAAATAATTGTGTACACTACCGTGTTATTTAAATGGTTTAAAACACATACTGTTTATAGTTAACACCACCAAATGGAGTAGGAAAGGTCTAAATGTAGATTTGGAATCGAGCAATGTTTCCATGTATCATGTACATTCTCTTCCAATATGTATTATCTTCATAATGTTTACGGGGTTCAAGCAAAGTGAAAAAGAAGCCTGTGTATACTTTTTTGAGATATATAATCCGCTCATTTTTGTGTGTGTATGAACTTGCAAGTCTATAACACAGCACACAGCAGCCACAGAATCTTACTGACACATTCGTCTGTTTCTGGTCTATATCACTAAAGCCCCCCCCCCCCCCTCTCACTGGACACGCGGCACGCTGGTGGCGTCGCTGCGTCATAAACTGGATTTGTGTTACCCTTGACTTTATAATGGGGATATCATTCAAAACGCACAAGTATGACCAAAAAGACAACAAAAGACACAAAGCTTAAAAAGATTCGTTTTTTGTCGATGGAATTCGTTGAGTGCTTTGTCAATTCGATCGGCCGCAGCGACGACGCCAGCATGCCGCGGGTCCAGTGAGAGGGGGGCTCAAGTGTTTACAGAACTTTCCGTCAGGATCTGTAGTGTATCATGTACATAATATTTTCCTTACGTTCCACCGTGAGTGAAACCATCGCCTTCGCCTCTCCAACCGAGTTGCTGAGCGTGATGATGTAACTCCCAGCATCCTTTGGGTTAGTCTCTCTGATTGTGAACGTGACTACGTAATGATGGACGTCTGCCTCGATCTCGACAGAGAAGCGACCTGCGACTTTCACAGTCTTGTTTCCATGATACCACGTAATCTACAAGGGGATAATCGTGAAGAGAAACGCTTAGCTTTTAAAACAACTGTAAATATTTGTATATTATCACAGCATGCATGTAATGTAGCTTCACATTAATAACCTACGTTAGCAAATTGAACGTTTCGAGAGATTACAATCACTTTTCTTTCATAGTAATGATGGAAAATATATATATGAATTCGTCATGATGAAACAAAGTTAACTAGTATGGCTTCCGAAATATCATTGTGATAAAACGTTGTCCAGAGCTGCACAGGCCACTGCACTACATACACGAATCACTATGCTCCACATCCTAAACCAAACAAATACTCTTTTTAATCCACCTTCCGTTAGAATAGAACAGTTGAAACCTCGTTACAAACAATTTATGCACCGGAGTAAAAAAGACAATTTCAATAAAAAGATTCAAAGATAATGTTATCAGTTGTTTTCGGTTTGTTTTCTGATGGTTTGGGTTGATTTCGGTTAATTCCGGTTGTTTTCGGTTATTTCCAGCACTTAGTGACACCCAAGATACATACCTGAGGGGAGGGGGCGGCTACGAGCTTGCAGACGAACTTCACGTCCTGCCCCTCCTCTACTGTCTGGGAGGTCGGCTTCTGTGTGAAGTACGGAGGAATGCCCTCCGGCTCCTCTGGCTCCGACGCCTCTCCGTCTACTAAATCAGCTGCGAGGAGCGAAAATATATTGTCTTAAGGATAACGGTTTGTTGCCACGAAGGAAATTTGAGTCATATATCATGCTGTTCTCCTTGAAATCGTTGCGGTACATTTCTGCCGTTTTGAATGGTGCATTATACAAAGGGGACAGACAATACGACATGCTTTATTCATTATAGACAGCTACATGTGAAACTACTGCGTGCAAGAAACATATAAAAGCTCTACAAGAAGAAGAAGATATTTCAAGCGGCATGTTTGGATGGTGCATTTGTAGGACAGTTACTAACTAAAGGACAGCGGTAAGTTGGCGTGGTAATTATGAAGGAGAATAAGTCGCAAACGTGAAAACAGTAACAGAACTGTTCGTGCAGGAGTGGAGCGTTGATGACTTAGAGATGATGACTACTCACCTCCGGGACCGTTTCATTGCGCAAACAACGCGTCTCAGATGGAAAATCATTAGGAAAAGGCAATGCGCACAGAGGGAGATACATGTAGCTTCATGGAGCAGGAACATAACAATGGGTACATGTGGGAGCAATGACTACTACACTATGTGTGACACTGTGTTGGTGTGGAGTGTGATAGTACTGAAATAAAGGATGTAATAGTTATGATAAGTGTAAGGTGTGATCAAAATGTGTAACAGTCCATGTGCAAATGTACACATCATATACAATGGAATACAGTGTGATACAACAAAAAATGAAACAACTAGTACAATCTACAATTTATGTGAAGACATGATAATAATAGATGAATAAAACATGATCCTAACCTAGATGCAAATTGTAGATATGAAAAACAATCAAATGTGCTACACAACAGTTCATGGAAGGCAAAAGAACAAGTAATGGTATACTACATTGTGAAAGTTTGAGATGTAGAATACATAGATGCTTGATTTCAACAACTTTGGTATGAATGAATTTTTGTACATGTCTTTAGTTTGAAGATAACTTACATGTGATGACTTCTTCGATTGGTTCCAGCGGCTCTGGTGGAGGGATTTCTGTGAGAGACAAAAGTAAAGATTCATAAGACTCTACATCTTTAAGATGTGTCAAGGAAATGAGGATTGATGGTGAGGAAGGTATCAGTCAATCCACGAGGTCTGTGAATAGAAATTAGATTCCACACACGTAATTATAGGTTACATAGGAATGAACATGATAAAGGCTTAACAATACTGCTGTAGTTTGTTAAACCTAGATTAAAAGTGATGGATGTAAGCATTTCATCTTCAAGATAAAATTTTGTTACAAGATATCATAAGGACTTGCTTACACAGGGAATGAGCTACTTGATGTGATTTTTCAAAATGTGTGAAGTAAATTTGAAAGGATTCTTGATAGTTCAAAGCAACATCAAGCGTTTGTAAAGTTTCAGAAATATAATCAAGGAGCCCATTCCGTTCCACAAAGTTTGAGGATAAAACCAGTTTACTTTCAAAATGGCGATATCCAAACACACATATATGAGATACAGTTTACATATAGAAAACATGCATAGGAAAGACATGCAGTCATATTTGCCATGCAGAATAACCTTGCACGTCTCTCTCAACCATGTCTGCACCGTCTCCGGTCTCCATGGAGACTGGTTCAGTCGCCATAGCAACAGCCTCTGAAGATACCTGTTCGATTTGTTTCGACATTTCCAATTTCCCGATTTCTTTAGACTGGTCCAGGACAAGACCCAGTTGGCTTGCCTGTTGTTTATCCGACTCTGGGATTGTAAGAAAGCGCATTTCATGACACTCCGCTAGGGTGAAGAAAGTGACCATGTAGGGAACACACAGGAGAAGGGGTACCCATGCAGGAGAGGGTGATTTTATTATATCAAATCGTCTCATCAAACATAACAAGTGCCACAGTGAACATCAATGCATCAAAACCGTTTGCTATAACATCATACGTTTCTACTGAGAATCAACTCTTAACTACTAAAGCGAACAATATCTCGGTTATTTTTGTCTCCATACGTAAGCATTTCTAATGTATACATAATGATGTTCATTCGGATGTTAGTCTGATAATGTACACTAAAATCATCAGAGCTTACATAATAAATTGTACGATTCTAAGCAGTCTGTCACATCTCACAACGGACGTAAAACTAAAACAGGCAATCTTTTTCTAAGCTAAATTATGCAGATTTAAGCTACTCTTAGCTATAATTACAGCAAGTCACTCTCTGGGTAGTGATGGCGTTTTTAAAGAGTAAACACGTGAAGTATATCATGCCTACCTACATGTACTCTATCTATTAAGTAGGTATTGAGTAAACAAGCATTCTAGTGGCGTCTACCTTTGACAGTCAGCCGGGCTTTGCTGACAGCTTCCCCGGAAAAGTTTACAGCTTTGCACGAATAGACGCCCTGGTCTCCCCGAGTCACATGCAGTATGGTCAACCTGACTACCTCGTCATAGTAGATAGCTTTATGTCTTTTACTCTCAGGCAACTTTTCGTCATTGAAAAGCCAGGTGATGTCAGGTTGCGGGTTCCCCATGACTTCCCCGTTGAACGATACTTTACTGCCCTCAGCAACCACGCAGCTGTCGAGATCTTGTATGAAGACAGGCGGTTTGATAGACGGTTGACGTGGAGGCATGGAGGGCTTGGAAAGCTTGGGAGTGAGTTTAGGCGACTCTTGGATCGTCTCGAGTTTCGGCGTCATGGTGTACTCGTACGAGCTGTCGACGCCGCTGGATTCCTCCGAGATCTTGGCCAGTTCCTCAGTAACGGCGGCCTGTTTGATGAGTTTGGGAGCGCGGGGAAGCTTGCCCACCAGCTGGGGCGCTTTCTCCACCTGCTGTTTGAAGCTGTCTGGTTTGGAAGGCGGTTCCGGCGCACCGGGATGGAAGTCTGCTGGCTTTTCTGGTTTTTGGTCTTGACTTGTAGTTTGTCCTGGTTTAGGAGCCGGTTCGGCTGGTTTTGGTTTGGGTCGCGGTTTGCTGTCCTCATCAGACGAGACATCAGAGTCAACTGAAGAAAATGCAATGTATACATTTTATACATCTATAGTATAGAGCCATAGAAGGATTTTCGTACAAAACTGTACAAGACATGAAGATCAGCCCTTATTTAACCAAAAGAGGAATTCAAGACTTAGCCAATTAGCTTTCCCACGACCAAACTGAATCCGAGACAAGCGAGCAGCTTAGCAAAGAAACTCACTTTCTAAATCCACCTTGAAGACCGCCTGCCCCGCTGTGTTGATGGCCTTGCACACCCAGATGGCGTCATCGTCCAACGAGACTTTGTTTATCTCCAGTACACTCTTCCCCTCCTCCTGGCTGATGGACACCCTCCTCTGTGTCTCCACCAGCCGCCCTGCTTTAAACCAGCACATCTCAGGTTCCGGGCTTCCCCCACACTCCGCCTCAATGCGGATGGACTTTCCCTCCTTGATCTTGACTTTCTTTGGTTTCGATGAGAAACAGGGAGCAATGGGACTACCTCCCCTTTTCTTCTTCTTCTCCTTCTTCTCAAAGGATCGAGTTTTCTTGACCTTTTTAGGTTTGACTGTTTCCTGTCCTTCTGAGACGTCGTCTTTGCGACTATCGACTGTTTGCTCTGTCTTGCTTACGTCTTGACTTATAACTATACCAGGAACGTCTGGAGGAACTTCTGGAACACCTTCCTGCAGTTCCATGGGCATCGGTGATGCTGGCTCCGACCTACCTTCCTCTAACAGCTGATCGTCAGTCGTGTAGTCAGTTATAGATATCGACCTATCTGAGAGCAGAGGCTGCCTGTCGGAACCTACGCTTTCAACTTCATCCCTTTCACTGACGACCTGCAAACTCTCACTTTCTATCACCTCATAACTGGCTGATTCTAACGTTATCTCTATATCAGACACGTCGGACTCCTGTAGGACACGTATGATCTGGGCTGCTATCTCTTCTGCCTCTGGTATCGTCGTCTGTGTTGTGGAATCTCCCGACTCCGATGTCTGTGTCAGTGCAGCGTGCATCTTAACCACAGGTGTCTGAGTGTCCACACCTACCTGGAGAGGCAATAGTGTCTGCGTGGTAGCCATTGTTGGCTGGTAGGTCTGACTATCGGCTGACGCAGTTCTCGGGCTTGTCGTCTGCGTTTCCATGGTAGCAGGCGGCGACGTCTGGGTTCCCCCTTCGGCGACTGACGTTGCGACTGTCTGAGTCGCAGAATCTGAAACAGTATCTTGAAGACGTCCATCTCCAAAGAGCGGTACCGCCTCTCCTGTCTCCATCTCCTGGATAGTCGTCCCCATGGCGACCCCTGCAGTCTGTGTCGCCGTGGTCTGCTGCTGAGTAAAGTCTGTCTGAGACTCTGCGGTTGCCATGGTTTCACCAGTCTGCGTTGTCATGGCTACAGATGACAATCCAGAGGTCTGCGTCCCAGCAACAGCTGATGACGCAGGGAATTCCACTTTTGTGGGTGTGCGAGGGGAAGTCTGAGTTTCCCTAACATCCATGGGGACGGCCTGTGCAATCTGGGACCTGATGACTATGCTAACCTCCTTTGAACCCGCATCTATTGACATGATCTTAACCACGCAGTGAGCCATCACATCTGCAATCTTCTGCACTTCACCTGCTTCTAACAACTTTCCACGGACAGTTTCAAGATCTAGCTCACCCTCTATGGCAATCACTTTCCTACCAGACCTCCTGATTATCGTTACCGTTTTAGAACTCTTGTTGATTTGCATCGTCGCTTCTTCGTCAATACTGAGCGATGGGGGTCTCGGCATGGCTCTCTGAACCTGCTCGAAGACAGGAATGCCCTGTGATGAGAACCGTATGTTGAATTCAGACCTGAGCTTATCGTGTGCCGTAGAGTGGTCAACAGCCTGGGCTACAGCTGCAGCTAACTGTCGCCCCTCCCCCTCTCTCAGTAACTGTGTCTGCACATTCTGTGGGGCTAACTCTCCTTCCACGTGTAAAACCCTCTGTCTGTTACCGTGGGTGATAACTACAGTATGAGATTCCCTGTTCACATGCACGTTAACAAATTCTTGCTCAACGGGAACTCTGTGACTACGGGGAAGTTTGGGAGCATCCGGAATCTGTAGCTTCATCTCAAACGTAATCACTGATTTCTCAATATCAGCAACCAGTGCTTCTGTGACGTATCGACCGAGTACAGTTGCAATATCTGGTATCTCCCCCTGTTGCTCTAGTTGTTTGACTATATTTTGGGTTGTCATTTGCCCCTCTATCTGAACAGTGGTTACATCGCCACCCCGGGCAAGCATGATACTCTTCTTCTCTCTGTTCACGGTGACGGAAATCAGGACTTCCTTTAAACCATCTGTTGTATCCCCTGATTCCTGCCTTGTCAATTCGGTATCTTGAAGTCCGCTGGTTTGTGGTGTTACATCGAGTATTTCTACAGATTTGTTATCGCTACTCTGATTTCCGAGTGGCTGTGTTCCTTTCGCTTCTGTGAACGGTTTTCCACTGTTGTCGTCGCCGACTGTGTGTGCTACACCCTCTACACTGGACTTCTCTGGCAAAGGAGAGGAAGGGAGTAAAGATAGTCAAGAAAGAGGACATGTAGCAAGCAAAGGCAGATGAAAAGGCAGATGACATGTGATGAGTTACACAGAATCAGGAGAAAGTGTGCAAATGTGGAAAGATGTTGAAATGGACAAATGTACCTTGGTCGTGGGAAAATGCAGGAAAACCATGAAAATCTGCTCATCAGTGAAAAAGACGGTGATTCTCCTGAGTCGTGAGGATGATGATAAAATGTGGCTCTGGCTGGGAAAATGTTAGCGTGGCTGAGAATGTCAGAATGAGTCAGTGAAAGAAGCAGAAAGTGCCATGTCCACAGAGGGAGAGAGGCCATGGACTGTATTAGGCAGAACCAGATGATAGATGCGTGAATTGTTGCATCAGGTTGGAAAATCACTGGGCAAAAGGTTTCTTCTACACAACCAAGAGTTCATACTTACAAAATTCGTTCAGTAGACTTTCTGCTACTTATTTCGTCAGTGCAATAATGACTGGTTTTACTTCGCACTGAAGCTCACTGGAGGGCCTGAGATTATTGCACTAAAGAAGTAAGTAGCAGAAGGCCCCTACATATGGTTGGCTAGGTATCAACTCTTGGCAGTTTTGAAGAAACCTCTTACTCATATGATAGGTGTTTAAGAAATTCGAGTGACAGAAGAAATGACCAAGCATGCAGAAAATACAGTCCTCACTTCGGAGATATTTCCGGTAGATTGTCTCTCCTCCCTTCTCCTCATTTGCATGGCAATTTCAGCTCCACAGTTTGTCTGATTATCACACCAATGAGACACACATGAAGCCAGAGCCAGTAATACCAGAGCAAAATCTGTGAGGTTTTATTCATTCATACCTGAGTCACATACACCCGATGGTAAATGTAGAAAATACTGCTGCATGGTAACAACCAAAGTATATCATAATAGCGTCACCCACTACAAACATTGGTGCATAGAACACTTTAAACATATAGAGCGGTTGTAAATATTGCATTATACATACATAATTACAGATGCTAATACAGTATCAAACTTTATGCTTTTTTTCCACAAGTATCCTATCAAATGGCTTCAAAGAAAATAATACTTAATACTGAGGGTTTTCAAAATCAAAATATAAAACCGCAATCATGGTTGTATCATAAACTGCTTAAAACCTTATAATATTGCTTAAGTGTTGCCTCTAACTTTTGTGCAACTTGTCGATGTATGTCTTAAATACTGGCTTTAAATATGTGCTACTCTATCCCAACAATCCGTCGTCACCTCTTAGCGCCCTGTACATCCAAGTAAGCCTGACAGACAGTCTCCCCAGAAGCGTTCACAGCGTGACACGTGTAACACCCGTGGTCCCCCAGCCGCACGTTCATTATCACCATGGTAACCAGAACCGTCCTGTCGTCCACACAACTTTCCTCGAAGGTCACATTCCCGCACTCCTTGACCTCTACGTCATCCTTGTACCACGTGACTTTGGGTAAGGGTATGCCTGCGACTTTACATTGGAAGTACACCGTGTGCCCTTCCATGGTGAGAATGTTCCGACAAGGACGAAGAATTTCGGGCGCAGCTCCATTGTCTTCTTTCTCCGTTATATGGGATGCTGGTGGGTATGGAATGGAAATGTGATTTTTTTGGTCACTTTTGTCGAATTGCTTCACTTTTATGTCATTTTCAGAATTTTGAATTTCATTCGAATACATTCAATTTAGTAATATTTACAAGAAATAGACTAGTACAAATATTGCATGCGAAATGTTTTTGCTCTTTTCCAAAATAGAAACGTGAAAGAAACTTTAAGAAAACATTTTTGCTAAATATTTCTATAGAGTGATCTAGTGTTTAGATTAAAGCAAATGCCAACTTCAAAATGTTGATAGATGTATTCCTAAAGAGTTGTCAGTAGCATCTACAGAAAAGTTTTAGTTTGATGAAAAAAAGATGAAAGTTCAGAAAATAAGGGGAAAGAAGACAGGGGACCGAGGAAAGGACTGGAGACGACAAGACAGGTCTTTGGGTCTAAAGAAGCACCGTTAAGTCTAAGGAGCACCGTTATAAACAAGGGAAAGTGTTATTTAGTGGAGCTCAAAGGTATATAACAATCCAGCAAGAGATCTCGACTACAAGAGATGTTAAAGTTGCAAAGAAATTACTGCAATTAAACTGCAGATGGTCTATCCACACAAGCATTCTTCTTCTTCTTTATTTCCTCTATATTAGCGTTATTTCTAAGAAGATTCAAAGTGTAGCCTGCAAGTCTATGAAAATCACTCACTGCCTATAGCTGCCAGAAAAACCATCTACAGTATCAATCTATCGCTACACAAGGGTTACTTCTTCTTAATACCTTTGACGAGAAGTTGGGCAGTGCAGGCAGCTTGTCCGTAGTCGTTGTTCAGCTGGCACGTGTAGTCCCCTCCGTCCGAGGGTTGGACCTGCGTGATGACGATGCTTGCCGTGTTCTTTGATTGGTCGAAGACGACTTTCCTCCGCTGATCTGACTTGATCTCCGTCCCCATGTGAAGCCAGGTGACGTTTGGTGGAGGCGATCCGGTCACGACCGCGTCAAACCGCGCCGGGTCTCCCTCAGCCACTGCCGCGCTGCTCGGAAACTTGGCGAAGTTCGGCGACTCGCCGGTGACAAGCTTGACTTTCTGCCCGGGTGGGTAGACTAGGAGCTGCGCCGTACAAGCCGCCTCCCCGAAGTCGTTCCTGACCCTGGCTGTGTAGTCGCCGGAATCAGACTGCTGCACGCTTTCGATGAGCAAAACGTGCTGCCCTTTAGCCTTGTTACAGATGACTTCTCTGCGCTGGTCCTGCTCGAGCTCCTGACCGTTGTACTGCCATATGACAGTCGGCTCGGGGTTGCCGGAGACGACAACCTCGAACCTTGCGGTGCTGCCGTCCTCCACAGCTTGGCTCTCCAGCATGCTTGCAAAGTTCGGGGACTCTCCCTTCACCATCTTGACTTTCTGGCCTGGTGCAACTACGTGTAGCTCTGCGGTGCAGGCAGCTTCGCCGAACTGGTTGCCTACCCTGGCTGTGTACTTCCCTGCGTCAGCCTTCGTCAAGTTCTGAATGACCAAAACATGGTGGTGGTTAGCTGAGTCTACGCTGATCTGCCGACGGCCGTCTGGTTTCAACTCTTGTCCGTTATGCAGCCAGGCAACCACAGGTTCTGGGCTTCCCGTGACGATGGTCTCAAACTTAGCCGTACCGCCTTCTTCAATGGCCTGGGAGTCAGGCATCTTCCCAAAGTTGGGCGGTTCACCTTTCATTGTGCCAGTTTCAACAATTTGCTGGGATGTACCTTGAATCACAGTCATGCCCTGGTCACCTTGTACCATCATTTCCTGGCCACCTTGTACCATAGTGACTTGGCCACCTTGAACCGTGGTACCTTGGCCACCACCTTGTATCAACATTGTGCCCTGGCCACCACCTTGGACCACCATTCCTTGGCCAGTGTTCTGTTGCATCCCTCGTGCAGCCTGAACCCTTTGGCCAGCCGATATGATGCTCTGCGAGAGACCTTCCATACCGGGTTTACCCTGTGCAACTTGTACAGTTTGACCGGATCCCGTTACATTCTGCACTCCTTCTTGCACTATTGTGACTTTCTGGCCACGTGGGTACACCAGGATCTGAGCTGTACACTCGGCGATGCCGAAGTCGTTCTCGACTCTAGCTGTGTACTCGCCCGAGTCTGATTCCTGTACGTTCTGTATCACCAGGAGGTGAGATCGCGTCGCACTGTCAGCAGAAATCTGCCTTCTAGTATCTCCCTGTAGCTCAACCCCTCCAAACAGCCATGTTACTGTCGGCTCAGGAGTTCCACTGGTGACGATTTGGAGCTTTGCAACTTCGCCTTCCTCCACAGCCTGGCTTTCTAACATCTGCGCAAAGTTAGCAGCATCACCCTCTACCATAGCGCCCTGGCCTCCTTGTACCATCGTTACCTGGCCACCTTGTACCATCGTAACTTGACCACCATCTAACATGCTGCCCTGGCCACTGTGAACTGTCTGGCCCCGGATGACCTGTACTGTTTGGTCTCCTCCTGCTGCGGCCTGCACCCTTTGACCAGCGGATATGATACTCTGCGAGAGACCCTCCATACCAGCTTTACCTTGCACAACTTGTACAGCTTGACCGGCTGAACCCTGTGCAACTTGGACAGTTTGACCGGCTCCCGTCACATTCTGCACTCCTTCCTGCACTATAGTAACCTTCTGACCACGTGGGTAGACCAGAATCTGAGCTGTACACGCGGCGATGCCGAAGTCGTTCTGAACTCTAGCTGTGTACTCGCCTGAATCTGATTCCTGTACGTTCTGTATCACCAGGAGGTGAGACCTGCTGTCCATAGTGATCTGTCTTCTAGCATCTCCTTGCAGCTCAACCCCTCCAAACAGCCACGTTACAGATGGCTCAGGGGATCCGCTGGTGACGATTTCGAGTTTTGCAACTTCGCCTTCCTCCACCGCCTGGCTTTCCAACATCTGTGCAAAGTTCGGAGATTCTCCGTGAACCAGTTGTACCTGCTGGCCAGGTGCGTAAACGTGAAGGCTAGACGTGCAGGCGGCTTCTCCAAAGTCGTTCCTCACTTTAACAGTGTACTCCCCGTCATCTTCGCTTTGTACCTTTGGTATGACCAAAGCGTGTAGATGCCTCGCCTGGTCGTATTGCAGCTGCCTCTTCTGATCTGGCCTGATCTCTTTCCCGTTGTGATACCAGAAGACTTTCGGCTCAGGATTTCCGCTTACAACGATCTCTAGCCGTGCCGCGCTGCCCTCCTCAGCAGCCTTGCTTTCCAACATCTTCAAGAAATTCGGTGCCTCTCCTTGGACCAGCTTCACCTTCTGCCCAGGAGGCTGTACGAACAGCTGACCAGTACAGCCGCCCTCGCCGAACTTATTCATGGCTTTGCACGTATAGTTGCCTTGATCAGACGGCTGGACCTTCTCAAGTATCAGCGCGTAAATGTGCTGTTTGGCGTCTGCGATGATTTTCCTTCTCTGGTCAGCTTTGATTTCTACCCCGTTGAAGAGCCATGTTACAGTGGGTTCCGGAAAGCCACCCACCCCCACCTCCATCCTAGCCGTGCTGCCTTCTTCAACAACCTGCCCGCTCAACATCTTCGTAAAGTTAGGACCGTCTCCTTCTACTGTCTGCCGCTTTATCTGCTTCTCTTGGAAGAGAAGTTGAGCCGTGCACGCTGCTTCTCCTAACGCGTTTAAGACTTGAAGGGCGTAATCGCCGGAATCAGAAATCTCCAGCTTGGTGATGATTAATACACAGCGGCCTGTCTTCCTGTCGAGCTGAATCAGGTGGCGATTGTCTGCCTTGATCTGTACACCGTTGTGCAGCCAGATCACTTTCGTGTCAGGAGAAACGTTAACGAACGCTTCAAACTTCGCCCGCTCCCCGAGCACAGCCGTCTGGCCTTGTAGTGTTTGTGTGAAGCTTGGTGCCGCCGTTGGACCGTCCACAGTTTCAGTGATCTTTGGGCCCGGTGCGGCAGCCATTGCTGCTTGCTGCACGACTTGATTGGTTTGTTGGCTGACCAGTGTTTCATCCACTGTAGAGTAAGGGAGTTTGGTCAGCTTTCTTCCATTCAGTATTTCTTCATGAAAACTTTAGATCTTCAACATGCGACAAAGCATGCATTAAGTCGTTGTCACACAGGTGACAAATGAGGCTTCTTGAAAGTTCCATGCAAAGATATAGATAGGACAGCTCCATGCAAAATAACGCAGCTTGAAATGCGCGTACGTCCTCGAGAAAAACAGGAAAAGAGATAGATGACACACGAAAAGGGAGTGGAGTCCTCAAAATGTCGCCATGCATTGTCAACGGTTCATCATGCAAAAACGCAAAAATTGCCAAACTTGTTCACTGCAAAATGTAGTATCTTTAATAGTTAAGATGGTTGTTGTGGAGATAAGGTGGTATATAATGGTTAGCACACACTGTTATTTCAATCCCTAACAGTAGAGTCGTCTCACCTTGTACAATGAGCTGCGCCTGGCTCTGCACCTGGCCTGCTGGGTTAGCCGCCTTGCACAGAATCACCCCCGAATCCTCCGGGAGACACTCCGCAATCACCAAGGAGTACACGTCTCCAAGACGCGACATCTTAAAGTCGGAAGTCTCCTTGAGCTCGGTGCCGTTCTTGTACCAGGTGACCTCGGGGTCGGGTCTGCCCTGGATGCGACACTCGAAGCGAGCGGACCTCCCTTCGGGAGTGGTCTGGTTCCGCAGGTCTTTGATGAAGGCGGGCGACACTTGTGCAGGTTTTACCAACTCTGCCTCCGTGTCAACCTCTGTAAAACCATAGAGCCACTGTCATATATCAAATACAAAAACACGTAACCTTAACACGATACAAACTTTACACAGAACATACAGAAATGAAGCAGTTGTCAAAATTTCCTATCTCAATGATCGTCTTTAGATCTGGGGCTATTGCTCGCGTGCTATAGAGAAAATCTTAACTTTATTTTTTCTGAATAATAAAATAAATTTACGAGCAATACAATCTATATATCCAATGTAATTTTGTGTAACTACAATATAACAGCTTTAACTTTGCAACCATATTTCTCATGCAGAATATCACGTCAAACCAAAGCCCGTGCAAAACCAAAGCAAGTATTTTATGCATGGCTTGCCAGAGCAGATGATCTTCATTGACAAATGAATGAAGGAATTCTAAAACATTTATTCCGAAATCTGGTTAATCCTTTTTTGCCTATGATTGCCAAGGCAGCTCGTTACTAACGTATAAAACTTTTTCAAGCTGGAGTGAAGTAACGACAGTAATAACAGTAAACTTTCAGTAATGATACAGTAGATACATGTACAAAACACATACAGATGTGCCAATGGAATGACTGCACTACCTGTAGTAGACATGTACAATACACATGGCGTGCTATGATATGTTCTAGCATGAAGCACAAAGCAGAGAGTGAAGGCAGGAAAGTGAGTTACCTGGTAATGACTCGGACTACGAAAGAGGGGTGGGAAAATTCTACTAGATGAAAACGACTCGGTTTTGAAAGAAAAAGGTCCGCCCGAGGGGAGGAGGAAAACTGCAACTCGTGGAAAATTATCGCTGCCAGAGAAGAGAGGGTTACCAAAAGAGAGGGAACATGTTTAGAAATTAGACAAGTTTACAAATACTAAGCAACGCATCTCGCAGTTAAAGAGATTCAAGCAATCGCTGGATGCGTCTACTACAGGTGAAAAGGAGAAAGTCCAAATCTAAAGCAGTATTGCATAGTTATGTCTATCAGAGGCTGTCGCCATGGAGACGGCATGACGACCATAAGCGGAGAAGCAGAGGCAAAATTAATGTTTCTACTTCTAGGATCATGAGAGAGGTGCAAGACTAGACACAGGGAATACATGGTGAAGCAGAGACGGGTGGAGATGCTTATAACATGGAGATCGGTTCCACTAGTGTTTTTTTTAATGATGTACATGGACGTATGTATATAGTAGCTTGTTGGGTGGACTTCTTCGGACTGTGATACGTTTCAACATTATCCAAATTTTGTTGTCATTTGCTGCAATCAGACCAGGTACATGTGTGTTACTCTGAAAGACAGTCATAATAAATGAAGTGTATGAACATATACTACTTTGTAGGTTGACGTTTTCTGATGGTTTCAATGATTTCATTCACACAAGTTTTTTGTCTTTTGCTATGATCAAATCAGGCATCACAGTAAGCTTGTGAAACTGGTGTGTTACTTTGAAGGTTGGTGTTACTAATCAGTCTATACAAATGTAAGCACCAGTCTTTGCTTTAATGTTACGGTAGTGAAACAAGTTGCGGCAAGCGTGCAGATAAGGTGAAAGTATGGTCCTATCGTTACGGTCTTCAGGTGTTACTGAAAGTGAAAGCGAAGTGAAAGTTTCACTTCAGGTGTTCACAGGTGAGTGCGACTTACTCTCAACTTGCAGGTCGGCGGCGCACTGGTCCTCTCCAGCCGGGTTGACGGCGACGACCTTGTAGGTCCCGGCGTCTTCAGGGAAGGCTTCGCTGATGTTCAAGACGTGGTACTCGCCTTCCGACATCAGTTGGAAGTACTTGGACGGCTTGATGGGAGAGTCGTTACGGTACCACGTAACGTCAACCTCTGTGGATGGGACAGGAACAACAGTTCAGCACCAGGGACAGTGACAAAGTGCACATCTTGCAGCAGTTAGATAGCTTAAGATTCAGTACAATAGACAGGGACAGATAAGCAAGTGAACTAGAGATATGGTACCACTTAATGGCAAACTTTCGTCTATCAGTGTATCTAGTGGTCAGAATACCAGTCAATGTAAAGATACAGGGCTGCATAACGTCAACCTCTGTGGACGGGACAGGAACAACAGTTCAGCACCAGGGACAGGGACAATATACTTTGCAGCACTTAAATAGCTTAAGACTCAGTACTATGGACAAACAGTGTATCTAGCTGTCAGCTTTACCAGTCAATTCATACACGCAGAGTTACGCTATAAAGTAACGTCAACCTCTGTGGACGGGAGGGGAACAGGTCAGCACCAGGGACAGGGATTGTTGTTGTACACTTTGCAGCACAATGAGCTAAAGATTCAGTACTAGATATATGGTACCACGTAACGTCCACCTCTGTGGACAGGAGAACAACAGTTCAGGGACAGGGAAGTTTTGTTGTACAGCTTGCAGCACAACTTAGTCATCAGGCTCGGTTTTCATACTGTTTTTCTAGTTTAGCATGTTTTTCAAATTCCGACAACCAACAAATCAAATTGGTGTGGCCTAACTGCAGTGTGCTGATTTGCAGATCTTTAATAGATCAACGTGTTGTATTGGTTCGGCCAACTACTCTCACTTGGTAGCAAGGTGCTTATCTTTATTATCTATAAGTGGAAGGGAGGAGATTTGAACATAACATTCAGTGCCATAGACAGGGACAATGGGAAGAAAATAAAGAAGCCCAGTTCTCACCTGTGCCCTCGATCCTGCAGGTGAACCCTGCGCCCTCGCCCTCGCGGGTCTCGGTTCCCTGGATGGGCTCCACGATGTGGGGCGGTCGCACCTCCTCCTCCATGGCCTCCTCGGCACCGTGCTCTGTTGGACATGCAGAAGGGCTCGGGTTGGATTGGATTTAGCCTAATGCTTAACTAGATAACTATCATATAACCCATATGCTGGGTATGACCTCCCTATGCTTACGGGGTAAACCACCATTGTGTGTGTCTTCCCTACTGTTGGACATGCACAAGGACTCGGGGTTGTATTGGATTTAGCCTAATGCTTACCGAGATAACTATCATATAACCTCTGCATTGGACATGCAGAAGGGCTCGGGTTGGATATAATCTACTGCTTATCTAGATAACTATCATATAACCTCTGCATTGGACATGCAGAAGTGTTTGGGTTGGCTTTGGTATAGTCTAATGCGTACCTAAATAACTATCATATAACCTTTAATCTAGATGATGTACAGTAGATAATACTAGAGGCTAAACGATGTGTACGCTCCAACTTGTTAAGAGTATGAATTATGATGATGATGATATAACCTCTACATTGTGTGTGTCTGAGGCACTTTCCTGTCAGTGCGTGTGCTCTGTTAGATAGGCAAAGCTCAGCTCGGGGTTGGCTTTTTGATAATCTACTGCTTACCTAGATAACTATCATATAACCTATACATTGTGTGTGTCCTCTTGGACGAGGTTGGGATTAGCTTTGATATAGTCTAGTGCTTACCTAGATAACCTCTGCATTGTGTAGATTTTGATGGCTTAAGGCACTTTCATCACAGTATGTGTGCTCTGGTGGACTGGCAGGGCACAATATCAAGTGTTTGGAGTTGCCTTTGATATGTCCTATTTCTTACTGATAGAATCCCTATGTGAGTGTATACATGGCGTTTTTTAGAGAAAGGGTATTTCCCAACCACTGTTTTGTATTAAGCAGCTGTATCTGTGAATAGCGTGATGTTTATGTTCGTTGTTTCTTATTAGGGAGCCATGTGTATACTTGTGCTTTTAAAATTTGGAAATGGATGGCTATAAATGCAGTATTTCTGGGATTTGAAATTTTCAAAAACCTGACTGGTCTATGTTTCAAAGTATTCCCCACTGCTTTGAAGTCTTCATCTACACTTACAAACCGCCAGCTTATTCTTTGCAAACTTGGCTTTAGCAGAAAGACCAGCAACGTTTATGATAATGATGATCATGAAAAGGGAATAGAGAACTTAAAGGAAACAGAATGGAAGAGCTTGATTACAACTACCTAGGGGTTACATGGACAACCTAAGGCTGCCCAATGCATTCCACATTTTTCACTTGAAGCGCTCTGTTGATCATATTGATAAAAGGGCTTCACCTTGTTTGATATAAGTGCCAAATGATGCTGCATTAGTTCGAATTAAGTGTTTGAGTCATGAAAATATCATGACACTTATAGAAATACATCCTGTACAGTGTTTTGATCAGAATCTTGGCACAAACCAAAAACTGATTTAGGAATCTTCTGATCCTAATAACTTTACAAAGCATGGTAGCTACTGGGCCACCTTTAAGAAACTTGATGTAACTGTGACCTTAGCCTCTGTGAGTATCTATAACGTTACCACATACAATAAATGATGTAGCATATATACATGTATGTAGTTGTAAGGCATTAGTAAGAGAAGAGTATGACCCTAAGCCTATCTGTTTAAGGAAGGCATGAGGGAGCATGAAATGCCAGGACAGAACTTTCCAACCCACACAACATTTATTGATGAAAGCCATAGAGTTACAGTGAAGAGAGAGCCATTTTGGCGAGAAAGGAAAAATTGACAGAGTCAGGTTTTCTGACAGAAATGGCAGTGGAGAGTAGAAGTGGTTTTGAGCAGAAAACATGGCTCAGAAGAAAGTGTAAAGAGACGGAGAAAGAAGGACAGATAGAAATGAAGAACATCGAGATGAGAGAGATGTTGTTTCCATGGCAACGAGAAAAGTGAAAAGAAATGGTGGAAGAAGCAGAATACAACGAGAAGCAATAATGGGATATGGTTTGGTCCCATTTGAGGACGGTAATTTTTTGTTTGTTTTTGTTTTGTACTGCACAAATTCAACAGTGGACAAAGTCACATATAAAAAGAAGAAAAAAATTAGATGAAGATGGGAAAGGTGCATGATGATGTTTCTAATTTGGTAAGATTTGGGAATTTGAGCCATATTTTTTGCCTCCTACCATGACAATAGGAGAAGTTGAAATGTACATTTCAGCAGGAAAGCAGACAGAAAACAGATGAAGAGCAAGATTTGCGACAGTCTTGTTATCTTAACAATAAGACACCAAGTTGTCCACGACAGGGTAATAAAATTAGTCATTTTCCCCTTCCTGGCAAGGTCGTTACTATGAGGGGGTTGCTAAGGGGTTCACGTCACATGACTAATTTTATTACCCACGATGCACCCTTCCCAGAACGCAGCTTTGATCGGATTTTGTGTCGGTGGGTTGGAAAGTTTTCGCTGGCGACGGTTAGTCTGTCGTGACCAATTTTATTACCCTAGAAGCAGAGGACTTGGTCCTTTTACAGAGGACGGTGAGAGAGAACAATGGAAGCAAGGAAAGTACATTATACAATACAAATCACCCTTTCTTTGCACCCTCGACATCTAGAGAAGTTTTGCAAGGCTTCATACAATCTAATTAAAGACCTTGTATCAATGTAGAGTCTATGTCAGTCTAGAAAAAGATGGAGAACACACACACACACACATGCAGCACATAGTGCCACACTAGCCAGAATTTCTCCCTGGATAGTTAGAAGCATAATCCTACCTAAGTAAGAACACCCCTATTTCTTTAGACCTTCAAAATCAAACAAATTTTCACACAAAGGAAAAATCAACTGGGGAAAAACTTGAACCTCAGCTTTGGCACCATTTGAAATTTGGTAAAGGAGGCAAGCTCTTGAAAGCCCTTCCCTAGAAATCTTTAGCTGCCTCATAGAAAGAATCTTAGTGACGATTTTACTTCTTAGGAATCACCATGTCTCTTTAAGACACGGGTAGCCTAATCCTTGAGACAACCGCACCTGAGGGGCATTCAGGCGTTTATCTCTGGAATCTTTTGCAGACATCTTAAAGGCGAGGGCAGGAAAGACTTGGGTATTGTACTAAATGTAAGGTGCTTTTTTTCTCTCAACATTTCGTGAATATATCTGCATGCTAATTTGCTATTTGAAAACCCCAAAAGCATGAAACACAATCCGCACTAAGTTCCCTTACAGAGTCCTTGACAATAAAACGTTTCAAGTCTTCAATGGGAAGAGTAGATTTCCCTGAAGTAGTTGATCTTCTTGTTTTCGACCAACTCGTATTTAGTATTACTGAACAATTTACCCTCGACCAGGAGCTGGGCGGAGCTTGTTGCCATGCCAACGTCGTTGCTAGCGACACAGGCGTACTCGGCGCTGTCCTCGATGGCAGAGTGGATGACCAGGAGGGTGTGGCAGTTGCCGTCGGTTACGAACTTGTACTTCTCGCTCTGCTCGATCGGCTGGCCGTTCTGAAGAAAGAAGTGATTGTGGTTGTTGTAAGTTTCATTAAGATTCATTTTGGCTGGTGTATTGTGGCAACTGATAGTGATAGTTTAACACTTCAGAACAGTATCTGAATCTTTCAACCCGAAAACCAAGACATGCCATAGATGTAAAACACCACTTCAAATGATTATGGCTGTTGTGAAGTTCTCTAAATCTAATTTCTTGTATTCAAAATGACAAAGCTCATGAGAGGTAAGCCTGAGAGGTAAGTCATTCAATGGTACACACTGAGTTACAGCATGCAGGGGCACATAGACCCAGATGCAAGTTTTTCACCCAGCCTTCTACTTTAACCATTGCCACTTGGTGAATTGCACTTTAAGATGGCAGAGAACTAAGCAAATATATTGGATCAGGCCTAATGCTTAAGTATGGTTGTGAAACATTGTAATGAAACATGGTATTGAAAGCCATGTGTTGGGAACCAAGAAAATAAATTGGTGTGGCATCCACTTCAGTGGTAAAACATGTATCATGCATATTCAGGCCAGGATTGAGCCCATTTTGTTCACCATTTTTCACCAAGAATCAGAATCACTATTACAGGCATGTTGAGAAACTTGTGATGTTTTGGTTCAATTAAGTATGGAACATAGCGAAAGCCATACCTTGAGCCAACTGATGGAGGGCGAGGGGTGTCCAGTCACCGTGCCCTGGAAGCGGATTGGTTCTCCGGCCTCCACAATGTGACTCTTCAGTGTCTGTGTGAACTGGGGGGCGGCCATCTCCTGCTCTGCCGCTGTGGGGGACAGGAAAGATGCAACGTTAGCTGTCTGGCTTACAAACATACTGCACAGGTATGAAGAAGTCATATACAGTCTAACCTGTACTGTTACAGTAGTGTTCACCTCTGCTTGGGAGTCAGGGTGGACTGCACTGACATTCAGTATACAGTAGGGATCAGTAGAGAGTAGGATGCAAATGTTATCAAGCCTTATTCATAGGGTGACAACAGTTTGCCATTTCCTCACTGTATGTGAATTGTGTCCACAAATTGTCCCAAGATGATGGTTGTCAAAGTTGGAAAATATAATGCCATTTTCAAGTATGCATACAGGGATTTTCGATGTTTTTACCAGGTCACCACTATGATAAGGGCCAATAACTTGCAGGGAGATGGTCAAATGTAGTGTGGTGAGATAGGGAGAACACAGACAAACAAAGCACACAACAAACCACAAGGAACAGTTCAGACATGAAAACCACAACTCAACAGATAATGCTAGATTGTGTGACTGGGTGACTTTGAAACCATGTGTACCATATATACATGGCAATAAAAAAGATTTCAATGTTTCACAAAAGGGTCAAGGTTCACGAGAGGAAGGCTGTGGAAAGTGGGGGCCTTGGTTATTGGGACTTGACATTTGAGCGGTTTATGCAGGGGGCTTCAGAGCTGGGCTTGTATCTGTAGGTGGAAGGTAAGGGGTCATGGGTCAAAGGACAATCTAAGCAGTCACCCTCAAAAGTCTTCTGCCGCTTTTGTTTGCCCTCTTCCAAAGTCTCCAGGAAAGAATCGCTTTGTTCTTCCGTTTTCTGCTGCTTAGACTTAACTTCTTCATCTTCCTTATCCCAAGCTTCTTTCCTCTTTACCTTCCCATCTTCCAAGTTCTCGAGGAACTCAACTGCGGAAAGCAGAGACACGTAAAGCGACATGCCACAGCCATGCTATATTCTGCAGTCAGCGCGCATCAATGGTTTGCTTTGCTACCTGATCTAAGTATGAGTTTGCTTGATTTCTAAATAAAACCTTCTGAACAAGGCATGGAGTAAATAGCCCACCAATCATAAGATTGGACAAAGCAGCTTGAATATTCAAACCAACCAATGGTGGCCTCTGTAACTAAATATACAACATGCATCTGAGACTGACAAGAAACTGATACAGGTGTGGTTTTTGAGATATTTCTTGCTTGAGAATAAGACAAATCAGTTTCTTCAAAATTTCTATTCAATTTAGCTGTAACAGCATATAAACCTACTTTTACTTTTTCGATTTCTGTTTCACTACCAAATCAATCTCATTAAATGACTTACACTTGACAAACTACTGATGACTACTGTTCTTTACTGACCCTAGAAGTGTCGATCCCAAATAGGGAGCAAAGCAAAGCATATGCAGCAGTTTCAGGAGCCCAAAACTTTATGCGCAGTAATAATGATTGATAGTGAATGGATTTAGTTTTTTGATGTGATTATCATGATGATCATTTTGGGATGTTGAATGAGGGGAATTGATGGGGAGGGGATAACCTAATATTTGGAACAACTGTCTGGATCTGTATAAATGTTTATCTTTATGTACATGTAAAATACATTATATATGGGAATTCGAATCTGGATAGTTTTACTTGATCCACTATTATCAGTATTTATCCTGAATCACAAACGTCGTGAGTTATCTTAGTGTTCTGCTCTACTAATCAACATTAAAACTTGATCTATCACCCTCACACATATTTAAAAAAAGGTTTTCCACACAATGTGATAGAACACTTCAACGCGGGGGATTATTGCTTTTAGTTTTTTATCACAACATCTTAAAACTCTGTAAGCTCTGCAACTCAAGATCTTCAAGAAGTAAGATTAATATGCTGAGTTTTGTCAAGATCTAGGTCTACCACATCAGCCTCACCCTCCACATGGATCTTGCACTGAACAAGACTTGAGAAGAAGTTGTCCTGTTTTTGCTCCAGTCCAGCTTTTCTAATTTGTCTTGGACCCTCTAAACTAGCCAGAAAGCTGTCATCTTCGGATACATCTAAGACTTTCCCTCCTTGCCTCTGTAAGATGTCTTCATCCCCGTCTTTGAGATGCAGCATTCTCCTTTGCTTTTGGTCTTCAAGACTGGCAAGGAAGTTATCATCTGAGGGCTGGTTGGATAGCTCATCAGGCTCTTCCTGCTCTTCCACTAAAGTTACAGCAAACTTATCTGTACTTTCTTTTGACTCAAGTAGGCCTGCATCTTCTTGTGTTTGGTCTGACGTATCGTTGTCTTTTTTCATTGCCTGTATCCTCCTAAATTTTGGTTCTTCTAGGCTGGCTAAGAAAGTGTCCTCCTGCGTCAAATATGAAACTTGACGGTAGTCCTCTGTCTCCAAGTACCTGTCTTGAAATGCTGTTTCTCTCCTGTGCTGTGAATCTTCTAGGCTGGCAAGGAAAGTGTCCTCCTGTGTCAAATATGAAACTGGACTGTAGTCCTCTGTCCCTAGGTACCTTTCTTGAAATGTAGTTTCTCTCCTGTGCTTTGAATCTTCCAGGCTGGCAAGAAAGGCATCCTCTGAAGGCTGTGTGAATCCTTGGCTTGTGGCGTTCCTTTCAGCTTCCTTAAAAGAAGTCAACCTCTTTTGTGCCTGTTCCTCTAAGCTCTCCAGAAATACATTCTGCAATTCTGGAAAACTTTCGGAAGAAGGAGAGAAGTTATCCTCAAAACTGCACTGAAAGACTTCAAGACTCTTCTGTTTCCCATCTTGTAATCCTGATAAGAAGGGATCAGCATCTTGAGAAGGGAAAGGATCTTGGCTTTCTTGTAGCTCAGATACTTTAAAGTGTTTGGATCCCTCCAGGAAAGAAAGAGACGTGTCCTCTAAATCTGCTGATTTCCTTTTTAGGCATGGCTGTCCTGTGTCAGGCAAAAAGGTACTTTCTTGCTGTGAAACAGTTTTGCTCATATCTTCAGTTTCACTTGAACAAAGGCCGCTACCATCGTTTTTCTCCTTAACTCTAGCAAGGCGCTGCTCCTTTGGCACTTCCAAGCTCGCCAAGAAGGAGTCTTTCTGAGTGAGAAATGGATTGCCATCCTTTGCATCTTGAGACTTATTCCAACCCAACTCATCAGCTTGCTCCAAGAACGTTGCTTGTCGTAAGTCTCGTGGTCCCTTTAAGCTGGTAAGGAAAGGATCTTCTAGTTGTGCTGTCCCCTCATCAGACCCAGACAAATGTTCTTCCATGTCTTCATCCTGCCTTGAGATTATGCGCTGTTCCTTTGGCTGCTCTAAACTTGCCAGGAAGACGTCTTCCTCTGTGGCAAACTTCCCCAGATTCCCTTGATTGGTTAAGAACGGGTTAGGTTCAGTTTGTATGGTGGCTAGTCTGTCTTGCTTTGGTTTCTCCAGCTCAGCTAAGAAAGGGTTGACTGTGTCACCAGTCTCTTCCTTCCCTCCATCTGCAGAACCATCAGAGTCACCCGTATTCTGGTCATCTGTTTCTTCTGCAGAATCCTCTGATGATTCCGTCTCGCTGCTCATGACCTTCTCCATCTCCTCCTGTTCCTCAATGGGAGCTAGGAAAGAGACAGTCCGTCCTTGCACAACAACATCGGTCTCAAGATGCTTCTCAGGGAACCCCATAAGAAAGATTTTGTTTTCTTCCTCAAGAGCTGCCAGCCTTCTCTGTCTAAGATCTTCAAGGCTCTTCAAGAAAGGATCCTGCTTCTCAGGGTTGTCTCCAAAGGCTCCTTGGTCTTCTAATGTCTTAAGCCGCTGCATGCGGATGTCCTCCAAGCTTGCCAAGAAGGGGTCGGTTTCTTCGAAACCAGTCTCAGGATTTTCCTGGACTTCCTCAGCCCCCTCCTCTCTTGGCTCTTCAAAATCAGGTGGTAAACTGTCCAGGGCTGCAGTCTCTGACTCACCCTCTAATTTTGAGGCAAACCGTTGTGGAGTTGCATCACTCTCTTGCCACATTGCAAACTCACGCTGCTCTCTCTGTTCCTTGGGCTTTTCTAAACCTTCAAGAAACGGGTCAACATCTTCTAAGTCTTCCTCAGGTGTTTCTTTTACATCAGCTTCCTCCTCAGACCCTTCGTCTGAGAGAAAAGCGGTCCTTTCTTCTGCAGTTCCTTCCACGAAAGGCTCACCATCGCCTTCAAAATCTTCCAGACTCTCCTGGCTTTCGTTTTCCTCCTCGATGCTTGCCAGTGAAGACTCCACCGCCCTGTCTGAGTCGCTCCCCTGGCCTCTCCCCATCTCTCCATCACTCACGTTCTCCAAGATGCGGTCCACCTCATCTTCCAGATCATAGCTGTTCTCACTGTCATCATCTTCCTCTGTGCTTCCTTCAGAGTCACTTACACTCTCACCGGAGTCGGACTCTTCGTTAAGACTGATTACCTGGGTTTCCCGTCGCCACCTTGGTTTCTCTGAGAGATAGGTGCGTGTTTGAACGTCTTTTTGCATTGTTTTGGCTCCTCTGTCGCATACTTTTTGACTTTCTGCTTGTATGTTGTCTTCCCTCTGCTGGAGCATCAAAGATGCCTCTGGCATGTCTTCATCAACATTGCCTGCTTGGAGAGACTCTCGTTTTGCTTTGGCATCTTCCAAGCTTGCTAGGAATTCATCGCTACCTGTTTCTATTGCAGCTTCCCTTTTCTGCTTTGGCTCTTCCAGACTTGCAAGGAACTCTTCCACTTTACCGGATATCTTCTCTTCATCAACATTGCCTGCCTGGAAAGACTCTCGTTTTGCTTTGGGGTCCTGCAAGCTCGCTAGAAATTGTTCACTACCTGCTCCTATCCCAGCTTCTCTCCTTTGCTTTGGATGCTTCAAACTTGAGAGAAACTCTTCCTCTTGATCAGATATCTCGTCTTCATCAATGTTATCTGCTTGAAAAGACTCTCTTTTTGCTTTAGGGTCCTGCAGGCTTGTCAGAAATTCTTCATTACCTGCTTCCATTCTAGCTTCCCTTTGTTGCTTTGGATCCTCTAGACTTGAGAGAAACTGTTCCTCTTGACCAGATATCTCTTCTTCATCAATGTTATCTGCTTCAAAAGACTCTCTTTTTGCTTTAGGGTCCTGCAGGCTTGTCAGAAATTCTTCATTACCTGCTTCTATTCTAGCTTCCCTTTGATGCTTTGGCTCCTCAAGACTAAAGAGAAACTGTTCCTCTTGACCAGATATCTCTTCTTCATCAATGTTATCTGCTTCAAAAGACTCTCTTTTTGCTTTAGGGTCCTGCAGGCTTGTCAGAAATTCTTCATTACCTGCTTCCATTCTAGCTTCTCTTTGTTGCTTTGGATGAGAGAAACTTGAGAGAAACTCTTCCTCCTTGCCAGCATTACTGGCTCCAGCTAGCTCTCGTTTTTCTATTGGACCTTCCAAACTGGTTAGAAAAACATCCCTGTCTCCTTCCATATATGATTCTTCTAAGCTCTGTGTTTGCTCTTGTGTCTCATATGCTTTAGGTGCGTGTTTGGTTTCGTTTTCTGTTGTGAAAGGATCCCCTGTCCTTGTTTCATCCAAAGTAGCACGGAAAGTGCTCCTTCCTTCTTCCCAGCCCAATAGCCTTCTGTTCTTCCCTTCTTCTAAAGCTGTGAGGAAAGCTTGAGCTTCTGAACCCTGCTGAAACTCTTCCCTTTCCTGCTCTGTTTGCACCTCCCACGTTAGGAACGGAAAATCAACTTCTTCGTCTGGTCCGAAGTGTGTCGAATCTTCCTCCGCATCTGAGATGTCTTCAAAATCTTCAGGAACTACAACAAAATCGTCTACTTCGTCATTCTCCTCAACGTTTTCTTGGAAAACATCATCCAAGGAAGAATCAGATTCTGAGAGGGAGTCTGAAGGTGGGGACGGCTGCTTTTTAGCTTTGCGCTTCTCACTTGCTTCTGTCAAACTTGCAAGGAAAGAATCCTCTTCTGCTGGTGACTCCTTACCTACCACATTTATACCAGAGGCCAGCAGGATGCTATCCTCCCTTGCCATTGTTCGCCTTTGCTTAGGCTCTGCTAAACTGTCCAGGAAGACTTCAGGCTCAGAGACCGACTCAGGGTCAGGAGATGTGGGGATGTTTTCTTTCCGTTTATCTTTCATTCCTGACAAACTTTCCAGAAAAGTGTCTCCTTCCGACACAAATTCCTTTAAACCTGACACATGCATGGAACTTTCTTCTTCTCTAGCAACTGCTCGAATTTGCCTCGGCTCTGTCAAGCTTTCAAGAAAACTCTCATCTTCAGGTTCAGACGGAGGGGATGTGGGGATGTTTTCTTTCCGCTTGCCTCTCATTTCTGACAAACTATCCAGAAAAGCGTCTCCAGGCTCAGCCTGTTCTGTCAGAGCAGGTCCTGTTCTATCAGGTACCAGCATGGAACTGTCCTCTTCTCTAGTGACAGTCCGCTGTTGTCTTGGCTCTGCCAAGCTTTCCAGGAATGCCTCAGAATCTGAGGATCTCTCAACAATTTCAGAACTAGGAATGTCAGATTCCAGGAAAGCCTCAGCATCTGAGACAGGTTTAGGAGGTTCCAGGAAGTCCCCAAACGGTTTCTCAACACTTTCAGAACCAGCGGGAATGTCAGATTCCGGGAAAATGTTTGCCTTATTAGGAACTGTGGGCTCTCTTTGTGCTTCCAGTTCAATTCTCTCCTGCTCTTCAGTAAGCAAGGATTCACACCTTTGCTGGGTTTCCTGCAAATTTGTCAGGAAAACGTCGCTTTGTTGTCTGAAAGGAGCTGATTTGGGTTTTCCCAAGTTAGCCAGGAAAGTGTCGGTCCTCTCTTGGATGACAACTTGCAGCCTTTTCTTCCCTTCTTGCAAACTCTGGAGGAAAACGCTGGCATCTCCAAAAGGCGCTATTCAATCAAAAATACAGGGAGTCTGGTATTTGTCAAGCCCACTCCGAGGAATGTGCTCCACAAATACCAGTTATGAACAAAACTGAGGAGGACATAATTTGAAGAGGACATTTTTTCTGTTAATGTCTTAGTTTTGGTTTCACTTGTAATGAAATCAGGATAGATACAAAGAAAAGAAAAAGTTTTGCAGAGAAATTAGCACAGATGTGAATCCTTCTTAGTTGCACCCTATGGCTACAGTATGTTTAACAGGTTTGAGGGAGAGTGGAGTATGATTTTTTATGAAAGAATATCTATTTAGGCAGTTTAGTTGAAAATGTTCAAAAGCAACTTGAAGGAAAATTACCTTTATATAAGAACTACAGGCTAGATTGGTAATGGTTAAACTTCTAATTTTAAAGGAGTTTGAGACAACACCTTTACTGCAAAATCAGACATATGTAGATAGGAGAAGAATATGTAAAACAGGGTCATGAAGGGAAAGAGTCGCAAGGGCTGGGAGGGTGTCACAAATTAATCATAGGTTGATAAGGGTAAAGTAACAGACATTCCATAAAAACAAACACAGGAGGGGTGTAGTATAAGGGAGCACACTTGAAATGTAGTGTGAGAGGAGGAATGGTGTAGATGAAAGTATGTAAAATGACAGATGAAGGAGATTAGAACTAATGGCTTCCATTTGTGTACACCAACAATCACAACACATGACAGTAAAAAGTGTGCACAAATCCCTACAATAGACATACAGAATCCAAAACACAGGCAGTGTCCAAAGACTAAAGTATATGTGAACTCCAGCACTGCTTTTAACACAAGGACTTGCATGGTCTTGCCCTATGATGCCCGTCTTGGGATAACATACATATACAGGTACATGTCTGTTGAACAAATTTCAAAATGCTGCGAGCAAAACTAATGGTCATACATGAAATGTGTTTTCAGTCCATTTAGATCTGTATATACGGTCAGCAATAACCGGTAAGTCCTGAAGAGAAAACAATTTCTTTTCGTATCTGACAAATGAAGAATGATTCTCCATAAGAGGAAGAAATTTTGCTGGGACCAAAGAGGGAACAGCACAAGCAAAAGATCCTTTCCATGCCTTGGCCAGCATATGACCTGGATTGAATACATGTACAATCTCTTGTGACAAACAAAGAAAAGAAAGCTTACGTTTGACAATGAGCGTGGTGGTGTAGCGCGCCTCCCCGGCCACCAGTGTGTAGTTGCCAGCATCGTCCTGGGTGATGTTGATGATGCTGAGTTTGTGGAGACGTTTCTCAGACTCCATCTGGTACTTTTCTCCTACAGATACAAGAAATGTCAAAGTTGAGACAGAGGCCTTTTCAAGATAGCGACAGAACATGTTTCATCAGCTACATGTATACCCAATATAACCGCATTCATCCAGATGCCAAAAAGGTATATAACAATTGCAACAAAGACTAAGTTAGATTGGTGAAGAATGCTTCTATATAAGAATCATTTAGGATTTTCTAGCCAATTTTCTTCCTTAAATTTCTTTTGTAAAAGACATTCAAATGGTTCACCCATCAAACTGTACATAAAAATAGAAACTTTAAGTGTAAAAGAAAGTCAAGCCAACTTCCCTGCACTAAATTATACTTACCTGTAAAGTGTATTGAAATAACTAACCTATCCCCTACCAGAGCAAAGATGTTAGCAATTATAATAGTTAGACTCCTACTGACCTGCATATATTTCCTTGTCGTTGTGGAGCCACTGCACGGCAGACACATCCTCGTCAATCTCGAACTGAAGCGTCGCGGTCTGGTACTCCACCACCTCGAACGCCTCGATCGTACGCTGCATCTCTACATGAGCAGCTGGGGAGAACGAAGATGTCGTTATGTTTAACCTTTTGTCTGCCAAGGGTGCTCACGTGCACCGGGTCTTTCTTGGTTACGGCATCAGTCAGTAGCACAAGGGTTAACAACAATCACCACTTTAACTACCCCTACTAAAATATATCATCTAAAATTCTCTTAAAAACCCCTACTCTAAAAGAAAATATTCAATTTCACTCCTTTTGTTAGCAACGATTTCAGATAAAGATGGATTTAAGATTTCTTAGACTTTTTTCCAACATCTTATTATATAATAATTGTAGACACAAAACTTGTTCACAAAAATAAAAAGGGGACCATACAACACAACATAACTTGGACAAAACAAGGACTTTTGGACTCTCAAGGACTTAAGAGCAATTTCTTATGTACGGTCTTTATATATCTAATATCATAGATAGGAAACACTTAAAACAGATTGACCCACACGTGTGGTAATATCGCTGTCTTCCAAGGGAAAAATCTGTTTACAAGGAAATTTGGACACTTTTCTGTTGTAAAACCAAACAGGGTTCGGACTAAGCAGGGGACAGAAAGCGGGATGCAGAAGCGGGTTGGTTCTTACTCTCTACATAGATCGTGAAGACGTGTCGCGTCTCTCCCGCCACAAACACGTAGTCTCCGGCGTCCTCGGGAAGCGTATCGTAAATCAGCAGCCGGTGCGTGAATCGATCCCGCTCTATCAGAAACTTGTCACTAATCTCAAGCCGGAGGTTGTTACGGAGCCACTGAGCGTCGAAATCCTCCTCGGAGATTTCGATTTCTAGGACAGCGGTGTCATGCGGGTCGACGCGGATTGGCTCTTGTGGTGCGGAGCGGATTTGTATATCAGGCAGGGGTGTCTCCTCGTCAACTGTAACTGATCGGCAGAATGCACGGCTCAAAGTTGGGCAGCAGGTTTTGGGATTGTACGGCCAATTGGGTTAGTGTGGCACAGGGCTCTCGCTGGCTCTGAGTTTTTTCTCTGTCATCCCACAAGATTTTGGAAACATTTCCGATAAAATGGCACAGATGTGCAGTGTGTGCAAACTTCTCTTGTTCACTCATGACAGTTTCTTTTTTCTTATATACTGACATTCCAGTCTTGTTTTCAAGGTGAAATCCTGTGTAGAATTATTTACTTTTCAAAATGGCACAAATTTTTGGCACAAATCATACAATTATAGCAATTGATGGCATTTGTAGTTCATGTCATCTGGATTCCAAAACACTGTTAGAGGCATTTTTTGTCGTTCTGATATTGCTTGAATGCAAAATCTTTTATCTTAAGTCTTTTCCATGTCAGAATGCACCAATTTTTATATTCCAGAGATTTCTCCAGTAAAATTCTGTCAAATGTGGAGACGACAGACGACAACGGCGAAAGCCCTGGTATGGTATTTAGAGGGGGCCAGTGCAGGACTGAGGTATGGCAGCTGAACTGTACTGGCAGCCAGGAGACTTCAGTATGAGTTATTCTGACCCTTGTCAGTTGGGGGTGCCCAGGGAATGGATGCAACGGGTTGAACTAGACCAATGCATGATGCCAAGGTGCTGGATGCAAGCATGCCAAAAAAAAGAAACTTAAGATGGTCTGAAGAGCTCACTTAAGCAGAAAATAAGTAAAATGAAACAAAAACGTGAAAAAGAACTAAAATGTACCGATGGTGTACTTAGAGGAAGACTTAGTGCTAATTATTATGTGAAGATGTCTTTAAAAAAGGGAACTGAAATATTGTGAACATTCACAATTAAGAGACAATGGACTGGACGTGTGGTTATGACTTAGGTTATGAACTAAAACTACACAGACTACATTGAGTAAGTTGGACATGATCTGGTTATGGACACAAAGTACATTTGTACATAGTATCAACAGAATAACAATCATCATTATAACAAGATTGTACATATCAAATCTCATTATCATTGTTACACTAAAGTATTATATCATCACAACATACAAAATCATCACTGTATACAAAACGGATCACAAAATATACAATATGCGCCTGACTCTTTTCACTCACCAACTAATCCAAAAGTCAATTTCATTCTACATACAAGTATTACTGAGTTTTTCACACAAATCTTGGTTTCCAAAACTCAAATTAAAATCTGCATAATCTATGCTAGAGACTGGGATAAAACTGCTTCTACATGCAGTTGCACTGAATCCATTTCAGGATTTTAGACGGCAATCTACAGTCTGTAGCTGCACAGGTATGAATTTATCACACAGTATATAATGACAATCATAACTGGTGTCAAAGTATCAAAGTTACTGCTGTTGAAGAACCTAAATTTGTAGAACCAAATTTTGACATACCTTCGACGTAGAGGGTAACGACCTCTCGGGTCTCTCCCGCGACAAAGACGTATTCGCCGGAGTCGCCCTGTTCGGTTTCGGCGATCAGCAAGCGGTGCACGCAGCGATCGCGCTCCACCTTGTACTTCTCGCTTGTCTCGATACGGATCTCGTTACGATACCACGAGACGTCCACATCCTTGTACTGGTCCGTCACCTCGAACTCGAAGGTCGCGACCTCGTTGGGTTTGACTGTGATGGTTTCCATCGGCTTGCGACGGAACTCCACGTATTTGACTGCAGAAGGAAGGAAAATAGGCAGCATTTAAGCAAAGTCGTAAAATCCAAAAATCAGTCTTCAAATTGTCGACTTTGATGGATTCGGTTCAAATTTAGCTTCCCATCTAATGCTAGTATTGGTTGAATATAAAAAAGCATATCCATTGCATAAAATTATCAAGTTTGGTCTTCAAATGGTCAAATCTACACGTAGTTTCATATGTTATGCTGCATGCTATTGGGTACAAAGCAGTACATAATCTTGGCATCAAGAGCTAATATTCACCACTATTGGACAAGATTCTAGAATAAGTATCTTAGAACTCTCTTTCAATGTAAAGTTGGTATACAGTAACTTTTTGAATTACACGTATCTTCATGTCTTTCTGTACTCAAAGGAAATATTCTACCAAGAAGCTTTTGATCAGTCCTCTGATCCTTCTCAAATTAGAATGGAGGACAGTGCATCATTCTACTTTCATTACTGTTTTGAGAATGCTTTATGTCTTCAAGGCTATTTACAAAAGTTGAGCTAGATTCTAGACTTAGTTTGCTTCTAGACTCGACATAAAGCGTGATGCTGGTCAGGGCATCGTTATACTTTACTTTCCTTGAGTATACATAGTTTTTTTCCAACGATTGCATTATGAAAGATTCTAGACTAAAATCTCAGAACTCACCTTCGACGTAAAGCGTGACGCTGGTCTGAGCGTCGTTATACTTTACTTTCCTTGAGAATACATAGTTTTTTTCCAACGATTTCATAAAGATTCTAGACTAAAATCTCAGAACTCACCCTCGACGTAAAGCGTGACGCTGGTCTGGGCATCGTTAGCGACAAACGAGTAGTCTCCCTGGTCCTCCAGCGTGACGTTGGAGATGTAGAGTCTCCTCACGCCGCCAACCTGCTCAAACCGGTACTTGTCGCTCGTGGACAGGGTCACCTGGGCAGGCAGAGTTAAACAGTAGGAATTGGTTTATCATAATAGAAGACGAATGTCATTTTGTAGTAGAATGTGGATTATATACCAAAGAAAAAAATGAACTGTATAAGCTTGTAGAAAACCTATTTCCCTACTTCACACATTTAAGTACTGTACAAAAATTCATATTCCTAATGCGACTAGACAAACCTTCCATTGAAAAACATGTCTGTTCTTTTATATCTACTATAACAGAAAAGCAAGGAGAAGTAGAATTTATCTAATGATAGTCATATTCTTTTGTATCCGTTAACTGTACTTGTTATTTTGTTTTGTTGCGAGCTGTACTTAGCCAAGTGTGGCAGAAATGTGCAATAAAGGTCTTTATTATATTATAAAAACAAAAACATGGCATTGCAGTAAAAACTGAATTGCGCCTCAGTTTGCAATCAACGTATACGGTAAAGTCAACGCAATAAGAATACTATATACAAGTAACGTTCAATGATATCGACGGGGTTGACAGTTCATACATCTTAGTAATCATAGACCAACACAATTAAAAGTTAGTTAGTTAAACTTAAGGTCCTTCCCGCACCAGATGGTGCATAGGGTGGCACCCATCTCCCATACTCTTTCCCAAATGCTGAGTGCTAACCAGGGGAAGCAGTAAGTCTTTGGTATGACTCGGCAGGGGATTGAACTCAGGACCTACCGTTTGCACAGCGAACACTCTGCCTAGTAAGCCATTGCTCCGGCACCAAACAGGCGGAAATATATTCATATTGATAGGAAAACTAAAATCACTTTCAGTTTTTAGACCTTACAATCCAAAGCCATCTTAACTTTGCTGTTGGTGACTAGTGTGGTCACACTTTGGGGCAGCTTCTTAAAGTCTATTGGTAACCTGGAGAATCTTACACCATCTGTTCCTGGTTATGCTTATCTTTTCAATTAAGATTCCATAGGAAATCTGTTAAAGCAATGGCCCAGAAGTATACAGCTCATTTGAGGTGCAATGCATGATATTTTTCAGTTTTTCTAGGTTACTGGTAACGTTAGATGTTATCATTTTCATTTTTGTAAATTGTGAACATAACTTGTGTTACATTAATATACATATTTTACTTCATATTTCAGTGGGTGATTCTTGCTGGATGGTTCACTGCTTACATGTAAATATATATAATACACATGTATGTACATGTATATGGTTTCTGTTGGTCAATATCGACCATCATTATGATGGTAAAACCCTAATTCACATCAGCCCTACAGCATCGGCTATGGCTCAAACAGTCCTATTCCAGAATGTCAGTCTCTGCTACATATGTCACAGCTGTAAGCTGACTCAGTTCTGTTGCAAAGTGCTTTCCTGCGGATCTGCCTTTTTTCTGCGCTGTCCATCAGTCTGGCTTCACTGCTTATAATTGGGTTAAGTAGCCAAGAATTAGAATGGGACCCTCACCTGCTGCATATACCACAGGCAAATCTACAGTCATTCAAGAGCAGTCTAAAGCACATGGGTCCTGAACTTTGGAATAAACTCCCAACAGAACAAAGAAAACTCACTGCCGTATCGACCTTTAGAAATGGACTTTAGGAATGGAATTAGGACTGATACCGAATTTTTAAATTGTATATAATTGTGATCGTTGTGTATTATGTCTGTGCATTGCATTTGTATCCAGGGAGCCTGAAAAATAGGTCAAGAGACCTGAGTGTGTCTGCTGGTTAAATAAAGAAATGAAAATGAAAGTTAACCTCATTGCGGAACCACTGCCCCTCGACGTCCTCCTCCGAGATCTCCAGCTCGAAGGTTGCGGTCTCGCCAGGAGTGCAGCGAACGGGCTCGTAGACCTTACGGATGAACTCCACGTGTTTCGCTGTGGGGAAGGAGGAAAAAGGGGAGTCAGACTTGCTTAGAGTTGTGTTAAAGGTGTTCCCATCCTTATTAACTGCTTTAGACAAATGACTGCAATTGTCATAATGAAAAGTCCTTAACAGGTAAATATCGGACACACAATGGCTAATGGCTATCATGTTCTTGACATACATGTAGAGATGACAAGGTAAGGACAACAGCTAGGACTGTTTGTTAAGTCTACAACACGGGTAAAGTCAGTAGAGTTGGAAATGACTTATGAAATATATCTTTCTGTAGTTACAGTTATTCTGTTATTCTGAAAACTACTTGATATTTTCTAGAGAATTTCTGATGACCAATCCTATACATGTTATTGTGATGGCTCTGATAAAAATGGTTTCTGATGAAAGTGACAAATGCTTATCATGGTTGGAGTGTGGTATCTACAGTGACGGTTACTACAGCGACTGTTACTATGGTGACTGTTACTATGGTAGCTACCTGCTGGTTCAGTGGTGGCAACTGATAGGGTGAATGGACAGTGGTGGGGTGGTGGCAGGAGAAAAACGAAAGGACCAGAGAAGACACACAGGAAAACAAGCAAACAAACAAACAGTTACCCAAGAATGTTAATGAGGAGGAAATATCCGAGATTTGAGGGTAAACATCACAGGAAGAATACCGCCATGACATGCAAGGTATGGAGCTGCGCTGTTCTAACGTATGCTATAAGATGAAATGGTAGAACTGACATACTACAGTTGTACCATTGTCATCCTATAGTATGGTCTAGAACAGCCAACAGAAAGCGGAATTCTTCTTGTGATGTTTAAGTGAAAGAATGGGAAAATGACTTCAAAAGGAGATTTTGTCAAGGCTTAAGGAAAGACATTCAAATGGAAAGAATGGAAGAAAAGGAAGGAAATGATGATTAAAGAAAGGATGAAAATGGAGAAAAGGGAAATAACTATAGAAGAGCAAGCCATGCTGTGTGAACTGATAGTAAGAGAAGTAACAGATGACAGTGCTACACTTGAAGAACGTTTTCAAGCTGCAAAGGTTTCTTTCCATCTGACGATGACTTGGCAGTGGCTGATTACGAACACCAACCGCACGTGGAAAGCAAAAAAACCTCTCAACAACAATGCACTACTGTCACAACAACTTGATAAATAAAAACAATGACGTACTGTCAACATAGAGCGTTGCCGTGGCTTTGGTGTCCATGGCAATGAAGCTGTATTCTCCAGAGTCCTCCACGGTAACGCTGATGATCTCCAACTTGTGCACCTTCTGATCGGCGAGCACGCGATACTTGTCGCTAGGCGCGATCGCCTCGCCATTCTGTGAGGGAGGAAGGAAACATGGTAAATACTTGTGGCAAGGTTCAATTGTTACAAAAAAACTGTTACATTAAATCTGTGGTAGTAAACAATTGCCTAATCATTCTGTACGGGAGGTAGGAAACATGGCAGATATTTGTGGCAAGGTCTGAGAGCTGTTACAAAGAAATTGCTACATTAAAGATGTGGCAATCAAGTGTTACTGCCGCACCGTTGCTGAGAAATCAAGAATCACTGTCCCTGGTGCTAAAACACAACTGGCTTTCCACAGGACCAGCAAATTTCAAAACCTTTTCATAGATCAACACAACACTCTTCCTTAAAGCAGAATCAAGGTTTTAGGATTGTTAGAAAGAAATTCTTAAAAAGTTATTTATATAACAAACACCAGGAATTACTGTCCTTGGTGCTGAATTGCCTTGAAATAACAACGTTTGTAAAAAATGATTCTACATCTAACATTCTTAACAACCTACATCTTGAATGTTGGACCCATTTTTCTTCTTCAAGACAAGTTTAGCATGAATGAATGTGAAGTTAACAAACTATCCTGCCTTGAGCCAATAATGTTCAACATTCTGTTGATTCAGAACAAAAAGATCCCTGTCTAACTGTTCATTCCTTCTAATCAAAAATACATCTTCATAGATAGGAACTTGATAGTTTCCTTATTCAAAGAGAAGTTTTTCAAGGAAACAAACACCCAGACAGCTGTGACCCACCTTGAGCCACTGCACTTCCACTCCTGAGAAGTTGATCTCGACCTCGAAGGTCGCGGTCTGCTTCTCAAAGATCTTGATGTTCTGCAGCGGTCGGGTGAACTCAAGTTTGCGAACTACGGAAGAAAAGGGGTGTATGTTTTTAAGCACAAGTTAAGAAAGAAAGCATACAAGCAACAGCTAATATTTTTAAAGCAGGGAGAAAACTTGGATATGACTGTATTCATTCCATAAAACTGAGTGCACCAAGGCATGAACCTGGTCCTCAGGCTTTGGTTTTATTATAACATCACTGAGACAAAATTTGAAGAAGAAATCATAAAAGCAACAGATAATTATAATAATATAAATATTATATTTATATCCAATTTATGTCCAATCCCGGACATCATAGAGATCATAGACCTTGAGTCGCGTAATTCCCACAGGAAGATTAAAGAGGCAGTCCACATCCAGTTGGAACACACTGGGATGAACCGTACTGGAGGTTGGGAGCTGCCTAAGTCCTACTTACCCCTACTCCGCAAGGAGGCGGGGGAGGCAGGACGATCTTCACAAGTCTCGGCCTAGTCTCGTGTTCTCGCGAGACTAGGTCATTCCGTGAACAAGACGTACAGACTAGACGTCGAAAATTTGGAGGTTAGTATTTCGCTACCTTTTATTAAGTCACTGTTCGAAGAATATTCTTGTAACTGTTAGTATACGTGACTGATGAACCTCTTCAACGATAAATATCATGATAACTACATCAACATAGAAAACGTTTTCTTACTTTGCACGTTCAGTTGTGTGGTCTGTCGGAACTCCCCGATAACGACGGCGTATTCGCCGGCGTCGCTCTGGGAGACGTTAGAGATGACAAGCCGGTGCACGCAGCCCCGAACCTCGATGGTGACGCGGTCGCTCGGGGCTAGAACACTGCCCTTACGCTGCCACTGCACCTCGATGCCTGCAGGAAGATTTCATTGTATTCATTAGCAATGAAACAAGTCGTTACACTGGGTCAGCCACTGTGGCTAACACATACAAAACCTACGTAGCGATCTTGCCTCTGGAACTAGAAGCTCCGGGCCGGGTTCGATCCCGGCTGTGCCGCTTACCCGACATGCACGCTACCGGAAAGGGTCGCAGTCCTTAGGACGGGACGTTAAGCCGTGGTCCACTGTTCATTGTGCTTGTCGAAAAGGGCTAGGGGAATTTCCCCGGTACAATGAACCTGTAAATACTGTACATAAGGTCTGTCTTCCTGTCACGACCAGTGGAAGATTAGCTTATCTGTTCATTGAGTTCACTTGAGCTAAACTGGTTCGAGATAACTTTCCTTTACTTTACACTAAATGGAACACAATTGTCAACATGCATTAGAAGATGATACATAATTAAACAGTTACAGAATAGAATAATCATAGAAATCATTAAGGAATCAATCACAAACCAAGCAGATGTGTCAGATATACACCAAGTATGTCAATATGAATAATTTTTTAGAATGTATATCATATATGTTTTAATTACCTTCGTAAGCAAAGCAAAGAAAAGCAAAGAAAAGAAAAGCAAATTACCTTCGTGAGAAATCTCCACTTCAAAGCTTGCTGTCTCCTGTTTGTAGACTGTCTGGGACTGCAGTGATCGTGTTACTTCAATCGGGCGCTCTGTACGGAAACAAGGATAACAATCGTAAATGACCTACGCAGAAGAACTTTGACGGTGAGTTTTACTGCATAGAACAGTTTTATGAGGCTTCTTCAAAAACTTCTTCTAAGTCTCACCCAGAGACAAAGAGGATGTTGCTCCCAGTTTGGGTTGTAGCTAAATAGTAAGACCTTAGATGAGTGTTTACAAAGGAACAAATGCTTGACTCATTTTCTTTCAGCTGCATCCTTTGGAAAACTGGCAGGTGTAAGGAGAAATAGCAGGAAATGTGTGGTCAGATGCAAAAGTATGTTTTTTTGCAATTTTCTGGCATTTTTGGCTATTTTCAACTAAAAATGTATATTTTTTGCTACTTTTAGATAAAACTGTACATTTTGGGCTGATGTGCCCAAACAGGGAGCTACACCCTTATTTCTGGGTAAGGCTGAGATGTTTTCGAGAAGCCCTGCAGTTCACCAGTCGTTAACGTCACCTGTAACGACCAACTGAGCCGACGCCGTGACATCACGGCACTTGAACTTGTACTCCCCAGCATCCTCGAACGCCAGGTCTTTCACCGTGATCCGGTAGAACACGTGGCGGTGCAATTTGATCTGCACCCGGTCGGAGTTCGTCAGCTCCACGCCGTTGTGGAACCACTGGTGCTCAAGGTCGTCCTGGCTCAGCTGGATCTCGAAGGTCACGGCGCCCGTTTCCATGGCTTCCATGTTCTGGAGGGGTTTCTTAACCTCCAGTGGAAGGGCTGGGGGGAGAGGAGAGAACATGTTGGTGTTGTATAGGTCAAATGGCAAAGGTCAAAGCAACATACTGTAACATGGCTCCAATTTTGGGTTTTAGATTCAAATAATCTTAGAACAGCATGCAAACTGTTTGAGCTTTTTTTTCTTTTGTTAAAACATAGTTTTCACTAACTAAATGGCATGTATTTCTTTCATGCTGTCCAGGAGAAAACTGAGCAATTTACAACTGCTTAATTTCAATTCTTCCAGTCTTACTTCAATCAAGTACTTGTCAAGTTGATTGATCATAATGCAGGTGAAAGCATTCAACACTTTACACCGTGGTCGAGCACAAACATAAGTGAACAAGTTTCCACAATCAGTCAAGAAAAGTGATATCAACGAAGTGTCACAGGCATGGTGCATTGTGGAACATGACAAAACACACAGTGGTCCGTTCATGTTGTCTGTGCTTTGGTGATCTTAAGGGCTTTTCCAGAATGAACATCAAATCTTTGGGGCAAGAATCTTTTCCAATACCAAATATGAGCATACAAAGCAGTATTTTCTATATCTTTTTAGTACTTTCTTTTCTCTTTATGTCTTGCCCTCAGTCTGTTATCTTTCTGGAAAGGCCCTCGGTGAAACGGAGATAAAATGGAGCCGTACTTACATTGTTCTGTAACTGCAGGTGGAATGGCAGCAAAACAACATGGAAACAGGATGACAAGGGCACAACAACAGCATGGAAACAGCATGACACCAATGCAGTAATAGCATGCCAACAAGAATGGTAACCTATTCTAAAAAATACAGTACAGTGTACACACACAGTCAGATAATTGATGACATTAAGCTTAGGCCTTGTAGTAGTGCGTTTTATAGAGTAAAAGGTGGTGAATACTACCAGTGAACAACATCGATAAGCTAATGAGAATATGATAACAGAAAACAGCAAACAATAAAACTATTATACATAATTATCATTTGCAGACAAGGATGTATAAATCAACTGTACTATATGAGAAAAACCCAAATTGGATGAAAGTTTGGTATGATAGGGTGGCAATTTTGTACAGCATGACAGTGACAGATATTGTGACATTCAAGTAAAAAGATGTTTATCTTACAGACATATTCTGCCATAAAAGTAAACCATTTATTTATTAATTTATTAATCGTTAGGGTGGTCCCTTCAGTACAAACAGATCATAACAGATCAAATGCTGCTAGATAAATAAAAAAAAGTTCAACCAATAGGAGAATGGCTGCGTGCCCATCAAAGTTTTGCTTTTGTACCTTTTTGTTTTGCACTCCTGGATTTTGACAGATAATATTAGGATCGGTCTACTCTTCATCCAGTTTGAGATTTATTTTCAGGTGTGAAAGAGAGCAAAGGTGTTTACCTGTGACGGTGAGAGTAGCGGACGTCGTGGCCTTCTCCACCTGGCAGGTGTACTCGCCTGCATCCTCCAGGGTCACGTTACGCACAACCAGCATCAGGCACTTACGCATCACCTGCAATCAATAACTTAGTTAGTTAACCCATTAACAAACCAGCATCAGTTAACCCAGTAAGTCATGACCAAACCAGCACCAGGCACTTACGCATCACCTGCAATCATTATTAACACACTCAGTTAACTCAGTAACTCAGTACCCAGCAACAGGCCTTTAAGCATAATCTGCAATCACTTATTCATCCCAGTAACTATCACCAAACATGCTAAGGAAGGAAGGGGCAAGCTACGAGTTAAATGCTCTTAAGAATCAATAACTTAGTCAACTAACCCATTAACTCATACATATGTAAGCAACCAGCAACCAATACAGAACATAACAGGGTCAAGATAAAAGACAACTCTAGATTATCAATAACTTGGACAGCTAACCCATTAACTCATTAGCAAAAAAGATAACTAACCAGCTACCAACTACACAACTACTGACTATTTTACCTCATGAATGCAATGTTTGCACCATTTGACCATGTTGTAAATAGTTTCATCTCATTTCTCATTTCACTAATCCATTAACCAGATCAATAAGTTCTCTAACCCATTAACCAAATCGATAACCGGCTAACTAACCTGCTGCTGATACTTGTCTCCCATGGTGATCTCCTGTCCGTCCTTGTACCAGCGGGGTTTGGCAAACTCCTGGTTAACGTCGGCTTCGAACACAGCGGTGGCGTCGCGCTCCTTGGCGGTCACGTCCGCCAGTTCCTTGGTGAATCCTAACTCGACCACTTCTGCACGGGGGAAAGACAATAGATGTAATGGTATGGAGAAGCTAATGAAAGAACTTAACTGGACAGTTTTCAAAAATAGTTGAAAATAAAATGTGGAAAATGTTCCCAGGTTGTGGCCAAACATCATATTAAATTTTCTGTTTTCAAAGAACTTGCACAATCACATTTATTTCATACTTATCTCATTAAGGTTTCACTATATCTTTATTCAATCATTCTATAGTGCCTGTGAAATGTGTTTATTTGTTCCTTTGTTCAGACCCTTGTATATAGTGCCTACAGTGTAGTAGCACAAAAGGCAGCAAATTCCTTGCTGTTTCAGTAGCAGGATAATTTTTAGAGGGAGTGGTTGCTAACCCCAAGTGAAATATGTGACAGATGGAATTTCTTGTTTTTCCCTACTTATTTTGTTCATTGATTTTTAAGAATAAGTACCTGCAGATGAGGGCAAGCCCCTCTACACAGTGAAAACAATCAACATGATTTATAGATGTGTGATTTCACAATTAAGAAATGGTACAACACCTACTCGGCACGTGAAGGAAACTTAAAGACACTTACTTGGCACGAGTAGGAAGGCGGTGCACGACGCACTTCCCGCGGCGTTGTCGGCCTTGCAGACGTACGTCCCAGAGTCCTCGTGGTCTGGGTTGGGGATGCAGAGTACGCTGGTGGTTCCGTCGCGTGAGATCTGGATCCGGTCGCTCGACTGGAGCTCCGCGCCGTTCTTATACCAGCTGATGCGTGGCTCCGGCTTGCCGGTCACCTTCGCTTCAAACCGGCACTGCTCGCCTGGGAGGGGAGGGGGGAGGAAACAGATGGTTAATAATCTATCTTATATCAATCGCACTTAGAAAATACATAAACAATGACATATATATGAGATATAACAGTGCGAGGGAGGCCAAAAGCTTGAGCCTAAATATGTGAATGCCTTCCTTCATTAACTTGTAAGAATTTAAATAACCAATTAGATTAGAAAAAAGAACACAGTACAATAAAGTACTTGACATGTATTTTTTCAGAGAAATAGGAAGATGGTGTGTAAAAAATGCATATCAATAACATATCAAATGAATTTGATTATAAGACTTGAGAGACTTAAATATATTATATATATATATATATTTTGCTTTTGATATTCATATTGATGTGCTATATACCATTGGGTGGATGTGCATTTATTTTTCTAAAGTTTGATAATAAAGTCATACTTGTTGATTAATTGGTAATATTTTGAATTCATCTGCTTAATTCTTTGTCCTTCTTAAGTCCCAAGATTGAATTATCATTCCTGACAGTTGGTAAAAAGGGCTAAACAATTTGACTATCTGCAAAGTTTTGGCTGAGATTCAGTTCTTGAACTCTGACATTTCATTATCGTCTACTATCTATCCTCCACTAGTGCTTGCCTCCCATATAGGGTGATAAAACCTCACTAAGCTACAGCCCTGGCATACTCCACATACCACCACCCCCTCCCAACCCAAGGGGCTACATGGCAGTCATACAGACATACTCGGCATTCCTACTCGCATGCTTAACATAGAATAAATACCTCCCAGGCTATTTCTGACTCAGGGATAGGATCACGTTTCACCCTGACCTTCCCTGCCATATTTGGTACCTCATTTGCATACAATGGCAGTGAGAGAATGAGATTTGAATACAATGGGTAAGATTTGCATACAATTGGCTTTCTTTCAATGTGATGCCTCTGAAAGAAGCTATTCATCATACAACTTGCATCATAGACTATTGTAAGTTATGTAAAGGCTTTACAACCATTTGAAGTTTTCAAATGTGTTTTAGAGTTCTTGACCTTAATTCTAATGAAAACTTCATTTCATGACTTTGTGTACGCTCTACTAACTTGATAACATCAATAAACACATTAACCAGTTTTATCAACTTATTAACCACCAGGTTTCAGTTTCTGGTGAAATTTTCTTCAATCATGCTAAAAGAGTATCCAGTGGTTGCATTTGAATTCATCAACTTATCATTAACTTATCAATTAAAACATTTACTGATCTTAGTAGATTATCAACTACTTAACCCACCAGGTTTCAGTTTCTGGTTCTGCAACTTCTGAGTGAACTTGGATTTCTTTTTTTCAGTTATGCTTACTCCCAAAAAGATGATTGTGTTTTTCCTTTTCATCAACCAATCCTTTTCAACAATTACCAGTCATATCAAATTATCAAAATTTTTAACTCACCAGGTTTCAGTTTCTGGTTCTGTAACTTCTGGGTGAACTTGTTTTTTTTTCAGTTATGCTTACTCCCAAAAAGATTGTGCATTTTCTTTATTAACTAATCAATTAACTAGTAATATCAAGCTATTAACTTATCAACTCACCAGGTTTCAGTTTCTGATTCTGTAACTTCTGGGTGAACTTGGGTTTCTTTTTTTCAGTTATGCTTACTCCCAAAAATATTGTGCATTTTCTTTATTAACTAATCAATTAACTAGTAATATCAAATTATTAACTTATGAACTCACCAGGTTTCAGTTTCTGGTTCTGTAACTTCTGGGTGAACTTGGGTTCCTCCATGCCGGGTTCCTTCTTCGGTCTCTTCTCAGGGGGCGGGGCGGCCCTCACGGGCGCTGCCTCCACCGCCACTTCTCGCTTCTTCAGGGGCTTGGCCTCCTGCAAGACAAGGTGAAGATGTCTTAGATACATCTCAAGACAAGGTGAAGACATCTTAGACTATTGCTATATTTGTCAATAATTCTGTTTCTTGTCCTCTGCTGAACGTTCAAAACCAGATTTTGTTTGCAGAATAGATTTTTGCCAGACGCAAAGAAAGCAAAAGGACACAAAAAAACAATAAAGAAACAAGGAATCTTTCCCAAACCTTTTCACAAGAACAGTGGTTAACTCACTATTAAGCATGGCCAGGCCTCCTGAATTTATCATTAAGCTTTCCTAGGATCTCCCCATGCAGACCCTCATCCACTGTTTTCTGCCAGTTACTAACTGGGAAATTTCTTATCAAAAGGCTTTGTCTTAGATGTTTGCTTGTGCATATCTTAATCATCTAATAAAAAAAGTATGTGGTAATCTACGTGGTAATTTCTTGTAAGCTATAACAAAACAAATCGACAAAAAAATTGTCCTTACAATTTTGATTTCTTCCTTGGTGATTCCCTTGAGCTCCATTCCGGCCAGCTTCTCATAGTAGCCGGGCTCGAACCTTTTGTTGAACTTCTTCTGAAGTTCCACTGAGGCCAGCTCTGCTTCACTCTTCTCTTTGGTTACTGGGGAACAGAAAATGTCAAATTAACATCAAACAATGGGTTAGGGTTCGGGACGTCCCTCGGATAGGACGCTAAATGGAGGTCCCGTGTTTGAGGAGAGTCACACCTTGAGCATGTAAAAGAACCCACCACATCTTTTGAAAAAGAGCAGGGGCATGCCCCAGTGTGACTGTGAGTGAACCAAAAACATTCAGGCCTAAAATGTGGTAGGGAATTTCCCGAGCAGCCTTCGTAACCCCTGCTTCTCCTAATGGGTCAGTGAAGTCAATACTTGTCTCAAGCATTGATGTTTCTGGCCTAGGGTGAAGAGATGCTGCTACACTAACAAATGAGCCGCCTTTCTTCGTAAATCGATGGCAACATCAGGCTCTTACGAATTGATTTTTAAAAAATCCTTTCAATATCTCTCTATCAGTGGCCAACTCTGTCTTCTACTTGGCTACAGTCAAGCAGGATGAAAAAGATACCTCTGGTTTATATATTTATGAAGGAAATGCGTGTTCCAGAATGTCATGCTCTGCCTTTTCTTTCGGCAGTCTGAAATGGGGGTCATGTCAACTTCTCTAACTGTTCTACATCTATGCAGGGACATATTTACATTGTGTATCAAATGGCGTTATGTTAAAAATCTATATAGAATAGGTTTTTTCCTCATAATTTGATATAATATGATGATATGATATACTAACATCTAAATCAAATACAATGTTAACATTAAATGTAAGCAATTACTTCATCTATAGATAAAAAGTTTTTAACAATGAGGGTCCATTGCTGAGAAACAAGCAGATCAAACAGTTTGGCCGCACATTAAAAATCACTTCATGTTAGTCACGGGTTGCTTGGGTTTTGTGTTTGCCAGTTAACAAACAAGGCATGACAAAGCCAGAGCACCAGGGGGGAGGGGGGCACTTCTCATGCAAATGGTGGAATGTTTGAAGGTCGCAGGCTGTGGACTTTGCCATTCATTATCGTGACCTTGGGGTACAAAAGACGACCAACTCGCTAAACTGCACAACCGTCCCAACTCCATCAGCCTTATTCTGGGTGCAAGCATGTCTGTTTCCACTGCTTTTGAACCTTAACAAGAAGTGTTACTATAAGCTTTTACTTTTCTTTATTGGTGATATTGAGCAAGGCTAAAAATATTATGAGCAAAAGTCCTTCAAAATAAAGGTTACAGGACTACATGTACTAACTAAAGGCACCACTTCTGTCAGTAACATGCTAACTAGCTGGCACTTAATGGAAACAAACCTAAAAGGCAGTCTTTTCCTCATTCTGATTCTTCCTTAACTTAGCAACAGACTTCTCTAGCTAATAGATATCCTTCCTACAGTTAGGAGTCAATCAGATCTTCAGAATTTGTGCAAAAGTAAAGGGGATCACAATATGAAAGACATTCAGTTTCAGTTTTGTTTGTTTTGCCAGGAAACTACATCCCGATTCCATGACCTACTTTCCATGTAACCCAGGTTACATCATGATTGTATGTCTAAAAAATGAGAACTCAACCAACTTTTCATAGAATTCTGAAACCCCTTTCTAACCCAAAGTGAATAGGCAAACTTCCCTTGGACAAACCAGCAGAAATCATAAACCTAAACACTAGTTACTCCAAGCAAACAAAATGTTTTGGACTCTAGTTTACGCCACATACGATTAGAGATTAGAGAGTGGAACAAGGCAACATTGTACAGACACCGACAGTAGAGGCCTTTAGGACTAGACTGACAGCCTCCCTGCCATAATCTGCACCCCCCTCTTTAAGGGGTTGTTAGAGGGTTACAAGGAAGACATATGAAGATGATGTTCTCCACTCACCTTTCTCAACCTTCTTGAGTTTAGGCATCTCGAACCCTGGCGAGCGGTCGCGCTTGATGGTGAGTTCCTCACGTCCCTTCAGACGGTGGTAGCGGCGAAGGTCAGGGTCGGCAGCAGCTGTGTGGAGAAGAAACGGTTTTAACGTCTCTGTGTTTGTCGCTGTGAAAAATTGATTATGTCTGGTACTTTTGGTGCCCCAGAAACAATCAGAAACACAAAGGATGAACCCGGAAGTATTGCTGATGGAAGTTGAACTTAATGAGAAACTTTCGTATAAATCTTACTTCCAAGTCGACACTATAATTACACATTACATGACATTGTTCCACCATTGTTACAGAGAACAGTTTGAATATTTCAATTTGTGCTTCCGGGTTTGAAAATATAGCCTTTCTATATACTGATTTTAAAGGCCATGTATTAAGCAAAGTGACAATTGTTTTTCTACGAAATCTAAAATCAGTCTGATGGCACAGCTTTGCATGATTTACTTGTTAAGAACTGTATATAATAAGCAATTTGCTTCAATGCAGTATATCGCCATTGTGTTTTATGTTTAAGAGATGTTAAAATATCTAAAAAATAACACCGAGTCTTATTTTTGGGAGGAGTCTTGAAGATTGTATATAACAAGCATTGCTTTAATTTAGGACATAATATTATGATGTGTGTCATATTTAATGTTAAAACATCTAAGAAGAGAACTGAGTCTTACTCTTTGGAGGAGTCTTAAGGATGGTCCTGTAGTCCTCCTTGAGCTGCACCTCAAGGGGCACGACCGTCTCGGCGGTGCCCTGGCTGTTCTCAGCCACGACCTTGACCTCACCGGCATACAGCGTCTTAGCCTCCGGGATCTCGAAGTGGAAAATTCCGTCGTACCACACACGGAAGCGCTTGCTCTGTGAGGTAAAACATTCCACTCTTTAGCATGGAGTAATCTTTGGAAGGATAGTGACATCGTATATCAACATAATGCAACCCTAACTTTTCGCTAATGCTCTGTGATGGAAAATATACAAGGATCCTTGAATATGAATCTTTTATAGGTTCATCAGGAACTTTTCAATGGCATGAAACGAAGCTCTGTCAAGGCAAGAAGAAGGTGATAAAAAGTTTTCAAAACTGTACATTGACCAGTCTCAAAGTCCTTCTACAGCAACAGCTTCCTGCCACAGACTGCCAACTTGAGACTGACGGACTGCTAAAGTTTGGAACTCTCTCCCTGACAACTGTTTCCCTCCCTTATACAACCTACAAGCCTTTGATACAAATGTTCACTGTTGTCCCCAAGCATAATCATCTCCACCTTCCATATACTTCGTTCAATGCCTACATACATGTAGAATTCCTATATTAAAGTGGCCCTACATACATGTAGAATTCCTATATTAAAGTGGCCTTGCATTGAACAAACCTGTTAATAGAAAAAAAGGGTGACTGACCTTCCTGATGATGGTTCCGTTGAGGTACCAGCGTACTTTGGGCTGGGGGTGGCCTGTGATGCGGCAGTGGAACTTGGCCTGTTCGCCCTCCACCACGCGGCAGCCCTCCGGCGGCATCACGATCTCTGGTGGAGCCTTCTCGAACTCTGGCTCTGCCTCGTCTACGTATGTACGCATGGTTGACCTGGGGGGAGGAGCACAAAATTGTCTTATCTTTAAAGCACTTAACAACTGAGAAAACAGGGCAATAGATGAATTACAGTAACTGTTATTTTTGAAAATCTATCAGATTCTGAAGAATTTCTTTTGTATAAAAAAATATATGAATAGGTAGTATTACTGTCACACAGTGTCAATTTTAAATCATTTTCACATAGCTTCTAGGCAGGATTCAACATACTACTTATTAATTATAATATTTTCAAAACATTGTTTTTTGATAGAGTTAAAGGCAAAGTTACTGAATGGTGCAGGTATGCAGAAGAAAGTATTGCCAGCAGGGCTAGCCATTTGTAATAGCAACAGGCTAGTTGAGCAGCCCTGGCTGTGCGTGCTGAACAGCCAAACCAATAAACAAAAATAAAAATATTTCAAGATGTGTTGTCAGTAACCCTTGCCAAACTGTTGTCTAATGTAGCATTAATGCCAGGAATGCATGTACATATGCAGTAGTACTAATGCTTGGTTAGTGCACACTGCCATGGTAATTTCATGGTAATTATGGCTGTCCAAATACCAGTCCCTCAATGTCCTAGCAGCCATGGACAGGGGTGTATGCTGGTATTAATGCTCTGTTCCAAAGGGAGCAGAGGGAATCCAGCATTAATGCCCAATGTGCTCCGCTAAGGAGCGTGTAGTGCGGCATTAATGCTACATTAGACAACAGTTTGGCAAGGGAAAACAACTGATCAGAACTCACTCTCTGAGCCTCCTTTCGTACTCTGTGAGTTTGCTGATGCCCCGCATCCCCTCAGGCAGCTGGGTCTCCTCAATCTTCCCAGGAACGTCTGAAAAGGAGTTTAATGTCGTTAGGAAAACAATTATACAACTTAGATGAACATTCATGCTACCATATGAAGTAGTAGTATCCAGTATTAGATTGTACTGCTGCAGGGTTCCCTGAAACTTAATGATTATCAACAAGTACTTGCTTCTTCTTTAAGGTCTAATAAATTCGCCCTCTACAGATATATAAGAATAGACTGGTTAAAAGTAAGGATTATCCCAAATCTAAATGTTTAGTATGAAACTATCATGACCTGTATGGCTGATGGCTGGATTGTAAAGCCTTAGATGCCCTTCTTTGTTAAACAATTATAGTAATTATCATTCTAGAGATGAGTTACATTTTTTCGGAAAGTCAAAAACTGTGTAAAATTGTTTCTTCAATTAACTTAATGGCAGGATTCAACTTAAAACTATTTTCAAAACATTGTTTTCTGATGGAGTAAAAGGCAAAGCTACTGAATAGTGCTTCTAGGCAAACATAAGAAAGACAGAAGGAGCTGACCTTTGACCACCAGGCGAGAGGAAGTCTCGGCGTCTCCGTGCTGGTTGGTTGCGCGGCAGCTGATGATACCGGTGTCGCGTGGATACGCCACCAGGTAGTCCATGCTCACGAAACCAAACTCGTTCACATACTGCAAACGGTTGGCTGGGAGGGAAAATGAATTTTTTTGGTCTTAAGTCCACAGTAAAACCTAACATCAAGCAGCTACAATTGTCAACCAATAATTCAAAATTATACCTCCTTTACATCATCCAACAACAAGAAAACTGATTTGAATTCGAAATGAATTGAAATATATTCCTCATGCTATGTACCAACACAGATGAGCTTTCATGCTAATGAAAGTGTTTTTCTTATAAATTTTCTCCCTACCAAGAATTTGCTATTAACTTATAACCATTCTTTAAAGTCTATAACTATTCCTCACCAGCTTTGAAGGGCCAACAGACATCTCATAGCTTGGTACATGTAATCTATTTAAACTACTTATCATTAACTACATCAGTCCTTTCTTTTTATAGTGATCTTAAAGCTTTCTTTTCCCTACCTGCTTCGATGGGCTGCCCGTTGTTGAGCCACTCCACCTTCATGTTGGGGTCTCCGATGGGGACCAGGCGGCACTCAAAGTGGGCGCGGCCCATTCCCTCCAGGTTCACAGGGCTGATCTTGGTCTTAAAGACGGGACGCTGCTTACGCAACTTGTCGTACAGGTCCTCTTCGTCTACAGCCTCCTCGCCAAACTTGGAGATGGCTGTCACCTCCCTGTGAGGAGAACAGGAATTATTCCGTCAGAAAATATAGTTTTTATGTTATAAAGCTTCTTGTTTTTAAAGGCGCTGTTTCATGAGGCCACCAAATTTCTCCATGTTAACGGACAAAAAGAAAACTACTCTCCTCTTAACATCACAAAACCCACACATTATAGAAAAAGTGGGATCATTCATCTTCCACTGTCTCGGAAAAAAGAAGTCAAACCCAAATAAGATAGAATTTAGTGTTTGTATTTAGACTTAGTCTAGAATAGTCACATGCTGTATTGTTAATATATTGTCTGTCCGTCCTTTCATGTTACATGTACTTGCAATTAGCCTACGGGCAAGAACTTGCAATAAACTATATATATTAACACAAAATTCTACCTATCAATAATAATAACCATGGACTATATAATTCTTGTCCAGTCAGGCAAAAAAAGGACCTGGTTTGGGACCTGACTAACTAGATTCAGCACAAGTCTCCAATCTTCACGATTTTCTTTGAGATGATCATGCCATGTCCTGTCCTAAGGGTACGAAATTACACAATTACTGTTAGTTTTGTAGTAGTTGGTATAATCAGACCCTAACCCTTCAGAATCTTTCCTCTCGGACTCTTAGAATAAAATCAAACAAGTAAACTCACTCTCTCTTGAACTCTGCGGTTCTCTTGGACTTTCCTCTTATTAGAGTGTCCGTTTTTATGTTGATCTTCTAGTTAAGTACAATGTTTTAAACTCTGAGAATAAACTGAATTGGTGTGGCTTATAGAATAAAATCAAACAGATAATCTTACTCTCTCTTGAACTCTGCGGTTCTCTTAGACTCCCCTCTTATTATGAGTCTGTTTTCATGTTGATCTTCTAGTTAAGCATAATGTTTTAAACTCTGAGAACAAAGTTTAGATTGAATCGGTGTAGCTTGCACAATAAAATCAAACTCACTCTCTCTTGAACTCTGCGGTTCTCTTAGACTTGGCGACGACCAGCCTCTGCGGCGGCTCGGCCTTCTTGAATGTGGGGACCACAGTCAGCTTGCAGCGGGTTGCCACGGTACCGGCGCTGTTAAACGCCACGGCCGTGTACCAGCCGTCATCCTCTTTGTCGGTAATGTCGAAAATCAGGGACACCAGCCCGTCCTGGTTCGTCATTCTGGGCGGGGAGAATTAACACGTTGATCAGTAACTGACCAGCATACTCTTCAACTTTTTGTACAGACAATGCCTTAGAATATAAGATATCCACCGTTAATTAAGCAAATTTTTGTTTAATCAAGCACCTTAAACCTTTCAAAAAAGTTCAAACTTAAAGATTAAAAAGAACAAAATCAATACAGTACACTTAGTTATACCACACTTGATGATCTTTTCAATCACCAAAGGCATATAATCTATCTTTTTTTAGAAATCAGGGGAAAAAGCATTTGATTTGCGTAGCCTTCTAATTTGACACTTACAAATATAAACTTTCTCATTGTTTTAAACCTGATAACCTTTTGTGTGAAATGACACCTTGTAAACAATTGCTTTTTCATCTCTTAAACTTTACATGGTAAAATCTAATAAAAAGATAAACAAATATCTACAGTACATTACTTATTATTATTACACATTTTTTCATCAAATGTACATAGGCAGAGAGAACACAGCTGCGTTCCCTCTGAATTGAGTACCATTTGTTACAGATTTCATTAAAATCATCATCAATGTACAAAGACAAAATTGATACAAAGCTGTTAGAAAATTCACAACATTACTTCAAGTCAAGTCAAGTGGAAAACTGAATGTTCAGGACCCGGAAGGTAAGTTGTTGTACAGCCTGATGGCGCAATGCAGGAAGGATTGCTGCAGTCTCTTAGTTCCGGCATAGGGAACAGTGATGTTGTGACTGTTCCTTAGTGTTCTTCCTGTGGCAGAGTGTCTTTGAGCAGGAACCAGAACAAACAACAAACAGTGCTAACCTGAGCCCAGGTCTCTCTGTGATGGTGTATCCGTCCTTCTGCCAGGCGATCTGCGGGTAGGGTACGCCGTGGATGCGAGTGCGCATCTCTGCAGGCAGCCCCTCCTGAACCTGCACGTTCTGGATACGCTGCAGGAACTCTGGCCGCTCTCCGATAACTCGGGCTGGAACAACGACAACAAGCTTTAATTTATATTCATGTACCCCAGGGGGCCAAATTTATTGTTGTTCTACATGTACATCTAAATATATAGTCTACACGTCTCTTTTCTTAAAACATGTGTAAATGAAGTCATATGGTTCATGGATGATGGTTGTTAATTGTTCATTAAAATGTAGATTAGCTGCAAATGATTAAACAGCCTTAACACAGATATACTTTTTGGTGCTAGAAACCTCCTTAAGTTTCAAGTCGATACCGACAATTGCTATTCTATTATTTCTCAGGCAACCTAAGATATGATGATAATAACTATAGGTTAATGTCTTAAATGTCTTTCTGACCAAGAGAAAAAGGTGAATATCACTGGCATCACCCTAACAGACTTCCTAACAGCTTAACGGTTCCTATTAATGAATCTCTATTAAGGAATAACATAAACACATTAGAGTATATACTTACGGACAACGTTGAGTCTGACAGTGAACGAAGCCTTGCCGGCGCGGTTCACAGCGACGCACGTGTACTCGCCAGAGTCGTCCGGGGTCGCGGGGATGATCAGCAGGGAGCGGATGCCTCCCTCATTCACCACAGCCTGGAGCGCAGTGGGAAAAGTAATGAGCACTCTCAGACGCAGTGAGATTAGACAAGAAGTCCCTAATATTCAAATTAGCAGGAAGGTTAGGAGAGAGTAACAGTGAGCAAGGGAGGATGGCAGAAAGTACTTTCAGATGCAGTGAGATTAGACACATTTAAGAACAGTCTGTAAATAATATTTAAGTGAGTGGGAAAGTTAGAAAAGGGTGTAACCGGGGGTTCAGCACCAAGGACAGGTGAAAGAAAATATTTGACTGGCACATTTTTCAATCAAAAAGAGAATGTTTTCAGTGACATTTTTTGTTACATCGGCTACTGTTATACAAACATAAGATTCTGTTAGCATAAAATCTGTTGTAAAATGTTGGCAACATTAGAGGATGAATCATGACAATGAATTTCAGGTTTCATAGCCATGGAAGTGACCGTTTCATCACTTGTCTGAACCATGAACAGTTCACACCTTCAGCTGGCCATGGATGTAATCACTAACCCTGTAGTGTTACAGGCAGACTGAGATGTTAAGTACTGTATATAAACACTTGTGTGAATGTTGCCACACAAAGTATGATGATCATCATTGGTAGATTGATAGACTGGTAGTTGTAAAACAGTTAATATGTTTTCCTTTGTGTGAATGTGGCACACAAAAGACTGGTAATGATGATCATGCCTGGTTCATTTTTAATTTGACTTCAGTAAAGACCAGATCAGAATCTGATTCTGCAGCAAAAATCATCACCGAGAGGTTTTAGTAAAAAAACACAGTCATGCATCATTTGAAGCTTCACCAAATGGTCCTAATTTCAATCAGAAAAATTGAGCACAAAGTTAGGGAAAAGGTATCATTAGAAGTTGTCACTGTCTACTGTAACACTTGATATGTTTTGACAAAAACGTATTCTAACTTTTCCTATTCTAAAGTATGTTTTGCATTTTGAACTCCACTTCACTAAGGAAAAGTTTCTGCAGGGTTGGCTTCTACAAGATTATGGCGCAAAGTTCAAGGGGTAAGGGTCAGGGGTCCTTTTCAAGTTCATACCGCAGGTTCAATAGAGTTTCATCAAGAAACTCAGAGAGTTTGTTTGAATCATGACCAGGATTGAAGAGTTTACAGCATTTTATCAGCGGTTGCCTAGCATTGCAGGTCAGGGGTCACAAAAGCAGGGGTTCAGGGGTTAAAGGTCGTGTCACTGTGGTTCATAAACCGCAGGTTCATGAGGGATGTTTCTTCAGGAAACTCAGAGACTCCTTTGAATCACAACCACAAATGTAGCTTACAGTACGTCTCACTTTTTCTTTTTCTCTCAAAATTTGTGGCTACATGTATTATGAAAGGGAATTTCTTCTCAAAATTCTTGCAAAAGCTCACAAGTTAGTAAAAAAAAAGCAAACTACACGTATCTTGCAGTGTGTGGGGTGGTCAAAGCTGGCACTCATGTGCATGAAATCTTCATTCCCCAAAATTCCCCCCAGGGTGCCCAAACAGCCCAGCGTACCTTGTGTGTGGCGTCGTCTTGTACAGGTTAAGGTTAGGTTATACATGTAGGTACTAAACAGCCCAGCGTACATTGTGTGTGAAGTCGTCTTGTACAGGTTAAGGTTAGGTTATACATGTAGGTACTAAACAGCCCAGCGTACCTTGTGTGTGAAGTCGTCTTGTACAGGTTAAGGTTAGGTTATACATGTAGGTACTAAACAGCCCAGCGTACCTTGTGTGTGGCGTCGTCTTGTACAGGTTGTCTGTTCAGACAGAATCTGGTAAATGACTTTTTTTCCTAAATATCAATCAGAATGTATTGCTGTATATCGGGTTGCCAAGCCTGCAGCACCTATTTGAGCTGGAAAGATTGGAGCAACACAACATTTCTAACCCCAAAGGTTCCCCAGATGAACGTACCTTGTGTGTGGCGTCGTCTTGTACAGGTTGCCCATTCAGGAACCACTGGATGTCGGGAGGCGGGCGGCCGGAGACCTTCAGGTCGAACCTCGCCATCTGACCCTCGATGACCTCCAGGTCCTCGGGGCGCTGTACAATCTGCGGGCGGAAGTGCTTCTCCTTCACGCCGGGGTCTGTCGTGTCGCGGCGGGGAGAGCGGGAACGGGACCGGGGTCCGCGCTCGGGGCTCTGCCCACTTTTCTTGGCCTCCAGGTACTCGCCGTACCCCTCCATCGAGATCTTGGACTCGATGATGCGGGCCTCGGCAATGCCTGGATGATGGGTGATCATTTTATTAATGTCTAATGAAAATGAAAATGTAAATGAAAATGAAAAGAAAAGATAATCTCTATTGATTAAAACCACAATAATCATGAAAATTCAAAATACATAACTTAGAACAAACGACTACTATACAATAGGTAAAAACTTCAAAACTAAACAATATAGAAAATTCAGCCCTGCAAATCAAGCCTTTATCAAGAAGTGAACAATTTCCTACTTCCAGCAATTTAAGTCTATAGACATGTGAATGGTTTTGGGTGAATTTGGTCCACCTCTTGACAATCTCTATCTACAGTAAAGTATACTGCCACAAACACAGATGAATTCCATGTCACGGTAATATTGTCCAAAATCATTGCAATTCTAGAACTAGAATTTGAAAAAGCTCACCTGTTCACAGTCATGGATCTACAATTAAAGTATACTACAACCAACTCAGATGAACTTTTTTTTAAAGCTATGGTAATCTCATTTTGCTGACTTGCTTGGCGTGTCAGTCCAGCTTTATATAGTCTACAGCGCAATTCAGGCAACCATTTCAAGGCTCAATACTGAAAAAATAAAAACTTGAAGGGAAAACATCATCTCACTGACCTGCTTGGCGAGTCAGTCCGGCTGCGCTCGGCTTGACGACAGCCTCGCCCTCAGTCTCGGATGCAGAGAACTTCTCCTCCATCTCCGTAACCAGGGAGATGCGCTGGGCCTTCTTGGCCTTCTCCTCCTCCTGGACCAGCCACATCTCGTACTCAGCTGGGGGAACAACACACGTCTTTAGGTTTCTCAAGAACTTTCCAAGATTACACATACACCTACAACATAGGTATTAAGGTTTCTCAAGAACTTTCCAAGATTACAAATACACATCTGCATTCAGATTCACATCTTGTACTCAGCTGAAGGAACAAGATGTGTCTTAAGGTTTCTCAAGAACTTCTAAGTACTTTCATTTTGACTTTCAAGAGTTGCTAAAAGAAATGTCAAGCAGTCAAGCTAATTGTGGATCTAAATAAAGTCAGGTCAGCCAAAGACTCACAAGCAAGATAATAAAATCGAAAGAAACTATTATTGACATGCTTTCTCACTATAAGTTACTAGTATATCAGGTCTTTGAAGTCTCAAATACATAAAAAGAAATGAATACACAAAATAATGGAGGAATCAACTGCTTCCATCCCATGCTTTATTTATCATTGCATATACATGCTGTGACTGTATAATAGAGTTTTGTTCTACAAAAGTTGACGCTGTTGCTCTCATAGTAGCGATAAAGCTTCTTCACCCTTTTACAGGCTCAGAGTCACAACAATGAATCACCGAGCAAAATGTTGCATCAAGGAGGGAAAGGCAAAAATAAAACAGACAGGATATATACATGCAAGTTAGTGGTGTCTCTAAAACATTTTCACTAACTCTTAACTTCTAATTCAGACTTTTAGGTAAATGCAACAGCTCATAATAAAAGGGTTGATATTTTGTTTTACTGAAAGTGCCTCAATATAATGGCATGCACTGTATCAAGACTATATGCATGTAAAACTAGATATAATGAAGTATAAGACAAAATCCAGACACATGTACAACAAGTTAGAGCAAATTAGAATTTGTATCCTTTTCCAAAATAATGCATTACGTAATGTGGACCTACTGCTATTCTGGTGGAAGGCATTTCAGTGCCATTAACATTTCAGATGAATCATTCGAGATTCCTTTAAGACATGGACTCAAGTCTCCTACAACACATACATCTTAGTGTTTCTTTTGTACTTTCCAAGACTACAGATACCCATGTTGATAAAGGTTAGACATTCAGGTAATAAGATATGCCAAGAAACAGTTACTTTCTCACTATAAGTTATATCAGTATTATGCAGTTTCAAATACATTAATGCAAAATCAACTCATGCTTTGGTCCCATACACATACAAAATGTACATATTTGGAGTTTTGTTCTACGAAAGTTGACGCTGTTGCTCTCATAGTAGCGATAAAGATTCTGCACCCTTTTAGAAGCTCAGATCTTGATGGTAGTCAACGATGAATCACAGAGCAAAACGTTGCATCAAGGAGGAAAGGCAGAAATAAACCAGTCAGGGTACATACATACATGCATGCAGGTTAGTGGTGTTTCTAAGATATTTTTACTGACTCTTAGGCCACACCAATTTAATTTCTTGGTTAATGGATTTTTATTTTCAAAAAAAAAATTTTTTTCATTATTTTTTTTAAAAAATTTTTTTTTGGGGGGAAAATAAAAATCCATTGACCAAGAAATTGAATTGGTGTGGCCTTATTTTCTAAAAAAACTTTTGGGTGAATGGCTCATAATTAAAGAAGGGATATTTTGTTTGCCATGCACTGTATCAACGGAGTGGCTGTCCACCACATAGCCTGGATACTAGACCTTTCGCGCGATGCGATGATAACCCCTTTTGGGCGGAGAAGACCTAGTAGTAGGGATAGAGTTGGCACCCGGGAGCGCTTGGCAGCGGAACCCTGATTTCTATCGCGCTAGCCCCGCGCGAGAGATAATTTAGTGGGCCGTGTGCTATCTGTGGCGGCGGCGCGCCGAAGGATTAGCGCTAGGAGCGCGGTGGTCTGGCACCCAGGCTATCCACCACAGTGTCGGCCACCACAGGCAGACCCAGTCTGAACTATACATCTTGAGATTCTTTCAAGACACAAACTCTTCCTTTAAGACCCGTACCTTCAGTCATGAGGCGAGCCTTCTGTGTGGCCTGTCCGGAGGGGCTGCCGGCCGTGACCGCGTATTCTCCGCAGTCTTCCGGCAGCAGTAGGGAGATCGACAACATAGCGTAGCCCATCTCGTAAGATATTTGGTGTCTGGGGGGACGAGAAAAAAACAAACTCTGTCAAAAAAGGTATCTTAGATCCAGGCATAGCCCATCTCCTAACTTATCTGGTGTCTGGGGGACAAGGGAGGGACAAACGCTATTCAACTAACCATTCCAAATCCAGAGAGATACATGACTTTGTATACATCTCGTAAGAAATTTGGTGTCTGAGGGCATGAGGGAGAAACAAACACCATTCAACAAACCATCTTAGATCCAGGTTAGAGATAGACAGTATAACCACGGTATAACAACTGTCTCACAACTAGTGTGGCATCTGGGGGAATATGGAAAGAAGACTTGTAACTCGAAACTGTACACTTTTGAGTAACAAATAAACCCATTATTATTATCATAATTTTCGAAATAGGGAGCAAACTAACTCAACTTCAATTAAGGAAAGACATGATTATGAAATCACAAAGCAATGAAAATTCAACATTTTCCAATATAGAAATCTGCAGTCAAGCTGGTGAATATATAGCCTTGCCTTCTTTAGATTTGTTAAAGCATTATAGCGAGCAGTAAAACTATTCTTGTAACTACATTTCATTACTCTAAGACGCATACAGATTTCTTTAAGATGCATACGGATTCCTTTGAGATGCATACCTGTCTTCTTTAGATTTGTTGAAACATTGTAGCTAGCAGTAAAAGCATCATAACTACATCTTATGACTCTAAGACATATACAGATTACTTTAAGATGCATACAGATTCTTTTAAGATGCGTACCTGACACCAGATTCAATCTTTATTCCGTTGAAAGTCCAGGAGATTTCGGGGCGGGGGTTTCCGTCCACCGGAATCTTGAAGATCACGGTCTGACCTTCGACATACTTGCAGGGCATGAGCCGGGCCGTGAAGGTCGGCTTGGAGATGCCCTTTGTACTATCTACTACAAAATCATGTGGTCCCCTGCGGAGAGAAACAAAGGAGTTCAGGGAAGTGCAGACATGTTTAATGGATATCTTGATACTTCAGTTTGTACTGGTGAGGGTTAAACATCCAGGTAATGAGATACACAATACAAAAGATACTCAAGCTATTGGATAAGGCTTGTAAACAGTCAGACTTTTCAAACAGCATCCGCTATCTTTCCTCATTGACTCTGTCACTCAGTCACTGACAAAAGATGCTATCTGAAGTGTCTGAATGTTTGAAAATCTGTTCCATACAGTTGCTTGACTAACTTTTCTATTGTGCAGATGCCCTTGGTACTATCTACCACAAAATCATGTGGTCCCATGGGGGTACAAAAATACACAAGTTCAGGACGATGCAACAATGTAGAATATGCGTTGATGAAGGTTAGACACGCCAAATCCAGATACGCCAAATGACAATTGCTCAAGCAACTGAATAGAATGCTGAAACAGACGTTTCAAAATTTTATCCAGTTGCTTGAGCAACTGTCATTTGGCGTAATGTTGAATATGACAATTGCAGACACTGTACAATTTGAAATTGTTAAGTACAGCATATAGTGATCAGAAAGAGTCTTAGTATGATCTGAAAGAGTTGAAACATTGTTTTTCAAGTACTAGAGTTTGTTCTTGATTAAATTAGTGTGAAGAAAGAGGTGATGGTATTGTCCCAACATCATGCACAGGTGGGTTTTTTTTTTTTTTTTTTTAACGAACGCGCTCAGTGCAAGGCCATAGGGGGCCACTCATCTAAGCACTGAACTAATTCTTACTGTAGCAGCATCTCTTCACCCTAGGTCAGAAATATCAATGCTCGAGACAAGCATTGACTTCACTAAAGATGCTACGACTACTCTGGAAAGTACGGCTGATGTGTGGTACTTACTCTTCGACTTTTGGTGGCGGTGGTGGGGGAGGTGGCACCTCGATGCCCACTGCAGCTGTAGAGGAGAGAAAACAGGAGTGTTACAGATAATACACACTAATGTACCTCCCAGTAAACAACCTCACAGACATTTGTACCTTAGGAGCATTCTGTGACAGACCATTTCATTTTCTCAAGAAAAAATTGCATCTCACCAAGGTATAGTCCGCAGACTCTGTTCTCAAGTTAATATTAATTAATTTAGCGTTATCTTTTAAAATCCCAGAACTAACATATGACAATGCTTTGGGCTTAAACAAAGGTTGTACTCCATAAGGGTCTAGCATTTGTTTCACACAGATAATCAAACCGAAAAACAGCCCAGGGAAGTTGTTACAGCAGACAAGAGCAACAAGATATGATGATGAGCAGACAAATATGGAGCCACTCTAAAACTTGTATTTGATTGTTTATGCGTTTAGCGCGGTGCATGTGAATTTTTACTTGTTTGTTTTTTGTTTATTGTTTACTTGTTTGTTGTAAGACTTACCGTTGATGTTGAGATAGCAGTAGCATGACCTGCTGCCGGCCTCGTTGAGCGCGGTGCAGGTGAACTTCCCGGCATCGTCGATGAACACCTCCGATATCACCAGCCTGGCGACGTCACCCTCCTGGGAGATGGTGAAGTCTGGAGAGCTCTCGATCTCGGCGCCTTCGCGGAACCTGACGAAAACAAACAAATAAAGTTTTCTTCTTAGCCCACATCAACCAAAGAGGCAATGGCCTAGTGGATAGAGTGTTTGCCTTGCATACGGTAGGTCGTGAGTTCGAACCCCGGCCTGGTCATACCAAAGACTTTAAAAATGGTACATACTGCTTTCTCTGCTTTGCGCTCAGCATGTGGGAAAGAGTATGGTAGTTAAACACATACCACTACCAGTGGACTAGCCCCCTGCTGTAGTGATGAAGTTGTGTGGCCCAGGGCTACCGAAACGGAGATGGGCACCGCCTTACGCACCGTCTGGTGCGGGGAGGACTTTAACCACATCAACTTAATTTGAGAGATGATCCACAAAATTGGCAGTTTGGGGCAATTTTGGGTCATTTTGTGACAGCATGAAAGCTTCAAGCTAAATACAGAAGAACTTTAGCGCACGACAATTGTACATGGTACAAAGTATGGCAAGAATTCTTAACATAGTACAAAATAGAAGTATAGAATAAAACTTAACATCCTAATTACTAATACAATAAGGGCTAGCATACATTTTTGATATAGTGTTATAATCAAGTGGGGCTAATCATTGGTTTCGGTACTTTTTCTAATGATAAAGCAGTCGTTTAAATATTTACCTATTTTTGCATTACATGTAACAGGGAAATGGCAGTTAGCCCATACAGTCCTAATTACAAACTTAATGATACCATACACTGGAATTCTTACATGAGTGTGTAAAGAATAACATTTTTAATAAAGACATTGCGCTACTCCCTCAAACGTAGTCTTTGCTAAACTGAGCTTTGAAAGCCCAAAGCCATATAAAAAGATGAGATGAGATGTATCTTATTGGTTTGTCGCAGTTTACATACATTGAATTAAAAAACCAATGTACAGTACGTTCACAAGTTACACTGCTGCCGGCGTACATATAATCTTATTCGTATATAAAATCTGGTACTGTAAAACACATAATAGACAATATTGTTTCTCAAAAAAAAAAAAAAAAAAAAAGGAAAGATGTGAAGAAAGACAATTTGTACGTACCACTTGACATGTGGCTGCGGCTCGCCCAGAACGATGCACTCAAATATAACACATTCCCCTTCCTCTGCTGTGATGTCAGACAGGGCCTGGGGGGAACACACATCACAAGAACGGTTAACATAACAAGCTTTGGACGTTGTTACTCAGACAGATAATGATACAAAACCTCAGCGTAAAGTTTCATATGTGTTGGTAGAAATCATTCTAATGCAAGGATGAACTGTACTTTCCAACATACCGGTAATTCATTGAAAATTGGGGTAAGTCTAGTCCAAGTTTTGTATTGGAAATATCTGTTCAACTCTGCTTCTGAATGGTACAATATATGTACATGTGCAACATATACTTTTTAGTTTTGGTAGTGATAATCTACAAATCAAGTAAAATAAACTGAAACTTAAAACAGAAGTGGTGTTAAGCCAACACATACAAGACAATATGAAAAACATGGGAGGCTTTGGACTGACATGCAACAGAACACTAACAACTAAAACCATTTTTTTCTAAATCAAGTTATTTCTCATCAGCTATTTGAAGTTGCAAACACAAATTTAAGACCTTGACACATGCATAAGTGTCATGCATACACTTAAGTAGATAGTGGGAGAATACATGTAGTTATACTGTTAGTGTTTTGTTAAAAACAATTTGACGCTGTTGCTCTCATAGTAGCGATAATGTTTCTGTATCATTGGTTTTCAGATGTTCAGACATTTGATGATCCAACAATGAATCACTGAGCAAGGAGTAGCATCAAGGAAGGAAAGGTAGAAATATACCAGCCAGGGTACATACATGCAAGTTAGTAAACATTCAGTGTGTCCAGGGCATATATACATGCAAGTTAGCAGTGTGTCCAGAGCATTTCTGTCTGGGATATTTTCTACTTCAGACTTTTGGGTGAATGCAATAACTTATAATTAGATTGGCAATTTTCTGTATCAATGGCAATTGCAATGTATCAAAGCTAAATGCATGTCCGAATAGATATTAGCAAGACAGAAGTGTAATACAAAGACAGACATCTGTACATGTACTGCAGCTCATGGCAAAACATCTAAGACTAGTAAGAGCTCTAAAGCTAAATCAATGCACAACAACACTATTCTATCACATAACACAATATGAAAATGAAGACTTTTGAAGCAAGCATACAATATGAAATTTTGCACAATGTGGCATTTGTACAAGTGCTGTGTAGATGTGTATGGCATCCATAGACTATAAATGCTCTCATAGAATAGATGAACAAAGGTGGTCACCAGAGTAAGACTTTGATCAAGTCTGAAAGGGACGGACAGTTTGAATCACAGAGCAGAGGATGCAAGTGAAAGTGAAAGTGAATATCTGAGATGCTAAAAGTGAGAGTGGTGGAGACAGAGTAAGAAGGAGTGCAGTGTAGGAAAGTGTGAAGGAAAAGAATCATATAAAGAATCAGATGAAAGTGCAAGTGAATATCTGAGATGCTAAAAGTGAAAGTGGTGGAGACAGAGTAAGGAGGAGTGCAGTGTAGGAAAGTGTGAAGGAAAAGAACCATTGAACAATCAGATGAAAGTGAAAGTGAATGTCTGAGATGCTCAAAGAGAAAGTAGGAGGAGTACAGTGAAGACATGATGTTTGAAGGAAAAGACAAAGATTCAGAATGGTGAGCGTAAAAAGAAGACTGCATAGATTGATGATATAGGACGATAAGTTGAATGCTGGGTGTAGAAAAGGCTTCATGATTGACAAAACATGGTACATTTGTAGTTCAGCAGTCGTGACTGGCTTAATGACTGAACAAGGCAAACATGTGATAGCTTGGTGCACCTTTCAGCTTGTCTGACAAGCTTTTTGTGAATGACAACTATTTGTCAAGGAGCAGCAGTGAGACATGAAGCTGGATCTGGGGAATGGCAGACAAGCTTGACAAGTGAACGGGTGTGAAACAGTGCTCCATCTACTGTGACATCCTGAGCATGTTGGTTGATGACTCTCTGGTGAACAACATGAAGCAGCACTGATGAAACACAAAGCTCAGGGGAATGGTGCTCAGACTGGTACGAATGGAGCTCCCTTCTGCAGTGGAATGGATGCGAGACAGTGCGGCCACATCCACCCCTACCTTGGGGAAGTACGGTGACTTTCTTGTCTACCAAAGCAGCAATGAGACACAAAGTTAGGGACTTGGACAACTGAAGCTCCCTTCTACAGTGGAATGGACGCGAGACAGGTGCGGCCACATCCACTCCTACCTTGGGGACTTTCTTGTCTACCGACTGAGGCAACAGTGAGACTAAGGTTAGGGATAGACACATGAGCTGGTAACAACTAACTTGCTCCTTTTGCAGTGGAATGGATGAGGACCTGGACGGTGTGGCCACATCCACTGAGGACATTCTTGTCTACCAAAGCAGCAATGAGACACAAAGTTAGGGACTGGCAAGTTAACTTGGACAACTGAAGCTCCCTTCTACAGTGGAATGAATGTGGACCAACTCCAACAAAATGTGAAAAACATTCTGCAGCATCAAAAGGAGCTGTGAAACACAAAGCTCAGGGAAATGGTGCTCAGACTGGTGCAAATGGAACTCCCTTCTGCAGTGGAATGGATGCAAGACAGGTGTGGCAACATCCACCCCTACCTTGGGGACTTTCTTGTCTACTGACTGAGGCAACAGTGAGACTAAGGTTAGGGATTGCGGCATGAGCTGGTAACAACCAGTGCTCCTTTTGCAGTGGAATGGATGAGGACCTGGACGGTGTGGCCACATCCACTGATGACATTCTTGTCTACCAAAGCAGCAATGAGACACAAAGTTAGGGACTGGCTAGTGAACTTCGACAACTGAAGCTCCATTCTACAGTGGAATGAATGTGGACCAACTCCAACAAAATGTGAACATCATCTGCAGCATCAAAAGGAGCTGTGAAACACATAGCTCAGGGGAATGGTGCTCAGACTGGTACGAATGGTGATCCCTTCTACAGTGGAATGGATGTGAGACAGTGCGGCCACATCCACCCCTACCTTGGGGAAGTACGGTGACTTTCTTGTCTACTGACTGAGGCAACAGTGAGACTAAGGTTAGGGATTGACGCATGACCTGGTAACAACTAGTGCTCCTTTTGCAGTGGAATGGATGAGGACCTGGACGGTGTGGCCACATCCTCTGATTACATTCTTGTCTACCAAAGCAGCAATGAGACACAAAGTTAGGGACTGGCAAGTGAACTTCGACAACTGAAGCTCCCTTCTACAGTGGAATGAATGTGGACCAACTCCAACAAAATGTGAACAACATCTGCAGCATCAAAAGGTGCTGTGAAATACATAGCTCAGGGGAATGGTGCTCAGACTGGTACGAATGGTGATTCCTTCTGCAGTGGAATGGACGTGAGACAGTGTGGCCACATCCACCCCTACCTTGGGGAAGTACGGTGACTTTCTTGTCTACTGACTGAGGCAACGGTGACACTAAGGTTAGGGATTGACGCATGAGCTCCTTTTGCAGTGGAATGGATGAGAACCTGGACAGTGTGGCCACATCCACTGATGACATTTTTGTCTACCAAAGCAGCAATGAGACACAAAGTTAGGGACTGGCAAGTGAACTTCGACAACTGAAGCTCCCTTCTACAGTGGAATGAATGTGGACCAACTCCAACAAAATGTGAACAACATCTGCAGCATCAAAAGGAGCTGTGAAACACATAGCTCAGGGGAATGGTGCTCAGACTGGTACGAATGTAACTCCCTTCTGCAGTGGAATGGATGTGAGACAGTGTGGCCACATCCACTCCTACCTTGGGGAAGTACGGGATGTGCGCATCGAAGTCGGCGTGGATTCCCTCGTGAAGCTGTATCAGGGCGCGGCGCCTCTGCCCCGGGCTCCCCTGAACCTCCTCTGGGTGCGCCCGATACACCCCCTCCTTCGCATGGCTGCTGTGTAAGACCGCCGCCGGGTGAATGGCCGCCGGCACCGACTGCATGTCCTCGACCGTTGTCCGGTGTCCGCTGGTTTGCATCACGTGAGGGTGCTGCTGCAAGACGCGCTGAGGCATCCCCTGGTTGCGCTGGACGGTGGTCGTGTGCTGCATCATAACGTGTTGCTGCATCCCAGGACTCTGCTGGACGGTGGTCTGCTGCATAACGTGTTGTTGCATCCCGGGATTGTGCTGGTGCATAACGTGTTGTTGTTGCATCCCGGGAAGCTGCTGGACAGTGCGGGCGGGAGCCATTTGTTGAAGACCCTCGACCTGCTGCATGGTGAAGATGGGTTGCTGCAGCTGCTGCATGGATTGCACCTGGTGTTGCTGCAGGTTTTGTTGCTGCAGGTTTTGCTGCTGCAGGTTTTGCATCTGCAGTTGCTGTTGCTGCAGCTGTAGCATCTGCTGTTGCTGCATTTGCTGCATCTGTTGTTGCTGCAATGTTGGTTGTTGTTGTTGCAGTTGCTGCATTGATTGCACCTGCTGCTGCATTGCGCGCATCTGGTGCACTTGTTGCATGGGGTCCTTCCCGTGCATTTGTTGTTGGTAAATCTGCTGTTGGCCTGCTTGCTATCAACGTCCAAGGCAAACCAGGTAAGTACATAACTAGCAGGGGAAAACTGGCTCGAGTTTGTGGTGATATGAAAAAATAATTTTTGTCTTTTTGAATGGATCAATGTTGCAAGCCTTGAAGTATTTCCTTCAAAATCATCAATTGTAAAATCCTGACACCCAGCTACTTGAGTGGGTATTTTCCTCTACCTCAACTGATATTCAAAAGACTGAAGGCAGCATTTTTAAGATGTGTAATGTAGATTTAAGACAATTGTCTTTGTGTAAAGAGTCTTAAATCTACATTACACATCGCCTTATCTTCTGTAAGACGGGTTGTGAGATTGTCTTTGCATATAGTCTTAAAGGAGTTGCCTTACCTCCTGGAATATTTGTTGTGAGATTGTGGGGTATGGATCTTGTGTAAAAAGTCTCAAAGAAATCAATGTAGCTTCTCAAAGACTGAGTGTGAGATTGCATGGTGTTGATTTAAGATACAAATCTTTGTGTAAAGAGTCTGTAACAAGTTGCCTTGTCTTCTGTAAGACTGGTTGTGAAATTGTGTGCTGTGGACCTAAGATACAAGTCTTAAAGTAGTTGCCTTACCTTCTGGAAGATGGGTTGTGAGAGCCCAGTCTCCATGGCCTCTGGCTCAGCAGGTGGGGCCGGCGGAGGTGCTTGTGCTTCTTCTACTTCCATCTGCACCTGAAGGAGGAGGGGAAGACGTCTTAGAATCATGCCTCAGGTAAGAAGTTCTTAAAGATCTGTCCTACAAAACTTTGGTTTGTTTCCCTGGTAATTGTAGCATAACTCATGGCAATGAACGATGTTGATATGAGATGAAATAACAAACAACTCTGAGCTGCTATCACACCACAAAGCAGTACAAGGCATCTCAGAAGACACAAAGACTTCTTCAAGATTCTGTGTCAGACTTCTTCCTTTGTTCTGATGCAGGACTTTTTCTTTTACAGTACTTCTGCAACTCTTGGACCCAGCATCCAAAATCTGTTGACATGCAGACCTACAGAATGTTTCTTAAGATCGCTTCAGCCAGTGTCCTCCAGGCTCTCATGCAATTCTGTCCGGTTTTGTTCGTCCATCATTTTCACAGCTGGTGCTGATGCCATTTTGGCATCTACTCTCTTGTTCTCTCCTTTAGCAACAAACCATATCATGCTCTTAAGACTTTTGAAGATTTTTGTGCATTTTTGTTGTGTAAAAGTTGGCTTCTGCTGAACTTGCAGCCCAATAAACCTCCACAACTTCCATGTGCTTCTGCTGCTGCCCTCTCTCTTTCTCCCTCTACAAACTATACCATGCTTCTCAGGCAGAGAGAGAAGAGACGCAATCCCTTTGTGTCGGGTTTTCGTGCATTTTTTTCTCTAGACATCCGGTTTCAACCCAACGAACCTCCACAACTTCCATAGCAGCTGCAGCTGCTGTTGCCGCCTCTCTGCTTCTTCCCTCTCTCTTTCTCCTTTTGTAAGACCCTCTGGAAACTATGCCATGCTTCTCAAGCATTTGGAGATTGATAGACCAAAGATGCAATCCCTTTCTGCTAGATTTTCATGCATTTTTGTTGTTTTGGACTTAAGACATCCCATTTCAACCCAACGAACCTCCACGACTTCCATAGCGGCTCTCTACTTCTTCCTTTGTACTTTCTTATTTTTGTAAGACTCCCTACAATCTATATTATAGACCATTCTGTTCAGGCTTTCGTGCATTTTTGTTGCTTGCAACCGAACGAACCTCCACAACTTCCATAGCGGCAGCTGCTGCTGCCCTCTCTTCTTCTTCCCTCCTCCTCTTCTCCTCCTGCATGCGACGGAGCTCCCACTGGATGGGAGACTTCTCGATTGCGGAGATGACGGTTCCCTTTGCCCGCATCATCGATTGTCCCTCCACCTGTAGCATCACCTGCTCACCGCCCTCCTCCCGCATCTGGCGGATCTCCTCAACCTCCTGGGGAGTGAAGGTGCGCACCTTCTTGGCAGTGGGGGGCGGCTTCTTCTTGCCGTTCCACTCGATGGGCGTGGTCTCGATGGCAGTCGAGACCTTCTCGGAGGCCAGGTCCCGGGTCATGACCTGCTCCGTACGCTGCTGAGACATCCTCACGGAGGTCTGAGAGGTCTGGGGGAAGGTTGCCATGGTGATGATGATGATGATGACAACGTGAAGAATCGTTGCAAAGATATGACATGCTTGAGATGAGTTTGCCACAGATGCAGTTTTGATCTAGGAAATGTCTTCTCAAAAGTGCATTCCTGATAAGTTTCCGTAGTCCACAAGGCAGCATGCTCAGACTGAAAATGACTTTTTCCTAGCTGTTTTGCATTACTCCTCCTCACATATAACTTGGCACAAAAAGAAATCTTGACTTCCAGGGATCCTTTGCTGAGGTTCTTATTTTTGTATCTAGACCCATTTCTACAGTATGTTTGATGGAAGACATTAGCATGCCTCTGCAAACAACCAAATTTTGTTCATGTTGACAAGCACGATGATATAGATGCAATGCCTTATATAGGCACAACCCATGAACTATGACCCCTCTTATGACACTCTTGTCACCTTTTTTACAGTATGTTTGATGGAAAACATGAAACAATAAACATGCCTGATGTAAGGAGACACAGACAATCATGACATGCACAATGATTGGGGTCACACACGACCCATGAACTATGACCCCAACCGACCTCTTGTGACATTCTAGTCTGAGTCACGGCGCCGACTTCGCGTGTCTCGCGGGTCATAGTCACGCCGCTGCTCACTTGTTGCCGCGACGACGATTGCACTTGCTACACGGGTGGATAGAGGGATGGTGGAATGAATGGAGAGACGAATGGATGGAGAAATACCAACATGATACCATCTATGCTTCTACATGTAAACCCATCATAGCCCACTTTGTATCATCTAATTATGTCTATGGCTTAAAACATTAAATTTATCCATCCTTGAAACTTACCTGCAAAGTTATTTTTTACATTCAGTCATTTCTATGGTTGGAAAGCCCTGTTTTATCACTTAATATGTGTTAGTCTAAGAGTAACTCAGTACTGATGAAAAGAAGAACTGGTTTGCTGCAAACAAGTACAACGATTTTTTTTTGGCCAAGCCATAAAAAGTTAGCTTGAGTGTCATCCTGTTCCAGTTCCAGGCTCTGCCTGTTTTGTAAAGGCTCTTCCTGTTTCGTAAAGGTAGAGCCTGGAACTGAAACAGGATGACACTCAGGCTATCAAAAAGTCGTCAACTTGCAATGAGAGCTTAAATGTTAAAAAAGCATGTTGCTGAGCCTTACCATTTCTTGCTGCTGTGAAACTGTGCGTTCTTCAGCTGCCATACTTGACATTATCATACTAGAAGCTTGCTCCACACTAGACATACTAGATGCCTGCATACTAGCTGTACTAGAAGCCTGCATCTGCAAAGCAAAGCAAGCTGCCATCAAAAACTGCAAAGCATTAAGCTGCATAAAAGCTGTTAGAGCATAGTTAAAGCCACTTGCAGATCTGCTGAATCACACGATGAGAATGGAGAATTAAGCTGCATATAAAGATTGCATTATATAATTATAAAAAACTTGCAGAGGAACAATGAGGTTTGCTGAAGCATAAAAGCAAGTGTAGGCTGTGTTACATTAAGAAGACGACAGGGTTTGTAAGCTTCTATCAAAAGCTTGAACTTTAGAATTGCGATAAAAGTACAACTTAATGAAAAGACTTCTTAAACCTGTAGCTACACTATAAAGATTGCCTGACTCTACAAAAACCAGATTTTGTTTTCTTGTGTAAAATTAAAGGAGCAACTCAAGCTTCTGTTAAAAATGCTAAAACTTACAATGTAATTGCTAAAGTTACAACGTTATTAAAGAAAGACTTATACTTAGCTAGAGTCTTAAGGCCATAGCTACACTACGTAGTTACATAGATAGCCTGACCCTATACAGATTTTGTAACCTTAAAGGCAGGCTAAACTTAATTTCGTAAAGCATACTGCAGTATGTTAGATATACCACTAAGACCAGTTCTGACTTCTTTTACATGAGTCCATCATAGATTAGCGTTTTTACAATATTTGAAATTTGAGGTGTGGTGATGTAATACTGGCGATGTTGAAAGACCTTTGACCTTTGTGACGTCAGATTCCGATTCGGCCGCACCTGCACCATAGGAATTGCTCCAGACGCCATTCCTCCGACTCGGAATCTGACGTCACAAAGGTCAAAGGTCTTTGGACATCGCCAGTATTACATCACCACGCCGCAAATTTCAAATGTTGTAAAAACGCTAATCTATGATGGACTCATGTAAAAGAAGTCAGAACTGGTCTTAGTGGTATACTTAACATACTGCAGTATGCTTTACGAAATTAAGTTTAGCCTGCCTTTAAGTAAAGCTATAGTAAGCAGGGAGGGAAGCGTGTTAGCGACGTACCGTTTGTTGCTCTGTCATTGTGACCTGTTGCTCTGACGTTTGAATCTGCGAAGCAAAAAAGCAGCGAGCAGAAAAGTTAGCGGGCAGCCTGTAGAAGCCATCTTACCTTTCTAGTGTTGATATCAGCTCTAGGGGCCATCTCAAAACTCAAATGTGTGCAAGGGAGAATATTGGTTTGTTTGGTGGTTAGCTTCAGCATTTTTGTGGCACAATCAACAATGTTCACCAGCTGAGCATTATTCACAAAGCTTGAAGGGTTCCTTTTAAAGTCGCAACTTTGTGATATACGTTATTGAAGTTTGTTTGTCAAGGAAGGTGCATGCAAGAAGAAAGCAATGCAAAGCAACTCTCAAAATTGGGAAAAGGGAAAAGTACAGCCATAAGCGGAAAACTACCGGTAATAGCTTTTTGGCATTCTGTTCTCATTTTTAAAGAAATAATGTAAGCATAAGCAGCTAGTCAAATCACTGCTACTTGCAGTGGCCTCAGGGCCAAACCATACAAGCTACTGTCTTCAGCAAATTGGGAAAGAGGGTTAACAACTTGCAATTGTAAGAAGGAGAGGTAACTGCATAGGACAAGTTTAATTTCTTGGTCAAAACTTTTAGTTCAATGTTCTAAAATGAAATCTTTTGTCTATCACCAGCGCTAGACTTTTATAATAGCCTTAATCTAGTAGGGTACATGTAGCCCTGGCTGTAGCCTGGACACCATTCTAGGTTACACCCACTCCCATGCCTGTTGGTGACAGCATCCCAGTGTGTTAATGAGGGTAACCTACCGAGTAGCCTGTCTGAGTGTATGTTCTGCTACAGGAAAACCAGCGTATACATATTAAGTAGATAACTTTCCCCCCACCCATCCCTATTTCCAACTTCAAACCACTGGCGAACTGCAAACAAACAAACAGACAGACGTACCGCACGTCTTCGCTCTTCCTCGGCCACGGCAACTTGCTGTGTGGAGACGGTTTGTTCTCCGTACTGTACGGCACCGCCGGCCCGTCTGGCTGCGGCAGCGCTGACAACAGCTTCCCGTACCTCGGTTGGTCCAGGTTCATACCCCTGTAAGGGATGACAGGATTCAGTAAACAAACAAACAAACAAACATGGGAAAGGCACTTAACACGACTTTCCTCACTTCACTCAGGTGTAAATGAGTACCTAGCTCATCTAGGGTTAGGAACGTCCCTCGGATAGGACGTTAAATGGAGGTCCTGTGTTTGGGGAGAGCCACACCCCGCGCACGTTAAAGAACCCACCACACCTTTCGAAAAAGAGTAGGGGCATGCCCCGGTGTGCGATGGTCCAAACCTTACAATCCGGTCTGGGATGACATCTTGAAAAGGTGATAGTTTACCTGTTATGTCAATCCTTCCACAAATGTGGTAAATCGAAATAACTTGATAAATAAATAAACAGACAAACAAAATCACGTCCTTGATTACAGTTTTAGCAAACATACATTACTGTAGCGTAAATCTTGAGAAGTGTTTGTGATTTCATTTGAAAATTGATTCAGTAAGATGTTTCAGTAGACAAACATCTTTGATAAATGGCTTTTTGTGTACTGGTAAGCATTACAAGCTTCAATCTGTAACATCACCATATGTCAAGGCTTGATCGTATCTGAAGCTTGCCAAAAGTTAGAGAGGTACAAAAACTTTTGATTTGTGAAGATTCTGGAAATTTGAATTTTTTCCTGTCTTATCCATTGTTTGGAAGCACATGTTGCTAATTTCAGTTGTTGAATCTGTCGTTTTAAGCTTATGAATAAAATCTGTGATATCACCATGTGTCAAGGTTGGACAGACAGTATACCAGAGTATCTGAAGCCTTAGCACAAGTTAGAAATAGGAGTACGAAAACTTTTGATTTGTGAAGATTCTGGAAATTTGGCATCTTAAAGTTGAATACCCTAACAAAAATCTACACTGATATTACAAATTGTGACAGACACAAAGATACAAAAGAAATCTTTTACGAGAGTATTGAAAGAGAGATAAAAAAAAAGTGTGAAGATTCTGGAAATTTGGCATCTTAAAGTTGAATGCCCTAACAGAAATATACAATGATATAATTACAACTTGTGACAGAAGCAAAGATACTAAAAGCAATATTTCAAGAAAAAGTTCGAGATGCTCTACTTACAGATCCGAGATCCATCTGTTGTGCTTGTGTCTGTGCTTGTGTGATTTGGACTTGTTGTTCTGTTGTGGTAGCCTCCATGGCTACTGTTTCTTCTCCAGCTCCTGGTAGGCAACAACACAGAATATTGTAAGTTTAAGCCACAAGTAATCATAAACTAACAACATCACAAGCAGCCATTTTTCTCAAACTAGTAGCTACATGTAGCTGATAATCGACTTTATTCAGATGCATGATCAACAAGACATGGACTGTCTGACTGCTTGGTCAGGTACCATTGTCAATATTCACCGACGGAGGCCACATAACAGTCGGCTCAACGTTTCAAGAAACTCTACCGTGGCATGAACCAAATAACAACTTTATTCTAATTCATATTCATTTCCAGAGGGAAAAGCTTTCAAATTGTTTATCTTGGCCCTCTCCTCTTACATACATTATAAAAAGTAAGATTACAAAACACAACAGGAAAGTAACAATAAAGATGTGAAAAGAAACAAAGAACTAAATAACGTTGAAACATTTTATCTTATTTCATTGGAAGAATTCGCTGTAGAAACCAGGAGAGTTTAGCGGCACCCCCTACCTGAAATAACGAGGTGAGCAGCAGAAGTTGCTCGGCCCACGCTGTTGGACGCCATGACACTGAACTTCCCAGAGTCCTCTGGGAAGGCCTCGCGGATCACAAGGGCTGCCAGATCCCCCTCACGTACGATCTGCGGAAAGTGCAAAATAAAGAGATATGCATCAATGGCTATCACAATGGCTGGATACTAAAGCCTGGATTACACATACTGGGTGATAATATAGAGATAAAAAATTTAAACACTGAGTGTCGTTTTCTCAAAACTGAAGACTTTGCCTGAAGAGGGAACGTTCGACTGATTGACAAAGAACTAGCGAATGGAAGATTAGCCATGACAATCATTATGAACAATGTCTTGCACTTAGTCCGGGCAACCGGGCCAACATGATGATGATGATGATGTACAAAAGACCAAACTTGACAAAACCAACATTGGAATCAATTGGGATTTTCAGTTAACAACAAGGTAGATGGAGTTCACCCCAGATTTTGGCATTCAACCCACCATTCACTGAGTCTACATTTTGTGTAGGATATGAACTTTAAACTATCCTGTCCTTTTTTTCAGGTGCGGTTTCTCAGGATACTACTGTATGACTACTGCTATATCAAAAGAGCCCTCTAGCAGTTTCTCTAGCAGAGTATTACACACCTGGAAGTCATGTGAACTCTGTATCTCGGCTCCTTCGCGGAACCACTTGATGTCAGGCGTGGGCACGCCGGAGATGCGAACCTCAAGTCGCACCTCGGCGCCCTCGCTGGCCTGTTGGCTCTGTAGGCGCTGGGTAAAGTCTGGTGGCTCCGTCACGGCTGGAAGGACGATAAACAAGCGTTACCATGGCAACTATGGAAACCAGGAGGCCAAGTACACTGCAGAAGTTTGACTTTTACCGATAGTTTAGTCAGAGACACTGAGATTGCATATGAACACTTAGTACAAATGATGTTGGACAGGGCAACATGGAGTAATGTACATGTATGTACTTATTTAGTCCCGGCCGATGGCCGATAGATGATGATGATGATGACTATGGCAACTATCACCTAACACTTAACCTGTGTAAATTCTGGCTACAGAGGGGGGAAAAAAGGACAATAAATAAACATTTCTATGGTAACTGTCATCTATTTACCAAAGATTATCCTTTCTTTTTTCTAAGCGACAAAGTAATACACAGTCATCTGTTCCAAAATGGCTTGTCTGAAAACATTATGGAGAATATATAGGTAAATAGAGATAGTCGGCTCATCTTTAAACAACAATGCTTGATCCCCCCTGACTTTAACATGGACCATTCCACCCTATCATTAATGCACAGCAAGACTGTCCCAATTCCCTGAAACAGGGGTGTTCTTACCCTTGACCACCAGTTCGGCGGTGGACGCGGCCGTGCCAGCCTGGTTCTTGGCCTTGCAGGTGTATTTGCCAGCATCCTCGTCGAAGACTTCTGGGATCACGAGTCTCGCTTGCCCCTCGATGTACGCGATCTCGAAGTCGGGATTCTGGCTACAGTCCTGCCCATCTTTGTACCAAGTTACCTCCGGCTGGGGGTCACCTAGGAAACAGCCAATGGAAAACAGTGTTACAAGTTGCAATGGGAAAGCAGGTAACCAATCAAATGCACTGTCATAACTAGGTGCAATCCTGCAGCTGGGGTTCACTACAAAACTGTCTTTTTGTAGTGATAAGAAAATGTTCTTTCAATTTCAATAAACCATTCATTTATTCATTCATTCATTCAAAATGATGTCCTTGAAATTGTTTAAACTAAGAAGTGCTAGGCCAGTCATTTGCCCAACAAAGTCAAGTCAAACTTTATTGCACAACAATTATAACAGGCACAGCCGCACAATGTAAGGCAAAATGTTGTATAGCTATTGGACTGCATCTGCATTTACATCAAATGAGTACAATCTACAGGTAGATTCTAAGCTATACAAAATTGACAAAAGACACAATTAGGTTCTGTATTTATACTATACAGCTATTAGAAATACACCTTTCACTAAGCTTCAATTTCGTATGCAAATGTTTTATGGATATCTATGGCTGTCTGTAGATTCAGGTCCAAACCTGGGGCATATTTTCCCCAAATTTGGCTGAGCCTGAAGAGCACTGGTATCTCACTGCCCATTCAGTCTATTTTCAGAATTCCCTGGGGAATGCACCATATAATACTGCAGGTCAACTTGTTGTATCAATGTATGCATTTATTTTGTTCCTTGCTTGTTCTAACCAAGGACAAGGACATAGTTCTGTTGCACAAAGGCATCCGAGAGAAAAATTATCTGAATGTAAAAATTGACACAAAGGTCTGTCTAGAAATTTATCAACAATTGCTCTCTCAAAGCAGAATGGTAGCAATTGTTTCTAAAATCTTTTTCTAAAATGTGAAAAGACCAACTAGCCTCTTCCTTTTGAAGCTGAAAAAACAACAAAACTGATTGTCATCTGGCGAACAGACACATCTTTATTCAATTCTTGTCCAATTTGTGATGGCAACATGACTGTCAAATCTCTAAACAAAGATTCTATATCAGTTTTCACAGCTAGAATAGGATTAAATAGGATGTTTATCCCTCCTATACAGGATAGGTGTAGTTTTACACAGTCTAAGCCAATTATCACCTAGTTAAGACCAATTAATGCCCACTTGACACCCCAGTGTGACCACAAGCACTGTAGAGCCACAAGCCGGTGATTTTCCGCCTGATTAGGCAATTTCACACCTCAGTAAATGTGTCAACAGCAGCTGCTAAGGGACTTCCTTGCTTGGGCTTAGGCCATCTAGTTTTTGTTGGAGACTCCTAGCTTTTAGGAAGCTTTTCTCAGGCCAAAAAGGAGGGGAAAAAAAGACAGAGATCGTCCTAAGCATAAGAATTTGATGCTGAGACATTTTAGTCTTTGGAGACCCCTAGCTTTTAACAAAATTTCCAATCTGTTCTGTGGGTCTCATAGCTAGCTTTTCTTAGCCAAAAAGGAAGGGAAAAAAGACTGATTGTCCTTAGCATTCAAATTCCATGGCAGTTGAGCTAACTGCTGAAACATCTTAGGTCTTTGGGGAAGACCTGGCTTTTACCAAAATTTCCAGTTTCTGGGTCTCATAGGAAGCTTTTCGTAGGCTAAAAAGGAAGGGAAAAAGCAGAAAAAGATAGTCCACAAGGAACAAAATCTAATGCTGCAACATTTTAGGTTAGGCCTCAGGAAGATTTATGCACCGTGACAATGCAGTGTTCTCGCCAGGCCTTTTCAGCATAGGGGCCCCCTATGCTGTGATTTGGACCCCCTATGCTGTGATCTGGACCCCTATGCTGTGTTTCAACCAGCATAGGGGTGTTTCTTTCTGGGACAAAGCTTGTGACCCTTCATAAATCTTATAAAAAGTTCATATTTGGCTTAAGAATGAGGTTGTGACAGAGGAAAAACTCTACTTCACAAAATTTATCCCTCAAAATGCATGAAATAGTGTCTCATTGGGTTATGAATTCAAAAATTTTCCAGGGGAACAAGCTGTACACCCTACTCTGTGGTAATTTCTTCGTAGCTTGCGCCGCGTAAAGTTGGCCTTCTGTACCTGACCCCTATGCTGTGAAAAAATTCTGGCGAGAACACTGCAATGTATTGTTGAATCAGCTGTTTCTACAGTGAGGGAGGGGGGGTCTAAAGTATGGACAGGTTCATCCACAGTTGACAGTTAACGTCACAGATTATACATGGGCCTGTTACACTCCTACAATGACGTCAGAAACAGCTGGCAGGAATTTGACTCTTTCTTGGCACACAAATACAGATTGTTTTAATTACAGCAAGATCATGACATTATAGTTTATACACAATCCTGACATGCTGTTTTCAATGACGCCAGAAAAATCTGACAGTATAGGAAACAATAGAACTGAATATTGTTTGGCACAAAGCTACAGATTGTTTCACTCACAGTAGCATTGTAACAACATGCATGTAGACTATACATGAGCTTGTTATATTACTTTGAATGACGTCAGTAACTTCTGATGGAGTAGAAAAACACAGAAACTCAATCCTGTGTGCATTTGGCACAATGCTACAGATTGTGTCACTCACAGTGGGATTGTGACAACGTGCATGTAGACTATACATGAGCTTGTTATATTACTTTGAATGACGTCAGTAACTTCTGACGGAGTAGAAAAACACAGAAACTCGATTCTTGCATGCCTTCGGCACACAACTACTGAATGGTTCATAGGATTGTGATAATATACACTTAGACTGTTATACTGCTTTGAATGACGTCAGTAATTTCTGACAGAGCAGAAAAACACAGAAACTTGACTCCTGGGCAGAACACAGCTATGCTGACAATGCCTCCAGACAGAATACCACGGCCAAGACTCACCCAACATACTTGAGATAAAGGGAAGAAACTACGGCTACTTAAAGAATCACAGCAGCTTGTATGTCTCAGAAGATAAGAAGCTGCCAAGATGCTGACACGTTTGTCAAATAAAGTGGAGGTTGAACAGCTGTACCCTTCATCTGACCTTCAGAAAGACAAGCCCTTACGAAAATCAAGACTGGGAATTTCAACTTTTTTCAACAAGTCATACCCGAAATAAAGCTTTAACTCAGAAGTCAGTTCTTTGTGGACTTTTTCTTCAATATTTTGACAATAACGTGTTTTTTTTTCAAAAATTAAAGAAAAAAAATTATTAGGTTAACTATTTTGAAGAGTTGGGTTTTGCCAAAGCCATAGATACTATCTTTCCATAATAAGACAAATCAAGTCTTATCTAAAGAACCAATCCTGATTCAGGGACAAGGAAAATCAGTGAATCTTCAGAATTTAATCTCAAGCATTTTTCTGGAAGATTCTTTGTCAACTTACTTGCTTTTTACTGACAGTGTGTATATTGACTAAACTTGCACAACATGTATACATGTATTATGCAAGCAGCAGCATAAATAGAGAGTTAACAGCTGTTTAACTCGGCACCTGTCTTGTAACATGATACCCAGCTGTAACGTGATATTACAGCTGCCACTGTCAACATACCCATGTATGCATCCTACCATGCCTTACCAGCTCAGGTACCTCAAAAACATTTTCTTAAAGGAACATCTGATGTCTTTAGGGAAAACCAAACGTCTTACCTGTAACAAGTCCTTCAAACTCTGCTCGCTTGCCCTCAACAACAGCGATGCTTCGGATTGGTTGGACGAACTTTGGCGGTTCCATGTTTCTTATGATTGTCGGTTCTGGTACTCTGGCGAAGGAAGACAAGAAGGTTTGAATGATTTCTTAAAGAAACAAACATCTCAAACATGTGGGTATAGCTACATAAGTACAAGTGCATTTCTCCCAAATAATGTTAACCTGACACTTCCAGACTTTAGATATTATATAACCGTAGTCTACAAGTATTTCATTGTAGAAGCCTTGGTTGACACACAGACAGAGCCAAATAAAATCTCTGGGTACTGTTAGCATAAACACAGAAACATCTAATACTGTACATGCTTTTCACAAGAGCAAAACAAATTTTTCACAAGCATTGTTCCTTCACATACTTGAAAATCATATCACATTTGCTAAAGAAGTACATTGTAATACACTGCTAGGGCTAAAAATGGACTTAAGCTGACACAAACTGCACAGTATCCATGGCAACCCTCAGCCCACATGGCTGCCGAACGATGAAGAACACTCGAGATGTAAACATGATGTTTCAGAGTCTCAGTTCAGGCTTTTCCAGAAACTCAGAGAAGAAGTCTTGAACAAAACCTGCATCACGGTTTTATCCAGAACTATGTTCCCCCACGGTTCTATCACAAGAAATGTGTCGACCAGAAAACAAGAGAACCTTGCCCTGGAATTTCCTGAACTGTTGCTACAGATTTGCAATGGGATTGTTTCAATGTTGGCTCTGTTCCCAGACTTACGCAAAACACACTGTCAAATACATAGTTTGTTCAGGCTTTGGGTTTATATTATCAAAGATAAACTTTGTGAATTCTACAAATTTAAAGCACAAAGACTATGGCAAGGTAAACTAAAGGTGTTCTAAAGAGACAACATAAGCAAGAGGAAACTGGACTGAAGAATTGGCGCTATTTAGAATGTAGACTTTTTGCAAACTCTATTGCAATGTTGCAATTAAAGTAAAATCTTTCAGTAGCTTCAAATATTATTGTTGTGTCAATAAAGATTGAATGTTTTGTTGCTGTGAATTCTGGAATTTACAAACTTGACCCTACAGCCATCTTTGGGTACAATTTGTCGGAGCAATGGAGGATTGGTATCAAGTTTCAGACAGAGAAAGGACAGGATCATTGAGAATGTACAGATCAAGATGAGACTGTCAGACAGACTGGGATTGGGAAGAGGTAAATCCCTTTTCTGAAGGCTACAGTCTGATTCTATCACTTAGTTTATTCTATCAATAGTCTATTAGTTAGTTCAGATTTAAAAAGAAAATGCTAGATTGAAATATCAACCTTGGCACACAAAGGGAGTGAATATACATGAAGAAAGATGCAAGTTTTCCTCTGAGCCTTCTGTTTTAATCTGGACCCATTGATGAAGTTTCACTTTAAACTGTCCAAGAACCAAGGAAATGAATTGATGTGGCCTTGTTGTTTCCAGAATACTTTTGCAAAATATTGTCATCACAGACATTAACATCATGTGCCTCTAATCTCTGCCTGGGCTAGGGTCTTATTGAAGTGGTAAAATACAACAAAATGTAGCTTTAAAGAAAGGACAATTAACAGATGATGCTAGCAAAGTTTGCAAAGCTAAATTCAAAAATCATTTCAGCTATCAGCAGTCATCCCCTTGAAACGTCCCAACATTGGGTGCAGTTCAGCAGAGATATGGCAGAGGGGTATCAAGTTTCAGATGACGGAGACAGAATTTTGGGCGGCTCTCCATAAATAGAGAGGAGCAGAATGGCCCACATGCCTGACATTGTCGCCTGCACAAGGAGAGGGGAGGGGGGCATGTATCCCACATTTCACACTGCACTCATGAATCTAACAAGCAAGGCATAATCTGCAAATGACAAGCTAACAGAGAGCTAGGATCTAAAAACTGGAAGAGGAAGACTTGAAGAGGAAATCGGTTTTGTTTTCTCCATCTATATGATGTTGTGGCCAAGTTATGATGTATCATGTTACAACCAACTGACATGGAAGAATTATTTCCTGCCTGACAACTGCATGTTTCGCACAGCTATGTCATCTTTCTAGTTCCTCCCCTACAAACCATCTACAGAACAAGCTGCAGTTTGTTGTACAGGGCCATCTATGAAAAGTTGAGAGGCAAGCATAGGAAGAGGAGTTTGATATTTCTATAGGAGGAAAAATGCCAGCTATTTTTGTCCCCGCTATCATCATATCTGACTTAGACAGAAAGGCATCTATTCGGAACAAGGCTTAGGTTTAAGCAAATTAAAGACTTAAGAGAAGAGAAGAGAGAAGAGGAGAAAGATTTACCTTCTTCAGAACACGTTACTAATCGTTGTCGATATCCAAGCGTTGCTTGCAGCACACAAAACACACAGCACTTCTTTTCCACTCAGCACACAAAGGAAAACCTAACCTAACAAGTTCTTAAGTCTTAAGATAGAAGGTTTCCGGAGAGAGATTCCTTGCTTCGTCGTTTGGCTTCGATCGTCCTCGATTACTCTTGATTCGAGGCGGGAGTTCCCACGCGGAGGTACGCTGGGGTTACTCCATTTTCCCGGGTTTCCGATCACAGGTTAGGTCTTCCTTTTTCCGCGGCCCGGCACGCGGACTTGTAGAGAACCTCCTGACCAAGGCAGCTGTTCGCAGGCTTATATACCCCCCGGCGGGTTGTAACGGGCCGGCTGGTTGGTCGGTGGGAGGCGTGGGGGATGTAAGGAGGGCTGTGATTGGTTGGTAAATGTGGCAGGTGCAGGGGGATATAATTAGACTATTTTGCAGGGGTGGTGATCTGTCAATTACACAACGAGAAAAATTGAAATCAACATCTTGTCACCAAAATATAGAAGACTTCTAAGCTGACAAATTTCAAACCTACAAAGCCTTCGATGAAGCTAAGTAGACTTTATGGTTAGGTAGAATCTTGCTTGCCACTTTTGTTCAATGCTATAGAAGGGCTTTGAGTATATGGAATAGGGGTGCTCATTTGATATGGGTGAATCATATCATGTTATTCTCTTTCATAGAACAAGACCATGAACAGAAAAATAAAGTTTTTCTTGACATTAGCAGCTCTTTTAATGGTATATTTCTCTGTAAGACTGATACTAACAGTTAAAAGTTACAGCAGTTATTAACTTCTGATGTATTTCTACATGATAACTGCACCCTCCCACTGCAGTGAAACCTGACACCCTGTGAGCCCCAGGCCTCTGCATTGCTACATGGTGTTATTCCACTTGGCAACAATGTCACAACTCAGGGGGACACACAACTGCCACATGCACCTGTCAATCAAACTCCCATCCACCAATCAGGAGAGAGATGGCACTTTGGCTACAAGCCACAATATGTAACTATGAACTCTCTCCATATATGAGTCGTAAAATATGATTCAATTTCACAACATTGCTGAAAATGTAACCCAAGTATTCCTGAATTTCAATTAAAGCCATCAGAAAGTAAGTATGGAAGTGAGGAAAAGTTAACAGCAAAACTTTACCATCATTTCTAATGATACAGAAAAAGACAAACAAAACAAGCAAAATCTGAATCATTTCTTCCCCTATGAAACTGTTTTCTTCACCCTTTTCTTTAGATAACTTCTGTTTCTTCTGTTACTTTTATTGTTTAAATTATAATATTTTTTATATATATTATTATGAGTGGAAAAATAATGTATTGCCCTCAGACGAACTTGGCCTAGAATTTGACCAGGAGCCTCGACCAAACCAAGGTCCACGGGGCAATAAATCAATCAGCTGAAAAACAGCCAAGCTGACAACGTCATGACATCAATATTGGGACACCAACTGGCTATAAAATAAGCGTATGCGAAAGGTGAAAATGACCTAGTACATGTACAGGGTTCATAGCAAAACTACAGACTGTTTTCAAATAGATATGGAATATTTAGAGGAAAACTTGACCATTATATCTGAGATGGTACACATGAAATTAAGACAAACAAGTAGGACCTGGCTTTTTTTACTGTCATTGTTCTTCACCCTTTCCTTTGATAACTTCTATTACTTTAAATTTTGTGTTTTCATATCCGGTTATCGAAGTTCTTTGCACACAAAAAACCTTTTTCGCTGTTGCAATACCTTCCGACACAACAACTGATACAATCCATGGCATGTTAACCATAGCTGAACTTGAACCTAACTTTGCCTTTGAGTCTACCGCCAATCAAGGTCTGTTGGACCATAAATCAATCAGAAAACAGGCCAAGGTGCCGTCATTCTGACATGGATCTTGGGACACTGCCAGTTCAAGGACTGCAGTCATAAAATCTTCCTCAAAATGACCTCTACTTACACCTCATATCTTAACTGTCACGGTGATAGAAATTCAGTCACAAACATGTGAGTGAAACTACAGTGGGCCATAGCTTAACATATACAGATACTTCTCAAGTAAAAGTTGAGCCATTCATGCACATGGAGTGCAATGCATTGTGATTGTGCTTAAAATGCAGAAAAGGTTGTCTATTACGAGGTCTGTATATATCTTTAAACAATCCATATGATAAAACAAAGTTATTGTTTTTTGTACTTAAAGATAAAAAGCAACTCGAAGGAATTTCAAAGGACAATAGAGGAGATACAGTGGCAAGATACTAGACAAGTTCATTCTGTTTCAAATAAATGTGTTCCAGCCCAGCCAGGTTATAAGGAGAGAGTGGTGTCGGTGTCAGGTTGGGTAACATGTGGGTTACACAACGTCATCTGTTTGTTTAGGTTTCACAACCAAACAGCTGATTTACCATATATAACGCAGATCCAGGACACAAGTGCTAAACTCTATATATGCCTCTTTAAAACAAAGGTCTTTGTATGCATTCCAAGTGTTTTATTCAATATCATTTATATATACCAATTCTGAGCTTTGTAACAGAACTGAGTCAGCTTACAGATGTGATTTTTGTGGCAGAGACTGCCATTCTCGTATAGGGCTGTTTAGCCATAGCTGATGCTGTAGGGCTGTTGTGAATTAGGATTTTACCATGGTCAATACTGACCGACGGAGGCCATATATATATATATGACTGGTTCTGTTATCCACTGCAGCAAGGTGTTGCTACTAACAGATGCAGTCCCCAAAGTAAAGTGTTTGTAATCCAGTGACTTACCAACCTGATGAAACCATTCACAGATCTATTATGTCTTCTACATGATATACAAATGTACCTTCATGCTTGGTGATAATAAGAAATGGTAGCTGACATAGGCCCTTTAATATGGATTCAAGTACATGTAACGTTACATGTACATGTAATTAGGAAAATTGAAATGATTATAAACTTATACTGGAGAGTGTTTTAAGTTAGAGTGTCATCCTGTTTCAGTTCCAGGCTCTGCCTTCACCAAACATGTTTTACGTCCTCTTGATAGCATGAATCCCACTATGCCTGTCCAGTAGATTGTATTTACATGCAACTTGTCAGACTTTCGAACCATTTTGATAAGTTTATCTATGTGTAAAAAAACAGAAACAGAGAAATGGAAACAAATGCTTTGCAAAGAAGAAGAAAAACGTTAGAGTCGTCTTCCAAATGTTCCTTAGGTAATCATTTCCGGAACATTCCAAACCAAACCAAAAGCGGCACTTCAGCCATAAATAGCAAGTTGCGTAAGGTGTAAAGGATGATGGGAACCATTGTCCCCCAGGAAAATCACCAGATTCAAAATGTCCCTCCATTGTCTAAAACTGTTGCAATCCTCAATACTGGGTTTTAAACAAAGAATGAAAAAATAAAATTGTGTATTTGTTGCATGTTCAGAATGACACAGCTAAATGCGGATAATGCGTTTGCTAGGGGAATACTTTACCAGTCATCATGGCTGCTCTATTGTAAGCTATATTGGGTGGTTGTGTAAGGAGGGGTAGTTGTGTAAAGGGGTGTGGAGATGGGGGGGGGGGTGCTGACACGGGAATATCTGTAGCCTTGCACAATAGCTATGACATCAGCCCAGCACTATGGCTGACTCAGAACTTCCAGCAAACAAGCCTGAAGGACAATTATAGTAAAGATAGAACACGGGAATAAAATGCGCAACCCTCAGCAACAAAAGCAAGCTTGCTAACCACTGGACCATGTACAGAAGGTTTGACTTCAAAGTTTCAAAGGATCCTTAAACTGTGGAAGGACTCAAGTTGGTTCTGAAGATCCTAATGATGAAGTTAAATGCCTTTTGGGTACCAGTGCACATGTCAGCATTGAAGCTTTATTGCTTTTGTAAGATGGGGGGAGGGGTTGTATAAGGGCGTGACAATGACAGAAATAAAAGGAATGACATCAGCCAGTCACTATGGCTGACAAGACTACAAGCAACAGTTGCAACTCTTTTCAACAGCTTTACGTGTCAGCAATGGTGATGCAGTGCTTGTATAATGTTGGAAGAGGGTTGTATAAGGGGGGGGGGGCTGAGAATGACAGAAATGACTGAAGCCTTCAACAATAGGAATGACATCAGCCCGGCACTATGGCTGAATCAAATGGAACTAAAAGTAGATGATGCTGCATTGTGATGATGCATGATGTCACTGGTACATTTATAGCTCTGCTGTTTTGCCATGTTTCGGGCATGTGTCTAGGGTGAAAGGTACACTTTCACACACAGTTCTTCAGGGACGACCGAGGAGACGTCGCCATCGGGCATGGATCACAGATTTGAAGGAATGGACCGGCCTGGCCATACAGTCAACCAGATGGCCAGACTGGCAGAAGATCAGCCCCTACTGCTGACTAAGCTATGGGGAAGAGTGAGTGTTTTGCCAGTGTTTCCCTGCCATTGCCATCAGTCAGGGCCAAGCTGTAGTTGCTGGAGACTGATAGAGAACTTCTAGATAAAGCTGGTTTAGGAGTTGGGGGAACACTGCAGAGGAAAACTGTAAAAACACTGGTGTTGTGTGCAAAATGAGTGCATATGCTGTACCGACCATCAGGCATAAAGGGAGGTGCAAAACCAGGCACTGGAGAAGGTTGGCCCATTGTGGCACTGGAAGAGGCATAGGATAGCCTAAGGTCTAAGGTAAGGATCATCAGCTGATGTTACCCCTGGCTTGTGCTAACTATCAAAATATGAAAAGAGGCCCTGATGGCCAAATAGAGCAATTTCGTGTGTAAATAAAGGCACAAACATACAAACTAAACCAGAATGACTGTTCAGACTTTGGAAAGGACCCAGCTTTAGTACAATGTACCACAAAAAGTGTACTGCATGGAGAATGGTGACTGAACTAGAAACTGCGCTCCAAGACAGCAAACTTCTGTTGAGGCAAGCCATCATTGCATCTAAGGGATTTGTGAATCTCTCTCCTTCTTTCTCTTACAACCCTTACCTTTCGACTTCCATGGGTGGCTCCTCTACTGGTTGTACAGGTTGCATGGCTGGTTGCACAACTGGTTGTACAGTTGGTTGCACAGTTGGTTGGACAGTTGGTTGTGCAGGTTGCACGGTGGGTTGCTGCACAACAGGTGCTTCTGCCCTCTCCCTTTCCTCATCACTGGAAGGTGCTGCAAATATTAACGATTATGTTGTAAGTGATCTCTCCCTTCTTTTGATTTTCTCATGCATCTATGTTCGAGCTCTTTTCAAAAAGTAGGATGAGCAGTGCAGTGAACCATTATCACAGGTCTGGATTGCAAAAGAACATTCAGACTTCATAAGAACACAGACATTACATCTTTCCTGTGTGCTTTGCTAGGTTGTAATTGGTATCAAAGCAGGTCAAACCTGAAGCATAATGCTAGCTACATGGCTGTAAAATATTAAAACCTACATGTACTTATTTTTCAGAGAATGGACCGACATGACACTAAGTTACACATTAAGGAGAACAGAAAACCAAGACAAGCGGTGGAAACTGGTTGTCAGATCTCCTGCAGTGCCCCAACAGTCAAATACAGTAAGGAATAGATGATATGCACGAGCATGTAAATTTTCATCCAATGCACAACTTTCAACTTGAGGTCATCTTCGGGTGAGCAAGCGACAAAAACCCCAATTTGTCCTCGTCAGTTTGTTCAGCAAATATTATGGTAGTCCGGCTCTTGTCCTTGAGGTCAAGGTCAGAGAATCAGACATAGCTGGACGACCTTGAGATGGTCTCTATGGTAACACCGCTGAAGGTCGTGATAGGGCGGCAGTGCAGCCAAGCTGGATCCATCACCATGGTAACAGTTACCATGGGTACAGAAGGTGCCAGAGCTGGGAACTCATTGCAACCGTGAACAAAGAAATTCTAACTTGCTTTTCTGTGTCATCTTTTTTTACCCAGGAAATTCAAGATTGCAGTAGTCGTAGTTTTAGTAAATTCTCTGTTATTTGGTAAAAACGTAAAGTATGAAAATGTGCCCGAACTGCAAGTTTGCTCAAAGATTTGTCAAAACACTTTGTAATTTGTGTGGCAATATTTAAATCACGAATGAGAAAAGCACAGTACAGTCTGTTACAGGAGTCAACTTTTCTGTAAAACATGTACCAATAGGTTCCAATGCAGTTCTGTAGGACACCAGGGGGAGCATTCTTAAACTTGTCTTACCAACCTCCAAAGATCATAAACATCTATCCGCAGCTTCTCAATTTATGCTGTCTACATCAAACACATATACATCCACAACTACTCCACCATGATAGCAAAACCGTAAACATATTACTGTAATTCACTCTATCTTCATGGTAGCAAAATTTCACGGTGTAAGGAAAATGAACATTTTCAATGAACTTTAACTTCACGGTGGCGCCATAGTGACTTACAGAACGAATGTGTGAAGGAATCATAAATAATAACACCAGGTTTTTTTCAGGTGACCGTGAAAATAAAGTTACAGTGAAAGAATCAATAATTACTGTAACTGTTACAGTAACCTTCTGACAACTCTTTGAATTGGTCACAAGTGTCACTTACGATCGACTGACAGCTGACAGGTGCAGATGGCCTCTCCTTGGGAGTTCTTGGCCCGACACTTAAAGACGCCAGCGTCCTCGTCGAACACCTCCTTGATGGTCAGGGCATGGCGGCCGCCGTCCACCATGATGTCGTAGTCTTGTGACATCACCGGCTCTTCATCCATGTACCACTTAATCTGGAGAGGGAAAATTGAGAATATCAAAAACTTTTCCATAGTATAGCCGTACCGGAGGTTAGGAGCTGCCCAAGTCCTACTTACCCCTACTCCGCAAGGAGGCGGGGGAGGCAGGACGATCTTCACAAGTCTCGGCCTAGTCTTGTGTTCTCGCGAGACTAGGTCACTCCGTGAACAAGACGTACAGAAGACGTCAAAAATTTGGAGGTGCGTATTTCGCTACCTTTCTTTTTAAGTCACTGTTTGAGGAATATTCTTGTAACTGTAATCTTACAGTTTTCAAGGAGCTTATATTGATTGTTTTAGAGTGTTGGCCATTTTCTAAATCTCTTTACTTGTAAACTTGCTAACTTAAGGTAAGAGTTAGGAACCCAAAGTTCTTGAATCTAAACTAGTACTCTGGGACCCAACAAAGGGAAGAGGCAGTAGAGGTAGACAAAGAGTCAATGACATTGACAACTTTCAGGCCAAAACCAACCTTAGGTTGAGGTAAAAAAACATTTAATCCCTGAGGTGAAAAAGGCTTTAAAGTTTGGTAGAAGTTCTACCAAGCTCTACCAATTTGAAAGTAAAGCATCTTGCTGATATCATTTAATCTCATTTATCAAAGGTATCTGAATGACATTCCTGGACATCTATAGCTATATTTCAGACCCTCCCACCCTTATAGAAGAAGAAGAACTTTATTGTACGACAATTGTACATGGTACAAAGTATGGCAAGAATTCGTAAACATAATACAAAGAAGAAGTATAGAATAAAACTTAACATCCTAATTACTAGTACAATACAATAAGGGCTAGCACGTATTTTGATATAGCATCCTAATTACTAATACGATACAATAAGGGCTAGCATACATTTTTTATATAGCGTAACAGTTATGATCGAGTTGGTTTAATCATTAGTTTCGGTATTTTTCCTAATGTGAAAGCAGTCGTTAAGATATTTACCTATTTTCGTATTGTGGGGATTGTTGCATTTAAATATATACTCAAAACGGTCGGTAGTATCAATACTCTTAAAATTTGTTCTTGATTTGAGACGTGTGAATAACTTATTACGTAAAACATCATATCTAGAGCATTCCATGACAAAGTGAAATTCATCTTCAATTTTCATTGGACAGTATGTTATATGATTGTCTGTTTTATCTAGCCAGGGTCGCCCATCTCAGTGTAAGACACTGTTTTACAGTGGGGCCCTGTAAGGTATCTGAGAGTACCTCTCCCAAGCCAGCCTTTCAAGATGGAGCTCCTGTCCCCCCTCCTACTCTTACCTTAGGTTTGGGGCAGCCGTCCACCATGACCTCTAGCATCACGATTCGGCCCTCTTTGACCTTCATCTGTTTGTCCAGTTTCTTGATGAAGGTAGGAGCTCGAAGTTCTCCTGTAAACAGGTTAAAAAGGCTTGTCATGATGGAAAAAACATGTAACAATAAAACAGTTTACAAATTCACTAAAAAAAAACAATAAAGACTAAACTCTACAGTACATGTATGTGCTAAGTTGAATTTGTTTTGAATTCTTGTTTGTGTTTTAAAGTTCATCAGTGTTGGTAGGTAAAATAGTAGACTCTGAGCTGAAACTTGTTTTAACAAAAAATGTTTCCACATCTAATTTTCAAGCGTCATACTGAAGTCTTCCTCAGACTTCAAGTGACCAAACAATTGTAGGTTCCTTCGTCCTTTACCAGCATGTTTGTTTTTGTGTGTATTTATTTGTTTACTTGTTTGTTTACCCTTACCTTCCACCCTAAGCACGGCAGACGTTGAGGCCTCCCCGGCTGGGTTGACCGCACGTGCCATGTATGTTCCTTCATCCTGCACCAGCACCTCTGGTATAAGCAGAGAACAGAGGTCTCCTTGAATAACAATCTGTAAAATAATGTTACAGTAGAAAGTTACATTGTGAAAAATAGTCTGATGCAGGCAAATGTTTAACGTTTTGTAAAGTCTGACCCTAATTCAGTCTGTTGACTGCCATGGTCAGATTGTGCTGTATACGCAATAAACCATTCATCAAATTTTCAAGAGTTCTGACGTAAATTTGCACACACATCAAATCCTCACATAATGCTTTTTTCCTGCTCTGTTAAGAGATATACAAAATGAAAGGAAGTCTTTTTCCGAGTGTACACACAGGTAGTTCAATTTATCATCATTGTTACATATTACAGCAATGAAACATCATGTCATCATCATGAAACAGAAACATCTATGATGAGGCTGGCAATGCATCTAATATCTGTTCCTACCTTAAAGTAGTACTGTAGTGGTCTGTGTGGCCCAAGGGATATAGAACCAGAGATGGGCACTGCCCCTGTACACTGAAACTTTTTTCAGCTGTGGGAAGGATTTTACACACAGACGTCTCTGTAGATGTGACTAGTTGGTAATCTTAATGTCCTCACCTTAAAGTCTTCACTTTCGCGAATTACGTTGTCGTTGCGGTAGAACACGACGGAGGGTTCTGGCTTGCCGATGACGCGGCACACGAGACCAACGGGGGTCCCCTCCACACCGCGCGCATCCGCAAGCTCCTGGGTGAACCTCGGGGGTTCCATTCCTGGCCCTGGGGGAGGGGAGAGGCAAAAATTAACTTAAAGATTCAGACACTTGTCTTCTATCTTGAGCCATGGTTCGTATTGGATAATATTTTGAGTCCTGAATTATATCAGAAAGTCTTTCCAAAACCAAGTTTTTTTACAGTTTGAAAGCGTGATAATCACAGCCCAGTTCCAAACTTTCAATCCAGAGGCTGAGGGGCACTGACCTCTGCACTATGTGCACTGTTATAATCTTAGCTAGTGTCAGGATTCATTAAAGTCACTGTCAGTGGTACTTACTAATCCCTGTCGTTTGGCTTCTACTATTACATGATTATAGAAATTCACTAGACGTTTCTAGCCTGACCTGGGTTAATATCAAACTCAGTCTGGACTAACCCAGGTTGATAATAACCAAACTTATCGACTTGCTGACATGTTTATGAAGAAGAACTTTATTGCATGACAATCGTACACGGTACAATGTATGGCAACAACTATCAAACATAATTCAAAATAGAGGTACAGTATATGTAACTTCAGAGCTCGAAGAAATTTATGAGTTATATTTGTTGAAGTCAAGTCTGATAAAAAAAATTGGTGAACATGTCTGATAAAATCTTCCAACTTATCAATTAAATCAGTGTCCTCTGAACTAACCCGGATTAATACTAATCAACTGTGCTTGTACTAAATTAATAAAAAGCTTGAGTGGTTTGATGGCATGCAGGTTCTTGGAGATTCCAGTGTTATATTTGATAAATATGTCTGATAAGATCTGATAACTTATCAGTGATATCAATATCAGCCCTCTGAACTAACCCACATTGATACTGATCAACCTTCATACTAATCAAACTTGTACTAATTAATTGAAAGTCTGAGTGGTTTGACGGCTTGCAAGTTCTGAGAGATTCCAGTGTTATATTCGGTGAACATTTCTGGTCTGATAAAATTCTGAAACTTATCAATATCAACCTTCTGAAGTAACCAACAGTTCTTAGAATGGATTAGCAGCATTCAGGACCTGCATGGGAGATTCCAGTGTTATATTTGGTGAACAAGTATGATAAGATTCTGCAACTTATCGATATCAGCTTTCTGAACTAACCAAGATGATAACTACTAGTAACCAACAGATAGAAGTTCTAAGTGGATTGACAGCCTTCAGGACCTGGGAGATTCCAGTGTTATATTTGGTGAAAGTTTGATAAAATTCTGCAACTTATCGATATCAGCCTTCTGAACTAACCAAGATGAAAACTAACCAACTGATAGAAGGTCGTAAGTGGATTGACAGCCTTCAGGACCTGGGAGATTCCAGTGTTATATTTGGTGAAAGTTTGATAAAATTCTGCAACTTATCGATATCAGCCTTCTGAACTAACCAAGATGAAAACTAACCAACTGATAGAAGGTCGTAAGTGGATTGACAGCCTTCAGGAGCCGGGAGATTCCTGTGTTATATTTGGTGAACAAGTTTGATAAGATTCTGCAACTTATCAATATCATCGTTCTGAACTAACCAAGATGAAAACTAACCAACTGATAGAAGGTCGTAAGTGGATTGACAGCCTTCAGGAGCCGGGAGATTCCTGTGTTATATTTGGTGAACAAGTTTGATAAAATTCTGTAACTTATCGATATCAACGTTCTGAACTAACCAAAATGAAAACTAACCAACAGATAGAAGTTCTAAGTGGATTGACAGCATTCAGGAGCCGGGAGATTCCAGTGTTATATTTGGTGAAATTTTGATAAAATTCTGTAACTTATTGATATCAGCCTTCTGACCTAACCAAGATGAAAACTAACCAACTGATAGAAGGTCTAGTAAGTGGATTGACAGCTTTCAGGACCTGGGAGATCCCAATGTTATATCTGGTGAAAGTTTGAAAAAATTCTGTAACTTATCGATATCAGCCTTCTGAACTAACCAACAGATAGAAGTTCTAAGTGGATTGCAGCCTTTAGGATACGGGAGATTCCAGCGTTATATTTGGTGAACAAGTCTGATAAAATTCCTGGCCTGAAGCACGTATGGCTGTGCCAATGTCTGCTAAAGGAAGGGCTGCTGTAGAGTAGATACGTCCTGGCCAGGGGAAGGGGACTGGCGTGATCACGCTCGTACGCTCCAAGGTTTGATATTATCTAAAACTAGACTTTACAATGATGCTGAAATTGAGCCAAGAAAATTCTTGAATCTGGGTCAGGCTCTTTGCCAAAACCTACAATGTCCCAAAGTCAAGGCCAGATATGCACACATACAAAGGAAATGAATCAAATATTATGTCTGTTGAAAACAGACTAGAAATAAAAATGATCATTATCATTATAATCATCACTATTAGATGTTTGTGGAAAATCAGTTAGAGAACATCATAAGATTGGTACTAACTAGGCTCTTTTAAAAGGTTCAAAGCAAGGCTGACTCCATAAACACGACAGTAGTCGCATGTACCGTAAACTTGACTGACGGTTACAGGAATGTTGTCTGGGATTCTTTAGAACAACCTTGACAATGGGATCCAGAAGAGCACAGCTGACTACAGATCAAAAGTAAACATTTTCAGTGCATCCTGAACACTGATGCCAATTTAGTACAGAATACAGATTTGTTTCCTGGACACAAAAATTACCACATCACGCTTTCGACTGTCCTTCTGGAGAATTGAAGTTCCTAAATGCCAGTTGATTACTTAGCCTTTAGTTAGCTACATTTGGACACCTCCACATTGTTATAACTTGATCGGTGATGGATGTCAATTCTTCTAAAAGAACACCAGGCTAAAGATAGCTCACTGTCCTCCTGTGGGGGCTTATCAAACATGGCAGTGACATTGCTACCTATAGTACAGCTAAACAGTTATACTCCATTCAAGCCAATGTGGTCACTTTTATAATAGATGATAGAAAGTTATACTTTAGGCATCAGTCACAAGCTATCACAGGAAAAACAGCAAAACATCCTTGAAACTGAACATGTCTTTATAATCAGATTACTAGCACAACAATGTTTTGATGTTTTTTAGTAGCTTTCAACAAAGCAACCTACATTATTCCCTGTAAAAATACATTGCATATCATTATCTTTTGAATGATAATGATAAATATCTGGTCTCTCTGGATAAGAATCTATCTAATCTACCATAAATGTAAACAAACTACAAAACCACAGCAACCACAAACATTCTAAATACCAGATAATCAAAACTGTGCTCAAATTTTTGTTAAGGACTGATGTGATACAATAAACATAATAAGTTTTAAGATGTGATAATCATTTTGCAATAAAAATGTAACCGTCAATTGCTTTACCCTTGATGTGGCATAACTGTAGCAGATTGCCACATGTTTGAGACAGACAAATTTTTACAGCTGCTATCATGGCAACACTGTCTATGTGACAGAGTTTGTTACACTGGGATGTTGCACAGATTTGGCTACAAAGATGGCAATGAAAATGTTACCTCCAAATCTTTAACCTTCATGGGCCATAACAACTTTGGCTAAAGGATCCAACGAAACTGCCACATGTATGGGACGGACTTTGTTACAGGAATGGCCACAGTGAGTGAGTGACAGAGTTTGCTACAGAGAGGGAACCCTAGCCTTGTGACAGAAACGCTACACGAGGCAGGAGATTCTGTTACCTGTCAGATGTTAGTAGCAGATCATGGCCGACTTGTGGCAGCTCCAGAAGAGGGTCTAGTCTAAACCCCTCCCCACAAGGATATCCGCTTTTAACCCTCCTGAAATATGAGAGGCATGCACTGGCCAGGGGGACATGTGATCCGCTACACTGTAGCAACTGGGAGTTGGCTACAATCTCACTGTAGCAAACTCAGAACCATTGTGTGTAGCAGGGTGCTTCTGTGACAATGTACGGTGTCGTGTACTTAACGCAATTCTTGTAAATTGTTTTATGTGGCAGAACGTTTGCTACAGTGGAAACTACGTGTAGCGATGCGATGACTTTGAGACATGACCTGCTGGCTACGCTGTGGCAATTGTTGGGAGTCCAGCCCCTTGTCCTCAGAGGTTGCTACATATATAGCCCTCAGCTGTTGTGCAGGCCTCAGGCTCAAATACATCCCCACGACCTGGCAACTTCATATATGGCAAAGTGCTGCTAATTCTAGCACAGGCAAAACTAATGCAGTAACCTGGTTCACAGACTTGTCATTTGGAAAGTTGGAGTTATGAAACCCAGAAGAAGAAAAATTTAAAGTTAAATAATAGAAGGTACTAGACATAATTGTGTATTTGTGGGGATAGTAGCCTTGGTACTTCTAGAATTCAAGGATGAAACATGATATCACTTGGTAATCTGATCAAATTCTAGCACCAGTAAAACTAATGCAGTAACCTGGTTCTCAGACTTTTCATTTGGAAAGTTGGAGATATAAAACCCAGAAAAAGAAAAATTGGAAGGTTGGAAGGTAGACATTGTGTGTTTGTTGGGATAATCCTCAAAACTTCTAGAGTTCAAGGGTGAAACATGATTTCGCTTGGTAACCTGATAACCAAGTACATGTATCTTCCAGGCATCAATTGACTGTCAATTATTGCTGTCCGTGATGTCATGATGTCATGACTTAAGTGGTTGGTCATTCGAGCATAATGAAGGCTGTATTATGGTAATACTAATAGCTAAAAATGTCATACTTGAATGCTGTGTTGGAACACTGACTATGTAGCCGTTTTCAGCATTAACCACTTACAATTTTGAAGTTGCCAATGAGGACTTTATTTGGGATGTACAGAAATATCAAACCATCAACTGCTGTGTTACAAAACTGGGCAGTTTGTTAACTGACTTGCGTGTCTTCAAATTAAATCATTTTTTGTTGGAAAAGTAATTACTCTTAATTTATGGAGTGTTAAATTTGATGTTTTGATTGCCCCATACTGCATCTATTATAGCATGAGTAGCCCATTTCCTTGTCAGGATCTGGCCATGCTTGGTGACTCTACAAATGCATGTCTTGCACTTTGGAGAATAAAATGTTGAGTATCATCCCATATCGGATGCCCCCTCTTGCATCTCTCGGATACTCCTGGCACCGTGCGTAAACCAAAGGGTCACGGCCTCTGACCCACTCACATTGGGTCAAACAAACAACATAACAATGCTATTGCAAGTATCTTATTTATCATTATTGAGTGGGGCAACGACTGTCTCTCTCTTCAGCCAGGGCTTGACTCGTAATGGGCTGTAAGATCACAAGAACTGCTGTGTTCATTTCAAAGATAGATGACAATTTTGTACTCAAAAGTATTTCGTATGTTGTAGATTGAATATTGAACGATTTCCTATTTTTCTGGACAATAGATAACAGAGAAAAAATAATATTACTCTATTAGATTAGAACTTAGATACTCAAATAAAGCAGACAAAAGATTCAGGTTGAATTCTTATATGTGTATTGAGTAGAATTTATTTGATTGTCTTCCCACTTTTAGCACATACAATGCATTCGTTGGTTCATATAAAAACAAGCTAAATGTAAAGTAATGTTTCAAAAATTTATAAATAAAAAGTTTAAACAAATGGCTATGGGTTGAACTTACGCAAGACTGTTTTGGCAAGACTGGCTGCTATTCTTACATGTATATATATAGGTGAACTCAAAACACTGAGATGGTAGCTGTAACAGTTCTAATGGCAAGATTAGTTGTTCTTAAGACCTTCCACTTCTTAAAGCACCTTTGAATGTTGCTGCAAAAAGTTAGCAACTTAATGGTAAACAATAATAACTAAGGAATAAAACTGCTGCAAGATAACAGAGTTGAGAATCACACAAAACACAGTTTCTTTTAATATGATATAAGAGGTTTGGAAAAAAGTTATTAGAGTTGACAGATTACAAAAATTCACTTATCAACGAGTTTTAAAAGCGTTTAATGGCAACTGAAGGTTTTTCCTGAGCTTTTTTTCCACAAAAACAATGCATGATGCAAACTACATGTATAACTTAATCTCTATGCTTCTTCCCAAGCAAGTTCATTGTTCAAAATCAAACAGACAGAATGAAAGAAGGAAGAAAGGATGGATGAAGAAGAGACAGTACAGTACAGAAAACAAGCACACCACACCACAAATACTAACTTAAAGGTACAGCCAGCAGTTGCCTTTGCCCAGAAGTTGTGACTGGAGTTACTGCTTCAGTTGCATTGACTCTGTATCACAGATGATTAATTGATGAATGATGTTCTTAAAGTGTATGTGTATAGCTGATATAACCGCTCTTCGGCGTAACATACCAGCTTTTGTATTTGTACATGTAACTGTATAGCCAGTATGACCGCCCTTCTACGTATCACACCAACTTCTGTAACTGTATAGATTCAGTCAAAACAGGGTATTTAAGTTAGGACTTAGAGACAAACAGACATTGCCACAGGTTATGGAGAAAGGCAGTTGCTGGCTATATTGAGTAGCTTACGAATAGTACAAGAGTTGTAAAAAAACTGTAGTAAACATTACCTTTAAGTACACATACTAACAACCATGCATTGTGAAGTATGGGTTACAACTTTGGGCAAGGTTTGGCTATGAACAGCTCCCCACAACGATATTCTATGTTTGATAAATACACACATCTATAGCATGCTTGGATAGCACTTTGGTACTAACTTTCCACAAACTTCACTCACTCTTTTGCTGCATGGGGCAAACTGGCAAGAAAGGGACAAAATTTTGTAAACGTAAATTACTTGAGATTTCTCACTCAATCGGATTTTCTGTATGTCGTGTTTACAAAGATTGAAGTGGCTACTTTTACTATATGATAATGTGAAAATCAATGGTTCTCATGAAGTTTTCAGTTTCTGCATTTTAAAGTTCTGCCTCGGCAGTACAATGATCGACTATTTTGTTTCTTAAGAAATTTTCTGTTTCTGCCTTTACGATATTCAGTCTTGGTAGTGCTGTAATAAACTATTCTTTTCTTAAGAAATTTTCTGCTTTTATGATGTCTTGTCAGTTGTCTTGAAGGTTTCTTGACGTCTGTTCATAGCCTTGCCCCGGTCAGACGCACAGACGGACAGACGGACGCCCCGGCCCTCCCCCTCTCGCATGCACTGTGCCGTCAATCTAGTGCAAACACACACACGGAAGAACGCACAAACAGACAGACAGTCAGGTGGTACGTCACGGATGAAATGCAATGATCCCTCACAAACAGAAAAAAATACCCTGCCCCCTCCTCTTTTGCAGAATGGTTAAGCCCCAAATCAGACTCTGTGTGCAGAATTTCAGACTCAACCATAAAGTAGAAGGGGGTGTCATTCATCTTTTTCTTTAAGCTTGTTTTCTGTCCAAGAGCAGTATGAAAACCTGTATCTCCCTGTTTCAGGTCTGATTTTGGGCCATTGGATTCTGCAGTAGGGGTGGGCAGGACAGTTTTATTCTGTTTTGGAGGGTGGGTTAAAAATGTCACACCAGACGCTACACACACAAGCACAGAACCCTTGTACCTTGGTTGGAATACACTGAAGTCAAAACCACTTCAATCAAATAATCCTAAGTTGGAAAAGTGTACTTTGAGTTAGAAATATTTTTGTTTCTTGAAGAACTACAACTTTCAAAAAGGCCATTAAAACTTTGCATTTATAAGACAATCTCATAAGATCAATTCATCAAGCAAATTCGATCTAAATTGAATCTAAAGATAATTCTTTTTTCTTTTATTGAATTAATTTCATAATTGTAAAGTAAGGTTTTGAAGAGGGCTACGCTAAAAGTAGAATTTACCAAGGTACATGGGAACCATGCCAGAGAAGGACACAAAACATCAACACGTTAGTGACCACCACAGCATTCATGGACAGTTAAGTATCTCCACACCACATTCAACAGACAATGGAGGGACAGGTCAGAGGAAGACTGTGTGTTAGCTTTGCTAAATAAATGAGTGACTGTGCATCACCCTCAAAACTCTCAGCACAGGAAAACAACAACTAAACTCTGTACTTTCATGAATAAAGAAAAATGCATAGTGTGCCGATGTTTGAGTTAAGATCGACATGATGTTTGTTAAGATTAATGTGTTTCACCCGGACTATATATAGTTGAATGCTTACTATTCTAGACTAGCTCAAGCTGAATGTAATATAAATTGAGCAGCGCTATTCTTCCCAAGGTATGGTTTCTACAAAATGTATACTTTTACCAGAACTTTATTGCTTATATTGCATGTACATGTACATGTAATGCTTATATTGCATGTCTCTTGGACTGTGCCTCCTTCAGTACCACTTTATCCTCTCTGTATCCTTAAAGAAACTGCGCTGACACTATACATGACCCACTTTCTGCTACATGTGCCTTCATTTGTGCCCTCAGAAGTTCATGATCAGACCCTGCTCTTGCATTAAGTTGAATGAAACTTAACAACCCTGGTCTCTTAACTTGTACCTCAAGTCTAGATACATGAATTTCATCAGGTTGTGTATTCAAAGCATGGAAGCAAGGAGAATTAACACAATGTCCAGTTGTCCTTTGTGTTATATGATATCGCTTTTGATATAAACTTATGAAGAAGAACAGGAAAACAAAAGACTCTTATTTAGAAGTGCAGTCTTAAAGCTTGAAAACAAGCCAGTACTATTTCCTAAGTAACTGTGTTTTCTTGGAGTTTGGAGAATAGAATGTTTGACTGTAAAACCAATCTTTCACACAAACTTAAAGATTTGTAAATGTTAAGAAATACCCAACAGCATATATTAAGAAGTTCACAAAACATAGCAGAAGGCCACACCAATGCAACTTGTTGGTTCTCAGACTAAACAGTCATTATGCTGAATGGAAAAAGGAAACATGAAGACAGAGCCAAAGGGCCATTTCAGAATCTTTACTTTGGTGCACACAGTTTCAGGGAGTGAATATGGTCATTTTCAAGTTCTCCGCAGCTCTCAACTTTTTCTTTTGCTTCATTTCGATTCTTTATCAACTGAAATATTTTAAATGTGTGTCCAAGAACCAAAGATATGCATTGGATTGGCCTCACATCACCAAAACATAAAACCAATGTTAACATGACTGCTTGTTTGTTTTTGTTTGTTTTTGTTTGTTAGTTTGTGACTCACCTTTCAGACTGACGTGTCCGCAGCGCGACACGGACCCCGCGCGGTTGGCCGCCACGCACATGTATATCCCATAATCCTCCTCTCCCACGTGCTTAAACATGACGCTGTGCGTGTCACCGATCTGCACGATGCGGATGTGGCCGGTCGGGACCACCTGGACATCGTCCTTGTACCACGTTACCTGCAAAATACATTTATGAAGAAACAAGGCAATCAGGGATTGCAAACTTCGCCCCTCGCACCCATACTGCTTAATCATAACCCTCCCAGCCCCACAGATAGAAATAGTAGCATGTATGGCAACACTGCATTGTTTTTTTCTGGGAATCATGGAAATACAAACACATACAAAAACAGGCGCACACAAAAAAACACAAAAAAAACAGGCACACACACACACAAACACACACACACACAATCTCTCTCTCTCTCACAAACACACACACACACAGACAGACAGGCAGGCAGGCAGACAGACAATGCCCAAACCTTCACTCCCTTGAGTTCTGGTTACAGTAGGTAGTTAAAGCATCTGATATTACATGATTGTATATAGTAGATGACACAACAACATGGTGATAAAACAGACAGGCCACCCTACCGTAGGAGCAGGTCTGCCCTGCACACGGCACGTCAGTCTCGCCTCCGCGCCCTCGTAGTATATTCTCTCCTCAAAGTTCTGCACAAACACTGGAGGGATGTCTGAAAAAAAATGGAAAATGTTAGGTTTCAACAAAGTAGGCATCATCTGTTTGTAAATCTTCATATATGGCCAATTGGAAAGCCCAAAAGAACACAGAAAAAGACACCAAAAACAAGCCAAAGCTGAACCTCTGCTTGGAGAGGCCAGACCAAATAGGGAAAATGTTAAGTTTTATTGTAAACTGCCATCACCTGATTGCATTAGTTACATATAATCAAAATGTATGCATCTTATTCTGTGAAATAGTGCAACTGCAAGCTGTTGTTTTCTTACCTGGTTTCTTAGGGGCCATCTTGCTCTCATCTGTCAGGTACTGGTCTGTCGCTGGCAGTGCTGTACACAGGTCAGATAATAGAAATAATCATCAGAAGACTTCACAGTGATCCATCATTGCAAACTGCTGATTGGAATTTCTACAAGTCAAGTCAAGTCAAAGTTTATTGCACAACGATTGTAACAGGTACAATGTAAGGCAAAGATAAAATGCTACTAGCTACTTATATCAAACTACTAAAAGCTACAGGAAGGTTCAATGCTATACAATGATTAGGTTCTAGGTTGTACAATGTTCCATTTCAAACTACAAGAAATTACTATCTATTTGATATTATCAAAGGTAGAATATATCAACAGGTGATACAATATGGAGCCGTATATGTCAATTATACAATAACATGGCGAAGAGATGAATGTCTTATACAACTAAATCGCTATTTCACGGATTCTTTTTTGCATAGATGTAAAAATATATTGGCCTAGATATACAGATATTGTTTCAGGACATGACATAAGTACACGAAACGTCTCTACATGACATGTTTGAATCAAGCTGCAAAGTATTACAACTTTTTTTCAATGACGTTACTGATATGACCTTTTTTGCTTTTCCAAAGGGGAAAGCATAGTTCTAATAATGTTGCTGCACCACATTGGAATGCTGGAATATAGCTTAAAAGCATCACTGATTCACGGCCTTAAAATCTTGCAAGTTTCTCACTTTTTCTACCAATAAAAAAATACTTTTATGCCTTTAAGTTGTAGCTTTCATGATAATGTTATTTCATGTCCTAAACAGTCTAGATCTATAACATAATATGTTCCAGTAAACAATAAGATCCAGTGAACAAACAAACAGACAAACAAACAACTTACGCTCCACCTCCAGCGTCATGGCGGTCTCAGCCTTCCCCGCGGGGTTGATGGCGACGCACTTGTACTCCCCACGGTCGTTATAACGAGCTTCGTTAATTACCAGAGAACACTTGTCCCCCTCAAACAGCAGCATCTTGTTGTGAGACTCCTTCAGAGGCTTGTCTTTGAAATACCAGATTATCTGCAAAAGGAAGGGCGAGTTTTTCTTAAAGGTGTGTTGTAAGATTATCTGGAAAAAGACTTCAAGGTAGAGCTTCTTTCAGTAATCATGTTATGTGACTCCTTCAGAGGCTTTTCCTTAAAATACCAGATTATCTGCAAAAGAAAGGGCGAGTTTTTCTTAAAGGTATGTTGTAAGATTATCTGGAAAATGACTTCAAGGTAGAGCTTCTTTCAGTAATCATGTTATGTGACTCCTTCAGCGGCTTGTCTTTAAAGTACCAGATAATCTGCAAAAGAAAGGGTGAGTTTTTACTATTCTCTATTTGTGCTATGCTCTATTCTCTATATTCTTAACCAATGAGTTAACAACCTAATGAAACCAATTTAATGGAAGTGACACAGTCCATTCTAACCTCATTCATGATTACCGAAGTCTAAAACTAAACAAAGTAGGCAGGATAATTTTCCCGCCACATTGAACGGTTACCTGTAAATGATTCAGCAGCATAATTATGTCCTTGTCACAAGATATAGAGATGTTGTGACATCGGATTGTGTTCAGCACCAAGGACAGGCGGGAACGCCAAAGCAAAGATATAGAAATTTTGTGATAACGGATTGTTAAACAGACCTCTGGTTCAGGAGTTCCGATGATGACACAGTCCATCCTGATCTTGCTGCCCTCCAGCACATCCCTGTCCCTCAGCGTCTCGTACACCGTCGGAGCAACGTGCTCGCTGTCGGACATCAGCTCTGTGTCCCTGCAAAGAGAGGTTCGAAAGAAATGCTTTCACAGACTTTCAATACCGCCATTAAGAAGATTATGATATGAATATGTTTGTAAAGAAGACATTGACTGTGTGGATGGCCATGTGTTATATATTCAATCAGTTGTACCATGTTTTTATACTTTTAAAAAAGATTGAGAATGCTGCGGTTTTGTCTGAAACATCTACTTCCTATTGTCAAGCAGTGACCAAACACCAAGCATTTTTCTTTTTCCTTGTACCAGCTATTTGTACACGTAATTCGCAGCTCGTAAGAATGACAGATGATGGCCAGGACTTATGTTGAATGTTATGCTGCCCCTAAGGCTGCTGAATAGCTATGGGACTGGTGAGGTGACGTGAGTTTGTAGTTGATCTTACCCAAGTTGCTCTACTTTTTAATGCTACTTCTTCTTTTGTTGACGTCATACTTACGTTGTCTCTGCGTATCTCTCCACGGTAACCCTGCAGCTCCCATGAGCCTCGCCGTGCGCGTTCTTGGCCAGGAAGGAGTACGTCCCAGAATCCTCAGGGTACGCCTCTTTGATGACCAGCGAGAAGGTGTCAACGCCTTGGAGAACAATCCTTAAAGAAAAGAAGCAGAAATTCAGTATCAAGTATTCTGTAGACCGTTCTGTGGCATCCAATAGCCAGGCTAGATGACATGAGATTGAGAGGTCAAGGGTTCGATTCCTGGTCTTTGATTTGGCCAATTCTACAGGCAAACTTCTTCTAACTTCTTCTTACCATAGGAACCTTCCTAATTTATTTTACATTACAATGTCGCTTATGCATGACTGTGTGATTTGCCATGAAAAAAAAAGTTTTTTCTAGTTATTGTATATAAGTACTGGTTAGTTCCACTACTTCACTTTAGTGACGCTGAAGAAGAGTGATGGATGTCACTCGAAACGTCCAGAAATAAATCTCCAAATTTTTATCCAGTTGTAGAGTTTGAATTGTCTTTATATATTGTTTACCTGGATGTCTAACCTTCACAAACATTTCTTCTTACAATAAGTCACCTTATACGGAGGTGAAGCATGGTGCAGCTAGTAGTGAAACTTGTGGCCAAAAATATGTATAAAGATTGAAATGTGTAAAATGTGTAAAATGTGCTCAGTTAGAAAAGAAAATAGCTCACAAAATGTCTTGCCCATTGTTCGTGGTGGCTTCTTTGCAGGCCAACGCATTGTAGTTAATATCAGACTTTCTACCAGGTCGTCCTACGAAATAACTAAGACTCTACCCACCTGACCCCGGATGACTCCTTGACCGGCTGCCCGTCGCAGAACCAGTAGACGTCGGGCTGCGGGTAGGCCGTTACCTTGACGACAAGCGTGATCTCCTCGCCCTCCATCACCTGGATGTCCTGCAGGTTCAGGTTCAGCACCGGCGACTGGGGCGGCGGCTCCGTTTCCAGGGCTATGGGGGAGACAAGAGAACAAAGATCTCATACTTCCATCAAACACAGTGTCATGTACTCAGTACACTTAGAACTAGAAGGGCAGAGTGTACTGCCTAGATTTTTGATGTACTGTGATTGGTTAAGCCACCTAGGGCATCTTGCACCTGGCCTAGTATAAAAACCAGAACACACTGTACTGTGCTCATTCGAGCCTTGATCCTTGAGAAAGCCACACACAGGCGAAACATGTCAGTGTGGGCTCGAATAAAGTTCTAAACGGGAACCATACGCGGCTACGAGCGTCTTTTCTGAAGATGTGGCGTGAGTGCAGTGTACGGTTGGCTTGAGGTTGTCCTTACTATTTACCTACTTCCATCAAACACAGGTTCATTGTAACCTAGCTTTCAGTACCAAGGACATTGCCGCAGTAGTCTCAAAACAGTTTAGTTCACTGAAGAGCTAATCTTCCACTGGCCGTGACAGGGAAGACAGACACTACTTTGTATGTACAGCTCCATCAGTGGTAAGTGAAGTAGAACCAGTCATCCTTGCCTGAGGAATGTGACAAAGCACCAAAACATTGGCAGGTAGTTACATACTGGTCGTGTACAAAGAACATGTTAAATAGCTATTATATAGTAAGTATAGCTTTAACAGTTTCCCAAAACCTACCTTTGACCGTGAGCTTGGCGCTGCAGATGGCCTGCCCTCCGGGGTTGCTGGCCTTACACATGTACCTGGCCTCGTCCTCAACAAACACCTCCGCTGGAAATAAACATCATTGATATGTGAATATCATTGTCATTTCTGTGCAATACATTTTACCTCATATTTGTTGTTTTATCTACATGTACCTGCTTTTTGCAGTCGCCTAAAGATATGTATATCATTTGATGTATTTTCCGGAAAGCTTTTTAATGAGTAATCATTAGGAATTAAAAAAAATCTAAATAAACTGTTAGACAGATACCTCATGCATCATTTGGTTTGTGTTCAGATTCATGATTAACGAATTTTCAAAGTATTTCTTTCACAATACATGATATGATGCTCTCACAAACAACATAGAAACTTTGTACAGACAAAACAAAAGCAAAATCTTCTTCTTTTTGATACCCTTGAACCACTGAATCCGGCAACAACGGATCGAAACGGATGAAACCTTATGTGGGGACACAACATTTGACTGACATCTACATGTAGTATGACTATGCCTCCTAACATAAAACAAAAAAGTTGGTAGCGCATGATAAACAACATGACAAGCTTGTTGTGTTATGAAACAAGAAAGTTGTACATGGTAAACAACATGATGACAAGCTTCATGGTGAGTTTTATCTGTGTTGAAACAAAGCTAAAATGCACAATTATAACAAGCTTGTTAAGTGCTGTTGTTGGGTTACAAGCGACACAATGCTTGCATGAACAGCCTCACCGATCGTGAGGGAGGCCACATTGTTGATGAAGGCAACAAGAAAGTTTTTAGCACATGGTATACAACACAATAGGCTTGTTAAGCGGAGACACAATGCTTGCATGAACAGCCTCACCGATCGTGAGGGAGGCCACATTGTTGATGAAGGCAACAAGAAAGTTTTTAGCACATGGTATACAACACAATAGGCTTGTTAAGCGGAGACACGAAGCTTGCATGAACAGCCTCACCGATCATGAGGGAGGCCACATTGTTGATGAAGGCAACAAGAAAGTTTTTAGCACATGGTATACAACACAATAGGCTTGTTAAGTGGAGACACGAAGCTTGCATGAACAGCCTCACCGATCATGAGTGAGGCAACATTGGTAGCAACATGAAAAGCTTGTTAGTTTAAGGGATGTATCATAGTTTTTTTTTACTGCATCGATCGATTTGGGTATCTCTTAATATTCTACGGCTGGCTTATTTCTGGTTGGCGACCAGAAATGATGGTGATTTTGGGCGGTTTGCTTTTGCGTCGTTTATTAATGATGGACACGTGACAAAATGACGCAAATATGTTGAAAATTAGTTACAAAAATAAGTTACAAATGTAAATCTGAATGTAGATTTCTAAAATTAAGAATATTTGCAGTTTTGGGGCCAAAATTCTACAATACATCCTTTTTTAGTGGAGACAGGATGCTTGCATGAACAGCCTCACCGATCGTGAGTGAGGCCACATTGTTGATGAAGGCGGTTTCGTAGATGGAGGAGGAGGCGATGTTGTCGTTGTCCTTGTACCAGGTGATGGCCGGGGTCGGGTCGCCCTCCACTCGGCACTCAAACCTGAAGGGGCTGCCTGGAGCGGTGGATGGAATGAGGCACAGATGAAGGAAACATTGTCTGGCGTGTGTTAAAAATGATTGATTGATAGATACAGTGGGAAATGGGAGGGCAAATGGGTGATCTTAGTAACAGTGGGTGAGTCACACGGCACTGAAACCTGAAGGGGCTTCCTGGAGCGGTGGATGGAATGAAATACAAATGGAGGAAACACTGTCTGGCATGTAATAAAAATGATGGATTGATAGGTCTAGATATAGTGGGAAATGGGAGGGAAAATGGGTGATCTTAGTAATGGGGTAAATTTTTTTTTTGGTCAGTCACATGGCACCCAAATCTTAAGGGCTTACTGGAGCGGTGGATGGAATGAGGCACAGATGAAGGAAATGCTGTCTTTGTGTTCAGAAGGATGGATAGAGTGGAAAATAATGGAAAGGAAAATGGTTGATTTATAACAGTGGGTCTGTGGTGAAACCAGGGCTGTCTCCAGGACCCGTCCCTGTTTCCTGGGATGGAAATTTGCTTTTTGGGACAGACAAAAATTTCACCTTGTTCATCCAAAAAATCTGAACTGCTTGACATAGAATTGATGAAAATGTATTTTCTCAAGCTTGAAATGACAGATTTCACAATGGAAATCATGAATAATAATGCGCTCCAAAACAAAGAGTGGTGCAAACAAAAATTTAAAGCTGGAGACAGCCCGGGGTCAAACCTACATTACAGTGTATAGAAAATGGCCGACAAGGGCTCCCTGGAATGATGGATGGAATAACACACAAATGAAGGAAACATTGCTTCCGTGTTGGAAAGGATAGATAGATACAGTGGGAAATGGAGGAGGAAATTGCTAATTTTCAAAAGTGGGTTTACAATGTTCTGTGATCAAATCTGTATAATCCTGTAGAGAAAATTGCCTACAAGAGATCCCTTAAACAGTGGATAGAATGACACACAAATGGAAGACAGATGGATGGATGTATACAATGGAAAATGGAAGGAAAACTGTCATATCTGTAAGAGTTGTGACAGATCTTCCGCTAAATCTGTATAACATGGTAGAGAAAACGGTATACAACAACTTTCTGGAACAGTGGATGGAATGAGACACAAATAAAGAAAATGATGTCTTTGCGTTGGTTGACATTATCTCATCATCTTCATAAGATACAACAAGTCTTATAAGTATAACTCCTTACCCTCGTCCACCACAGCAGAGGTGAGCTTCTGAGCGAAGGAAGGAGGAACCACTTTCTTCTTGGGGGGAGGGGGAGACGGGAGCTCAAACTTGGTCTGCAAGATATGATAATGCAAAACAAACAATCTGGTTAACTGGAAACTCAACAAAAACGTTGAGGCGAAGTTCACTATTAATAACTAAGAAAAACACATTATGTTACACAGGACATGCTCCTATCCTTGGTACTGAAATGGTTGTCTTGTAACAATGGCTGTCTTCTTGCATTCATAAAATGTTGCACACGAATGATACATGCACAGCACTAGATTACAGGTGATTAAAAGTCAGTGATGTATATTAGAACTTAAGATTAGTACCACTTTTCTAAGGGAGGAAACTTTCCTGTCTAGCACACACGACTGTTTCTACTTAGATGAAAAAACAACAATGACCTATGGTTCAGTGCAATAGAGGTACAATGCAGTACAGGATTGAAAAGTTGCATGATGCATTATTCAATATTTTCTTACATTTTGATGCCAAACCATAAATGTCAGAATATATAGCTTTAAAAATTAACACTTTGAAATGTGATCTATTTATAAGGAGCTAATAGGACTTACAGGTGTCTCGACTTTCTTGATGACTTCTATCTGCGGCTTCATGTCGAGGTCGTGCTTGGACGGGAGCGTCTGCATCTTGGTCTTGATCTCCGTGCGGACGTACGTGATGGTCTCCCGTACCTCGTGGAACTGAACCACCACGTGCCGCGTCGCCTTCTCACCCTCGTCCTTCCCTGTAGAGAGAGGAACAGCTATGAAACAGCGCCACCTAGCAGCGAGGTGTAATATTACAGTTCAGCAGATTTTATCATACTAGTTTACCCTTATGTCATGTTTCAAGTTCAAGAAAGGTAGTCGGATTGGCATCAAATGGACAAGTGGCTAGACAAGCAGAAGCAAGATTCAGAGGTCCTGGGTTTGATTCGTGGCAATCCTGGCTAGACGTTGTGTCCTTAGGAAAGACACTTAACATGACTTTCCGCACTCCACTCAGGTGTAAAAATGAGTACCTTTCTTTATGTATTTACATCCAACATAACAGACATACATTTGTTTTAAAAGTTACCGTGCCTAAATACCGTGGATAACAGCCCACTGCGCCTATGGCCTCAAGAATTGCCAGGAGGTCAAAAAAAAAGTAAAGTAAATTTCCAGGAAGAATAAAATGCTTGTGGAAAGAAATTTCATAAATTATCTTAAAAACTTTTAGGACTCACCGTGGACCCTGAAAGACAGTTCTGAGACGTAGCGGACTCTTCCGTCCTGCATCTCAGCCTCCTTTGCCTTCTGCTCCACGGGGGGTAAGAGAGCCTTCGCCTCTTCCTTCGTCTTCACCGCCCTGGCCTGCTGCTCAAGCTCAAATAGCATCTTAGTCGTCTCCACAAGCCACAACTCGATCTAGGGAGGGAGGGAAGGAGAGAAAGAGAGATGAATGAATGAGAAAATAAATGGTTAAATAGCATCTTAGTCATCTCAACAAGCCACGTTCCAATCTGGGGAAGGAGGGAAGGAGGAAAGAATGAATGAATGAATGAATGAATGAGCGCATGCCCGGCATGGTACTGTCCCTAGTGCTGAAATGGGTTCCAAAGGAATATTTTCTGAAATAAACATCTTTTGAAATGAAATGAAATGACCTACGAAGGTGTATGTGGCTGTTTAAATGACTGAATGAATGACTGAATGAAGATTTCCAACTTTGCATTTCAAAGGCAGGAAACATTACACTCTGCCACTGATCATGCAAGCAAACAAACCAACAAACCAACAAACAAGCGCAGTCTCACCTCCTGCATGTTGGCGAACAGCTGTTGCGCCAGCGGGAGTCGCGTCCCGAACGTGTCGAAGTCCTGCAGGAAGTGCTGCCATTGGTCGCGGAGCTCCTTGCGCTGACTCAGCAGCGGGGCCAGGTTGTCCCAGCCCTCCTTCAGAGCCTCGTCTACCTGCGCGCTCAGACCCTCAAAACGGTAACGGAATGCCTGGAATATTAGAAACAAAAAACTCAAGATAAACTTAAACGTAAACCTGACCAGTTTACAAGGTGCCATTGTGGTTAGGGTTGTTGACTAAAGATTTAAAAGGAACGCCTGAAATATCAAAAAGAAGAAACATGTTATGAGGATCTTTAGCGTAAACCTACCCCCTAAGGCTCTAAAAGGGTACCTGAACGCCTGAGATATCAAAAAGACATTGAGGCAAACTTCATAGATAGCTTTTACAATGCGTACAGGTAGATGTGCAAAGGTTATGTGTGGCAGGTAGTTCTTTGAGCATAATATAACCAGCTGCTGCCGTGCCACGTGCCTGCGAAACTGATGTGTTACGCCAAAAGGTGGTTATACCCGCTATATAGATACAGAAGCTGATGTGTTACACCGAAGGGCGGTTATTCTGGCTAATAGTATACAGATACAGAAGCCCAGAACAAATGCTCAGAAAAAGTGCTTCTTGTATAGAATGTCCAGCACCTGGAATGGTTTGAAAGTGTAAAGTAGTTTGATATATTGTCAACTTTGTATACCTGTATATACCCAGCCTTATGCTTCTTTTATCATTTATGTGCATATGTAAATTCTGTGGTGTTCAAATGTGTTGTGTAGTTTTGTCCAGTCAGTTTGGACCACAGAAAGAGTAGCTGTTAAGCTAATTGTGGATCCCAATAAACTCAACCTCAAACAGAAACCTGTGTGTTATGACAAAGGGTGGTTATACCGGTTATACAGATACATACCGTGACTTGGCTTGTGAAGTCCTCAAACTTCTGTATGATGTGGTAGGTGTGTTACACTAACGGGCAGTTATCCCGGCTATGTAGATACAGATGTAGCAGCGCCTTACCGTGACTTGGCTTGTGAAGTCCTCAAACTTCTGCATGATGATGCTGATGGTGTGGGTCGTCTTCGCCTCCTTCAGCTGAGCCTGGAACTCCAGCAGTTGTTCCACCAGCTCCGATAACTGCCCACATAACTGGGGAAAACACACACAAAACATAAGAAACGTGCTTTCTGCAAATCCATGCCTTAGGCCATACCGGGACTGTCTCCAAGACCAATCCCTCTGTCCCAGGATGGAAAATTTCATTCTGTCTGCACAAAAAATCTGACCTTCATGACACGAAATCAAACGTATTTTCGTAAGCTAAAAATGACAGATTCAACAACGAGAATCAACAATATGGGATCCCAAACAATAAGCGGGACAGACACAAATTTAAAGCTGGGCTACACCAATTCTATTGATGGGCTCTTGGATTTAAGGAAATAATGCTGAATTGGAAGATGAACACAGAATTTCAGGGGCAAGTCTACAGCTTGGACCACACAGTTTCAAGGAGTGAATCCGTCAAACTCAAGCCTGTTCCATATTGTGTATTGTACAGTAAATACTGTAGCCCATAGCCAAAGCTCACCTTTTCTATGTCCTTAAGTAGTTGGCACATTTTGATGCCCTGCTCGAGCCTTCTTCTGTGCTCCTCCCATTCCTTTAACCACTGTACCCTTCTCATGTCTAACATTGTGAGCGCCTGTTCTACTGTAACTCTCGCTGCGTCTACACCATCCTGTAAACAACAACAAACAAACAATAAACACGGCTTCAGCCACTGGATCTTTCTCATGTCCAAAATTCTGCAGCTTTGACTGTAACTGCATTTACATTATCATGAAAACCAGGAACAAGCAAACATCTTAAGATTGCTTCACACTTTTCCAGCGACAATTATCATCCCCATGTTAACGTTTCACATGTATTCATTGTACAGTAACTCTGGCTAACATTAAAAATCTTAAAATCTATCCAGAAACCTCCTCCTTGACATGTAAAGTGGAACAAGTCTTCTCCATACAAGGAAATGGTTCTCTCTCTACCCTACTTTACAATCTGTGAGGCATCCTGAGTATAACCCAAAATAAGACATTGTCCATTATTTTAGATAAGAAGGTAAGATGCTCACGTTTTCTCGGACCCTTAACACAATCTTCTCCCCGCTGTCTGTGGTGTGGTTGAAGACCTTGGTGACGTCCTTCTTCACGGCTTCGTGCTGTCTCAAGAAGTCTTCCACCTGTGGGAATGGATTTCATAGAATGAGTTAATTTAAAGGATCACTCCCAACTCTTGCTATTACATGGAGACTACTACTGATGACAGTAGCAGTAGCCAGATGTCAAAGAAGCGGTGAATTGCTCATTCCTTGAGTTGGACAGTCCAAAAATTGGTGACAGTCCAATAATTTTGTTGTGTTTGAAATTACAGTCAACCTTGCTTTAGAATTTGTCCATTCATTCTATTAGCAGTTTCCTAATTTTCAGTACTTTTCTCACCTGTTTGGCACTTTGCGGAGACAACTGCTTAAAATCCTTGTCAGTCTTGTCAATCAGCATGTTTAACTGGAAAACACAGCAAAAGGGATGTACAATAGTCATGTATCTGTGACATGAAGGATTTTCATGTAATTGCATACAATATCTACTAGGAACTTCTTACTTTTTGATTCGTATGTCTTGATATTTGAATCTATTTGTCTTGATATCTGAATCTATTTGTCAATGTGTATTTCAGTACTAAAACCTCTTATGAAAAATGTACTTAGTTTCTGAAGTAGTCACTGACAAAACATAGTGGATGCTATCTGAAACATCTGACATTATTCTGGATGTCTAATCTTCATTAACCATAGTCATGTACTAATGTCTTTATTCAATCTCTGCATTTGCTTCTAGAAGATGTATTTCTTTTAAAAAGTTGTACTTAATGATTCACAGTATCTGTGCAAGCCAGAACAAATCAGTTCTTAACCGATCACAATCACATGTTTTCTATTCTGCACTTAGCCTTAAATGAACAATGAACATGAACACAAATATTAAACAAGTCCAGCTTGGTAGACGTCAACTTCAGAAGAGAAAAAAAAGGCACAATCACTCTGGAATTCTGGGACAGGCTGTTCTCTTCTACAGCCTGATTGACAGCTGTCATGCCCGGTAACCGTGACAACCGCCGGTACTCCTTCATGTTCCTCCGTAGCAACCAATCAGTCTGAGGAGGGGAGACAAGGGCGGGGTGATTGGGAGGGATGGAGGGATGGAGGGAGGGAGGAGGAAAAGGAGGGTTTTCTGAATGAAGGAAGGAGGGATTGGGGTGAAAAGGACGTTTTTCTGAATGAGGGAATTGATTAAGAGAGGGTCAAAAGAAAGTTTTTTCTAAATGAGGGAAGTAGGGATGGATGGCTGGAGGGAGGATGAAAAGGAGGGTTTTCTGAATGAGGGAAGGTGTCAGTAGAAGACAGAAAAAGAGGCTGAGAAGGAACATGTGGGAAAGGAAGCAAAAAGAGAGAAAAGAGATGAAATGAAAAAGAGACAGACAGGAAGAGAAGATGTCTATTTAAATGATGAATATATCAGGAAAGCAAAGAAATAATAAAGAGAATGCTTTTAAGAAATGGACAGTAAAAGGATGAGGTTTGTAGGTCTTAGAGATTTCAATCAAAACTAGAATGTCTGAAGGCTTTAGGATGGATAGTTATGATTATCATTAAATTTCATGATAGATGGGTGCAAGAATAGGTAAAAAGAAAGACAAGTATGAAAGGAAGAAAGAGAGAAATAAAGAGAGAAAGAGGGAGAAATGAAAAAGGAAGAAGATAGAGATGAAAAGGAAAGTTCTTGGGTAGGACAGGGACGGAAGACCTTGGGGTGGACACGTGCATGTAGACCAGACCATCACCTGCAACAGGTGTGTTTTCTCCCCCCTCACCTTATTGATGTTGTCAAAGAAGGAAAACTTTGTATGAACGAATAAGGCCACACCAATTCAATTTCTTGGTTAGGGGATTTTTATTTTCCAAAAAAAAATTTTTAGAAAAAAAAAAAATTATGATGAAAATAAAAATCCGTTAACCAAGTAATTAAATTGGTGTGGCCTAAGGGGAGAGAATGGAGAACAATGAGTGAGCTGTGAAAAATGAACATATGGGACAGGGGGGACAGGCTTTGGGAAAGACATATGATAACGCTCGTCACTTTTTAGTTTTTACCCCTTCCCTCATACCTTATTGATGTTGTCGAAGAAGGCGATGGCCATCTCCAGAAGCAGGATGTACTCGGCCAGCCTGGCCTGGAACCTCTGGTGCACCCTCAGCAGGTCCATGATCAGGGACTCCTTCTGTGGACCGGTCTCTCCTCTAGCCGCCAGCATCTCTGATGTCTTCACATGGCCCTCAACTACATCACTGGTTTTCTGTGGGGAAGAGCAAGAGCAATGTTTAACATGATCAGGGACTCCTTCTGTGGACCGGTCTGTCCTCTAGCCGCCAGCATCTCTGCTGTCTTCACATGGCCCTCAACTACATCACTGGTTTTCTGTGAGGAAGAGCAAGAGCAATGATGAAATAACATCTAACTCTCCTCGAGCTGGAGCTGCCAGCATCTCTTGTTGCAGTCTTTAAAATAACTACATCACTGGTTTTCTGTTGGATAGATGTGAAAAAGAACTTCAGGTTAAAGGGGCATATTGTGACATGAAAACAAAACAAAATTCTTTGTTTTTGATTATTTTTCTACATCATTAGTTGAATCTACCTTATTACACTGCACAGCAATATTCATCACGTACGGATGCGACTTTGAAGTGTCGTGGGAACGTCTTGAAAAAAAATTATATACGCAATCCCCGCCGCCGCTTGAATTGGCCGCCATCTTGTCCAACATTCCGAACACGCGATCGAACGCCCGACGTTCTGAAGTTTGTTCACTTGTGGTGATTTTCCTGTGACGCTCGAACTCCGACCATAACGGTCGATTCGGATTTCTCGTAGCGTTCTACGCTGGCTTGTTTGCATATCAACTTGCGGGACGCAAGTTAATATGTAAATGAACCAGATTTTACACGTTTTGCGTTTTTCGTCGTTTATTAATGGTGGAAATGTGACAAAATGACGGGAATATGTTGGAAATAAGTAACAAATAAGTTACAAATGTGAACCTTAGTGTAGATCTTTCAAATTCTTACTATTTGTAGTTTTTGCCCACCAGATTCTACAATATGCCCCTTTAACTCTGATTAAGTTTTGGAGGTATCTTTATGCAACTAAACTCCACATTGACAAGGCCCTGTATGCTTGTACATGTACCTGCAGTGCCACCTGTATATGAAAAGGAGTACTGCAGTCTTTGCTGACTTTGTTAGTAAAAATACTACAACACTACAGCTGTCATTCAAGTTAATATAATATGCTTTTTTCGGTCCATTTTCCCTTTATTTGATAGAAATGTTTTATGGCTTGAAAAAATAGAAGAAGAACAAGAATGCAAAACTATATAGCTATGGAAGCTGTGATACATATCCCCAAAACAACATGTACCTCAGCTGTAGGCAGGAACTTCCTGAGTTTATCCTGTCCATATTTAGTCAAAACAAACAAACAAACAAACAAACAAACAAACATTGTTTACCTCTGCTGTCGGCAGGAACTTCCTGAGCTTGTCCTGCAGGTCGGCTGCATCCTCCAGGTTGGTTCCCAGGTCGGCCCCGCTGCTGGGGAAAATCTCCCAAACACAACAAACAAACAAACAAACAAACGTTGTTTACCTCAGCTGTCGGCAGGAACTTCCTGAGCTTGTCCTGCAGGTCGACTGCGTCCTCCAGGTTGGTTCCCAGGTCGGCCCCGCTGGTGGGGAAAATCTCCCAAACACAACAAACAAACAAACAAACAAACGTTGTTTACCTCTGCTGTCGGCAGGAACTTCCTGAGCTTGTCCTGCAGGTCGGCTGCATCCTCCAGGTTGGTTCCCAGGTCGGCTCCGCTGCTGGGGAAAATCTCCCAAACACAACAAACAAACAAACAAACGTTGTTTACCTCTGCTGTCGGCAGGAACTTCCTGAGCTTGTCCTGCAGATCGACTGCATCCTCCAGGTTGGTTCCCAGGTCGGCTCCGCTGCTGGGGAAAATCTCCCAAACACAACAAACAAACAAACAAGCAAACGTTGTTTACCTCTGCTGTCGGCAGGAACTTCCTGAGCTTGTCCTGCAGGTCGACCGCGTCCTCCAGGTTTGTTCCCAGGTCGGCTCCGCTGCTGGGGAAAATCTCCCAAACACAACAAACAAACAAACAAACAAACGTTGTTTACCTCTGCTGTTGGCAGGAACTTCCTGAGCTTGTCCTGCAGGTCGGCTGCGTCCTCCAGGTTGGTTCCCAGGTCGGCCCCGCTGCTGGGGAAAATCTCCCAAACACAACAAACAAACAAACAAACAAACGTTGTTTACCTCTGCTGTTGGCAGGAACTTCCTGAGCTTGTCCTGCAGGTCGGCTGCATCCTCCAGGTTGGTTCCCAGGTCGGCCCCGCTGCTGGGGAAAATCTCCCTCTCCAGACTCACGATCCACTCTATGGTCTGGGGACAACACAGATATAACAGGTTTGTTAATTACTGCAGCCAAGTCTATCCTGTATATTGTATAGTTATACACTCACCTGATAGTGTATAAAGTTAACTATAAAAGGTAACATTTCGGTTCTTCTCCATGTATTATCATACAACATTATAAGCCATACAAATGCAATTGCTTGCTTATACTTTTATCAAGTCATCTTAAAAATGGTCTGGTGAGTTCTCTAGAAGTTGTCACGGTTATTTCCGATAGTTACACAAGCCAGTATATGGATGCTGTAACTTCTTTGATAGGATTTGTGTTACATGAACTTTACAAAAGTGGAAAATATCAATATGCTGGAATAATTTCCAGATTGTATCATTCTGTTAAGCTGAATAAATAAATAAATAATTGACTCCTCATGCCATATGAATTCTGTTTCTTTGATAGACCTTAAATTCACCTATCTGACAGGCCATAAACTCGCAATATCAAAACTCAGCAGTAAGTTTAAACCATTTGAGTACACAGTAGACTCACCTTCCTGACTTCCTCCATGAAGCGTAACCAGTCCACTGAAACATTTGTCACACCTAACCTTCGCACACCCAGCTGCAGGTGTTTTAATAGTTTGAGCACACAGTAGACTTACCTTCCTGACTTCCTCCATGAAGCGTAACCAGTCCTGTTTAAACTCCTCCTCTGCCTGCAGCTTCTGTTGCCAGCTGGTCCGCTGGTCCTGGATCATCCGCTTTCTCTCGCCAAAGTGCTCCAGGAGAGTCTCAACGCACAACACCGCACGCTCCGTATCCAGCTGGGGGTCGTCTCGAACCTACAGGTACAACAAACAGTCATGTATTCATCTGTAAAACTTCTCTAGCTGGGGGTCGTCTCGAACCTACAGGTACAACAAAGAGTCATGTATTCATCTGTAAAACTTCTCTAGCTGGGGGTCGTCTCGAACCTACAGGTACAACAAACAGTCATGTATTCATCTGTAAAACTTCTCTAGCTGGGGGTCGTCTCGAACCTACAGGTACAACAAAGAGTCATGTATTCATCTGTAAAACTTCTCTAGCTGGGTGTCGTCTCGAATCTACAGGTACAACAAAGAGTCATGTATTCATCTGTAAAACTTCTCTAGCTGGGGGTCGTCTCGAACCTACAGGTACAACAAAGAGTCATGTATTCATCTGTAAAACTTCTCTAGCTGGGGATCGTCTGGAAGCTATAGGTACAACAAACAGTCATCCGTACAACATCTCTAGATCTGTGTGTAGCTTGGGATCATCTCAAAACTACAACAGATAGTCATGTATTCATCTGTAAAACTTCAGTTTCACCGAATTCACCGTATGGAAAATTGGCTGATCATTGTTGTGACAAGAACTTCCTGGCTTTCCAAACCATACTTTCAATTCTCCAAGTATCCTGTTACACCACTTCCCTTCCACTTTGCAATATTCACATAAAATAAATATGGATGGACTCCAAGACGAACAGGCAAACGCACAAACTGATAACAAAACCTTCGTTTTCACAAACTAAGGAATGGCACAGTGAGAGCCAGCAACACATAATGTCCTGAAGCCAAGTTGGAATCAAAACAAGAAACATTCCAACAGAACTATGACGCATTTCTTTGAAGCTAAGCACCTTGAACACATCTGGCAGACAAAATTACAGCCTTAGGAAAAGTACAAACATTCCTGGTAAGAATTTACGACTTGTCTTGGTATTTAAAGATCTTCAGGAGTTTCTAAGATTGAAAACAGTCTGAGACACTCCTGTGAAGTTCCGTTCTTTGATTTTTGAAGCAGCTGCCAAGCTGTTTAAGTACAGAAAAACATTGAGCCAGCCACAAAATGTTAACCACAGAATCATTTTCAGAAGTAACACGACATGATTTCCCTCTAGTTCCAGTGTTCTGAAGTAAGGATCTGGTCACATTCGTAGGTTTACAACAGCATGGACATTTCTTGGGCAGTCATATATAGTGGATGTGATGTGCAAACGTTAGCTGGTAAGGGTAGTTGTTGATATTCTAATCCTCAGTTGGTTCTGTCATTTAGCCTCGCTGAAAATCCAATGACAAAAGAATCGTATGGCAAATGTGCCATGTTTTAAGAAGTGGAACAAAACATTAATAAAGCACAACCTACCAGTTTGACTTCTGACAGGAACTCTCGCCCCTTCCTCTCCATCACGGTGAAGGCCTCCTGAACCTCCTTCCACTGGTCGTCATGGCGATGGATGGCGATCTCCAGGCCCTTGGTACCGTCCGTCGGAATCCGCTTCAGGAGCTCGTCCAAATCATCCATCTCATTGGCCAACTGGGAATGACAAAAGAACGGAATAAATGAGGGAATGAAGGAAGGAATGAAGGGATGGATGAATGGATGGACGGATGGATGAGGGAATGAAGGAATAAAGGAATGAAGAGATAAATGGATGAATGGCAATCTCCAGGCCATTGACATAATCCAATAGCACACAGTTTAAAGGTTAAAGTACAAACTTAAGGTTAAAGAGCATGACCAGCCTGAAGCGTTTCCTGGCGACCCTCCCCACGTAGCCCCAGTGAGCCTGGATGTCCCGCGTCTTCATGTAGGGTTATAGGTTAAAGTATTAGCTTAAAGAGCATGACCTACCCTCCTGGCCAGCTTGTGGAAGGCGACGTAGATGGCGCCCAAGCTGATGCGTTTCCTGACGACCCTCCCCACACGGCCCCAGTGCGCCTGGATGTCCCGCGTCTTCACGTCGCACTCGTGAGCCTCGACCGCGCCAGTCTTCATGAACTCCTCCGCAGCCTGCAGCACGATGTCCACCTGCGGCTCTCGGTCCTGAGGGGAACAGAACCAAATACTGACTCTTAAAGCTTGAAATGTGTTGGCGTAACGGTGTGATTGGCCCAGAACGCAGCGGTCCTGGGTTCCAATCCCCTAACATGCCACCAACGATGTGCCCATGGGAAAGGCACCTTACATGACTTTCCTCACACTATCTAGGTGTAAAATGGGTACCTGACTTCGGTTGAGGAGGTAAGAGGCGGTGGAAGGAGAGAGTTGGGCTTGGCCTTCCAATACCCTGCCCTAGACACAGTGGATAACAACCCACTTCCCCCACGGCCTCAAAAGGCTATGGGACTACCTTTACCTTTTTCGTTTTTAAATACATTGTCTGTTTTTGAGTATATTGTCATGATTGTACAGCTGTTTCAGCAATCATTACAAGGAAACAGACAAAAGTCATCAGAAGGAAAGAGCTCCTTGGGCTCACCTTCATGTCCTTCTCCAGCCGTTCGTGGTTTGACAGGAACTCCAGCGCAGCCGGCAGGATGGTGCCCAGGTCGGCATGCATGGCCAGGAAGGTGTCCACTACACCTGTCAGCCAGGTGAACAGCTGTGGGGAACAGGTAACACAGGTGAGACAGGTAACACAGGTGACACAGGTGTGCAAACTACCAGGTGTGTCCATGTTTGTCTCATTTGGTACACAGGACAAAAGCTGGAGGTGTACTTTCTTTCTTTTTGCTGTTGAAAACAGTAAAACAAAACATTGATGATGTAGGTACTAGTAGGTCACAGTCGTTCATGTGAGAGACATTACTAATCCATACCAAGTTCCTATCTTAAAGTTTGATACAATTGTACCACGTTCTGTGCAGATCTTACATGTGCATGTCTCTCCTGGAAGACCAGGAACATCTCCCCCTTCTGCTGTGCGTCCTCCAGGTGCGCCTGACATCTCTCATCCAGCTCCTTCTTCCACCCCTCCAACTCATCAACCTGGAGGAGGACGGGGGAAAATCAGTCTTCTTTTCTTTTTATCAAAACATGACTGCCAACATTGTAACTGGTTACATTACAACACTCCTAGCATCACTCCTTCTGAATGAGTTTGAACAGAGTCAATCACTTTGGAAAGTCTGGCATCTCCAACACTGCTGTTCCAGTTTGTTACTATCTCTCCTTTCATTACTTAATATCATTTCCTTATCCTAGTAAATAAGACATCGCATGATGATGTCCTCGACTGTACAATTGAAATCATTCATGATGTTCTGACAAGAGTTTTGTATACTGATGTTTTCAGCAGCAACCGTTGTGTTCTGTAATTATCATAGAAGCTCATCTGTGTTGGTAGTAGTCATAATACAATGCTAAACATTCTTCAAACACTAAGGTATTCACTGATCAAACTTTCAACGAAGGCAACAGTGGTCGTTGAAAATATGATCCGTGAATACCTTAGTGTTGAAAGAAAGCTTAGCATTGTATTACAGTGTGTTTCTGTGAATTTCATTTTGATTCAGCTTAAAAAAAAACTGCCATGAAATCAACTCCTGCATCTGAAACTCGACTCACCTTCTGCTCTATCCCTGCCAGTTGTGGCTTCCCTCGACCAATCAGATCGATGAGGATGTACCCATCGCGCAGCGGGGGGGAGACGGTCTCCAGGATCTCGTGAGCGAGCGACGCGTGCAGCATGGCCAGCTTCGCTGTGGAGTCCGCCTGGCGAGTCTGTACTGACAGCTGGATGTCTATGGACTCCAGCTTCTTTATAGCCTAGGAAACAGGAGAAAATGCAAGTTAATTCAAAAAATAAAATTGAAAACATTTGGTGCATATGGACAGTGCCCATCTCTGTTTCTATAGCCCTTGGGCCACACAGGTCACTTGGTAATTGAGTGTGTTTAACTCCCATACTCTTTCTCATAAATGCTGAATCCTAAGCAGAGTAGGCATGCACAAGAAGAACAGGAGCTACAGGGAATTATTTCCTGGATGCATAAAACTGGTTACTTTGTATTCAGAGAGACTGGAAAATGTGATCAACATCAATCAATTATCCATATATGCAAATGATACCTATAGGTATTTGAATAGGCAAGAGAATAATCAAGTAGGAACTCGACATTTTCTTATACATGCAAAATACTGCACAGCACTTGAAGATGCATGATTGTATGAGTTTCAACAGACAATTCTTTAATCTAGCAAAAAGTCTTTGATCTAGCAAAATTTTGCTAGATCAAAGACTTTTTGCTAGATTAAAGAATTGTCTGTTGAAACAGGCATGAGAGAGACTAGAGCTACAAGTATCTTAAAGAAAGGATAAGCGTCTTACCTCCCCTGCCTGCTGGTAGAAGTCGAAGGCCAGCTGCAGGTACTTGGTTCTCCTGTCCAGCCGGTCCATGAACGTCTCCCACTGGACTAAAGCTAAGAGCATCTTAAAGAAAAGAGCAGCATCTTACCTCCCCTGCCTGCTGGTAGAAGTCGAAGGCCAGCTGCAGGTACTTGGTTCTCCTGTCCAGCCGGTCCATGAAGGTCTCCCACTGGACTAAAGCTAAGAGCATCTTAAAGAAAAGAGCAGCGTCTTACCTCTCCTGCCTGCTGGTAGAAGTCGCAGGCCAGCTGCAGGTACTTGGTTCTCCTGTCCAGCCTGTCCATGAAGGTCTCCCACTGGACTAAAGCTAAGAGCATCTTAAAGAAAAGAGCAGCGTCTTACCTCCCCTGCCTGCTGGTAGAAGTCGCAGGCCAGCTGCAGGTACTTGGTTCTCCTGTCCAGCCTGTCCATGAAGGTCTCCCACTGCACATGCAGGTTCCCCGCCATGGACTGGATCGTGGGAGAGTCGTAGTGACCCCCCACGATGAAACTCTCCGCAACACGCAGCAGTCTCTTGACTTGGTCATACATCGGCTGGGGAACAATGGGAAAATACCAACAGATGTCCTGAACAGCTTCAACATGTTTGATGAGTATGGCAGCAATGTCATTAATACTAGCTGTTGCCCTCCAATTAATAAAACATTTGGCCTGGTTGTGCATCAGCTCTGGGAACATTCAGAAGACACTGGTGAATGTCCTGGACAGCTTCAAGCTATTAAAGGCAGCAATGCCATTAACTTTAGCAGAGAATTGTGATCAGCTTCCCTCTCAATGCCCACGATAAAATACTCTGCAATGTGCAGAAATCTTTTGGCCTGGTTGCACATAGCTACATAGCTGAGGGAACATTGAGAAGACACATGTACATGTAAGTAAGGAAAGACAAAAGAACACTGAACGGTGTGCAAACCTTGGCCTTGTCTGTTATTTCCCTGTGCAGGTCGATGAGTATCTGTGTGGCCGGAGCGTTCTCTCCCAGATTACTGGCGTTCATGTAGCTCTCACCCTGGCTCTTGTAGAATGCTGTCACCTGGAACAGGAACAAAGAGTTAATAGTAGCTCAATTCTGTTTTACTTTTAGCTGGCAGAAAATCTCTCCTTTCACCAAAGGACAGAGTCACAGACAATGTGAACTGTGCAATACATTGCAGATATAATCTCAATGCTCTATTTGACAAGCTATTAAGAGAGTGCTGTAGAACTTTTCTAGACCATTGGCTGAATTTTTCAAAGCTTCCGTTTCTTCAAAATTTTAAAGAAACAAGCCAACAGAGAATCAAACACAGGACAGTACACAGTTATGAGATACATCATTGACCTCCTGTTTCCATATGCACCATTTCTCCAGCCTGAGCTTCTTCAACCGACCGACCGACCGACCAACCAACCAACCAACCAACCAACCAACCAACCAACCAACCAACCAACCAACCAACCAACCAACCAACCAACCATCCAACCAACCAACCAACCAACCAACCAACAATCACAAAGTCATGACTAAACATAGCAATGAACCACCCAACTTACATCATTGACCTCCTGTTTCCATATGCACAGTTGCAGTGACTTCTCCAGCCGTAGCTTCTGCAGGGCCCAGACCTCCTCCATGTGCCTGCGCCTGTCGTGAAGGTTCTCCAACATGTGCTCCACTCCATAGCAGGCGGCCGTCGTGGCGTGTCTGCTCTCGATGTGCGACCCCATGTCCTGCATCCGGTCCAGCAGGACCTGGCCGCGATTCATCGTCTCCATGGAGGCTTCCAGAATTTCTGGAAAGAGGCGAACAAAAAGGAAACACATTCATTTGTATAAATAGCTAAGCTTGCAGAACACTGTCAGTGTCTTAGTGAAGACATTTCTAAGTTTTTTGTGTAGACATTTATCAACACAAAAAGACAGAGGGTAGAAACTTCTATTCACAGAAGTAGCAAGATGAGCTAGATTGACTGAAAAGTCTATGATATACAATGTCATGATGTACAGTTATCAACTGCAACTATGAGTGTGAGTTCTTTGTAGAACTTGTTAAGCTGCAAAACAAGTTAGAGGACAAGTCAATGTTAGAAAATTTATGAAAAAAGTGTGCATACTGATGAATGCTGGAAAACAGTATTCTTTGAGTTGGTTTTCACACTCTTGCGAAAGATTGCGGTTATCCATAAAACCATGTTGCCTAGCTGAAAAGTCTCCCCCTAGTGTCCAGCTAGTATACTGCAGGTGTTTGTTTGTTACCTTTTTTGGTCTGATGATGCTTCTGCAGCTGCAGCCTGATGGTGTCGACGTCCTGAGGGAGGGTGAGGGGGCTGAACAGCCGGTGGGCCATGTTCAACTTGTCTGTGAACTGGACATGGAGGAGGGGAGAAAATGTCAGTGTATGGATTGGCAGTCTCCTCCTTCGAGAAGAACCGAAGAGCTGCCCTAGAGGAGAAGCGCAGCAGGAGGAAGAACCGCACCGTCACGGCACCAACCCAAGAGTCATTCTTCCCCTGCAGCCGCTGTGGCCGAGTCTGCAGATCCCGCATCGGACTCATCAGCCACCAGAGGGCGTGCACCAGACGTGGACAGAACCCCTGAAATCTTCGTCAGCGAAGACAAGCCAGAGAGGATTGCTGTAACCTTATTTATGCTGAAGTACTGACAGAGGCAGCTTTTTCTGGCATCAAGTTGTACAATTGGTTAAATTTTGCAAGTGCAAAATTAATGTACAATCAAACCTGTGAGCACAATGTACATGCAGTATGTTCAATCAATGGCATTGAAGAAAATGGTCACAGTCAACAGGTGGTTACAATAGACAGGATGTTTTAATGCTTGTGTCAATGGGAAAATAATCTAACGGACCACCAAAAAGCACCTACAATGGCCTGGTGATCCTTCTACATGGACAGATGGTCACTACTAGTACAGGGTTGACATTTAATGACATTTACATTTGTTTACTACTAACCTAGTTCTTACTAACTGGGTGAGAAGGAAGGTTCTGAAGTAAAAGGGACTTCAACAATGAAAATAATAAGTTTTCTTGCCTGTTTGACACTTTCATGAAAGAGTATGGCAGCATCCAGCAGCAGTCGTCTATCCTCTAGCTGAGCGTTCAGGTCCTTCCAGGCCTCACCTGTAACAAGCATCGCTCTCAATCAATCTTTAACTTTCAAATCGATTAATACCATTCAGTACTATAACAGTATTTCATGTCCAATAAATTCTTATCTTCCCAATCTATAGTGTGTGTTGTACACATTCTGTTTCATAAAATTACTGAAATGTTACAGTAGTGGCATCAGCAAGAAAGGCTGCATCATTTTTGTGTCGGCCTAAAAAAAGTTTACGCTCTTGGTGGCACATGTGCAGATGTTGGCACATTGTCACACCAATTCAGTGTGTTTTTTCTGGCACACATTTTGACAGATTAGCCAAAGAGGCTCGGTGGGCGTCACTACACTGTCATGGTAGGAATATCATGTATAGTGATTTTCCCAAGGGCACAACCTCAGGGCATGGTGAGTATTGAATTCAGGACCTATTGGTTCTGAGTTCAATGCTCTAACAGTTGCGCCACACCGACGACATTTTTTTTTTCGTTTCAAGGCATTCTCATTTGAGGTGAAGTAGCTAGTGGTAGTGCAATGCGGCTTCGCTACAGCTCGCGATTTTGGCCAAGCACACCGGGTCACCCCTACTCTCCTCGATAAGTGTGTTGGGTTCTTTTACGTGCAGAGGTTTGAAGCTTGAGGCTAATGCCTGAAGCTCCCTCATACACGGGGCCGCCGGCTTTACGTCACCATCCAAAATGATGAATGCAATCCCTTACATGTCCGACCTGGAGTCAACCCAGTTAATTGAGAAAGACAAGATCTTACCGAGAGACTCGGCCATGGCTTCATACACGTCCAGGTCCGGCTCCTTATTAATAACCACGTTGTCTGCCTGGTGCAGTAGCTCGTTTACATGGCCTTGTTTACCCTAAACATGTAAACAACAACAAATTAATGTTAGTCCAAATTTAGACAACATTGACTGTTGGGTCGCACTGTCTTCATTTTGGCTTGTAATTAGAAATATCCGGCATTTAGTGAAAAAGACGAACAACATATGAAAAAAAAAAAATCCACATTTAGGAACAGTGATGATGATTTTCATACTCTCATTTTCATTTTCATACTCTCATTTAGATCATAAACACATATAATTGACAACAACAACAAAACTGTTCAGCTGTGGAAACTAAACATTTGGGGTTAAAACAAATTTCTCTATAGAGTCATGTGGTAGTCCTTGAAAAACAATTGATCAATTTTGCTTTTCTTTGAAACACCATGTCTCTGAACTTTCCTATTTTTCATGAGACTCACCCATCCCAACATTACCCAGAATAAAAGATACCCCCTTGTTCAAGCACTGGATCTATTTCTTTACCCAGCAGTTCAATGCACAAGTACACATATCCCTTCCACTGTTGGCAATCCTATAGACAGTTGTACGTGTGCATACATGTACATAGCACATACGTTGTACCAAGTGTGTGTACGTAGCACATACTCTTCCGTTTAAACTGTTTATCAAAATTGTATTTCAAACTACGGACTTTTATAATATCTAGCATTATGTCAGTCCACACCTGTTTGACAGCCTGTAGAAACCATGTAATCAACTTATACTATAACACAAGTACATTGTGTGTAAACAGACTCATACTTGCTCAATGGGAAAGATTGGGCTAAGCTAGATAACACAAAACAACAGCCACAAATCTAATACTAGTAGCTTACATGTCATCATCAAAATTTCAAAATGGCAACAAGTCTTGCCCCTGGTTCCCCTAGGAACATAATTCAACCACAATCCCAGTCTCAAGTTCAATATCAGAGCTTTAAACCATACAGGCCTACCTTCATAAAAATTCAGTCGTGACCGTGTCTTGCAAAGCAAGTCAAAATGCAGTACGCAAACGTAGACGCATTACTGGACAACTGAGTTATTTCTTACATCCGACATGTTGGTGTTACATAGGGGGTAAGCAAACATCCTAGAAGTCAAGTGCAGGGTACAATACACAAACATCATGTATAAAAGTTACGACAGTCTTTTCATGGACTTTGCCACAAAGGTATAGGTGGTACACAGACCCTTACTCAAATCTTAAGATTGTATACATATAGAAGAGAGCATTATTATCTTAAGAAATAAAACTTAAGACATTGCTTTCAGACGTAAGATTTTTGAATTACACCTTTGAAGGACATTCTGCTAAACAAAGTATAATGCAGACACAGTGTGCTGATAGCATACCTGCTTGCTCATGCACTGGGACCAGCTACAAACTAACTTACACAAACTCAGAAAAAAAAATTCACAACCTTGGCTTATTTCCAAGGTCCAAAACTACTGCCTTTTGCAGCCTTGAGGAATTTTGGAAACCATATCCATTCCTCGTGTCTAAATCTATCCGCTAAGTCGGGGTAACGAGGCTGGGGGTAAACAGGAGAGGACTAAATTAGGAAAGGTTTGTGGCGAGCACACATTGCAGTTTGGTGGGAAGAGAGCAGGCAGGGGCGGTAAGTGTGCTGGGTAAATTAGGGCTGTTTGACTGGTGGTGGCCGGTCACAGTACACCGACAAGTGTGCCATCTATAGGAGAGTTGTTGACAGGGAATTAATTTATGGTGAAACGCAGTCCTCAATTCCAGACTTGAAAAATGATTGTACATTTCCGAATCGTAGTAACATATTGCACATTGTCCTTTTTTTCAAGTGTGGCAAGACCTTTGACAGACCATTGACAAATCTCTCTTTCAATATTCAATATTAAGCTCTCCAAGATCTACTAATGATTTCTGAATGATTTTTCAAAGGTCTTAATGACCTTCTTGATTAATGACCTCCATGTCTTCCAAAGATCCCTTGATGCTCTTTCAATGATATCTCATGTCAAAAATCTGTCAATCAAATTTCTCTGTGACCTTGCACTGACCAAACTTGTTTTCAAAAAAGTCATACTGATGAGACTTAAAGGCAGTTAATAGATTGTGTGTACATTTTATATACTACTTCTTCTTCTACTTTAGCCTCTAGTAGCAAGCACATCTTGTGCAAGAGCTACGGCCAAGAATCAAACAGCCAGGGTCCGTCACCACTGGATAACACACACTACTAATTAAGGTTGAGAAGTCACAGCGTGATAGAGTCAAGCATTTCATGCTGTTTGTGAAACAAGCTTCAGGAAACTGATCTGTCATTAACGCTCACCCTTACCAACCTCAGTCACAATTCGTGGTCACCTCTGTTTTATTTCAGGTACAGTTGTGTATGGCCATATCAGTTTTATTAGTTGGTTGTTATGTTCCAAAACAATTTACCTACTGGAAAAGTCAGAGTTATGAAAACAAAGCCTCAGGAGCAGGTTCATGCCTTGGTGCACTCAGTTTTATGGAGAGAACATTGTCATATTGAAGTTCTCCTCACTGCGCTATGTTTTTACGATGTCCACTTGCCCACTTATTATGTTTTCACTGTAAAATGTCTGAGAGCCAAACAAATGAACTCATCTGGCATAGCCTCATAGGCCATACAGACTTGATTAAAGTACATGGATAACATCCACTGTGGACAGTTTGCAAAAAGGTTTATACTTAGATGATTTTGCATTAGAACATTTTACAAAATACATACTGATTTTATTAACATCCCATGGCAATTATGACTGATATCCTTTTGGGTGGATTTTCCAAACATGCCAAAGGGGGAACAGCATTTAAGTTCAGAGTCAATTTGAACTATGCAGATTTTGCTCATGATTGATATTTTTGAGATTTCTGTGTTTTGTTGTCTTTTCTATCACACTGTTTGTTCCCCCAAACTGCTCGGCCTGGCCCCAGTTTGGAAATGTGACAGTAGCATTTAACCAGACAGTGTATCACTGGCCACTTCTCTTGGACAAGAAATTACTGCATGCACACATGTCCCCCATGAAATTCATGTTTCTCCAGTTTTATCAGCCCTTTTTGTTTATACCAGCACGGTGTTGCTATGAGTGCTACAGGAAATGAAGACTGTCAGTTGGTAAAGAGGGGCGGTTTGGATTACACATCCTCTGGCAATGGTCCAGAATGTTTATAAGGTTAATTCAAACTCGACAACTGGATAAAAATTCGGAGATTTATTTCTGGACGTTTCGAGTGACATCCATCACTCTTCTTCAGCGTCACTAAAGTGAACTAGCAGAAATAACCAGTACTTATATACAATAACTAGAAAAAACGGTTTTTACATGGCAAATCACACAGTCATGCATAAGCGACATTGTAATGTAAAATAAGTTAGGAAGGTTCCTATGGTAAGACAACACATGGTAGTGACGCTGAAGAAGAGTGATGGATGTCACTCGAAACGTCCGGAAATAAATCTCCGAATTTTTATCCAGTTGTAGAGTTTGAATTAACCTTATATATTGTTTACCTGGATGTCTAACCTTCACAAACGTGTCCTGAATGTTAAAAAAAAATTCCAAAACAAGTACATCTCCAAATGTTTCAAAGGGCAAGGAGCTGTTTTTTGTCTCACATTGGCTCTGACTTCTAAGACATAGAATTCCTACAGAGGAGATTTAGAAAGACTCACTTTCTTTTTTCAAAAGTGTGATGGTGTCTAGAGAGCTAAAGAAAAGGAAAAACGTTTACTTTACAAGACGAAACCATTCTCTTGAAACTGAATCAAAGTAGAACTGTAATTGCCAACACAAAAACTGAACCAAATTTTTGACTGATCAGCTCGTCTTTGTCATTTATAGCAATTGCAGTTCAACTTTGATTCAGAATGCCTTTTACGAACACGTATGAACTTTCAAGTGATGTCTTGAAACTGTTTAAGACAATGAAAAAGAGGAGTCTCACCGTCTGTCTAAATTAGAGACCAAAAACTTTCACTTCACAGATTGACACCATGTCTTGAAACTATTGAAGACAAGGAAAAAGAGCTGTCTCACCTTAAGTTTTCCCATCAAGTCTTCGTGTTGTTTCTTGAGACGTTTTGCCTCCTCCAAGCTCCTCCCGACCTCGAGTAACCCCGGCATGGCGTCTGCTATTCTCAGCTGGATGTCTTGTAATGACTGAAACATCAGGGAAAAAATTAATGATTTAATTATATTATATGTAATTATAAAGTAAATTAACGTTAATTTTTTTTCCTTCGTAGGCACAATGATTTGATCCTGTGAAACCATGTCATACTCTATCTCATAAAGGTTCAAACAAAAATGATAAACATCGGAAGAAAAAATTGATAATTAAAGTAAAAGTCAAAGTTTTTTCTTCAAGCTTGAAGAACACAAAAACTACATATTTTTGCATGACCCAACATTCAGCTCACACAAATTTCTACATTATCAAATTGTATGTCATATTTGACTCAAGGCCAATGTCATGTTTAATTACATAATGTAAGGCCACACCAATGCAATTTCTTGGTAAACGGATTTTTATTTTCCAAAAAAAAAATTTGTAGAAAAAAAATAATCATGAAAACAAAAGGCTGGGCCAGCCTTCTGTTCTCATGATTTTTTTTTCTAATTTTTTTTTGGGGGAAAATAAAAATCCGTTAACCAAGAAGGTGGCCTAAGGTAAGTCTTGCAATATTCACTGCAAGGTTTTATGTTGAACTTCAGGGTTTGCCAAGTGACATTTCCACTGCGAAATTATGTGTGTCTTTGTATACAGATGTACAATGTATGTATATATAGCTGACCCAACAGTGAACTTGTATATAATACTGCCCAATGCCATGTACCTGACCCACTAGTAACCTACATGATAGTACAGTACCTGTATCTGCATCTGTATCTATATAGCCGGTATAACCGCCATTAGGAATAACACACCAGCTGACACATACATGTGCATCAACACGTAGTCAGCACATTCCAGGCCTTGTCGGTCAAGCTCAAGGATCTAATTGACGTTGCCTGGCCTTCAGAAAGCCCAACATGATATCCAAACTTGTCAAGAAGACAAAGAAAAATGTTGTGGAGCTACAACAACAAGCAAGGACAAGGGTTTGGCCAAGGTGGATGTCTTATAAATCTTAGATAAGGGCCACTGACTTAATTTTAATAAAGTGTCACCCTTGGCATATCATGCTTGCCAACAATTTGGATAATTTCAACTTTGCAATAGAAATTTACCCAAATGAGCCAAAAGATTATTAAAGGTTGAAAAATAGCAATAATTTCTTCTGTTCTCCAGGACTGAAACTTAAAATGTATGAAGAAATGTTTTCTATATTATTTCCAACCCAAATATTCAAATGATCAAATGTCCAACTCCTGGATTTAGATATTGGCAAGGAACAAGTTGGAATTGGACAGTCGAAATTTGGGAAAGTCTGATTTTTTTGTCCACCTTTGCATCAGCATAATTTGTACCAACACAGACAAACTTTCAAGCTATAGAATCAATGCTAAACTTTTTATGAGTGTGTGTGTGAGTCCGCCAGACTAAGGATCAATTAATCATCGTGCAACTGATGCTTTACACCGTTTCAGCCCTTCATTCTTTTGATGAAGACATATCATTTTGAAAGCCAGATATAGAAAATGACTAGTACACACAATCTTGGCCTGTATCTAAGATATGGTAGCACAAGGCAGATCCCTACAGACAAACTTTCAAGCTATAGAATAGATGTTAAAATTTTTATGAGTGTGTGTGTGTCAGTTCACCGGATTAATTACAGTCATGGTGCAAGATGCTTTTAAATTAGCACACACAATCTTGACCTGTATCTAAGATATGGTAGCACAAGACAGATCCCTAATTTTCTCCCTTGTCATCAAATTCTATCCGATGATAACAGAGAGAAATACCAGAAGATCTGGGCCATCTATGTACTAACAACTGCTCCCGATAATGTCCGGCATTCAAGGTTAGATTATTGTGGTGTTTATCAGCTTAACTGGACCAACCACTTCCGGCTAGCCTAATGCCAGTGGTCATGTACATGTATCACTAATGTCACACAAATATGGCTGTATCTTTGTTTCAACGCGATACTGAATGTACACAGAAATGGTTTTACATTCCATACATAATTAAGCAGTACTGTATATTCACTCTTAAAACAAAGGGGACAGAGTGTGCATCAAGAAGGCATAAGCCTGGCCTTGAAACTCTGATTTCATATTCCTTATCATAGTACTAACGTCATATAATGACTCTAATAAATAGACCAATCCTGACTGTCCATCACAATTAAGTTCAACCAATGAGAGAATCATCAGGCTTTTATCGGTTTGACCAATGAGAGAGTGGCTGTATATATATGTCCATCAAACATTTACATTTAATGTTTTCATTTTGCATTTCTACGTTTTGACAGAGGTGGGCGGGGCTATACGATATTTCTATCAACTTGGTTGCTGCAGTCCTAATGCCTTAAACCAGGTTATTTTGAGCCCGTGTTCTCCCAGTAGAGGAAACCTGATCATGTAACAGTTACAACATGTGTCCACTCCAGACTGGTGCTACCTTTGTTTGTTGATGTAGGTCTTCCTGGAGTGCTCACATTAAGGGTGACCTCTGGCTTTACTACAATAACAGACAGGCTTCCCTGAGTTTAGATAATATGTGCAGTGAGGTCGAACGCTCAGTGGAATATACTTTGCACAAAAATTGCATCTACCTTCAGCCAATCAGTCTCAAAAATTTTAGAATCTTTGACTAACACTCTGCCAATAGCATACATGTTGTACATGTCATAAGGAAGGGTGATATATATAAATTTTATGCCACCAGCAGCTAAAAGTGCTTCTAACCTCTCAGCAAAAAGCCAAAGCCTAGTTTTCCTCAATAGAACTTCAGCTTTGGCCAAAACTTGTAAGTTTATTTAGTTCACCATCCTCATATGCATCTTAATTGTTTTGCATCTTTTAGATTTTCACAAAACATTTCAAAGTTTTCTTTTCATCATTTGTCATTGGCAAATGTTTATATATGAAGGCATGAAAGTCAAGGATACAAATTGTTTGAATCAATTTACCAACAGGACTTTAATAGACTGAGGGTCAAAATCTGGGTCAAAGTTGAAGCAACTTCGGTGGTCTTAAGATTCCTTAAGTGCCTGCGGCTGCAATCATTCCCTCTGCATTATGGGATATCTTCCACCTGTTGCCGGGGGAAGCCATTTACGTCATTAAAGCTGTTTGACCTTCACTGAGATGGAAAGGTCATTCCATGTCAGCAACTTGAGATCTTTGCTGTGACAAGAGTATCAATTATTGAGATCCAATTAAGTCTAGAACTCTTTCAAGAGACTTTTACACTTATTTTTAGCTGAAACAACCCAAATGAACAAAAAACATATGCCAACTTTCATTCTGTTTTGTGTTTATGGATTTATCAGGACAGTCTCTATATTCTATGGATTTATTTGGACTTCAGTCATGTAATCTGTGCCTTTGTTACATTTTGTATGACCCTTACCTCTTCCCTCATGACCTCAATGAAAAGTGTACCGCAGGTCGATTGGAGTTTTTCATGAATAAAGAAAGTCGCTGCGTCAATAAAGATTTTCACTCACTGAACCAAACCACCCCTGCAGAAGGAAATGAGGCAGTCCCTATTAGCAGGTGCATTAATTAACAAGTGGGTGGTATTTACTAAACAAACATGGCCCTGCCTTCTCATTAACTGTGTCCACACCGAGGGGAAAACAGAAACCAAGGAATGCTAACAACTTACTCCTCCCAAAACTGATAAGGAATTTGTCTTGGAAGACTAGACACACTCTGGCTTTTAACTTTGCTGAGTGAAGTTTCTTAGGGCTAAAGCATATTAATTGTGTGGTTCACATGACATTGCTGCAAGGATGGTGTTTAGAGCAGATAAACTGAAACTGAAGTTTACATGTAGGAATGCTAACATTAGAAGTCATACTCAAAACTAATAAATAATTTTTCTAGGAGGACTTTTTGGGTTTGGCATGTCTCTGGGCTTCCGAGAGAGTCAATGTTGTAGTTTTAGATAGATAAAGGAGATATAATCAAGGAATGAAAGACAGCTAGATTCGTAGCATCTAAGTCCTCCTGAAAACTGACATGGAATTTTCGTTGGAAGATTAGACACTGGGCTACAAAATGTCAATGTTGTGGTACACATGCACAGCAAAAATAGATAAACAGAGATTAACAAATGAATCAAACACAGATTTGGGAATGTTAACATAATCCTCAAAACTGGAAGGAATTTTTTTTCATAGAAGAAGTTGATACCCTGGAATTAACTTGAGTTCCTTTGGGCTCCAGAAGGTAAATGTTATGGTTGACATCACCATTTTAGTAGAGATTCAAGAATACTATCATCTTAGCCTTGAACCTGAAGACTGATAAGGATTTTTCTAAGAAGGTTGGAAACACATGCTCAACTGAGCATTGTAACTTTGTAGCTACAAAAAGGAAACTTCCCATAAGTTCATATCTTTGTAAGTTGTAACCAAGGAGGTCCTTGTTGTAACTAGCTACATTTTGTAAATAGAGACGTAAGAATGCCAGCACATAAGTCCTGCGTATTACTGATAAAGTTGTTTTCTTAGAGATTAGAAAAACGGTGTTTAACCGAGCATTGTGACTTTTTTTAGCTGGAGGGAGTAGAAAGTTCCTGGCGCATATCTTTGTAAATTGTAGTTTTGAACAGCTAAATGCTAACTAACATACATTTAGTTTACAGATGAAGATAGATAAAGATGCTTTTGATTCAAAACATGTCTGAGCATATTGTAACTTTGTAGATTCATAGGAGAAAGTTCCTAAAAGTTTTGTAAATAATGAGAAATATACTGTTCTCCAACCCAAAGAATTACAGTTTATTTCTCATTCTGTAATTTACCAACTTTCATGCTAGTAAGTTTTATCAATTGTAGTTTGGAACAGCTGAATAACATAGATAACATGGTGGAATTGCTAGGATACAGAGTTGTACAGAGGATAGATAAATACTGTATCATAGTGTATGTTTTCTTGGAGATTATAGACATAGGGAGCAGGGTGGCTAGCCTGGATGTCAGGGCTCCCACACTCTACCTTTGCCAACCAAGGGAAGAAGGGAAGGTTGATAAAGGGAGAGAATTAGATGGTTCAGCCTAGCCTCTGCCAGGCTCCACAGGTCACTGGAAAAATCATAGAAATTGGCCAAATAGACGGATAACATGCCAGAGAAGTTAGTCCGCTATAGAAGTTACAGTTTGAGACCTCTAGATCCCAAGGATGGAATATTGGACCCTCTCTCCGTAGCCTACTCCCTATTCACTCTATCTAATAGCCAATTTCTACTTTTCTTCCAGCCATCAGTGGGGCCTGCTAGAGGCTAGGGTCAGCCCTGGAACTACATGACAGGCTACAGGGTGTCCTCTGGGCCGTAACAAATCAGTTCAGTGGTTTGATCCAGGCGGTGTCACACTATATCTTGTACAACAATGTGAGTGATGTGACAGGGGCTAAGTACCGCCATCTGTGCCCAGTCAGGGCTGGTACCCTGCTGAGTGATGGGGTTAGTCTGCAGGGGAACATCATCATTAGGTTTATGCCTGCTGCTACCATACTCCTCACACTGTGGTACACAGAGTACTGTAAATGCATTTAAGTTCGTGTGGTTTTTATTTCACGCTAAGGGGAAAATGGAGTGTTCGCACTGATTTTAATTTCACGGCAGCGCTATAGTCACATACTGCTACAGTATTGGACAAAAATGTTAGCCGTGGTTTTAAGTTCGCAGTGAAACAGTCGAACCACGAACATAAAACCGCCGCGAACATTTCTGCATTTACAGTAACTGACTGAAGCCAAGAGACTGAAAGAAGCTGTTGGCCATCTCCTGAGACATAAAGCTTAGCCTGGGTGCCACCTGATTACTACCACATAAGAGCATCATCATTGATTTATGCCTGCTGCTCCTCACACTGCCTACAGAGGAAAGAAGGAAGGAAGGTAGTCTCTACCAGACTAACTGCACCGGCTATAGGGAGAATATTTGCCAGGGGAGTTTGGTCATCGAGGGTTTCATTTGCAGGCGCAGTTACCCTCTCTCTATAGCTGACTAGTCTCTACCAGACTAACCGCGTCGGCTATAGAGAGAATATTTGCCGGGGGACTTTGGCCACAGAGAGTAACGTTTCCATGTTCTAGGGTTGGCAGATTGGATCTTATCTCCGTAGCCGACTCCCTTCAAACATTTGACTCTATTTCGCCAATTTCTACTATTTTCACACCGACCCGTGGAGACTGGTAGAGTCTAATAGCTGACTCCCTTAGCATACTATTCACTCTATTTGGCCAATCTATTTTCCCAGCCATCCGCGGGGTCTGGTAGGGGATAGAAGGATGGATCAAGGGATCAAGAGAGAGAGGAAACAAAAGGAATCTTGATATAAATAGTGTCAAAGAAGATAATTCAGACAGAATCCCTTTCCCATAAAAGATAGGTTAGTGTTTTCCTAAGCTCCAGTGGTCCATCCCAGCCTATCCCATCCCTGTAGTGATGGACTCCTGATGGTCCCAGTAAATACTGCAGACCATTAACTCAGAAATGTTTACTGCAGAAACTCACAATGAGGAACAGGTGGAACTTTTCCATAGGACAACATAAAGCTGACTTCAGAATAGCAAAAGATTCTAAAATTTACTTTTTACACACGGGGTAACTTTGAATTCCTGACACCCTGACTTGGACACTACTACTAGTACTAAGGACAGACTGCAGTTCAGCTATCACTGTATCAGATCGGCCTTCTGAAGGGATGTTAACAGTCCTGTGTATGGGAGAACTCAGAAGTGTTTACAGCAGAAACTGACAATGAGGAACAGGTGTCACTTTTTCACAGGACAACAACAGAAAAGAATTTGGAAAAGAAGGTTCTTGGTAAAAGAGTTTTAAAATCTATTTTTTTGCACACGAGGTGGAAACCCAAAGGATCCCTCAACCCCTGACTTGGATACTACAGCAAGAGAAACTGAGTTACTGCATTTCAGCAATCAGATTCTTCAGTTCTGTGTATGAAATGAGCCAAGATGTCAAAGCTCTGCAATGTACTTATCATTAAGAGTAAGGCTGACCAAATTCTTTGGTTTATATCTTGTCTCTGAATTATCACTGAGTGACCATAAACCCAAAGAACATGACAGCTTTGCTACCCTTAGAAGTACAGCCTGCCTCCCTCGCCATGTTTACACCCCCACTCCCTTGTTTAACTCCTCAGGACCTACTCAAACACACAGCTCTAATTATACACCTCGCCGTCAGCTGCAAAAATAACTCCAGTAATTTGGGACACTTTCAAGACAGCAACAAAGTCGGCAGCTTACATGTAGGGTTTAGATGACCCTGTTATTTGGTGTGCAAAGTTACTTTAATCAAGAATACACACATTGACAACTTCTACAGGCAAGAACCAGCAGGGCCTCACCCCTACATGTACATACACATATATCAACATTGACCTTTTTAGTTTATCGGAAAAATATGTTCCACAATTTAATACCAAGAGTTTACAGTTTCTTCTTCTTACTTTTTCTTTCTTTCTTTCTTTCTTTCTTTCTTTCTTTCTTTCTTTCTTTCTTTCTTTCTTTCTTTCTTTCTTTCTTTCTTTCTTTCTTTCTTTCTTTCTTTCTTTCTTTCTTTCTTTCTTTCTTTCTTTCTTTCTTTCTTTCTTTCTTTCTTTCTTTTCTCTCCAGCATTTTCTTAACTCTGACTTTCATGATAAAAAATTTTAAGCATTAGACAGCAACATGTCGTAGTAATTAAGCTGAGATCATTAAAAAGCCTTCCACAGTTTTGTTTTTTATTAACTTTCCTCCTTTTTACTTACTTTTTTCGTTCACTGCATTATTTTCTTCATCTTGACTCTGATTTTAGGAACCCTCAAATCTCCCTCAGCAGTTGGCAGTGTCCTGTTTTCTACCAGAGCTGTCTTCGGCCAGCTGGGGAGAATCACTTACCAGAAGATTGGAGAGCGACTGAAACATTTACTGGCCTTTCCAAACTTTGGGGTCAGCTTCGACCCAAAACAGCATCAACTTTCACCCCAAACAGCTTAATACGCAATGATGGAGACCTCGGGTTGTTCTTTCAGGATTCATTATATCAAAAGTGACACCAATTTAATTTCAAGGCTTCAGGAAAAAAATGAAAGAGAATTCATCCACACAATGTACAAAATGTACCTGTACATGTATAACTCTGTTATTACCAACTATGGCATGCACATTTCTTGATACAGCGCAGTACCTGAAAAACTGAAAACTATTAATCATTTTTGAATTAATCTTTCAAAAGGTAAGAAGTAAAAACCAGTTGGTTAATCGATTCCACAATATTGACAAATAGATTTGCTACAATTTTTCAAACAGTTAATCAATTATGATATCAGAGTCAAAAACAATATTTTGTCTTTTTTACACCAAAGATTTGATAATGTTTTCCTACAAGTTGTAGGACATAGCAAGGAGGTTAAAATTTAACCTCCTTGGACATAGTTGCTGTTTAGTGTTTGCTTTGTCCAGTACAAAAAGAAAACATGTAAACTTTCCCTAATTCCCACTGGTCCAGACATGTTTAATGTCCAATTTCCTGTGTGGGCCCTGTTTCTCCTCAGCATTTTTGGCAGAGATTCATAACCTACAAACTATTAATAACTATTAACAAGACATCAGGGGACCACAACAACTTGAACCAAAGGTCAATGGCATCTACCATACTGCTGTGAGATATCAAATTGTGTTCAGGAACATACATGAAGTTCAGAAGCAATCTCGCCTGTTAAGTCTACCATAAGAAAGGAAAGTCTTTAATCTCATTGTTTATTGTCTAAAAATGATATCTAGATCTAATCTTCTGCTAGTTACTTAGGCAAGTTCACTTGTCAATCTTATGTACGTAAGGGAAAAAAAATAAGTTAGTTAACACTTGGTAATTAACAGTAAAGAAACACAGCAAAATCACATCTTTTCAAATCAGCATCATAGGAAAGATAGATTTCTTTACGTCACTTACAACTGAAATGTATTATTACCTCTGGGAAGGAAGTCTACCTCTGACAGGGGTACTGTTTTTGGTTGTGTACATTGTATGATTGTGTGTATTTTCACCTACATGCATAACTCAAGATCATTTTGATGGATTTGTATGAATTTTGGTATGTGGGTAGTTATTGAATTTGAAACATGGCAATCTTGGGCCCCCTAGCAGTATCTTCAGGTATATGCAGCATTACAGGCCAACAGCCCCATCCTGAAAGTAGTATTACAATGATTGCTACACTAGCCTACTGTTTTTAAAGGCCGATCTCAATGACAAGAAGTAATGCAGCTAAATGGTGTGTCACTTGGAAAGAGATTACTCGCCCTACTTACAGTCTGTAACATACAGCTCAGATACACATCTCTGGTCTACTCATGTTCCACTCAGGGGTCATCTGAAAAGTTCACCTCTTTTACAAACAAAATGTATTATGTTTGCTTGACCCCCAGTGACCTTATGTATTGCGCTTCTTTAAAGATACTTGAATTGAATAAACAATTTTTATTTTTGGTCCACACAGATTACTTAGCCATTAAAATCTTCCTTTTTTAGGCTGTTTGCTTAAAAGGAAAAGTCTGTTAGCAGAGACCAAAGTTTTCAGCAAGTCAAACTTACAACAGCAATATAAGTCTTGAATTTCAAAATATAACCATGACAAATACTGATTTGAAAAAAAATATCTCCCTAACACTGTATGCATCCTTAAAGATATAGCTTATGAATTCTTTAGTCAATGTTCCAAGAACCAAGAATAAAATCAATGTCTAAAACTTGAGAGACACCAGAAGCTCATCTTAACTCCTTCAGTTCACACTTTGACAGAAATGTGACCAGAATAATTTCTTTAAGGAGTCTGTGGGGACTTCTTAAGACATGACAGACACGACGACTCCCCTTGGCGTCCCCCGAACTGGCCTACATAACATGTCATACCTCGCATGCCTCTCTCTCAAGGACCTATACTCCCGATAACTTCTTACGCAAACCAGCACATTCCCATAGATTGAGCCAATCAATGCAATTCCTTGGTTGTCAGATACATTGTGTAAAGTAAGATTCAGCAATATGCAAAGATGTGAACAGAGAACTAGGAAGGAAACCTGGGTTTGTGTTCATCTTAGACTCAGTTTTTCTAGTTATTATTTCTTGTGCAAACCAGTGCATTCTCCCAGATTGGGCCAATTCATTTCCTCGGTTCCAAAACATTTCAAAGTAAAACTTTCAGCAATGAGTCAAGATGAAAAAAGAAGCTGGGAGGAAAACTTGAATGCTATACTGGTACATGTGGTATATCCACTCCCTGAAACTGTGTGTACCATTAGATAAAGACTTTTTCCTCAGACTCTGTTTTCATGCTGATCTTCCAGGTCAGCCAGCTGCCTTCATTATCTTTTTAAATCCGAGAACAAACAAATGGCATTGGTGTGGCCTACGCTCTACTACAGGGAAGCATCACCGCTAAGCTCAGGACGCACTGCTAACCCAAATTGAGTAACAAGGAAGCGAAACACGGCTTAACTCCGCTTGATTCTTAAATGTCAAAAGGAAACCAAGCACCCTGAGAAGGAGGGGGGAGGAATTTCCTTAAGTAACGACGACGGAAGGCGGATAACGACGTCTGTCAGTGGAATAAGATAAGAACAGGGAGAGAGGAGATAGTACTCACGCGCAGCACAGCCACCACGATCTTTCCTTTCCCCGACTGCACCACGATCGTACTGATGGTCGTCGACGCTCCGTTATTTGCGCCGTCCCCGTTAACCTGCCCGTTTACGCTGGTTTCCATGGCGATGACGATTTTTTTCTAGTATTTTCACGATGGTGGCGTTATTGTTGAGAAGACATGAGGAGACTGAGCCACACACACAGACAGCACACCCATGCAAGCAAGCCGGACTGAGGGATGGTATCAAACACACACCCCGCTCTGTATACAGTGTGACATAGGCAGCTATATATGGGCACGGGGCTGATACATGGGGAAAACAAGGAACTTATCAACAGGGAAGGGGGGGGGGGAGAGGGATTGGTGTTTCTATCTTATTCATTTCAAAACCTGGATGTTCGCTGTGTTTTAGATGGAAGGAGACAGAAGAGAAAATGAGCATTTCAAATTCTGATTGACATGTGACAATCAATCAATGCCCAATTACAAATACTGTATGAAGTACATATAGATCTACACTGATGAAAGGAAAGGAGGTAAAAGAAAAGAAAGAATAAAAGAGCACCAGAAAGGAGGAAAGGGATTGAAGAAGATACATGTAGCCCGAGGACCAGGTTTTTGCCTTGTCAGTTTTATGGAGTGAATACAGTCATATCTAAATTTTCCTCCCTGCCCTCTGCTCTTATGATGTCCATTTTCTTTGTTTTTATCCTAAAATGTCTGAGAACTAGTGATAAATTGGTGCGGCCTAAAATAGAAATTGAAAAAAGGTTTAAAAAAAAAAACAAGAGAAACAGTTGATGACAATCAAACATAGAACTTGAAAAGGGAGTGATTTATCACTGAAGTAGGCTCACCAAGGGAGAAGGACAAGGTCACCTTAGGTCAAGGTCAAAGTGGGGTAGAGATGATCAAGTGATTGTAAGATGATGCCCAGATCACATCTTGTTACGGAAGAGTTTATTTTGAGGAGAGGTCTCTACTGTTAACCAGTCCTAATAGTTTTTCTTTTATCTGTATTCAAGAAGAAATGTGGTGATTATTCAATAATGACCTGTAGATTATCAGCCCTCAATGCTCTACTGTCTTTGTGTCATTTAATGCAGAAGTTATGTGGCTTTTGTGTTAATGACTGGTGATTATTTGACTTCATAATCACCAGATAATCATGCCATAAACACCCACAAAGGAAGCTGATAACGACAAGTTCATTATGGCAGGAAGACGCAACTGAGATTTTAACCCTGGTTTTTATGGAGCTTTTATGTTAATGACTGGTGACTATTTGAGTCAATAAACACCAGTTAATCATGCCATAAACACCCACAAAGGAAGCTGATAATGACAAGTTCATTATGGCTGGAACACATGACTGAGATTTTAATCCTGGTTGTTATGGACCTTTTGTGTTAATAACTGGTGACTATTTTCACAGTTAATCACTAGTTAATCATGCCATAAACACCCACAACAAAGGAAGCTGATAACGACAAGTTCATTATGGCAGGAAGACGCAACTGAGATTTTAACCCTGGTTTTTATGGAGCTTTTATGTTAATGACTGGTGACTATTTGAGTCAATAAACACCAGTTAATCATGCCATAAACACCCACAAAGGAAGCTGATAATGACAAGTTCATTATGGCTGGAACACATGACTGAGATCTTAATCCTGGTTGTTATGGACCTTTTGTGTTAATAACTGGTGACTATTTCCACAGTTAATCACTAGTTAATCATGTCATAAACACCCACAAAGGAAGCTGATAATGACAAGTTCATTATGGGAGGAATAAACGACCACCCCTCACCCTGGGACTGACAGGCTTTAATGCTTAACAGGGGGTCAGAGTGGAAGCCTTAAATCACTGGTTAGGACTCAGGAGCAGATGTCTGGAAGACACAGTCTCGCAACGTTGGGTGTGTTCTCAAAACGAAATCAAATTGGTAGCATTTTGGGGGCCCTAAATTAGCGTCCATGAGCCAAATTTTTGGCAATTTCTCAAAATTAAGTCACTTTGTTAATAATGATGAGTTCTCAAAACGAAGTCAATTTGGTAACAGTCTGGGAGCCCTTATCAAACTTTTGGTAAGTTCTCAAAATGAAGTCACTTTGATATGATGGTGACTGGCTTTTAGACATATTGAAAGATGCGATCTTCAAAAGTTGGGAGTTAACAAGAAACAAAGTCCATTTGGTGACATTCTGACAGGCCTTCTTAGCAGAAAGGGTAGTTTCACAACTGGGTCATGTACATAAATGTATGTTCTCCCGAAAATGAAGTCTTTTTAATTGGCAGTACTCCAAAGGGATCGATTCACAGTTATGAACCCAAGTTGTGCCTTTGAAAGTCCAAAAGTTTGGTACATGTACTTGCCTTTGGCAGTAGTGTTATCAGGAAAGTCATGATCTCCAAAACCAGTACTAATTGCTGCTGGGAGCCCACTTGGTACTCATGAGATTCTTCTATAACCGGTTTAAGATGGTGGCATTCTCAAAAACTTCTAAGGCCTCCACTTTAAATTTGTCTATGAATGTGCTTGCAGTGCAATTCCGGGATCTGTTTGGATATCTGTCTGTCTGACTTAAATTGGCTATCAGATATCTTCAACTTCAGTTGAAGATAAATTCGCATAGGTTTTATTTCACAGTTTGAAGGAAAAGGAGGTTTTTGCCAATTTTTGAACTCACAGTTCAAAGAATTTTGTAGTACGGTAGTGATATATTGGAATACATATTTGCTGTGTCTTGAATTTGTGGTAAGAGGTAGCTACAAAAACATCAGCGAAAATAAAACCACAAACCAAATGTTACATAAAGTCGTTTTATCTGCATTGCCATTGAAAACTGGGGAAAACTTGCCAGTGGGAGAATCCTGACAGACCTTGTATAAGGTATAACAAATGATGTCCCCACAAGGTTAGCAGTTTCTGGAATGTCCACATTTGCGCGGTGAAGGTGAGGTTGAAGTGGTGGTATGTGTGGTTCAGTGATCGGCAACCATGCTTTTGGACCTGGGGTGTGGATTTGAACCCTTTTGTTTTTGTTCGTCCGATAGGCATTTTCACCCTCATTTTCGTTAGTGTAATGAACAGTGTTTGTCGTTATTAAGCAGCATAACTCGAAGCTTTTGATGGATTGCTATGAAATTTGGTGCAAGTTTAGATCTTGACCTACCAAAGAAATGATTGAATTTTAGGCCCCCTGGTGGATTTATTTGGCACAGCAGCAGAACTTCAAGTTTTGTATCTCGTTTCCATATGTCTACCTGTTGACAACATAAAAGCCTCTTGAAATTCATGATTCCCATTTCTCACATTGGCTTTTGTAAGTAAAAACAGCACATTGGCCTCTCACAAGACTTTGCAAACGATCCAACCCAGGCAGGCAAAAGACAGCATCGGATTCTTAAACAAAGATCTTAACCCGTGAAGTCACAGTCTTAAGATTCTGTCAGGCGTGAAAAGACAGAGTTAACCTGGCGCACCTTGCTGACACCTGTTGAGCTGAGGTGGTATCAGGAAGGCACCGGATGGTGTGGTATCCATTATCGCTATGCTTTCTCAATTGGTAGCAGCCAAACAGTTGAGCTCCTGGTTCCAATTAGTTGGTAACTGGAAGACCCAGGTTCCAATCCTAGGAAGGGCATCATGGTTGGAGCTGTGTTCATTTTTCGGAAGGGACATAAGATGGGTGTCCTGAGATCAAAGAGGTGCCTAAGCTCATGAAAAGGCACTACAACAGTCTCATTTAATTCTCAGATGGTACCTACTGGCTGTACTTTGGGCTCTGTTGGTGCAGAGGCCATACCAATTCATTTTCTTTGGATCTCAGACATCTTTTAAAGTGACAATTAAGCAACTGAAGTTGGCAACAGAGGGCTGGGAGGAATAATCTTGAATATGACAGTCACTGTATTCACTCTCTGAAGCTGTGTGGCATCAATTATCTCAGCATCCTGTTTAGTTTGGGCTTCTGCAGCCTGGAAATTATTTTTCTCGGCCACTCTGATCCATTTCCTTGGTTCCCAAACATTTTCAAGGGAAAATCAGTACGTTGTCAAGATGAAAAAAAAAATTGTGGATGACAGCATAATAAAAAGGACAGAAAGGTGGTGATGTTTTTGTTGGCATTATAGAAAAAACAGTGTTGCAGGTGACAGTAAGAATTAATTTCACAGCTGAGGGACAATTTCCTAGATTATCAGAACTTCAGGGCCATTATAACAATCACTTCACACATGCACAAACAAACATGTACACACACACACTGCCACATGGTCAACCTGAAAATACAGTGTCAACACATGCACATGCAGAGTCTATCACACAGAAAATCTGAATCCCCACAACAAATGCTGCCACTTTCTCCAAAGAATAGCAGTTTTTTCATTAGTTTTATAGAAGAGCAAATTGACAGCACAAGAAGTCATTATACTATGACTCCATTTCATTATCATTCTCCACACATGCACACATGCAGTGTGACTTATACCAACACATTTTCACCAGTTCAAAAACAGTCTCACCATGCAACTTTGCAAGAAGGAAGTAAAGACCAGCAAACAGAAGACTTACCTGAAAACTCAGTGTCTTAGAAAGTACACAGAACTCCAAACCAAGACACGAACATGTCTCAATGTGTCTTAAACCCTTCGGAACAACACCTCTTACTTAAAAACAATCATGCCTCCTTTGTTTCCGCAAGAAAATATTTTCTAAATCAGCAGTCGATCCCTACAAACAAGCGCGGTAAACAAACGGGGGCGATCGTCACAGCACTATCACAACACGCACACCGGGCAAACCCTGTAAAGCACACAGAGCATTTGAAGAGAGTCTCCCACTCACAACACTCATGAGGGTCTGCATGCTCTTTTTTGTAATCGTAATTTTGATTTCCCGTTATTCGTAGGGAAAGCTGCCTTGTTTACTAAAAGTAATTCGTAGCCAGGCGACCAAATTTTGCATAATTAACTTTTATGATTTTGATTTTAGTGTTATTTGAAGGGGGTTCTTCTGAAATCTGCGTAATGTGTTATCGGGAACCCCCCTGCAGACCCTCTCAACAAGTTTTGTGTACATCCAGGGACTCTCTCACTCCACCCCTGGAGATTCACAATTCAAACCATGTGCAGAGCTCCAAGGGACCTGTGATAAACAGACTGGCAAAAGCACACCCAGTGGAAAACCTGTCAGTGTTTTGGGGGCAGGTTTTGGTTGAAGTGTTTTATCACTTGGAGTGTTTGTCTTGTGATGGCCCAGTTTTTGGTTTCCGTGTTGATGTTTTCATGACCCCAGCTAAAGTCATTTCTATCTCACCTTTTCTGGAGAGCAGGAAGAAGATGATAATTGTCTGCCTCAAGAGACAGCACAGGCCATCTCTACTATTTATCAAAGACACCTGTCCTTATCCTGGTTACCCTATCCCTGCTGTTTTATGCTTTCCCCACTTGAAAAAGTCATTTCTACTAGCTAGGGCCTGCAAGGACATTATACATGTATGTAGTCCTTGGGTAGTTTGAGTTGCATATACACATGCAAAAACAAACTTCATTGAAAATATGAAGAAATTCTCTATAAACCATTTTCTCTATAAAAGTTAAAACTTCTGGCTCATATGCAGCTACAAGTATTCTGTCTTTGTTATCAAAGTTCTCCTGGGTGACAATGAAATAAGAAAAGTTCAGGCAGAACAATAGCATGACCTCAAACGACCTTCAACTGTCCTTGTACAGGGGGAGATTCATTTCACAAAGGGGGGAGTTGTCTTTATCATCATAGCTATCCGATTTTGCAATAAACCTGGAAAGAAAAGTTCAGAAAACTTAGTCCTTGATAAAAAATTGTCTACTTCTGCGTAACTTTTTTGACAGCTGTCTTTTCCATTCTGTTTCATACATTTATTCATCACCATCATACATGTAGGACTGCAACCACTTTTATTATCAGCCTGATGTGAACCAGTAAACTACATGTAACTTGTAGAGGCCATATTTACTCTCTCAACCCTTTCTGATGGCCTTGTACACACCTTTTGATGTAGGGTTTGGTAATGTCACATCTGGGCGATAATGAGAGCCCATCTGTTTGTACTGGGGTGCTTCCCTCCCCCTGACCAAGTATGGACATGGCCCAAAGCACACTGCTATCTGGGGAACGGGACAGACCACTGTTGGTTTAGAGGGGAGGCTGGGTGTTGAAGGGGGTGGTGCATGTTTGACAGTGGGGAGGGTGGGATTGTGTTGGGAAAATAGCAACTTTGAAACATATTATTGTTCGTAACTTTTTTAAGATGAAGAAAAACATATCCTTGAGTGAGGTTTACCCATTCCTTAACATTTTCTTGTAGGCAAAATACTTTCTAGCAGATTGTCCATAAACAGCAATGAAAACTCTTGCAAGCCAAAAAATTTTATGTTACAAAAATTATTCCCTTTATAAACTGTTCTCCAATTCAAAGAATTGATTCACTGGGGAAAGTTTACTGTAATTCTTGTTTCTTTCACCAAAACTTTATGTTCACTGTTTTCACTGTCACCTCTGTATCATGAACTTATCATCACTGCGAAAAACCTGTTGTGAAGTTAAAGTTCGGTGAAAATATTGATTTTCCTTACACCGTGAAATTTTGCTACTGTGAAGATAAAGCGAATTACAGTATTTGTTATTATGTAATAGACCAACTCAGATTAACTTTTATTCTTGGTTTTCTCTCTATATCATTACCGTGACCTTTAGGTGTTAAGTGTTCATTCATTCATACATTCCCTGTATACAAATTGTAAGGATGATGATGAATGTAGGTCCATGACCTTTAGGTGTTAAGTGTGCCCTAGTTTCACACCTGCTGTACCTGAGGACAGGTGTGCTGCCTCACCTGTGCCACAATATTTACCTGTGCATGCCGCAGCGTGTTGACACTTTCGGTCCTTGCTCCCAAACATGTTTGCTCAGTCACAACCCGCTCCCCCTGATCAGCAATGCACTCACCCAGAACTAATACAAACATATTGGAGTTGGGACTGGCCCATTCTTTGATCGAAGGGGTGTCAGAAATATGTTGTACAGATTAATATATTTTCCACTAATTTTTTTTTGTCCGGACAGAAATGCTTTGTCAAACTTTTTTCTTACCGTAAAGTTTGTTCCTAAATTTAAACTGTATGCAATGTATTGATTCTCTATAGATATTCAATCAATTTCTGTCCAATCCTACTTTTGTAGCTTTCAGCATACCATGACAGCAGTGTTCTACTTATAACAAAAGAAACAGGAACTGATTGAGTTTAATACTTTTCCAACTTTTTGTTCCAGAAAAGTCTGAAACCTTTTCCTCCTTGCTTTAACTAAGAGTTGCCTGAGGAAGCTGCAGTGTATTAAGATATGTTAATCCAAGTGTTTTGGTTCTTTAGGTGCTGGAGGACTAGAGGAGTAGGTAGAAGTCATGAGGATTAGTGAGGCTCTATTCTGGGCTAAGGGAATTTTGACTAATAACAAACAGACTACTCGCTGCTTCAGGGCTGTCTCAAGCTTTAGATTTTCCATCCCACTCATGTTGCTAATTTTTACAGGTTTGCGTAGCAAAACCTTTGTTGGATCCGTTGGCATGTGTGGTGGCCGGCATCTTGATTTTGTGACGTCGCAGGGTAGCCATACCATTTCTTAGGGAGGGGTGTTTTTGTGGGTCGCTAGCGTTCTCTATACTATTATCTTTAACAAATTGCACAAACTGTCACACATTCAACTCAAATAAAAATTCAACACCAATTCATATTTATAAAAAGACCCCGTAATCGCTAAACTAACATAGCAAACCTGAAGTATATGTAGCACAAATACTTAACTTTAGTTTTTGTTATCAAATCTGTCATTTTCAGCTTATGAAAAGACATTTTCATCATTTTCATGTCAAGAAGTTCAGATTTTTTGAACGGACGGGGTGATTTTTTCCCGACCCAACAAGCAAATTTCCGTCCTGGGACAGAAGGATAGGTCCTGGAGACAGCCCGGTACTGCCTCTTCTGCTGAGTCAGCCTTCTAGATAAAGTTTACTCTGTCCTTTGGGGCAACCATAGGATTTCTTTAAGAGAAGGCTACACAAATTTATTATCTGACAAAGGTAAAAATCTAGCAAAAGAACAATATGGGAGAAAACCTCCGTCTACCTTCCGGTGCAAGGCGAACACACAACCCCCCTTGGGCCATTGCACAAGTCATTTTTCAGAAAAAGGAGAGGGAAAAGTTTGTACAAATGTAGCTGGAAGGGGGAAAAGGGATTTTATCATAAGGAAACAGAAGGCAAATGCTTCAATGCAGGCATTCGTTATAATTTTGATTTTTCCCACTTAAAACAGACAAGACATACACAGAAAATAAACAAACAGAAACAAGCTTCAAATCAGACAAAAGAAAACTTTATTTCCACAAAGATGAAGCACAACAAATTTCATACGTTACAGTTTGATTTTTTTCTCTTTAATTTAAAAATGCAACAAAGCAACAAAAAAGGCAACAAAATAAAATAAAGCAAACAAATCAGCCCCAACTGAACCATAAGTACCCCAAAATCCAGAAAAACGATCGAAATCAAAGATAACAATTTTTTTGTCTTGTCCCAAAAAGTTTTGTGGGAACTTTTTTGACTTGGAATTTTCAGCAATATAAAAGCCTGTATCAAACATTAGCCAGGATGGATCTAAGCGAGGAATGATCAGTTTAGTTAAGGATTTCAGGGCAATGGGGAACAGTGGGATATATAGAGATCAGATTCAAAGCAACAGATTCAATATAAAAACTGTAAGGCCATACTAAATCATTTCCATGGTTCTCATTTGAAACAATCTTAAGGTAAAAATCATGCAAAAGGCCAAAATGAAACCAGAGGTCTGGGAGGAAAACTTGAATCTGACTTACCGATTAATTCTCCTGTTTTCATTTTTTCCAGTTTAACATTTTATCAAACTTGAGAACCAATAAATTCATTTGGTATGGCCTAGACAAATAACACTACTATAGCCTTCATTACACAGCAGCTATGGCTTGTACACGACATACAGTCTGATATTTACACAAACAAATGATTTCTACTAACGCAACAAAATCATTCAAGTTTGGCAATCATGTAGAGTTATAGTGTCATGATCGTTAATTTTTGTAAGCACAATAAAGCAGCAAGCAGATATAAGTTATAAATTCGGATTAAGAAAATGCTGAAGATTCCTTTAAGAGTTCTTAGGAAGCATTTACCAGTGCGACCTTTTGTACATGTATGCACGATACAACATTATCAACTAGCAACAAATACACATACATGTAGCTTACTAAGATAATGTCCCTCAAAAACATCTTGAAGGTATGTCTTGCAATGGGAAACTTCTACATTGTCAAGAGCGTCTAGCAGCATTTTGAAAACTCTGTATTGGCAATGTTTGTTATAGCAGCCTACAGTACAAATCTCAGTTTAAAGTACCCTCAAACTAATTTATTAGAAACGATCTTTCATTCCTCCATGACCAAAGCATAAGTCATAAATTTGGCACAAAAAGACACTGAGCAAATCACAAAATGCCTATGGATAAATTAATCAGAAACTGGAAGCACTTAATAATCCCACATGATCACCTTTGCAGGACTTGTTATTCTGCAAAAGTCTGATAAAAACCAACTGGAACTGAGCAAGTCCTCCCCTAACTAAACTGACACATAGTAAGTGTATCTTAGTCATGCTCTACAAAATAAAAACCACCACAAAACGTCGCGAACCATTGTTAAAAAAACGGGTGGGTGAAAAATGACACATCTTTAAAAGAACGTACTGTCTCTGGCAAGATCAACTCTGCTACTTCCAACACAGAATCCATGCAAATATAGCCAAAAACATTTTGGAGTAGTACATAAAATTTGGCAAGTAAAGAAGTCAGATGACTGAGTTGGGGCATATCTACCCGTCATGAGACTAAATTTGGCACATTCTTCCGACCTGTTTACCCCTTAATGAGGCGACTCTAAGGCAAGATTCTTCAAGACTCCTGGCTGCGAACCAAGACAAACACTTGTGTCTGTCTTCAACTTTCTAAGACATGCAGTTACACATATTGGCTGCCAATGGTTGCAGACTTAGATGGGGGAAAACCTTGAGATGTCTTGTGCCAAGGTGAATTCTACCTGACATGATATTATTTCATCTATGGTCTATGTGTATGTACATGTGTATGTAGTGCTGAGAAAAGTCTGATGCTAACTCCAACTTTAATATATTAGCAAGCAAAGCGTGACAGATTCTTGTCAGTCTACCATTAGGCAAACAAGAAGTTATTGTCAGCATAGCTTAACTAAGTCTAGTAATAAATAGCAGTCAACAACTTACTTAAAGAAATTAACATCTAACAGAGGTAGCCAGCTGAGGGTAGGAACCAGTCATCATCAGTAGTTGATAACCGTACTCCTAACCAATCCTACATAAGTCTTAAAGACTAGACATAACGAAAAACAATGGCCACTAAAAAATCATTGTCATTTAATCATCATCGTCATCAACCACGAGTTATGAACAGGCTAAAAACTCTTATCCCCATCTTGTCCTAGTTGAAAATGATAACTTGTTAACGACTTGTTGTTATTCAGGTAACGTTACATCATTTCTCTATTAACCAGATTAATCTATAGGGAAGCAATCAAAGTAACAAACTGTAACTTGAACAAGGCAAAATTATTGTCTTAATAAGATATGCAAGATATCGTAACAGTTACTCAACCAACTGTTTATAATCTATCAAGTTGCTTGAGTATCTGTCATCTTGTCATAATCATTATCATTGCCAGCAATAATTATCACCACCTATAATTATCACATCTTTGCTGATAATTATCACATCTTTATTGATGATTATCAAATCTTTTCTGATAATTATCACATCTCTGCGGATAATTATCAAATCTTTGCTGATAATTATCAAATCTTTGCTGATAATTATCGCATCTTTGCTGATAATTATCACCTTCTGGTGTCCTGGAAGCTCACCTGTTTCATCTCCCTGTGCAGCTGGCGGATCTTGAGCGGCGCCTCGAGTCTCTTGCGGTGCTCTTTCCAGACGTCTTCCACCTCCTTCTTCCGCACGTCGAGCTGCTTCTGCTTCTTCTGCACAAGGTCAATGGCTTCCCGCGTGTCCTCTGCAACCTTGTGTTGACTGGTATACAACAAACAACAACAGTAAACAACAATACACCTCATCTATTTCCGCTGTATCAAAGCCATGACTTCTCACATGTCTTCCACAACCTTGTGTTGACTGGCAAATAATAATAAACAACAGACTAAGTGAATAATAACAATATATGCCATCTTCGTTATTCTTTTTTTAAAGAGTAAGTTATATTCCAATTGTATACATGAATGTATGAGGATGAGAGCTCGTCTCTAATGGTAGAAAACACATTGATACAAAGGGCCTGAAAGAAAATCTACTAACAGTAACCGTATTCATTTATTTTTGCAGGACTTGAATTCTTCGTCGGAGGAGAAAGGAGGTTTTATGGTGTCTTAAGTTAAACAGTTCCGTAGTACTATTCATTGATTGATTGTAGTACTATCAGGATTTGGGGGGTCATAACTTCACAGTGGAGAGGTCACCACGGAAACTGTGAAGATAAAACTAAAGATTTACTGTGTAAACAAAGAAACAACGCACAACCTTCATCAACAACTTGAAAACGGATGCTGGGCTCAGCAACATCACCACAACAGAAATTTGCTAACTGACAGAAGAAAAGTGGAGAAGAAGAACCCATTGTTCTCCGTGTTGACATTGCTAGATATCCCTTCAAGATTAAAGATTCAAGACAAGGTAACAAAACAGAAAACAATAATCAACCAACCTAGTCTGGTCCATGATGGGCATGGCGAGCCGCACCATGAGAGAGTTCCCCATCCTCATCGTCTCCTCGTACTCGTCCTCCGTCTCCTCCCTCCTCCGCACCATCATCCTCGCAGCGCTCTCCTGCAGCGAGTCCGCCGCCGCGCCAAGCTGCATGCTGTGGATCAGGTTACGCATGTCCAGCAGCAGCTGACGGGACAAAAACAGTACAGGTATAAAACAGGTAACATGGCAGCTGTGGATCATGTTACGCATAAGAAATATAATTGCAATTTTCATAGTATACAATTAAGATTTTTTGTATCAAACCTGGTTCTCCAGTTCATCCCTGAGGAAAGACAGTAGATGATTGACTGACTGTTTCAAAATTTCATCCAGTTGCTTGAGAAACTATTTTTGGCGTATCTTATTACCTGGATGTCTAACCTATACTATTGACACCACAAAATAGATTTATACAAGTTGTTCACAAGATTTAACATTCTAAGAAAAATCAACAGGATGAGATAGAAAACATATTGAGGAGACTTACTGTGTCTGCTTTCTTGTGGAAGTCATGAGTGATGAACAGTCTTGAGGCTCGCTCGTCCAAGCACTGCAAGAAACCGTGAAAAAACAAATATCTATAACAAGTTCTTAAAAAAATATTGCATTTAGAAACATACAAACGGATACAAAACATGTATAACTTCCCATACAGAAATGAAAACATATCAACACTGTGTCTTCATGGTGTGATTTTTTGGCTTCTTTTTTCAGAGACAATGGTGCAACAGCTCTCCCTATTGTCCAGAGTTGGTACTGCAGGCAAAATGTCCTAGGGATGTTAATGCTTTCATTCCATTCACAGCAACTCCCTACTACAGAGTAGCACCTTTCATTCCATACACATCAGATAACAAAAATTCCTCCCATTTCTGTTACTAAAAATGTGTTATTCCTACCACAAAGATGAGAATTTAACACCAGAAAAAGACTCAGGAAACCACAGATTTGTCTGCTCCCCATACCTTAGAGAACTTGTTCAATGCCTTCTCGATTTTGACACTTAGGTACGGGTCCAAAATAAAGAAACATCGACTTAAACTCACACATAATTCCTACAACAAAGATTTAACTTAAGCACAGGAAAATGAGGAAACCAGAGATTTATCTGTTCCCCGTACCTTGGAGAACTTGTTCCAGGCCTTCTCCAGCTTGACTGCCTTGAGGTAGTTGGGTTTATTGGCAGTTGTAGTGAAACAAACTTTGTTGTGCAAAGTAGTTTAAATGTATCTAGAGCTACATGTATACACAATGACAACAGAGATTTATCTGCTCCCCATACCTTAGAGAACTTGTTCCAAGCCTTCTCCAGCTTGACGGCCTTGAGGTGGTTGGGCTGGCAGTTGTAGTGGCACAAACTTTGTTGTTTAAAGTAGTTTGAATGTATCTAGAGGTACATGTATACACAATGACAGAGATGTGTACCTTGGAGAACTTGTTCCATGCCTTCTCCAGCTTGACCGCCTTGAGGTGGTTGGGCTGGCAGTTGTAGTGGCAGGAGCGGCGCAGCACCAGGGCAGCCTGCAGCAGCTGCTTACCATAGTCATACGTGCTCTGTGGGTAAAAAAATCATTAGTTACTTATTGTTCAGTAAAATGGACGAGACCTGCTGAGGACAAATTGTTGTCCAGCTCTAGTAGAGTATTTCACAGGCACCATCATAAAGATTCATAAATAAAAATAAATAAACAGGGCTTGAAATTCTTTTCAGCTCCATGAAATGGAGGTTTTGTAGTCACTTGGTGTTTGTGTGTTTGTGAAGGTGGGTTGTGTCCACAGGAAGAGGAAAAGGGTGATACAAAATGGGAGAAAATGAGAGTGTTCGCAGTGTTTTCTAAGTCATGGTCGAAACAAGGTGGTATGTGGGCGGAAGACAGAACAAGCATTTTTCTGGTGGTTTTAAGTTCGTGGTGAAGAGGTTACTGCAAAAACACTAAACCATTGTGAACTCAAGTGCATTTACAGTATTTTGAGTCTCACTTCATGATAGATAAAGATATAAATATGACTATATTCTATACCTTAGCAGTGGACTGGAACTTGTCATGTTCCTCCTTGAGTCTCCCGGCTTCGCCTGCTGACTTCCCCACGTCAGTGTGTGTCCTCACCATCACTACACACAGCTCCTCTATCCACTGGATAGCCTGGGTTTTAGGGGATAAACATAAACATCATCATCATCATTACCATCACCATCAACATAATCATCATCACCCCACATGGCTCCTCTGTCCACTGGATAGCCTGGGTTTTAGGGGATAAGATTAAACTTCTGTTCAGGATATGAATTTGCTGATATTGGCATATCATCATCATCGTGAAAATCATCATCATCACCATCACAACACACAGCTCCTCTATCCACTGGATAGCCTGGACAGGTGAAACAACATCATCAAAACAACATCATCATCATCGTGAAAATCGTCATCATCATCATCACCATCACAACACACAGCTCCTCTATCCACTGGATAGCCTTGACAGGTGAAACAACATCATCAAAACATCATCATCATCATCGTGAAAATCATCATTATCATCATCACCATCATCATCATCACCATCATCATCATCACCATTAGCATCATCACCATCACCATCACCATCACACCACACAGCTCCTCTATCCACTGGATAGCCTGGGTTGGCATAAACATCAATTTGATATATCTATAACTTTTGAGAGGGTTATGAATCTACTTGTATAGCCTGGATACCAGCCGTTTTAGCTTTAGAACGTTTCAACCATCGCATGCTGGGTGTGGCCTCTTCTGATTGGATGACCCCATAACACTATAATGGTTCAAGCACTCACGTTTGGCCAATCAGCACGTCCATTGAGTTTCTGAACAATATTCAAATTCAGATGGAAAAAAGCAAGGTCCAGTTGTTTTGACAGGGAGAGACAGAGAGAGTGTACTAAAGCTAAAACGGCTGGCATCCAGGCGAGATAATCTATACATGGGAAACAGGCTACCACTGATGGCTTATAGCATGCAGTGTTATCAACCCCCCAATTCTGTACAATCTACTAAGGTTCAGGTGTAGCAGGCAAAACTGTCCCCACCTGATCAGCGTCCCTCTCACAGGTGCGCAGCTGCAAAATCTGCTGCAGCCGAAGTTTCCGCACATCGCCTAGCTCATCACACCTGAAGGGCAAGAAAGAAAATCAAACCTTCTTTCATTCATGGTTGCTTTGCTGCTATAACGTATAATAGTTGCTTTTTGCAATTAGCATTCAGTAGTTGTATACAGTAGTTGCTCATAGACAACACTTTAAAATTTGATTCTTCCTGCTATAAGAATTCACTACTGTTGTATTAAAACCATGTCATCTGATATGGGTTCTTCACAGAGACTGATAAAGTAAGAAGACTTGAGTTTGTCACATTGTCAGCTAATACGAAGGAAGTAAACTTCTTGAGAGAAGATGTCTAGCCTGAGTTCTTTCAAGACTGTGTAGTTTTTCTTAAGACGTCTGAATGTCTTACCTGAGTTTTCTTCTCTCGAGATCCTCCAGTTTGTTCTTCGTGTGTTGGAAGTCTCGCGTGTGGTCTGGAGTAACGTCTTTCCCGAAGGCGTCTTTCACCAGACCGCTAAGGAGGTCCATAAGCACCTGTCCTTCCTTCATCGCTTCCTTAAACTCTCTCTCTGGGAAACAGGAAATTTCCGTAGAATCTTATTATCAGAAAAAGTTTCCTGCATTTGACATGAAGCATTCTATATCCAATAGATGTGAACTCAAGTCTATATTCAGAAAACATAACAAGCAAAAACAACGATTTCTTGCAGGATTGAATTGGACAGGAAAATAGGCAACTTCCATTCTATACTGCATGGGAGTAAAATCCAGACCATCAGTAAAGGGACTTTTGTGCAACTGCATAGCATTCAGCAATACTGAAGTCACAAGTTAGGACTTAGAGTCCCAATCCACCCTTAAATCAGTGTGGCATCAAATACAATACTTATGAAAAGCAAAGAGAAGAGAAGAGAACATGATGTGTATCCTCGGTTTCGAAACCAACAACAGACAGAACTACATGTAGAGCATTAGCCTGTAAAGTACTAATATAGACTTTTTTGATGGAAAGAGCAGTAAGTTATTGCCTCAAACACAACACCAGCCCTGTAACAAGCAGGAAGGGAAGAGAAAGTTATGTGTATCCTCGGTACTTACCCACGTTCTCCCCAAACTCCTGTATCCTGCCGATGGCTCTCTCCGCAGCCTGTACATCTTCAGGTATCGTGTCACTCAGAACCTGTTCTAGCAGGCTGTCTAAGGCACGGGACAACTGGAGAGATAGAAAAAGTATAGGTCTGGAATGTTATTCAGGAAATCAAGTCATGTGAATTGACTTTCAATATATATATATACTTGACACAAAAGATTTGGAAACTTGACTTTGGTCAATCATATCTCAGTTACTACGAATTGTATCATTAACTTCTGATTCTTTCACTTTACAATGATATCTCATGTTGTGATCCTGCAATTGTGAGAGAAGCATCATGGATGATGATTCAGAACTGTAGCCTGTCCTTTAATATTCAAGTGCCACAATCATTTCTCTTTAACAGGTGCCAGACTATTCTGCAGGGAAGCCATCAAGCAAACTGGTCTAAGACCACCCAGGGAACCGATAGAATCTGGTCATCTTAGACACATGGTCTTCTTAGATAGAAAAGGAGATTGACAAGTCTAGACAGAGACACTGATTTCAAAGTTCATGTCCTGATTTATTGACAAGAATGCCAAACAAGATGCATTTATACCTATTAACAGCTACCTCATCTCCATTATACTGCCTTCCACATTTACGATATTTCTTCCCCATTTTCCTGGATTATGAAAACTCACCCCCTGTGCAACTCTGAGGAACTTGACAGACGACACGAGCAGGTTGCGTCTCCTCTCCATGCGCGAGGCGAAGTTGCGGCAGACGGTGTCCATGTAGTCCCGCTGGGCTTTGATGTCGTCTGTGACTCCATAACCCTCCTGAAGTAGCAGCTCTGCCTTGTGGGTCAGCTCTGAGTACTTCGCAAAAATATCCTGCAAAAAAAAACAGGTTTCAGAACTTCAGTAAGTGCTGTTTCAAATAGGAGCGCTACGTAAACACATCTTGAAACATCTTGATGTCGTCTGTGACTCCGTAACCCTCCTGAAGTAGCAGCTCTGCCTTATGGGTCAGCTCTGAGTACTTCGCAAAAATATCCTGGGAAAAAACAGACAAACTTTAGAGATTCAATCCCATCACCTCTGCATTCCTGGGTATTTTACATCTGAGTAGAGGGCAAAAAATTCTTGGGTGCATCATATAGTTGTACAAAGGAAAACCATACTAGAATAAGACAGTAACATTTTGTAATTTGTGCGATCTGTTAATAAGTTCTTGGGCTGTTTCAAATCAGAGTACTTTTGCAAAAACATCCTGAGAGAAAACATTTAAATTTTGTAACTTCAGTCCAGTCAGTTTTAAATTCTTTGGTGTTTTGAATGGGAGTACTGCGTAAAAAAACACAGTGAAATGAAAGCAGAATTTTGGAGCTTCAACTCGATTCAATAAGTTTTTTTTGTAATCAGAGATAATCGCCCTGAATACTCACACTGCACCTGAGCTGGATCTGTTCGTGTTCCTTCCTGTAGGACTCGGCTGACGTCAGGTTCTGTCCGATGCGATGGTTGGAGCCCAGCATCTGCTGTCCTGTACCCAGGATCCACTCCACAACCTGGTCAAACATACAGCAAAAATCTTACACACAACAGACAAACACTCAACCTAATAACACATGCAGTGAGCATTTAGCATAAAAACACGGCAGGGTCTTTCCAATGCAATGGTTTACCCAGAACTGAGTTTTACAGCATCTGTTGTCCTGAACCCAAGATCTACTCTACAATCTGGGGAAACATAGAGCCATATTTAATCTAACCTAACATTGACTAATTTTTTTAGACTCCTGCCTTTTAGCAGTCACTCTTACAGTCCAACTATGAAAAACTTGAGACATACATGTAATTTTGAGCCTGACAGTCCCTGTAAATGCATGTTTTGCAATGAGGCAATGAGACTTTATCACATACATACTGTTATGGAAAGTTTTCATAATGCACAAACTCATGTCGCATGTTTACACACACACACGTACCTGCTTTGCTCCCTTCTCCAGAGAAGACAGCTGCATCCCTTACACCTCCTCCCTTACACACAAACATCCACAAGCACACACAAACACACACACACACACACGCACACACACACACACGCACACACGTACCTGCTTTGCTCCCTTCTCCAGAGATGACAGCTGCATCCCGTACACCTCCTCCCGGATCTGTTCCTCCAGCAGGTCCAGCAGTTTGTTTTCCCGACCCTCCACCGCTGACAGCTGCTTCTTCACCGTTGCTATGGCTACCACGGTGTCCTCCGTGTGCTTGCTGTAGTCCGACGCGAATCCAGACTCAATGAACTTTTGTAGGTCTCCAAGTAGCTCTTTTCCTGGGAGGAACAAAAGGACAAAAATGTGTCACTTTTAAGTTGTTTTAGAGATCTTGTTCTGTACCCACAAGGTGTTTTGAAATCTAACATAAATGCTGAAGGTAAGAGTGGAAAAAAGCTGACCAACCAAGATTCAAACTCTGGACCAATAACACATTCAACCATCCAAATAAACAAACAAATACATATTAAAGGATTTCTGTCTAATTTTTTTACTTCTACCAGAATGTGCTCTTAATTCTAGTAGTAGTAGTGGGCATTCATAAGTCTTGAAAGACAATAAAATTAGCACAATTTCCACACAGTTTCTTCAAGAATGCACTAGCCAACAGTTCCTCACCAAAACTGATGGTTTCCACAGCAATGGTGCGTGCCTTCCTGCTATTTGTATGGATTTCTTTCATATCTATAAGTCACAGCTACTAGTAATTTATGACTTCTACCAGAATGCACTCTTAACAAGCCAGTTTCAGTCCCTATAAGAATGCAACAGCTTCGCACCAAAATTGATGGTTTCCACGGCGATGGTGCGAGCCTTCCTGCGGAAGTATTTGTATGGATTTCTTTCCTATTTATATGTCACAGCTAATTCATGACTTCTACCAGAATGCACTCTTAACAAGCCAATTTCAGTCCCTATAAGAATGCAACAGTTTCTCACCAAAATTGATGGTTTCCACGGCGACGGTGCGAGCCTTTCTGCGGAAGTGGTTGTACTGGAAGATGAACTTGTCTCCGATGGCGATGGTGTCGGAGAGCAGCTGGGTGTTAACCGCGTGCTCCAGGTGGTCCAGCTGCTGGCACATCTCGACAGAGTCGCGAGCAAACTTCTCCATGTCCTGGAAACATTCAGATAAGGCCACTCAATTCATTTCTTTGAATCTCAGACATTTTAAAGAAAAAGTCTAGCAACAGACCAAAATGAAAACAGAGGACTGAGAGAAAAACACAATTCTGACTACATTGTACATTCACTGTCTAAAACTGTGTATACCATGGGACAGACTTGCCCTCAGACCCCACTACCAATGCACTAGTCCCCGGCTGTAGTGGCCTATTGGGCCAAAGGGCTATAGAGATGAAGATAGGCACAGCCCTTATACACAGAAAGGTGTGGAATTAAATTACACTAACTAATGTTTAAAGGAAGATGTAGCCCAATCTAATTTTGGACATTCCTTGACAAACATTAGTGATAAAGAAGCAACACACTGTACTCACCAGTCTTTTTTGCACCCAGTCATCGTGGTCGTATGGCAGTGTCCCCCCCAGGTCCTTAGTGAGCTGATCCTGGTCCACATACTGGAATATCTTGGAGGCTGTTACCATTATAGTCTAAGGGGGAGAAATGAAAAAATTGATTAGCATTATAAAAATATTTTAGACTGTGTAGTGTGAGTGTGAGAATCTACCCAGGAAACAATATTCATGGAATTTATAACTGAACTTTTCCGATTTTCATTTGGTAAGAGGCACTCTCGCACTGTCAGTGCCTGACCACAGTACTCAGGGCAAGGAAGAGCACAGTTTCAACCAATGTTCTTCAAATGCCCTTATTTTCCTTACTAACCCTATCAGTAATAAACAAGCTTTCATCCAAATCTCAAATATTCTTTATATCAGGTGGGATCCATAAAAAGGAGTTTATTGGGGCCAATAATTTTTTTTACTGGACACATTTTACACTCGGAGTAATAAAGGAACAAGACCAGATTGAACAAACCTCGTATCCGCCCTCTGCCTTATCGTTACGGTAACGGAAGCTGGTCTTCTGCTTGTCCCAGAAGGTGTCGGGTTTCACAATGATGACCTGGGCCAGCTGACGTCCCAGAGTTTGCTGAGAAGAAGTACAAAAAAAATCAACTTATTAATACAGAGCTCAAATTTCATATAAAATGCACTGTGCAAGTTTCTGTCAAGTACATGATTATAAGGACCTCCTAGTCAAACCTTACAAGTAACCACCTGTACATAACAACCACCTGGCCAGTGTGACCACTTTTGGTGGTCCCTTATGTAATTTTTCCCGTTGTCACATGCATTAAGAATCCTGTCTATAGTGACCATACACCAGATTGTCTTCTGCATCCTCTCGATCGTCAGTCAGACTGATGACTGTAGGTGTAAGTGAGCCTGACCACCCCCGTAGCCTCCATTTGGTAGCTCCCAAAGTTGAAAGGTCACCCTCTAGTCTCCCACAATTCCTTGCGGTCCACACTGCGCATGCGCACCAGTCTAAAAAATTTGAGCGTTCTGTCAACACCCTCGGAGTTTTCCAGCTCCGTTATGGGCTCTAAACGCGACAAGGAGCGCGTTAAGCCCCGCGAACGAGGTTCCTCGAAGACTTCAACGGCCAGTCGACGTCCCAAGGGCGGACGTAGAAGTGCAGAGCGGCGGCTCAGCGGCGGGGACGGCCGCGGGCAAGAAGAGACAAGCCCGAAGAGACGCCATGTGCGCAGGGATGGGCGCCATGACAGTTCAACGCCTTCGATGCCAGTGCTGAGCGCCGTCCCCACCCCTTCCGGGGCGGACAGGCGCCGAAGTCCCAGTGCAGCACTTCGAGAAGAAGGCGAGGTGTCTTCCGACCCCGAGAAGAGGGACACTCGGCGGAAGGATGGCAACAAGCGAGGCGGAGGCGCCGATGGCGCCGATGGCTCTCAACAAGATGGAGAAGTCAGCGAGAGCGAGAAGAACAACAACGTACAGCGCTCACCAGTTCCAGTGACGCCCAGCGGTGACGTACGTATTTCTGCTCTAGAGCAGGGTTTCTTTTTGCTTTCAGATAAGCTGGACACCTTTCAAGAGATGGTGATGTCTCAGTTCGACCAGTCGGCATCCAGGAAGCGCCACACTTCGTCTCCGGAGGCGGACGTCCCGGAGAAGCGGCGGCGATGCGACCGAGGTCGACAGCGGTCCCCGTGCCGTGACGAGACGGAGGAAGAGAGCGTCAGCGGCGGTTCCGAAGACGGGGAGACTGTGTGGAAGCCGTTCGACCCGACGGACACGGTGGAGAGACATCGCTGGGTCGCCGACGGCATCGTCGCGGAGGAGACGGAGGCGTACTTCAAGCACGACAGACAGTGTCGGGGCGCCGACTTAGAAGCGTGGCAGAAGAAGTACGACTTGCCGGACAACGTGCCATCAACGATGGTGACGCCGTCTTTCAACGACAACGTTTCCAGGGCGGTGATCGACAACGACAAGAAACAGGGTGAGCTGATCGTTTTGCACGATAAGTCGCTCAAGTCGATCCATTCTAATTTGATGCAAGTTGCTACGCCGCTGATCAACCTATGGCAGTTGATTAAGAGATGCAGTAGTGAGTCGTTTGAAGAGTTGCAGCTAGACATGAATGACTGTGCAGGGACAGCCCTTCGTCTGTTAGGCTCGGTCCATACCCAGCTGGCATTTACACGTCGTTCTTTATTGCTGAGTCTTCCCAGAAGACGTTCCGGGAGCTCTTCAAGACGCCGTCAGAAGATCCCAACTTCCTCTTCTCGCCGGACCTGGGGACGAAGGCGAAAGACCTGTCGTCAGAGAGTAAGGTCCTGTCCGGGATGATGACGCAGACGGAGAAGAACAAGTCTTCCAACTCAGGACGTGGAGGTCGTCGCGGCGGCGGCTACAGACCTTCAGGCAGAGGCTACAGACCTTCAGGCGGAGGCTACAGAAGCAACCGCTACAACTACTTGCCGAGGCCAAACTACAGTCGAGGTGGCCGTACTCGACAGTACTACAACAGAGGCCCTTCCCAGTCTTTTCAGAAGCAGGGGGAAGGAGGGAAGCAGGACAAGTAGCAGTCTCATCTTTGACAACAGAAGCGGCTCGGTGTTCGACCGACCTTCAACGTGTACCCGGCACCTCTCAGATGCTGCACGGAGGCAGACTAGTTCACTTTCTTCAGAAGTGGCAGCAGCTCACCTCGGATCCGTGGGTTCTACAGTGCGTCAGAGGGTACAAGTTGGAGTTTGCGACAACGCCGCCGATTCAACGCCGACTTCCATCTTGTCGAGCAAGAGGTCCCCAGCAAGTGGAGGTCCTCAACGAAGAAGTAGGAGTGTTACTTTCCAAGGGAGCGATAAGGGAAGTGCCTTATCACAGCACGCAGTTTGTCTCGACTTTGTTTACAGTACCCAAGAAGACGGGGGGTCTAAGACCCGTGATCAACCTCAAACCTCTCAACAGATATCTGCAAGTTCGGCGGTTCAAGATGGAGGGTTTAGGTGTGCTGAAGCATCTCCTACAGCCAGGCGACTTCATGGGAAAGGTGGATCTCAAGGATGCCTACTTTACCATACCGGTAGATGTGAACAGTCGCAGGTTCTTGACGTTCCAGTGGCAGGGGCGATTTTACCAGTTCCAGTGCGTCCCGTTCGGCGTCGCAACCGCACCAAGGGTCTTTACCAAGGTACTGAAGGTGCCCATCGCCCTGCTGAGAAGACAAGGCTACAGGTTGATTGTCTACCTAGACGATGTGCTGGTCTTCGGACGTACAAGAGAGGGCTGTCGAGAGGCGCTGATGGCAGTTCTACAGTTACTTTCCAGCCTGGGCTTCGTCCCAAACAGAGAGAAGTCGATCTTGGAGCCAACACAGCGCATTACTTTTCTGGGTTCAGGAATAGACTCTCTGCGGATGATAGCCTTTCTACCCGACGGCAAGGTGCAGGAGTTGCAGCAGCTAGCAGTTGCTACACTTTCCACAGACAGTCTCATCACAGCAAGAGAGTTGGCGAGCTTGATAGGGAAGATGCAAGCCACGACAGGGGCAGTCTGGCACGCACCACTGCACTTCAGAAGTCTTCAGCGTCTGCTCATCACAGTTCTCAGAGTGACGAGAGGGAACTGGGAGTTTCTAGTGCCGCTGACAGAGGCAGCTCGAGCAGACCTAAGATGGTGGAGGGATCAGCTATCCAACCACAACAGTCGCCCAATCCTTTTGCCCACAGCAGACATGGTCGTGGAGACAGATGCATCCAAGATCGGATGGGGCGGATTCTGCAACGGCGTCCACACGGGAGGCCGCTGGTCAGCAGAGGAGAGAACAGCACACATCAACGTGTTGGAGCTGCAAGCTGCCTCCCTCGCAGTCAGAGGTTTCTGCAGGGAGTTACAGAGCGGGCACATCAGAGTTCGCTCCGACAACTCAACAGTGGTGGCTTATCTCAACCACCTAGGAGGCACGAGGTCGCTAGAACTGCTGAGCGTAACCTTGGACCTGTGGGAGTGGTGCACGGACAGGAATCTGTCCATTTCAGCAGAACACATCCCAGGGAGAGACAACGTGCGGGCAGACTTCAGCTCCCGGCATTTCTCTGTGGCCACAGAATGGACTCTAGATCGGCATACGTTCCTGAGTCTTCAAGCGACTTTTCCACTACTCTCGAAGGGGGTGGATCTGTTCGCGTCCCGAACCAACCACCAGCTACCGCAGTTTGTGTCCTGGCACCCAGAGCCGGAGGCAATCGGGACCGACGCCTTCACCTTGAGGTGGAACGAGTGGGGGATGGCTTATGCCTTCCCGCCCTTCATTCTGATAGCTCGCACACTACGGAAGGTGCAGCAGGACAGAGCTCAAGTGTTGTTGATCGCTCCAGTCTGGGATACAGCGATTTGGTACCCAGTCCTGCTAGAGATGTTGGTAGGAGAACCAGTTCTACTACCCCGCCACGAACATCTACTCACACAGCCAGAGTCACACAGACCTCATCCAGAGGGGAAGAAGCTGCTACTAGCCGCTTGGCCTGTTTGCGGAGACAACACGGCATGTATGGTCTTTCGTCAGGAGTTAGCAACATACTCTTGGCCTCATGGAGGTCCGGAACACAGAGACAGTATGCTGCGGCCTGGAACAAGTGGTGTGGCTGGTGTGCTAGAGGGCACTTTGATCCCGTTTCAGCGCCTCTGAGGGAAGTACTGGAGTTCCTGCTGTCCCTTTATGAGAAGGGTCTACAGTACAGGACCTTAAACGTGTACAGGTCCGCCATCTCTACTACGCATCTCCCGGTAGAGGGCCAGCCGTTAGGACAGCATCCTCTGGTGAAGCGCTTCTTGAAGGGAGTATTCGAGTTGCGTCCAGCACTTCCGAAGTATTCGTTCACCTGGGACGTGAGTAAAGTTCTTAAACTTTTACGCCGCTGGTCACCAGCGGAGTCTTTGTCACTTAAACTTTTGACTTTGAAACTTACTATGTTGATAGCTTTAGTTTCGGCGAGAAGAGAACAGACTATTTCTTTATTGGAGGTCAGGACAAAGAAGAAGATTCCAGGAGGAGTTTGTTTTGTTGTTTGTAGATTGTCTAAATCCTCTCGTCCAGGTAAGGCCACACATGAGGTGGTCTTACCGAGTTTTCCTCAGGACAAGAAGTTATGCCCTGTTCATTATTTGAAGAAGTACATTGCTAGGACAAGGACTTTCCGTTTGTGCGACAGTTTTTTGTTTAGGGCCTTGGTGGAGCCGCACCAGGCCGTTACGTCGTCAACGGTTGCAAGATGGTTGAAGTTAGTGCTGCAAGAAGCGGGTATTGATACGGCCAAGTTCACAGGCCATTCAACGAGGAGTGCGTCAGTATCTGCAGCAGCACGGAGAGGTGTCTCAGCCAGTGACATTATGAGGACAGCTAACTGGTCGTCATCGTCGACTTTTGAGAAGTTTTACAGGAAGCCAGTGAGAACTTGCAGTTTTGGTCAGAGTGTCCTGGCCTCAGGCTGCTAAGTCACCTACAGTCATCAGTCTGACTGACGATCGAGAGGATGCAGAAGACAATTACAAATTGTACAAACCTGTGCAGGACAGGTGTAGTTGTCTCTGCATCCCTCGTCGTCAGGCAGACTCCCACCCTGAGAGAGGCGGAATCTACTTGTTCCTGTGAGGTCCCTCCCGATGCGACTTCGGCCAGGGATTTCTGCTAAGTAGACTGGTGCGCATGCGCAGTGTGGACCGCAAGGAATTGTGGGAGACTAGAGGGTGACCTTTCAACTTTGGGAGCTACCAAATGGAGGCTACGGGGGTGGTCAGGCTCACTTACACCTACAGTCATCAGTCTGCCTGACGACGAGGGATGCAGAGACAACTACACCTGTCCTGCACAGGTTTGTACAATTTGTAATTTTATCGGTCCCCTGAGTCGTCTTATTGGACAGCTTTGACAGTATTGACAAGAGAAGATTCTTAAGGGCCCCCTAGCGTCTTGCTAAGAATATCGGAAGAAGAAATGAAAAAGAAGTCTAACCTGTAGCACTTTGACCAGGCTCTTGTTGGCTCTCCAAGTTGGAGCTCTCACATCAATGATGACAGAAAAGCCGCGAGATTTGGATTCAGGGCTGTGAAGGGGACAGATAATTATCACTCTGGGGTGTAACATTTGTACATTTCTACAATGTTGCATTCTGTAAACAAACGTGCTACATACTGGTGAACAATTGCGAAACAGGTACTACTTACACAATGATACAATGTGATGTTTCAATACTTAAAGTGAAATTGCCACATACTTTGGGTACTGATACAAAATTGGTTAACTTGAACAGTAAAACTTGTGCAAATCAATGACACATACCTTGTGTACTAGGGCAACAATTTTACAATGTTACAATATCAGCAATACAAGTTATACAACTATAGAGGCACTAAAGAAACATTTCAAAATGCTACAATGTATCATTTGTCAGTAACATTAATAGATATCTAGGCAGCAATGAAACATTTTCACAACACTACAATCATTACAATGTATCATTTGTCAGTAACATTAATATATATCTAGGTAGTAACACAACATTTTCACAACACTATAATGTATTATTATATATATCTAAATAGCAATGCAACATTTTCAGTAAAACACTACACTAAAATGTATCATTTGTTAGTAACATTTATATATATCTAGGTAGCAATGCAACATTTTCACAACACAATGTATCATTGTCAGTAACATTAATATCAATATATATTCACAACACTACACTACAATGTATCATTTGTTAGTGACATTAATATATATCTAGGTAGCAATGCAACATCTTCATTATACTACAATGTACAATGTATCATTTGACAGTAACATTAATAGATATCTAGGTAGCAATGAAACTTTTTCATAAAACTACATAACATTCATCAGAATCATTGCTAATTATATGAATAGCTACTAAAGCAACAAAATACTGCAATGTTGCAGTTGTCAGTATCATTGCTACGTGTATATTATTGAATAGCTAGACTAAAACAACAAAATGCTAAAATGTTGCATTTGTCAGTATCATTGCTACGTGTATACTATTGAATAGCTACTAAAACAACAAAATACTGCAATGTTGCATTTGTCAGTATCATTGCTACATGTATTATTGAATAGCTACTAAAACAACAAAATACTGCAATGTTGCATTTGTTAGTATCATTGCTACGTGTATATTATTGAATAGCTACTAAAACAACAAAATACTGCAATGTTGCATTTGTCAGTATCATTGCTACATGTATTATTGAATAGCTACTAAAACAACAAAATACTGCAATGTTGCATTTGTCATGCATGTATATAAGTGCAACAAAACGCTACAATGTTGCATTTATCAGTAACATTGCCACATACCTTGGTACTGAGGCCAGAAACGCCACATTTAGGCCGATCTCCTCAGGTGAGAAGTCCACAGGTGCGGGGTGGGTGGGGAAAGTGATGATCGGACCTCTTCTCTTGTCACGCCCTCCTGAACAGGGGAAAGGAACAGTTTTAGTAAATCATCTGCATAAGAACAGTTTAGACTTTCTGAACATTACACGTACATACTCGAGAAGTTTTGCAACATGTGTGTGTCCAAAGGTTTTGCAACAGAATGTTATCCACTCTATAGGAATGTACAGACCTGGTGTGCTACACCACACTAAAACCGGAAGTTCTGCTGTTAGTACCAAGAAATGTCGCCACGAGGCCCAAAATTGACATAGAACTTTGTCTTCCCAAGACCTACCCACATACTAAATATCATCACAATCCAATCCAGAGCTTTTAAAGTTATGCTGACCAAAGATTTCCAGAAACAAAGACAGACACATGCACACACAGACATACAGAATTTTCACGGAGGTAACTACAACATCTTGAGACATGTGCACACCCACCTGACAAGAAACAGATTCTCTTCCTCAAGACGACTTCCACAGCAGACGCCGGAAACTTAGGCACTGTGGGAGAGGGGGTTACTGTCTGAGTTAACGTGTATGGGTGTCACGAGCATAAAGATTTCCTTTCACAGTTCTTTTTAAAGGTAAGAAACACAGTCAGCCTCTAAAGATCACTGAGATCCAGAATAATACCATAACCTGTAATCTCAGATACATGTATTTCAAGCAAGAAGGCATTTCTAAGTAACTACTTTCACTGCTATGGCCTTGGGATGACTGCATACTACTTAGACCTTTTTCCTGCCCCCTTTCTGTCTGGGAACAGAAAAAAGGACAGCCTTTGACAATCAATCTGAAACCCAGAGACTATCTGGAAACTAAGATACATGCATTTCAAGTAAGAAGGTCTTTGTAAATGATTCGTCATTGCTACATGTATGGCCTTCTCTGAGATATGACAGCATACTTACATCCCTTCTCTGCCGCTTTCCTGTCTGCAGTGTTAGTGGGTGCTGGACTCTTCCTTCCCGTTGCATTCTGAGACGCGTGTCTTAAGGAATTAGTGTTCTCCTTGGGACTGGAGGAGCTCCTCCCGGAGTTGGAGAGAGCCTTGGGACTCGGGGAGCGTCTTGTCGAACTGGAGATGGATCTGGGAGCGGGAGGGGACTGGGATCTGGTGACGGGTCTCCTCGGACTTCTGGGGTCATAGTACTGAGGAGGAGCAGAAAGAGATTAATGCACACAAGGCAACCAAAACTCCCCTATGAAAAAATACATTACAGTCCAAGATCAACTACTGTACCATCAAACACACTTAAGGAAAGCAAATGAAACACTTCCACGGCCACCTCCCAGAAAAGGTGAATTCTCTAAAACTATAAAATGATGCAAAATTAATTTAGTTATGAAGTTATATCATCAATTGTGGACATCAGAACAACTCAAAATTTGAAATCATAGAATTAACAAATCCTGGTCAGCTAAAATTCTACTAATTTTAAAGACAAAATAATTGAAAGCCAAAAATTTTAACTTCCTACTGGATGCACAGTTAACTTTGACATGTGAATTGAAAGACCTTGCTTATGTCAGCTTACTTCTGTAATATAAGCCTACGCTAACTTAAATCTACATATGAATTACCTTATTTGGCACAAAGTTTGGGGTATCTCTTCTAACATACACGTCTTGAGAGACCTGCGACGTCTTGGAGGAGTTTGGGTAGGTGATAGAACTTGGAGGAACAGACGAGGAAACGCTGTTGGTCCCCGCTCCTTGGGCCGTCCTTAGCGTACTCCACGACTCGTAAGGACCCTTGCTGAGGTGCGCAGGCTGTTGAGCAAACTTCAATACACCTTGGGTAGGCCTCAAGGAGCTCTGGCTGTGTCTTAAGGGTCCTTGGTGGTTGATCGGCTTCCTGAGGAGGTTGGTTTCGCTCCTGCTGTGGGCGCTGCGCGTACTCGCGGTGTCCGGGAACACGAAGACGTCGTCCTCACCAGGAGAAGACGGGAGGTACATCGGACTTCTCGACCCGCCGACGTTACGCGGCGGGTAACTACTGCGGTGGGACTGTGAATGTTCCTTCCTACGCGGCATGCTCCCATTCTGAGCCTGGCCTGACGATCTTCTTGGCACGGTTGCTGTTGCCATGGTTACTATGCTGTTGCCATAGTTACTGCCCGAGTGATGACGACGATGATGATGAGTCCTAAGCTGTCAATAGCACCAGATCTTTTCTCATATCCTGTGTAAAAAAAAAGTTTTATGTTATTTTCAATTTTGGATTCCATGAAACCATGAAAAACAAAACATAACTACAAATATCCCAAATTGTCCAGCCTGTTTCATGCAACTAGCCTTGTGAGCAAGAAAGTTTGACTTGAATTCTTACCTCACCCTTGGGTAGCTATTTCTAGTTTCAAGAGCAGAAACATTTTGTGTGCCAACTCTTTAACGCAAAAACAACACCATTGACAACCACACATGTACATGTTGTATTGTGATAACGCTTAGTCAAGCACAAAAGTTCATTCACATTGTGCTCTGTGATACCTCCCCTATGTTTTAATGGTTTTCCCCCATAAATGCCACCCATCCACAGTTGTTAATGCTCCATCCCCTACAGACAGCTGTATTTGTACAAGTTAACCTTCAGCATTGGGTGTAACACGGCACTTAAAGTACAGTTCCCCTCAGGTAACAAAGGTGTGAAGTGACCTGAACTAACAAGGCCAGTCAGTCTCTATTGTTAGCAAAGCACATCCTGTTCACCCCTCTTAAAGAATAGACTGGTCCAGAATTAGGAAGTGAGAGCCTTGTATGTTTAAATTTCTGGTAAGTTGGTTTGTCAAAAGAATAACTGAAAAAAAATATTATAATTTTCTTGTGGTTTTGTAATCATGCCTCTACCTGGAAAGAACTAGCAAATTAGGCCTCCTATCAGCTTTAGTTCTAACCGCAACTTACATATTCAATGATATTGATAACCGAAAAGAATACAGGCTTTATATCACGTCTAATAATATTGCAAAACAAAAATAAAGTATTTCGAGCCCTGCACATTTCAATCCTATAGAGGAAATATTATACATTGTACACTGCATCAGTGAATGTTTGCACTCTTGGAGTCAGTTTGAGTGTGCTTGGACTATCATTTCTTCACCTTAGGCTAAAGTTACATACCATAGACCCCCCTGCCTGTGCATATATACGGTACGGTATCTGTTCCTCAGGGATTTTGAGGAACTCCTTGTTCCCTTGTGGATGCAAACATCCTCTGCAGCTGCCCAAACAACCTCTCCAATCTCGGCCAGTCCCATCACAGACTCATTAACATCTAATTAAAAACCCTTGACAATGGGAGCAGACAGTCACAATATTTGTACAAGAACACGCAAGTAAATTTACACGTCTGGAGTTGGGAAGCTCGCACCCTGACATTTACTGTGTGTGTGTTGGCTGGACGTTAAAGAGTAGAAACATCTGCAATGCTTGACATTTCTTTCCTGGCAGTTGTATTTGTCAGTCTTGAAGTGCTTTCCTTCTTTCAACAGAACCCTGAAGTTCTGCTTTAGATTCTGACGAGCAGATCTTGCAGTTGCTTCATATACATATATTCTTACCCTAACAGTGGCTTAAGCTTAAGTTTTTTATAAATTTATATCTTTATTGGTTATTTCACACTTAAAAAAATAGATACATAAGAATGAATTTACAATTGAGAATATGACAGTGCAGTGCAAGAAGGGCGGAAAGCTATGTGCTTATTTTTACATATAAGCCTCCCTTATATACATTATTAATCAAATTATAACAAATCAGATAAATCGATAAAACCAGAGAAATAAGATTGGTAATAAATAAATGAAACAATATAACTTGTGAATACATTACAATAAAGAAATTATCACAGCTTCGTCAATTATACATGGATTTTCATTAAATGTGAAAGTTTTGTCATAAGTTTTTATAAAATGTACTTGCAATAAAATGTCATTAAAAAGCTCAACTTCTTGTGTTATGGTTTAACTGACTACTTGTCTAACACAATGCTAAATGTAGCTATTGCTAGGATACAACCCTAACCCACTGCTCTTTTGTTGTGGCTTTATCTGAACATCTAACAACAGAACAACCCCTCACAAGTACAAAGTCCCTTTCCTTTGAACACTTATCGCTAGCCAAACACAGGCTAAACTTGCTGTTTGTAGAGTTCCTTCAGGTGTGTACACAGGACTAGGGCAGCAGCCTTGTTAGATGGAATATTGATACACCTAGACGGTAATTATTGAGTCAAAAGTGTGAAATAGTGAACTCTGGTGAACTCTACTTTCGACGAATCGTACTTGGAAGTTGGATTGTTGGGCATGCAATGCCTCAAGACTGTGTGGATTTTCAAACTGTTAAAAAGAAGAATCATAGATTATTATTGAACAGACGTTTGTGATAATTAACCTTCTCCCTGCTGCCTAACCCTGTGACCAATATAAATTTGGTGCCAAGGGCTACCTTAGCATGGAAGAGGTTAAAAGATAAACGAAAAGTTGACCTATAAAAACTTGCATCTGCAGAAGTAGACATCCTGGTGGCAGTGGTGGGGTATTGTTAGATCGACACAGTTTTCTTTATTTGACAAGCTCTGATTCTTTTCACTGACATGTTTGCTTACAGACAGGTGTTCAGTAATTATAGGGGAACTTACCTTGGGGCAAGGAACTCAGCCCCTTTTGGATTAGGTCAAGTTTGTTTAAGTTCTCAAAAACCGTTTTTAGCTTCTGAGCAACACAGTCAGTATTTACAGTGGTATCATTAGTTATAAAAGCTAGAATGTAGTTCCTTTCATGCGTAACAACAACAGTTACTGTATTCCCTGAAACCACTTGGTAAATGTCTAACCAACAAAACATACATGTAGTTTTGGACAAAGCAAAAAGAACCTAGCCTGGTATCCAAACACATATACAATCTTACGAAGCCACTTCATATAGAAAGCCTAGTCTCTACGAGTACGAGGCTACATGGATCGCTGGTAAAATAGTAGAAATTGGCCAAATAGTAATAGTATGCTAAGGGAGTCGGCTATATGGATACAGGGATAGGGCCAATAGGCAAATGCTATTGTCCCTATCTCTGTAGCCGACTTCCTTAGCATACTATTCACTCTATTTGGCCAATTTCTACTATTTTTCCAGCAATCCATGTAGCCTGGCAGAGGCTATAGAAAGCTGACAAAAGCGTGTACTACATGTAGTCACAATGTCCATAGAGCTTTAAGTTTGATAGAAAAGAACTTGTTATTTTTAGGAAAACCTCCCTGTAGCATCTATATTGTACATGCAAACACGTACACCCTCAGTCTGTGTATGCCAGGCAACAAACCCACTCCAGAAAAATTTCATCTATTCATTCAAGCAGTCACAGTCAAGGGCGTGTTTCTGAATGGAACATTGAAACTGACATTTTTGTCTGAACCAGTGAAAGCAGGTGTTTGATTAATTAACAAGAAATATGGTGCTGGATAAAGAATGACAGTTTTACTTCCACATTCTGCGTGTGCCAAGCAACTAACTCACTGCAGAAAAATTTTATCTATTCACTCAAGCAGTCACAGTCAAGGGCATGTTTCTGAATGGAACATTGAAACTGACATTTCTGTCTGAACCGATGAAAGCAGGTGTTTAATTAATAAACAAGAAATATAGCACTGGATAAAGAATGCGAGTTTTACATCCACATTCTGGGTATGCCAGGCGACGAACTCACTCCAGAAAAATTTTAACTATTCATTCAAGCAGTCGCAGTCAAGGGCATGTTCCAAAGACCAACGTTGTGTAAAACATACTGAAAAGGCGTCTTGTGAACCCACTAAACAGAGGTGACCTAATTCAATTAAGGAGAAACACGGCATGAGATAAAGAATACCAGGTGAACAGGTGAGTACACAGGTGATGGACGGGTAGATAGACAGGTGTGCATGGTCCAGGTGGTTGTCATTTGTTCCCGTTAGGGTTCGGTGTGCGTCTGAGAGGAGTGGGTTTAGAACCAGGGGAAGTTGGGTCAGGCTATTGGAATGTGAACCTAAACATACCAGGGGCGTTACATATCCCAACACACTTTGAGAGGCTTAGTTGGAGCAAAAACAGTGTGACAAAGGGGATAGTTCTGGTATAATGAAGTGCATGAAATGCATTCTTGGGAACAGGTGCATTAAGGCACCTTAAGCTAAAATTCATGTGTACCTTTAAGCATATAAGGGGACACACTTACAACTTCTTAATGGTCCTTACAGCAAATACAGCGTGACATGAGCGATAGTTCTGGTATAATAGCAGTTTGAGCTTTGCTATATCTGTATGTTACTTCATTGATGAAAACAATACACCACAAGCACTTGGCACAAAACACAATAGGAGGAATTCTAGTATGAATAAATTAATATTGCATAATTCATGTAAAAGTTGCCCATAATGCATGTTACAGAACATTTGAACACATTAATGACTACATCATGAAAACAACACACCTCACACATAGGTCTAAGTGGGAGCAATCAAATACAGTTTTCACATCTGAACCAGCTTGTTCTTCTTGGTTTTCTATAAATAATAAAAGTTTCTTGAGGAGGGTACCAAGCTTCAATTTCTATGGGATCCCTGGTTAGCAAAACTCTGATTTTCAAAAAAATAATAAACGTACTGTCCAAAATAAGAACGTACTGGGTGGATTTTGAGGCTGAAAAAAATAAACGTACCGGTACGTTTATTTGGGAGATGAGAGTATGATTATCATCATGTATTACACTTTACAATAAGACCAAGTAATACATTGCAGATGCCGAGTTGTATACATATCTAATACTTCTAGGTTCTAAGATCTATTTTAAATTTAATACGTGAACTTCAATGCATTTGTACCCCCCTCTATGGGCACATCTGGTCCCCCCCCCCCAACATGTGATCACAACAGAGTGCAAATGACCTTGGGAGCAATACACTTGACACAAACACCCCACTTCAGGAAATTACCGCTGTGCATTTTGTCATCACGCAGGTACAAATGGCTGATCAGGCATGTGTTAGCACTGGGCATGCATATCAGCCATTCACACGCTAATCCTAATGTAATGAGAGGCATTACCCTTCGGCAGAAGTCATCCAGTTGTTTGGTTGCAGGGACATGCAATGATTATTTTGGTAAGTCGGTTGACCCAACTAGTACATGAGTTTCACTATATCACTGGCACAAAGCTGAGTACTGTGACTTGTGTATTCTAGATGATTTGCAATAGTATGAAATAGGGTTCAAAAAATAGAAATACTTCAAAACTTTCATTTCTCTTTTGTCGTTTTAGAAAACGAACCTGAAAATCATTGGCTATGCCTAATATGCAATTTCCACTGACAGCTATGGCCTATCATTAACCTATTAGTTACTACTAACACAGATCACTTAGCTAGAGTAGTGCTCTTTGACAATTTCAATTTGTGTCACTTCTACTCATGAGTCATATGTCAGCAAATGCCCTCATTTTGGATCTGCTAATTATTGTTCGGCCATACATTGCTACAGGCATATATTACAAATGTTTTGCATGTGTGTGATATAAATTATTGAACACTGTTCGCATAAAGGCACATGTATATGCAATGTTATATCATATGTAAACAGCATGTAATATTCTGTCTGCCTGGCGTTCCACTGTGTATTGTATTGTTGCAATTTCGAATAAAGAAAGAATATTCTGTTGGAAAATAATACTATAACATGTTACAGTGTGTAGAAGTAACGTTAACATAAATATGTTGCATTGATAGTTAATCTAGCTAACCTATGCCCACATTTTTGAAAATATGACATAACAATTATAGATCTATTGGAATTAGATTTTTTTCTCATTCCTATCATTTTCTTGCCACCCAGTCTCACATTTTTACCACCATTGTATCCAAGAACGGTTCCAGAAAACAACTGTTCTTTAATATTCCTCACATATTCATCTTTAATCAAGACTCGTAAAATATGGCATTTTAAGGAGCAATATGTATGGCATTAAACATTTATCTATGGCATGTATGTTAGACATGTATGAAGACAACATGTTGGACAAAAAATTACTTCTGACAGCCAACCCCCCTCCCCCTCGTAAAAATACACAAATTTGTAACATCTTTTTACGACAAAAATAGCTTAATATTTTCTATTCCACCATCACAGCTATGAAGGAAGGCGTATACTCCAAAATATCTGAGAAAACCAAGGTCGATCTGACCAAACAATAAGAAAGAAAAACTCACTGTACAAAAAAAACATCGTCTGAGATGATTTTGCTGAGTTTTGCCTCCATGTTTTGGGACCTTCCATGGGGTTTTACCGATACCCTTTCGAGGATCGCAACGCAATTTCCAACCCAAATATCAGTTGTGCTTTTGACTCTGCCCGTCTAAAATATATATTTTTAGTCATAAAACACATCTCTGTTGTATCCTAGGAAGGTAAGACCTAGAAAAGTGAAAGTTACAACTTTAAGATGGTAGTACCGTCTCTCTTACACACCCTCAAGGCGTCCCATCCAGGGCTCGTATTACACGCCAGCTTGCCACACGTAGCAACAAGTCGCTAAAACTGCTAAAACGACCACGCAATGCGCGCAAATTCACACAGACTTTCTTCACAAGACCCTTAGCAACGATGTCTTACCTCTAAGGATGTCTCCCTGCGTCTTGAGGCTCTTTTCTAAGAGTTATTGCTCATCGTTTGTTCCCGGGTCTTGTTCCCGCTCTGCCCGCTCGTGTAGCGGTACTCTCATAACAAAACTTCTCAGGCTGTTCCAGCAAACCGCCTTACCCCCTACTATCAGCTGAAACATCAATTCATATCGAAAAGCTTTCCGTTATAACACAATACGTTTCTCTCAGAATCAATAAAGTAATAAACAATAAACTGATTCTACAAAATTTGTCTACTCTTGCGGAAAATTAGAGCGAGTTATTCCAACAAGATGGCATAATTGTGGGGGTGACGGCATTACCGGACAAAGCCCCGCACACCTATTGATAGCCCATTGAAGCGTGCCGCCATCATACGTGCCGGACAATAGGTGTTGGTTTTGCGCTACCTGTTGTCACCTGGTCAGCACGAGAGGAAAACAGATCACACGATGTTTGAATAGTTGTCATAGTAACGATTAGAAGGCCCGACATTACGTATTGATCTGTCAATGCGTACTATTGTGGTTGCGAAAGAGGTATCATCAAAGAAGTCGCCGAAAACATCCATGATATGCCATTCCGCAATGTAATGACTCTTTTCAATGGCCATTTAACAAAGATTGCGTTCAATCAAAATGTCTTTATGACTTTTTCCGAGGTTGCCAATTTTATCCATAATGATAATCCAAGGTTCCTCATGATAAATAGCAAGGAGGTCATATTTTTTTTAACATAAACCTGAATAACTGCTTTCCCACAAATTTCAGCTGCCTGCAAAAGTGGAGTTTTTCACCACGGTACCTTTAGTTGTGATCACAGATAAAAGTACTGGTAGATTTTCACGCTTTTACCTTGGCAAAAGAAGCACAAGTTATTTGTGCTCCATGCGACTTCTATTCGAACCTCAGGTTGTACGCAAACTCCCCTGCCTTCGTGGTGTTTCGTAATATTGCCGAATTTCTACTGTAGTAATGCTTTTGAATAGCAAGGTTCTTTTATTCACAACCAAGCATTTTACAAGAGTCGACGTTTCGACGTTCGAGTATTGCCCTGTTGAAGATGGCTGACAGCCGTCGAAGTGACGTTGGCTCTTGTAAAATGCTTGGTTGTGAAAGAATCTTGCTATTCAGTCATTCGCCAACCTGATGAAATTATTCACGGAGTAATGATGTTCTTCAACCTGCCCAACATGAACTTTTGATAGGATCTCTGGGCGTGCAACAACTTAATATCCGTGAGTTTGGCGTTTCTTCATCATTTTTTCTGCACTGTTGAAATCCACGGTTACGCTGCGTTGGGAACATAGCCTGGAATCCATCCTATTTAGCTTCCGGCCGCTACCCTAGCTCCGCTGCGTTACCCAAGCTCCGGAGCTTGGGTAGCGCAGCGGAGCTAGGGTAGCGGCCGGAATCTAAATAGGATGGATTCCAGGCTATTGGGAACACCCATACTTTCATCAAACCGACGTCATAGGTCGGGATGTGTATTTACCACAAAACAGACGAAATGCGAGCTGCAGCAAACAGAACTTTATTGTACAATTCATCAAAACGCAAAAGACTTCTCTATCAATATTTACTAACTGGAATGAAACTCTGTGTTTGGCAATACAAACGTTCTATCATTGTCTATCGAGAAGCACTGTATGACGATACATGTGTTGTTGATGAAGGTTAGACATCCAGGTAGTAAGATACGCCAAACATATCTATTCAAAGTTTTGGTATAAACGACCACAACGATATATCTGGTTCTGCCAGATCTGTCCTTAGTCACTGACGAAAGATAGCGGATGCTGTCTGAAACGTCTGACTATTTCAAAATTTTATCCAGTTGCTTTAGTAACTATTTTTGGCGTATACATGTGTTGTGTCTGTGTGTTTACACGGAATTTAAGCAATGCCACCTCCTATAAAGACACTTTCTCTCAATATGTTTTCTCCTTTATACAATCTCTCTGGAGTACTTTCGAAAAAACGGCGTGGTGTAATAATACGTATCCGACAACTTTCCACAAACTTGTACTGTCGGTGAGTATCATTGACCAGCTTTAACGACAATGTTAAGCGACCTTATTATAAGGCGATCAGCAAAGTAACAGTTACAAAGCCATCCTAACAGTATCGACCAAATGAACAACATATGTCAAACATCTTCTTACCGACTACTTAGTACTTATTCATAGTTCAAAGCAAACAAAGATACATACTAAATGTGATATCATAAACAGGTTGAGCGTACATTGCATAATATCTGTTGCGACTTAATACACTTTATATTGGCTATTATTTCTCTCCATCTTACCAGCGGCCAAGGGATGAAATGCGAAACAAGGGATGCAAATTTCATAACAAGGGTGTCTACAAGTCAAACTCCTGTATATACTTTATATTTTACCCGTCTTATACATTTAATAGTTATCACTTAAGATGAATTCGATATCCAATATTTCAGACAGACAGATAGACTAAGCTAATACTTTATACATGTCTAATAATGATATCAAAATATCGAACACTTTACATGAAGGTCTCATATCAAAGTCGGTGGTTCGTCCTTGTACTCCGGTAGTTTGTACGTCACCAAACATCTCATCTTACGGTCCTCGTCTGCGCATGCTCTCCTCAGAGCAGCCTTCACCAGTCCGTCAAACCGCCTGACCTCCTTTGACCCCTCCTTGGGGTCCGCACTATTTACCGTCGCCGGCGGAGTGATCTTCAAGAAGCGGAAACCGGGCGCTTTTGCACACGCCTCCACGATTTTGCACACGTCCTCCTCGCTGAACTCATTATCATTCAGGTCCCATTCTTCCAAATAAGGTAACTTTTCAAGCAGTTCCAGGACGATCTGCGCATGCGCACCGAGGTTGCACTCCGCCATGCCCAGCCACTTCAAGTTCCTGGATGCTTGCTGGAGGAGCTGCGTGACGTCATCCAATAATCCGGTGAGATCCGTTCCGGACAGGTCCAGTTCCTCCAGCTGACCGATGTGATGCGAGTTAGCCAGGAAATACAGGTCGATCTGAGGGGAAAATAGAAACAAATCGTCAAAACTTGCCGAAGGAAAACAATACTATACCATTAGGCTCGCTCCTAAGGCGTCGCCAAAAAAAGTTAACAAAAGTAACGGTTCTCTCTGAAGAGGTGAGGACGGCTGGATGGAGTTAGCCAAGAAATACATGAGGATACATGTGGAGTAGCGAAGCCTCATTGCACTAATAGCTAACGAAAAAGCGTCATTCTTTGTCCTCAGTCTGAGGATCGACCACTAACGTTACATGTAGATGACAAAACGACTCTCTGAATTTGCCAAAGATGATAAAAGTTGTCAACGGTAAAGGGTCAGTCTCTCTGAAGAAGAAGAACTTCAGAGTCAGAATCAGAGACAGAATATACAAGTTAATCTGTGGGGACACAACAATCCTCAGAACTTGCAAAAGAAAAAAAAGTTGTATCCTCGTAAAAAAGTTCTGAACTTGATCAGACGCAAAACTTTTTAATAAAATAAAATAATATTTATAGTCTATTCAGGGTACCTGGCTAACGCCGCACTGCGCGATGTTGAGGTACTGCAGCGGGGAGGCTGTTCCCAGCAGCTCGGCGAACCAGCCTGTGAGCGGGTTCCGCCGCACGTCAAGGCGGCGCAGGTTCGGCATGGAGGACACTAGCGTCTGCAGGAAATAAGGCAGAGAAATCATGAATAACAGGTTTATCATGAATTGCAAGTAACAACAAAATGAAGCCAATATTTGAAAACAAGGACAATATCAGACATGTGACTTTGAAATGCTAAATTTACACCAAAATTCGTTGGGTCTAGCTTCTTGTTTGTGGAAGACGGGAAAAGGCTTATTGCGTGTGGGTTCTGTGGTTATCATATGATCAAATAGTTTTCTTTTCAGCTGTAGACGCAGAGAAATCGGGATGTATTGCTTTCTCATGAGGGTTTTTTATCATTCGGCCTGGGAGGTTTTGCTCTTTCAATGATTTTGGATTCTTGGAGTGTCGGCGCGTTGCGACAAACATGTAACCCTAAAGTTACATTCTTCATACTATCGTACGATGTGAAAGAAACGTATGTCAAAATTGCCTGCAGATTTCACCACGTACGCTAGGCGGCGTAGCAAACACACCTGTAGATATTCTGGGGACGTCCCGTCGGGTAGACATCCCGCCAAGGTCAGGGAGGTCAAGTTCTTCAGCTTTACAATGTCCTTGAACTTCTCCTCAAGGTCAGCCTCGTTCTCGTACACTTCGAATCCCGTGGTGACCTAGGTCGCATACGGAATGATATAACACAGAAGGTTAGCCCATATTACACTTTGAAAACTGTGGAATGAATAAAAATACTGAAAATTCAAGTAACGTAACGCGTACAGTTTGTGACTTGTGCAAACTTGTGAGTCATCTCTATTACAAATATCATATGCGCGAGAGAGAGCGAGAGAGAAAGAAAGAGAGAGAGAAAGAGAGAGAGAGAGAGAAAGAGAGAAGCCCAAAACACTGGCAGTTCACCTCCATGAGTTGAAGAGTTGCAGTAAAAACTTGTACAAAACGAGAAGAACTTCTCGTGTATTAATAAGGTACCTCCGGGTCCAGCGTGTTGATGAGTTCTCCCACGAACTTGTAGCAGCGGTGAGCCCGATGCACCACCGCCGAGCTGGCGTGCAGCCGCATACGGGCCGCCTCGCCCCGGCCCGCCGCCAGCGCCTTGGTCAGCTTCTCGCTGTTGCTGTAGCCCCACTTCAGCCACACGTTCAAGTACACGTCAAGGGTGCCTAGACAGGGAGGGGAAGGGCAAATATCGTTTGTTTGTTGGTTTGTTTATGTATGTTTATATAAATCTACATCATTATCATCTGCAAGTAGTACTGTTGTTTCGTTTCTTTGAACTTTTTTACTAACAGCTAACTTACAAAAGTTTTCGTTTTCTGACAACTTACAACAGCTTCTGAACAACAGGATACTAAAGTATCCAACAGGATACTTAAGTATCCAACAGGATACTTAAGTACTTAAGTATATACAGTAAACAAGGCTTAGTTTTGCTCTTTCACGACGTTAACAGTACAATGTTAAATAGTGAACATCCATGGTGAGCAAAGCGACGAAAGGTGATACAGTTGACTCCCTAGCAGCCCTTTGAGCGACGCTAGTGGGCGCTTCAACACTAACCTTCCATCTTGCAATCCTGGCTGTCAGCGTCCAGGGCGGCGGTGGCGAAATCGTTCGTCATGTCTTTGTCTGCACGTAAAAACGAAAGAAATAAATGAATTAATGCCATAACTCGAAAACAAGAAGCTACATCATCAACCACAGAAAAACGTCCAGAGAGCGCACTACAACGGACTTCCTTACAAGCAGTCTGCAGTTGGTTAGAAAGCTGCCAGAGGGCTATAACACGCTTTGATACACTTAATTTGGACCCACAATTAGCTTGAGCAAGGAGGTTGCATGTACATCTAACTATAACCTCCTTGGCCTTTTTTGATAGCTAGTTATTCCTCCTGTAGTCCTTACTGTGGTTCTTACTAATAGCCAACTAATAACAAAGACAAACAAGAAGAAAAAATTACAGAATCCACTTTTGATTAATCCTCCTTTTATATGGCCGTTTTTATGACGTACCCGGCAAAACGTTCTGCATGCAGACCGCTTGGAACCCAGAGTTGTTCTTTGTCGTCAGACCCTCAACAACCGCCTTCGTCACGTCACGTGACCAGGAGACAGCCGGGTTGCTGTATTCGATTGGTCGCTTGGGGAACACCGCGACCTCCTCCGATTGGTCCTTGCCCACGTGACCGTTCTGCAGCGGGCTGATCCCTGATTGGCCGTAGACGTTCCGGAAGTCGAGCACCTTGTGCGGCCATGTTGAAACCATGTCCTTGATCTTGTCAACATCTCCTGAAAGCAGCGCTCCTCTGGAACATGAAGGAAAAGAGTTAGTAGTAGTAACCACGGATTAGCAAGTAAAAAGTTTGAGTCAGCGGTCGCTACGGAGTATGGCATCCAGGCTAGCACTGAGTCAAAATCGTTTCAAAGTCTCAAACGAAAACACCCCTGCAGTTCCAAAATGTGGGGTTAACATGCCAAGGCATTAAAGACACCAGAAATGACACGGAGAAAGCACTGTGCATTACTCTCTTCGTCCCGTCTCAATGGAGGAGTGTTGTTAATTTGTGGATGACCGTCCTTCTGTCAACTGGATCCCCAGGCCCTAATCAAATGTTTTACGAAGTTACAATAATCATCACTTATTATGAATGCCTGGCATGTTAACCTCATGTGTATTTAAGACCGTCCAATCATACAAACATTTGCCGACTTGTTCAACAGAACGCGAAATTAAAGAATTCTTCAGATCGTATCTAGTCTGGGTGCAATGGCCGCCATTCCCTTTCAAACACACCTGTCCTCTGCCCGACTGCTTTTCAAAGTCACCGCAAAGACAAGTCAAGCATGACCTCTAAAACATCCACAACAATGGCGATCACGTTACAAGTTGTTCCTTCTAACCTAGAGTCGAAGTTTTGATACCTATCACTCCGGTAAACCACAGCAGAAATTACTAAGCCAGAAACACCTGGTTCGGGGATGATTCTAGTAATTAGCCGTGTAGTAATTAGTCTGACATATCCTGTCACCGTCAGATGACTTCCGAGAAATAGGTTACCAGTATACTGTAGTACGTAACCATATTCGTACGACGTTTTTGTCGTACGGTTTCTAAACCAGGATATAACCAAACCGACCATCGATAAGTGTTAGGTATGTATTACAATACTTTCCGTCACAAAACAGCTGAATATTGTACGAAACACTACACAACACGCAGTTGTAAACATATCATACAAGAACTGGGACAGTGCCATTAACCATTCGAGTGTGAGGGCTGGTCCGGACTAGGTTTTTACCTTTTTATAATCAACATTTAACATTATGAGGGTTAAACGTTTCAGGCCCAAGGACAGCCCAGGATAACCTCACCGCTGCCACCAGTGTTAGAGCTATAGTGTAACCTGTCAAAAGCTTTGTTTGTTTTGTGAAGACGTTACTTAATCTCTACAACTGGATAAAATACGGAGATTATTTCTGGACGTTTAGAGCGACATCCACCACTCTTCTCAGCATCACTAGAAAGAGCTGACATATTGTTACAATCCGCCCATGGCTCCTTGGGTTTTGTACTTCAGACACAAATTTTAGACTAGTCGACTGTTCTTTGTTCTGATTACGTATTGGTACCGCATCATGTCTATTATTCAATCATTACTACAGAATTTCTAATTTCCAGACGTTTATTTTTGTAAGGACGACCTTTTTATTTGTATTGACTTGTTGCATAAGAACTGTAGTCTCTATAAGATGACATCCATGTAATCCACTTGGAGGTGCCTTTAGAATCGGCGAGCTACTCTCCCCGCCCCGCCCTCCTACCTTCTCGCTGCTTACCCCCGGACAATGCTGGTGGAACCGCCCCAGGCCAGGTCGGACGTTCTCACGATCGGCAGCGCTAGCCTAGACATCAGGCTCTGCTACGGCTTGAAGCACACTAAAGCCTGCCCAAGGAGGCCACTCAGGGGGCTGATAAAATCTACGTGTACGAAAGCCCGAAGCGACACGGTGAGAAAGATTCTCTAGACAATTTGAAAACCACCAAACCATTTCCAAGCCACTTCAAAACCATTCTCAGCAGCACTGTTGTTTGGTTATTCTTGTATTGTATCGACATATGTATTGGGAAAAGTAGAAGCACGCACGCGCGCACACAACCACACACACACACACACACACACACACACACACACACACACACACACACACACACACACACTTCAATCACACACACACACACGGACGTACACACACACATATATATAAGTGAAGCAAAAAGACAGTTGAAGTTTTAAGAAATAGGGAATATGAAAAAGGAACGCTTCAGTATTAGAGCCTGTTGTGTAGACTACAGCAGTGCGGCATGCAGCCCCGTGTGACAGGCTGAACTCTGGGCCGACCGGCATTTTTTAAACACCTCATTAACAAATACCGCAAAGGTCAACCGAGTTCAACCAACGGATTGCTTCTGGCGAGGATGGCAAGGACATAGTAGTAGCAGTAGAAATAAGACAATCAGGGATGGCAGACTTCACACCCCCTTCCGGTTAAGTCGGAAATACGATCACACAAATATGCACACACACACACGCACACACGCACACACACACACACACACACATACGTACACACACACAAACACACACACGCGTACACACACCCACACCCACACACACGTACACACACACGTACACACACATACACACACACACACACACACACACACACACATGCACACACACACGCACACACACACACACACACACACACAAACATAGTCATACACATACGCAGACACACTCACATACATTTGTACACACACACAGGACACACAAGTGTATAGAGCACAGGCTGAATGGAAAGATAGTCACCTTCTTCCGACCAAGCGCTCTGACTTCTGACACTAGTCTATTCATCGTGCCTGTCAAAAACCGGGGCAAGTAAAGAATGAAACCATCTTCCCTCCCCCGCACCTCTGCTTGGAGAGGAGTCCGGACCGCCTGAGCGGTGTGCCCGGGACTATCTCCCGGCCGAGGTCGTGCGAGGTCAGCATTGTTCACATTTCTGCCGTGACGCGGACCCCGGCCGGCCCCTGGCTAGTCTCACCCTGACGTCTGACGGACACCTCAGGACGCTTCGGTAGAACACTTTCGGGCTGTTTGCGTGTCGTGTCAGCGTTTGCATGGCATTAGCGGACGTTTCAAACAAATTTTGTGGCGGTTTGTATGTCGTGCGAGAGTTTGTAGGTCATGCGAAAGCGTTTAACTTGAGTTTTCAACTTGAATAGCAATATAAGACGTTCTTAAACATACGAAACCTTCGCTTGTGTTTTATAAAGAAAAAAACCATACTGTACGTTTTTCGTGAAAATGCCACGTTCTGCGCAATTGGACTAGAAAAAACACACATTTAAGGATTGCTGGCATGTTTGACAAGGGAAGACGAACGACACATCTGTAGATATCGATGACGGCGCCTGGACATATTTGGGCTTGTTTTGTTATCACTAGTGTGTGTTTAGTAGGTCGTAACAGGGCATTAAGGCTAAGTTCTTGACTTGAATGACAACAGCGGACGTTCCTAAAACACCTGAGTATTGGTCTGTGAGTTATGTGCGTACTTTTTAATGAATCAGACAAAGGAATTAACAGGCAGACCAGACGGCACTCTTGACAATGAGCTTTGTCGAGTCGAGTGTAAAGTGCCTTTCTCAAGGGCACAGCCCTGGGGCCTGCAAGGGATTCAAACCCAGACCCTTTAGATTCTACAAGACCCTAACCAAGGCCGCTATATAGCGGACTACCTCCTCTGGCATGTTGACTGTCTATTTGGCCAATTTCTACTCTTTCCAGCCGCCTCTGGAGCCTGGAAGAGGCTACACCTTTCCAAGGGGCCATTGTCGACACGGAAGGCCGACCGCCACATGTGCATCATCGTCATCACGTGTAGAACCCGCCCGGCCTTGTTTGCGTGTTGCCCGCATGTTTGTGTGGGATCGGCGGACGTGCCGAGCACATTCAGCGCGGTTTTGTGGCCGCGGAAGCATTTTTCAGCCGCCTGAGACGGATTAAAATGGCCGGTCTGAACACGGATGATGGCCATCGGACGTAATCTGCAAGCAGATGCAGAAAGGCAGAATCGTAACATTTCTCAAGCTCCCGGTTCCACGGAGAACGTGCACCCAGATAAACAAACAGACGTATCAAGGACGAATGTAATCCTCTTGCAACTACCAGAACACAACGATGACCTTTAGACTCAAATTTCAACCGCCAATCGTACACAACGAAAATAACTAAACATACCAATTTTCAGCTTCCACGACCTCGACTTTTGTAGCACACTTTTGTAGACCCTAGTCATCCCGCACCCTTTATCTGAACCAAACTGCAGATACCAAAACACAATCCTGACTCGACCTTCGATCCCACCCATGGAAAAACAACTCATTACACAAATTTTCAGCTTTCAACGACGACCTTCATGAACTTTTCAGCCCGTTTTACGGCTATCCCTGTCTTACTCCTGACACCTGTAATCTCAAACAGCACACAAAGGTGTGTTGTACACTTCAGAGAGAGCGCGCTTGAGGTGCCTTACAGAACGACAACACCCGGATTTCATAGATTACCGCCCCTCCCTTAATAGGCACATGTAATGTACCTTATCATCGATCTACTGCGTAACTATTGTCTACAAATCCGGTATCAGAATCTACCATGATCTGCCGTTGATCCTTGTTTGATCCTTGTTTGATTCTAGTATGAAGTGCCCTCTGTTGATACATAGTGTTATGAAGGCTTTAAAAACTCTGTTCCAACATAAAAATAGTGCACTTAGAAAATATTCGACTAGTTTGCCGGGACCTCCATTCAACTCCCTATCTGAGGGACGTCCCTAACCGAAGCTAGGTACTCATTTACACTTGAGTTGAGTGAGGAGTAAAGTACCCTTTCCATGCCTAATATCGGGACCTGTCAGGGATTCGAGCTCATCAGTACCTTCAGGATCTGAATCAATAATCCAAGGTCCAGTTCAAGGCCATCGTGTTATCTGGTTTTCCTCAGGATAACACGAGATCTGGTAGCTGAAAACAGGTCGGAAATCATGCTGATCATGAATCTGTTATCTCCAAGCAGATCTACGAGGTAAGGGCTAAACACTATAGTTATCCCCCCGAAGCCGATTGGATAGTGTTAGGTCTCTGGATACTGTCTTACCCCGGTAGATCTGCTCGGAGATTACTGAACCCGTTCTTTTTGTGTTGGAACAACGTTAAACCTTTCATCACAATAGGCTTAGTCTTATACACACAGAGATCCTCACACACAATCCTGCAGTCATCCCCGACCGGTCCGACGTGAGATTTCCACCTCCACTTTTCTCCCATATAGATTGAAGGGGCGATTGTGGATCAGAAGATGGCGGACAGAGATAGGGTGGCGACACGCTGTCATAAGGGCCTAAAGGCGCTGTCATATCCGTCATAGGATTCTATAAATCTTGTATCATCGTGTCAGGGTAGACCGCAATCTGTCAGAATCGCCGAATTCAACATTTAAACTTTGAATCATGTGGGTTGAGGATTGAGAGTAGCCAGGAATCAATCCTAACCTACTGTAGCTCAAGTTCGCTCCGCTGATCGCATACAAGCAAAATGTGACTTTCCAGACTAGTAGTCTACTCCTTTGTGTGATGGAGAAGGACCCTTCTACCAAAATATCAGGTCAAACCTTTTCTGTTAAAGATGGGTTGAACGAAATCACATTTCTAGCTAGGCCTCTTTCAGGAATTGGCTCCTGTACTATTCCAACCCGACATTGGTTGGGGAGTGGTCGGGTGGAAAGTCGTGGGAAAGTTCTGAATGCGCGACAGGGACTTAAACTTTGAATAATCAATGCCCTTAGCGTAATAATGACTTCTACAAACTGTTTGTGTGAACATCACAGTCGGATATCCTTGGGAACCTTTGATGACGTATTTACTCTATAATCATGGCCGCCATAATCCATTTAATGCCCAATTACAGTCGCTTCACTCACACCAATTATTAACATAAACACACATCTGACCGTGTAGAAATCTACCCAGGTGCTTGAGTACTGTTATCTTGTGTATCACAGGAGGTTATAGGCCTCCTTGGTGTATCTTATCATTACCTTCATCGGCGTAAACACACGTGTGTTAGGTAGAAACTTTCATAACCATTCGATCGACCAATCGATCGATCAATCAATCAAACAAAACCCAAGCAGCTTGGATTTATATAGTCTCTACCAGGCCCCACAGGTCGCTGGAAAATGGACCGTGCATGGTTCATAGGTCGCAAACTGTAACTCCTTGAGCGGACTAACTCCTCTGGTATAAGTTATCCGTCTATTTGTTTCAGCTGCCTGTGGAGGCTGGCAGAAGCTAGTGACAAACCGCTGTTACAATAGCCTTGGGAACTTTGGCACCTTCAATGGTGTATACTCAAGGTCGCCCTGATCCACTTAATACCCAATTAGAGGCGTCCGGCTCACACCAAGGGCATTATGCACTCATCATTACCTTCGACAGAAGGTTGTGTTTTCGGTTTGGCTAGGGTGGAGTGGCTGTCGATATATCTGTGTTTGTACAGTGTATGTAAACGGCATAACTTGAGAAGCTTTGAAAAAATTCCACCTATTTTGGTCAATTTATATTATTTTCTCAGTTCGCAAGGAAGTCTGATAGTAGCCTCCGATGCAGACTCCTCCCGGCTGTTTTCTTTTTCAAGTTATTGTTTTTATACTATTACATTTTTTTTCTAATTCCCGGCCAGCAATTAGAAAAAAAATATGAAAACAATAACTTGAAAAAGAAAACAGTCGGGAGGAGTCTGCATCGGAGGCTAGTCTGATAGGGGCTTTAGCAAGGACAAGAAAAATGCTAAAAATACACACGACAGAAGAGGACACTAAACTAACATATATATTGAACTGTTCGACTCTGGCATGCAAGAACCACAACAACAACAGTGGTAGCGATGAGTCTGTCGCTTCGGGCGGTATAAAACAATGAGGGCACCACCTGGGCGTACCTGGTGCCTCACCTGGGCGTACCTGTGCACAGGTAATCACAGGTTACATACCTTCGGCGTTTGTCACATTTCCGGTGCGAACAAGGTTTGGGTTGGATTCACGGTTACACTAAATAATGCAGCGTTTCCGCCAGACGTCAAATGGCGCGTGTGTAGGGGCAAGATTGACAAGTATGGTCAATCTGGAATCTCCAAGCAGATGTTTGGGTTGAAGGTTGTAACGTTTTCTAACTGTCAGAGAAGCCAGCAATTTTTGAAACAGGCCCTACCTGCTTGGACATGAAACAGGTCCGGTTTCTGTACATCAGAAGCCCTGTTACATATTCCTCTTATAAGTCTTAGATCATATTTCTTTCCAGGTGTTCCGTTGATATAAGCCAATGCGGCACCACTATGAACTGTAATGTTTGGATGTTGTATACACACAGACACACACAACACATACAGACGCACTCACAACCAAACAAACACACACACACATACACAAACACACAAGACATGGACAGTTGCATATCTCCACGCCTTTCCGTACATCTGCTTGCATATAAAAAACACAACAGAACACGTCCTACCTGAGCGCCATCTCGTCCCCGTTCATCTTCTCCAGCGGCCGCCTCCTCTCCAGCCGGTCCGCGTACCCGGGCGCGCGGAAGCCCCACTGCAGCGTAGCCACCTTCCCGTACGCCGCAGAGTTCAGCTCCAGCGTCCCGTCCTCCGGGAGCAGCGTCGTCCGGCCGCGGCTCGACGCCAACGACGTCACGGCGTCGCCGTTCCTGCTCTGACGGCGCGTCGGTACGTCCAAGTCGGCGTCGGCGGCGTCTCGGTCCCGACGTCGGTACCGCGGCCGCGCCAGCTCGGCGTCGACGTGGTCTATCTCTGCCGCTATCCTGCTGCGGCGTCGCGTAGGCCCGCCGTTCTCGTCGGTTTTGTCGACGCCGTCTGTTTCCCGCGTTATCCTACTACGTCGTCGCGTAGGGGCGCCGTTTTCGTCGTTTTTCTCGACGTCAACGTCAGCTATTTTGTTGCTTTGTTGCGTCGGCCCTCCATTCTCGTCGATTTTCTTGACGCCGTCTGTTTCCCTGGTAATTCTGTTAAATCGTTGTGTTGGCGCTCCGTTTTCGTCGGTTTTCTCGGCGTCGACGTCAGCTATTTTGCTACGACGTTGCGTCGACGCTCCGTTGGCGTCATTCTTATTGACGTCGAAGTTCGCTATTTTGCCGCGACGTTGCGTTGGCGCTCCATTTTCGCCGGATTTTTCTGCGTCATCTACCTCCGCGTTGTGGGGTAGCGTTGACGTTACGTCTTCGTCGTTTTTCTCGACGTCCACGTCAGCTACTTTGCTGCGTCGTTGCGACACCGCCCCGTTTTCATCGTTTTTCACGACGTCAACGTCAGCTATTCTGTTGCTTCGTTGCATTGGCGCTCCATTTTCGTCGTTTTTGTCGACGTCGATGTCAACTATTTTGCTGCGACGTTGCGTCGACGCTCCGTTGGCGTCATTTTTATTGACGTCGACGTCCGCTATTCTGCTGCGACGTTGCGTCGATGCCCTGTTTCCGTCATTCTTCTCGACGTCGACTTCAGCTATTCTGCTACGTCGCGGCGTCGGCGCTCCGTTTTTGTCATTTATCTCGACGTTGACGTCAGCCATGCTGCTGTGACGTCGCGTCGGCGCTCCATTCTCGCCGAAGTTTCCTGCGTCATTAACCTTCGCGGCTATCATGCTGCGACGCCGCGTTGACGTTTCCTTTTCATCGGGTTTCTCCACGTCAACGTCTTCTAATATATTGCTCCAGCGCTGCGTCGACGTTCCGTTCTCGCCGCCTTTCTTTATGTCACCTGTTTCCGCGGTCATTCTGCTTCGATGTCGCGTTGGAGCTCCATTTTCGCTATTTTTCTCCAGGTCGACGTCAACGTCCACGTTGCGTCGACGCTGCGTGGCCGTTTCCTTTTGAATCAAGTTTCCTACATTGACGTCGACGCCGTTGGTATCATCGGTTCTTGCTGGCGTCCTGCTTTCACCGTTCTCTGCATCGACGCCGTCGCGGGGGCTGACGTCGTATCGACGCTTCATTGACGTCGACGTTCCATTCAGCCCGACTTTCTCTACGTTTCGGTTCACTTTGTGCCGACTTTGCGTGGTTTCCCGGTCATCTACACCGTTACTATCGTCAGTGCGTACCGAAGTCGCATCGTCTACGTCTCTGCGGGGGGTAACCTTGTTCCGACGTGGCGCTGGCGTAGGCGTTTCTCTCTTAGCTGTGCTTTCAGTCCTGTCGTTTGTTTTACTCACGTCTTCATCCGACGTCCCGTTCTCGCTAATGTGCAGCTCGTAAGAGTTGACGTCGGGTGCGTCATGACGTCCCACCCGCCTACGTCGCGAAGGTGACGGTCTCTTCACCTGTACGTCAACAACGTCAGCTGCTGGCTGAACTCTACTCGACGTCTGTGCCCGCGGAACGGGTTCGCTCTCTCCCTCTGATGAAACATCCACAAACACCACCTCTGTCGTCAGGTTCCCTCCGTCTCCTATGTCCGAAGGGTTCTTAATATCGGTGTCCGCCATATTTTCTTTGTCATGCGCCACACTCAGAGCAGTTTCTTCTGCGAACTTTTCTGTGGCAACTTTTGGCGTTGAGACTGAACTCATCTCCGGACGTTTCCGCTCCTCGGAGACGCCGTTCAAGAGTTGTCTGTGGGGTTTTGATGTCTTAGACGTTTCTACGTCTACCGAAGACGCCGTGGTCTTTTTCAAGACGTTTTCTACATGTTCTGAAGACGGCGTCGACTTTTTCAAGACGTTTTCTCTAGACGTTGATCTGGGGAAAGCTCGCGTGGGTGGGTCCGGCGCTCTGTCTGTCCGCTTCCTGATATCTGATGTCTTAGACGTTTCTACATCTTCCGAAGACGGCGTCGTCTTTTTCAAGACGTTTTCTCTAGACGTTGATCTGGGGAAAGCTCGCGCGGGTGGGTCCGGCGCTCTGTCTGTCCGCTTCCTAATATTTGATGTCTTAGTCGTTTCTACATCATCCGAAGACGCCGTCGTCTTTTTCAAGACGTTTTCTCTGGAAGATGATCTAGGGAAAACCCGCGCTGGCGGTTCGGGCGCGCTGTCTGTTTGCTTCCTGATCTTTGGGCCAAGCCTGTCTTCCGTCGTCTTCCCGCGGGAAAACGTCGTTTTTTGATTGACAGTTCCATCGGACGACAGCTTGTGTTTCTCCGCCGCCGCGTTCTTGTCATCCTCGGTGCGAGACAATCTCCCCGCCGTCTTCAACACCGTCTTATCCGCTGTCTTATCCTCCGTCTTATCTTGAAGTATCCAGCTGTCGGGACGCTTCATGCTCGAGTCTTTCCCCCTCCGTCTGGGCGGCGGCGGCTTGTTCTCGCCCTCCCCGGCGGCGCCCCGCTCGAACCGGGCCCGCATGGCCGCGAACTTGTTCCCGCCGGCTCCCACCGCCACCGTCCCCCTCCCCGACTCCTGCACGGCCTGGTTCTTCTGCGGGCGCGTCCCGAACCGCTGGTGGGACCCTCTCACCGCCTTCACTCCCCCGACTGCCGGCTCCCCCATCATGTCTGCTGTTGAACTTGAGACGGTCTGGAAACAAACACAATGTTTGGTCATGACCTGTCACCTTGGTGATAATGAAAAACTAACAACAACAAGTAAACAAACTGTTAACGGTGGAATTCGACTCGTCTGAACAGAGAAGTCTGGTGGAGATTTACATTTTTAGCAGTCTTTTTAAGGACAGAACAAAAAATTATCAAGGATGAATATAACTTTTGCGTGGGGAGGGTGACCTTCAAATGACCCTGAGTGACAGTCCAGAAAGTGGGGCGTTATGTAATCTTCTTATTGACAACGACCTACTTTTGTCCTACTTTTGTCCTGCACTTACCCAGACCAACAAAAAGACCAGTTTCAACCGACAACTGATGTAGTGAACGTGATAACTGATGTTACATGTCTGATCAGCGATGCTGTGTATCTAACATGGTTGCGGCGAGACAGCAACGTTCAAGCAGAAAATGGAATACAGTATTTCAAGTTTTTATCTACAACATGCAGACCTGTTTTTTCGTTGCACATTCCCAGGCCATTCAGCCGACAACCGATGTTGTGTACGCGATAAGTGACGTTACATTTCTGATAAGCAATACTGTGTCTCTAAAATGATTGCAGCGAGACACCAACGTCCAACCAGAAAATGGAATAGAGTATTCCAAGTTATAAAATACAACATGCAGACCTGTTTTTTCGTTGCACATTCCCAGACCATTTTCAGCCGACAACTGATGTTGTGTACGTGATAAGTGACGTTACATATCTGATAAGCAATACTGTGTATCTAAAATGGTTGCAGGGAGACACCAACGTTCAAGCAGAAAATGGCATAGAGTACTAGTATTTCCAATTATGAAACACAGCGTGTCGGCCTTTTTTTTTCCATGCACATTCCCAGACCAGTTCCAGCCGATACCTGATGTTGTGTACGCGATAAGTGATGCTACATATCTGATAAGGCATCGTGTATATCTGATAGGCGATGCTGTGTATCTAACATGGCTGCTCTAGACAGCAACGTACAAGCAGAAAATGGAATATTTCACCATGTCGACCCGGTTTTTCCTTGCACATCCCCAGACCAGTTCTCGTCGATAACTGATGTTGTGTACGCGATAAGTGATGTTACATATCTGATAAGGGTCGTGTATATCTGCTGTGTATCTAACATGGTGGCGGCGAGCCTTTGTTGTCGGCCCCGTGACGGGGGTTAACATAACGCAGACCTCGCGCCGAGGATAGCACAAAATTACTCCCATCGCTCCGACAATTACCCAGCATATTACCCCGGACAATCGGCACCCTGAACCAGGCCCTGAACATTAACCTCGGTACCGGGCCTGGCGACAGGAGGTAGCCTTGAGCAGGCTCCTCCGTGGGCTATAGAACAATTACCTGGCATATTAACCTGGTCACCGGCTCTGGCAACAGGCCGTAGTCTCCAACAGACTAAAATCTGTGAGTCGGCCAAAGACCCCCCCCCCCCAAATACACACACACACACGCGCGCGCGCGCGCAAGCACACACACGGACACACACACGCGCGCATGCACACACACGCGCAAGCACACATGCACACGCAAACACACACGCAGAGGGAGACAGAGACAGAGAGAGAGAGAGAGAGAGAGAGAGAGAGAGAGAGAGAGAGAGAGAGAGAGAGAGAGAGAGTGAGTGACAGATAGCTATAGATCAAATCTAAAAGACCGCCAAGAAGTCTGCCACGGGGGCTAACACCAAGCAGGTGACAGATAAGAAGTTTTAATAAGACGTTGTCAGACGGTACTGATAGCCTCCTGACCGGGGCGGTGTTTAACTGCGGAATGTGGCGAGGCGGAGACAGACACCGCGTCCGTCTGGCCGGCCTGACATCGCGGCAGTCACGGAGTATAAACTTCACACTGTTCCTCTAATATAGCGGAGACGCAATACTCGTTCCTTATTATCGCCTTGTCAAGTTCAATTTGATTCTTAACTTTCACTTGAACTTCGCACTTTTCTGCCAATAAACCGGAGACGCACTTTTCGTGCCTTATTATCACCTTGCCGAGTTCAATTTGCTTCTAAACTTTCACTTATTATCAGGGAGAGCATCTAAGGTAGATGGAATTGACTTTCACTAGGCTCTTTATATCGGGTGTCTGCGGGGAGTGGTGGCTGTTGTACCGTACAGCTTGTACGTATACCGCCAACGTCTACGCTAAAATAGCCTGGATGCCAGAACCCCAAACTCAAAAATATCTATAGTGTGGGGTACACGATAGATATTTTAGAGTTTGGGGGTCTGGCATCCGGGCTAACGCTAAAATAAGGAAGAGATAGGCTACGTATTACGCTTAACTCACAGTGCTGGCGTTGCTTGACGCTAAATTCAGGCGCGCTTTACGCAGATTGATGCATCATTGCATCGAGTGCGGCCTGCTTTAAATTCTAGTGGTCCAGCTACGAATTGCATGGAATGAAAACGACTGATTGTAGTCTTCGTGAAAGGACATGCTGGCCCCTTACTCTCATTACACTTTTACAGTCTAGTTGATCTACTGAGCAAAATCTGTTTCGTGTCTTTTTCTTTCTTTCTTTTCCTTTCCTTTCTTGTATCCAGATCTGTGGGCCGATAACACCCCGACAGGTGGTCATTATGGTGATGAATGACCGGTGATTATCAGACCTCGATTTGCGCATGCCCCGCTGACCCTGAAACAGAGTATTGATGACGTGATTATACATCCGGGGACTTAATGACACCCCTAGCCTCGGACGGACGTATTTTTCTCCCAGAGTCAGAAGTTAAACTGTCATTTAGAACAACCATTAGGCCACAGCAAGTAAGTCTCACGGATAGCATCCACGCCCGTCCATCGCATGATCTCGAAAAAACACACGAGAAATTTCGTTCCCCTTCGCCTTCAGTGTAGTTGTAAAAGTTAGGACTTAGGTAGTAACCATGAATGTAGATGTAGAAATGAAACTAGTTTGGTACTTTTAAAAGTGACACTGGTGTGATAGCAACCGTAGCAATGACTGTAGTGGTAGTTATACCAGGCTAACACACTGGCGTCACTTTCTGCACTAGTTCTCTTTAATTCAGAGAAGTACAAGACTTATTGACTGTGATGTTTTGTTACAATCTTCATGGTTTATAGTCTTAGGATTTAGGAGGCATCTTGTTTTTCCCATCTTGTTTTTTCCCATTTTTTCGCGCTCTCGAGTAAGATTCGGAGTCTGTAGAGGATGTTATCCATATGATTTACTTGCGGTTGCCTTATCCTTGCATCAGGGTCGGATTCCTACCGGGGCTGCAAGGACACAACGGAAGTACAGCAATAGTGACCTTCCTTTAACCAAGGACCTCCTTGAATTTGCCTCAGGCCACACGCAATTTGATTTCTTGGTTTTCGGTTTTTTACAGGAAAATAATGGGGTGGAAAGATGAAAAAATCTAACAAAAACGAGGATCCTGTACTAGACCAAAATGGCACCACAGGAGCCACATAGTTAACATTTCGGGCTTGTTAAAGTTTCAAACTATGAGTTTTCAACTTAGATCCAATGCAAAAGTTGACATTACGGGTAGTATTCACTACAGTATGAAGACTCGTCGTTCTTCAACACGTAGACTTTCCTCAATGGTTGGAGCCGAAATATGAGCACGATGTGATATTTTATACTTAATTCGTAAATTTATTCTTTTTCCAAATGAGAAAAAATGACGAGGCGAATCAGAGAAACAAAAATTAATTTGGTGTGACCTTACCATCGTGTCATCGGAGCTAATGCTGGCGACCCGCGCTTCTAGAGATGTATATCTGCCAGGGTAGTGATAATGATCTAACAGAATCAGCGATCCCACCGGTAGAGGTCGCGATCAGAGGCTCTGTCAACAGCCCGAGATCACGATCAGGACGCTAGGAATGCGTTAGGGTTGTCTTCCTTTTATAAAATCGTGAGTTTCAAGTCAATCCTCTGATCTACGGACAGTGACATGAATCGAAGTTGAAAATTTCTGATTGCCTCTAGATTTACAGACTCCGATCGCTATTTCTGCCAGAGTGCAGCCTCTAGCCGACAAAGTCTTAACGCTGACATATCCACACTCTGCTCCGCTATCCTTGATTCTGCGTGTTTTCATACTGAGATCAGGTCTGGGAACTAGTCTCTACCAGACTAACCGCGTCGGCTATAGAGAGAACATTTGCCGAGGGACTTTGGCCATGGAGGATAACATTCCCACGTTGCCTATTGGACCCTCTCTCCGTAGCCGACTCCCTTCATACAATTGACTCTATTTGGCCAATTTCTACTATTTTCCCAGCGACCCGCGGAGACTGGTAGAGGCTATCTGGGAACCTTGAGATCAGACAGCCCCGATGTTTCTGCTCGCCGGTTTTGTTGTTGTGAAGTTTTCTCGCCCGCGGCGCCGATAATTGTTGTAACAATATTCGACCCTCTAACGAAGCACAGATATTTTGTCTACCACGTCTGGCCTCCAGTCCAGGCACCATAACCAACAACAGAAGAATTAGGAGTTTTAGGACAATAGCTTAAACCAAATGGAACAACAGCGATGAAGGTTAGATATCCAGGTGATAAGACACACAAGATAATAGTTACTCAAGCAGATGTGTAAGTCTATCCAGTTGCTTGAGCACTGTAAATGCATTTAAGTTCGCGTGGTTTTCATTTCGCGCTAAGGCGAAAATGGCGTGTTTGCGGTGGTTTTAAGATTGCGACAGCGCTATAGTCACACACTTCTACTGCATTGGACAAAAGCATCCGCAGTGAAACGGTCGGCACAAAAACCGCGAACATAAAACAAACGCGAACATTTCTGAATTTATAGTACTGTAATTGTTGTCCTGCAAATGGTACAACATTACGAACGTGGTTATGAAAATAATTTTTAGATGCTTACGAATGTTTTGTTGACATTCTTAATAAGTAGGAATATTTGTTACCACTCGTCAAGGTAAATAAACGTTCACAAAAACTATGACACAGCAAAACTACAAATAACAAAAGAACTCCCCCGCGTTTGTATCTAGTCCAAGAGACGAAACTTGATTGTTTGGATCTTGTCCAGAACCTGAGAGTTTTTGTTTGGCAGCGAATTCCTCGGAGAAGAATGGACTAGTTTGACCTTGCCGAACCGGCTCCCCAAGGTCAGCCACGTCTGGGCGGTTCTCGGCACGCGGGGCTCAAATTAGGGGCTAGTCAGGTTCTTATAGTCGGGAAAACTGAAGACAGGGGATACAGAGGGTTTAACAAACTATCCAAACTACTGTACTGTGACTAATGCTTTGTCACAACAGCGCCCTCCCCCCTCCAACAGAACCTGTGGAATTTACGCCTTAATTCACTCCAAGTTCATGGCCGAAGGGCATAATTCAAACGGGAAGGTATGCCTGTCTGTCTGTCTGTGTGTCAACGCGATAACTCGAGAAGGCCTAGATGGATCACCTAATGACATTTGGTTTTTGGGTAGGTCTTGATGAGACCTCGAAATGATGAGATTTTGGACTCACTAGCGGCTTGTTATGGTACTGCAGCGGAACGTCCGGTTTCGATATCCCGTGTTCTGGTACGTATGTGTGTATGTTCTGTTGTGCAGCCAACCGATGATGATGATGTTTTGGTATGGTCATGACTTTCTAGTGGTAGATAGGCTAGCTCACGTTGGGCTTATGATATTTTTTACCAATCATTTCTAGCTGTTCTTGTTGGTCGCTGATATGCCATCAGAAAAAACACACAGTGTGTCATAAGTCTTACTGTCATAAGCCCCCCCCCCCCCATCCCTAGTCATACACCCTGCTAAGGATATTATTAAGTCATCAATCAATGATAAATCAGTTCTCTCTCCGCGCCAGTGATAATAGTTCGTCCCTCAAGGCGACATGTGCCCTAGATGCCCAACGTTTCCAGGGCCTACACAGACCAGCTCCTAGTCTGGATGCCAGATTCCCAATCTCTAAAACGTCATAAAAATCTGGCCTGTGTAGGCCCTGAAAAGAGTCCGGCATCCAGGCTAGGAGCAGGCCTGTGTATGTCCTAGAAACAGCCTGCCATCCAGGCTAAGTAGGCTATGAAGCCGTCCGTGCCAGTGATAATAGGCATAATAGATCGCCCCTCCCTAGCCTCCGGACACAGGGTCTATAGCGGACACAGAGGCACGGCGGATACGGGATCCCAAGCAGATACGCCCCCCCCCCCCAAAAAAAAAATTGAAAAAAAAACACGCTGCGGGGAAAAGGACTGCAACGGAGGCTAGCCCCTCCCGGCGACACGATGTCATGTCATGTCGGGTCCCGTACTGTCTGGTGCTCAGGCATCCGAACAGACGGGTCTGGCTTGGTCTTCAAGCAGATGTTGGGTCAAGAATTAGGAACGTTTAGAATGTATAGTGACAGAGACGGTGATAGTGATAGTATGTTGCTCGGCTAACCCAAGCTAGGAAAAGGCAGCAGTAGCTATAGCTTGGAAATTCAGACTTAAAGGGAAAGTTTCGTATCTAGTAGTTGGTCAACTAAGTAACTTCGAACCTCACGAAAAGCCTGCTGCGAAAGTAACCGGAGAAGCACTGCACTACTAGTCTTTTGTATAGGCTGCATCGCAGGTTATTTTATAATTATAGTTCAGTATTGCCAGAAAATGTTGATCTTGATTTCGTTTCGGTCGTACATTTCTAGCATCATATTTGACATCAACGTCCATCAAATGCGTCCACGTTAAAATGGTCGCGTTGGTTTGTTTTGGTCTTCCAGCTCTTCTGGAGGGCCTAAAGGCGGAATCATCTGTAGAAATTAGGCCAAATTTGAAATAGAAAAGCTTGCCACGGAGACCAGCTGCTCAGAGAAAGGCCATTTTCACTGTTTGTTTGGTGACTTTGGTCCCGAAACGAGTCCGGTGTTGACGACGTTACTGGTAGTTCCGAATTCTGGCAGTATGGCCTTTGGTTACAGAATATTGGCGTAATGACTACAATCACTATAATTACAGTAAAACCACAGACAGAAATCCCAGGAAGAATCACGGAAGGGTCGACACACCTCCACTTCTGTCCGCACGTCACGCAGGTAGTCATAGTTCCTACCGGACTATTAAACTACGCTAGCTAATGCTAGGGTCACATTTCTTAACCGGGGCCCGGCCGGGCTGTTTGCGGAAACGAAAAATCAGAGTGTATGTCAATAAATTTGCACAAGCTATGCTCTTAGATAATTTTGTGTACGTTTTGTGATTTGGTTGTCTTTTTATATCCTAATTTTCGTTCCCAAAGACTGCCCGGCCGGGCCCCGGCTGGGAAATGTGACCCAAGCATTAGGGAGAACGATTTTGCCAGGGGACTTTGGCCACTACAGGGTTTCATAATTTTGCAGGCGGAGGGGAAATGTTAACCTCCCCGCAGGCTGCCTCTCCCCTTATCCCCCAATTATCCCCCTAATTACCGAATTCTACGACCCGTATGAAGGCCTGGTGGAGGCTATATTTTTCCAGCCAGCTGCGGAGCCTGGTAGAGACTATAGGCGAAGCTAGTTCCGAATTCTGGTAGAATTGTTACAGAAGATTATTCTAATGACGATAATCACTATAATTACCGTAAAACCACATCCAGAAATCCCAGAAACAAGGAAGGTTCATCACAACTCTTCTGTCAACACGTCATACAGACGGGGCGAGAAGAAACAGACGTCGGACCGACGGTCTCTTTAAACAACAGGGAAACAAAACACATGTGTTCCTCGTTCCGTGCACGTCGGCCGGGTTTACGTTACGCAGGGGTGATTATGAAAATTTGTGGTCTCGGAGCGCCGCGGGCAAAATACTAACACGGAGATCCATTTAGAACCACCCCTCCCCTTTCCTACGAGTTTCAAAAGCAACAAAACTGCAGGACACTTCGCGACGGGAGAACCCTACTGTGTTCACCTGTGTTCAGTTCCCGTGACTCTGATGGTGTCTGCCAGACTGAGTTGTTCTAAATAAACATGTGTGGCCTGTTGTCTGCCACAAACCCGCCACACACACACACCATGTAGCAACTTCACAAACTGACACATCAGACCTTCAAACTGACACATCAGCGTTCACACTGATGTTCACCTGTGTTCAGTTCCATTCTGTCGGTGTCTACCAGACCTTGGCTGTTATAGATAAACATGATCAAACGTGTGCCCTGTTGTCTACACACACACAAGGGCACACCATGTACCAACTGTCACAACCAGACCAAACCGCCACACACACACACATGGCTACACCATGTACCAACTGTCACAAACTGACACATCAGACCTTCAAACTGACACATCAGCGTTCACACTGATGTTCACCTGTGTTCAGTTCCCTTCTGTCGGTGTCTGCCAGACCTTGGCTGGTATAGATAAACATGATCAAACGCATGTCTTTTTTTTTTTATTCTGTCATATTTATCCAGGGTGGCCCTGCTCAGTGGTTACCACTGCTTTTCAGAGGGGCCCTGCCATACATAAAATAACTGATAATACAAACAGAAATATCAACATATAGAAATAATAACAATAAAGATCATAATGAAAACAATGAAGGTAATGATAACAATAGTAAATAAATGATAACAATCATAGTACAAATCATAATACAAATCATAATACAAGTCAAATCATAATCAAATCCGTTCCATGTCATTGAGGGGTCAGAGGTCATGCCAGTCCTTGCCAAGTGTTACATTTGTTTTTAAAGACAGACATGGATGAAGAAGTCTTCATAGATTGTGGCAGGCGGTTCCACATAATCGCACCTCTATATGAAAACTTGCGCTTTCCACATTCAAGGCGTACTAGCGGCAGTTTCAAGGATAGATTCAGACTGTGCCTGGTTGGATAATTATGATATTCAGAAGTTCTATGAAAGATATTGATGTACTCTGGAAGTTCGTTGTTAACTGCCTTGTACATTGATTGTAGTAGGTGCAAGTTTCTCCTAGACACTAAGGTTTTCAAGCCTAAGGCAGAGAACTCCTCATCCCCAACATGATGCGTATATGGCAAACCTAGAATAAGTCTCACTGCGCGGTTCTGGAGCTTTTGTAGTTTGTCGGACAGACACTTTCCACAGTTGCCCCATATTACATCGCAATAATCCATTTTTGGTAAAACCATACAGTTAAACAACATCATAAGAGTGTGTTGTGGCAGACATGGGACAAGACGCCGTAGGACTCCCAGTCTCGACGAGACAGCATTACATAATTTGTCTGTGTGTACATGCCATGATAAGTAAGGGTCAAGCCAAACGCCCAGGTACTTGTAGCTAGAAACTACTTCCAAACTGGTGCCAGAAAGGGTAGTTGACAATTGCCCTGTACTTGACTGCAGCTTACGCGAAGTGCCAAAAAGCATAGCTTTGCATTTGTTAACATTGAGTGTCAGTTCATTTGCTTCCAACCATGTTTGAATATTACTAAGGTCGGCATTCAGTGCATTGTTTACATCCGTGACTGTTTTGGATGCGTAGAAAAGAGCAGTATCATCTGCATATAGCACAACATGTCCATGTGATATATAATCAGGTAAGTCATTAATATACAATATAAACAAAAGTGGGCCGAGAACCGAGCCCTGGGGAACTCCAACAGTAATCTCCAGAAAGTCACTCTGGACTCCATTTACGATAGTAGTCTGTTGTCGGTCTGTTAGATAAGAACAGAACCATGTCAGTTCCTTGTCTTGTACCCCAAACATTCTAAGCTTAGCTAGGAGGATCTTATGACATACCGTATCAAAAGCTTTCTTGAGATCAAGAAAGATTGCTCCGGTAACAAGACCCTTTTCCATGTTTTCAATGATGGAATCAGTAACATGGATAAGTGTTGTTGTTGTGGAATGTTTGGGTCGAAACCCAGACTGGAACTTGTTGAGTATATTATGATCTTTGCAGTAGGCATATATCTGAGTGTGAACGGCCTTCTCAAAAATCTTCATAAAAGATGGTAAAACTGAGATCGGCCTATAGTTGCTGCAGCTGCTTTTGTCGCCATCTTTAAATAAGGGTGTAACCTTAGCTCTCTTCCAGTCCTTCGGGACTTCACCTGTAGAGAGGGATAGGTTATATATGTAAGTGAGAGGACCTGCTATAACTGGGGCGGCATACCGGAGGAGCCTACTGCTCACCCCATCAAGTCCAGTACTTTTCCCCAGAGGGATGCTCATCAGCTGTTTGTATGTGAACTCGGTGGATATATTACCGAATTTAAAAGAAAACTGTGACGGTCCTAGGACCGCTTTATACGCACTCGTGAAAGCTGCAGCCAGTTTGGAGCCGATAGAAGTAAAGTATACATTAAATTCATTCGCAATGTTTTTTTCTTGTTGTTTAGGGACATTAACTGGTTGTTTGGCCTGACGTGGTAAGAGTGTTTTTAGTGTGGCCCAGAGACTTCTACTATCATTACCTTTAGTTTCGATTTCATTGCAATAGTACTGTTTTTTCAAATATCGTGCCATGTTGTTACATCTGTTTCGTGCTTTTTTAGCTGTCTCCCACATAGATGGAAGTTTTGTTTTCTTAGCCTGATCGAAGTAGAAGTCTCTTTCACGTGCCATGGACAGATATTCTTGCGTTATCCACGGTGGCTCATGGCCTCGGATGCGCACGGATACCCAAGGGGCATGTTCATCGCAAATTTTAGTCAGCACTGTTTGAAAGCAACTTAATGCATCGTCAACATTTGAAAATTCCTCAACTTTAGACCAAGGTGCGTTGCGAAGATCTTCTTGAAAAGCTGCCTCGTCGAACCGCCTGTAGGATCTCACTGTTGCCGTCCGAGGGTTGCCCTGGAGTCGTTTGGCTTTCCGTACAGCGTAAGTGAAACAGTGATCGCTCAGTCCAGTAGAACACACGCCCGATTCTGTCACCTTTTCAGGGGAAGTTGCTATGATGACATCGATACACGTAGATGATTTCTCAGTTACACGGGTCGGCTCATCTATGAGTTGTTTTGCTTGAAAGATGCTACAGATCTTATCAATTTTCTTACAGGAGTCTCTTGTGAATACATCACAGTTAAGATCGCCAAGTAAGAAAACCTCATCAGAAATAGCTGTGGCGGCGGTCATGGCTGTCTCTAAGACTTCAAAGAATTCTGTTGTTGCATTTGGTGGGCGGTAGGCTGAGCCAATAACAATAGGCTTGCCGACAGTATGTTTAACTTCCATCCAAACACTTTCTATATCTAACTCGGTAAGTTCTGGTATCAATTTGTGTTGTAATTTATCGGTCACATAACACGCCACACCGCCCCCATGCCGGTTTCTGTCCTTGCGATACAGTGTGTAATTCGGTATATACAGTTCATTGTCATCTACACTAGGATCTAGCCAAGTTTCATTCAAAGTCAATATGTCTACAGGGTTATCAATCATTGCTGCTTTAATTTCATCAAGTTTGGGCAAGAAGCTTCGGATGTTTAAGTGTACCATCTTAATACCACTCTTTACGTTCAGCCTCTCAAACAGGGACTGCCAATCTGCACTAGTTGACATACCATTCTGGTTGGGCCCAGGATTACAAGCCACGTCGCCTGACAGTAGTAATAGTGTGTGGAGACAAAGATGTACCAGGTTGACACTGGATTTAACATGCCTAGCGTTTTTACTCCTAGTTACATTTCCACTCGGATACAGTAACGACAGTACATAATCTCCTTGTGAAATTGCAGTAAAGTAAAACCTAGACTGACAGTATACTTGTTTGAATACTTCACAAGAATTTGGTTGAGTACTGACATATTTCAAGTTTGTAACTGGCTTAGTAAACTGAAGGAAGATGGCAGTGAATATTGCCAGTTGTACGATTAAACAACCTGCCATATTCCATAGATTACGTGTTTACACCTACAGAAGACAATGTCCTGTTGTCTACACACACACATACACAGACAAGGGCACACCATGTAGCAACTGCCACAACCAGACCAAACCGCCACACACACACATGGCTACACCATGTAGTAACTGTCACAAACTGACACATCAGAGTGCGACATCCCGGGCCCGTCTTGCTACATGTCTGTCAGGGAATCCCGCTCGGAATGCTAATCCCCGCTTACCCGTAACTTCAGCCCGTCTCATGTTTGTTTTGAAGTTTATAAAGTTCTGTAAAATCGCCAGACTACCCAAAACACGTCGGCATGCCTACTAGGTACGGAACACCGAAGCTTGGACGGTCTGACGGGTAAAGTTTCCGACAGGAATGTCTTGAGGCGACGGTTTTGCTTAGAATCGTGTCTTCAAGGCAGCCAAAGACGTCTCAATCATGTGGCTTCCGACCCCAAGACTCTCCAAGACAAATATCTTTAACTAAACTCTTAGGTGGATCCAGGTGCTTCTCCGAGACTCCGGAATTTTCCACGTCGGTAATTTCAAATTTCTCGAGCCGAAATTGTAATGATTAGAACAACAGTAAAGGTACTTGTAGATCTAAACACAAGGATTGTTGAGAATTGCTTGACTCAAAGCCAGTCCGCCGCTGATCACACTACTTGAGAAAACTTGATTGTTGACAAGCAGCCAAAAGTAAACAAAACAACCCGCGACTATCACAACAACTTCCCTCACCTGTGTAAGACGTTAATCACGTACCTGTGCGGATTGTCTCAGGGTCGCACCTGTCTCCTCCAGGTGGGATTTCCCGTCTTAAAGTGCCCCGGTAAGACGTCGGTAAGACTCCGTGAAATGCGCGTCCGTTTTCCGCAACTGTCGGAATCCTTCTGAAACGGTCACCTCACGGCGCAGGCGCACGACACTCTGCTGGCTCCGCCCAGCCGAACCCTGTGACGTCACGCATTTTTGCATGACGGTCAGGTGACGTCATACCTGCGCACTCACCTGGGGGACCGTCCGTTTTGTATGAAGGTAGGGGTGGGGGATGTACTAGAGGTGAATTATAAGGTGGGTATCTAACACTTGATTGTGATAAGATATTACAGATTTCCTTACCTTAGGCTTTATCATCTAGAACGTAGAATTTGAAATCAAGATTTGTTTTGCATTTCTATTTTGTAGATTGTAGTTAATCGTAGAAAAGTTACTGTACTTTTGATCGCATCAACAAGGTTTCTATCTATCTAAACAATATGCACATCGTCAATATGAAAGAATTTGATAAATAGAATTCATTCACTCGAACAACAATCCTGTTTAGTCATATAACGTACCGTCCCCGACCGGAAACGGTGGCTGTTACCGGAAGTGTAGGATTATGAGTGAGGTTAATGACCTGTGCGAATTCCGTGACGGGCGGTTACTGTCACGCCACATCAGCCGCCAGGTGGCGCGGTTGAGCAGTGTGTCAACACGATCTACAAGCAGATGTTGGGTACTAGTACGTAGTCTCTACCAGACCTCCTGGTCAACTTGAAAATGTTGCTGAAATTAAGTGCGTTAGGGGCATTGAGACCAAATGGAGATCTAGAAGATGTTGAGGTGCAAGATCGTAAAGATCACGTTTTTCGACCCGACATCTGCTTGGAAATTATGAAGACAATCTGCTAAGCCACGCCACCTAGCGACAGATGTGGGTATCATGCCATCTTATAGCCTAACTAAATCGCGCTTCTAAGTAATCTCTACCTCCCAGACCAAACAATTCAATTTTTTTCCTTAGAAAATTGGTCTGCTCTTTGCAGAGAACAATACGCCATTCGCAACACGTCATACGTCCTCTTCCCTCCAAATATGGGCAGAGATATCCAGACTAATCATGGCATTATTGCCCATATTCATGCACCTTGACATTTGCTGTTGTACTGTTCGCCAGTTGTCTGCACAGTACGGTCGAAATGTACGAGCAAGCAGAGCCGGTGCGGTCCCCTTTCTCCGGGCCCGGGAGCGGCCAAACCAGCGGGCCGCCGCCCCAACCCCCTCCTGTCCATCAGAGTGGCTCACGCGGGCGTGGCCGCCATGGCAACGGCGCTTCTGACAAGTTGCAAGAAGAGCAAGGAGCGTCTTCACACACGTACGAAGAAGCCGAGGTGGTGAAACGTCACGCAACTGCAGGTAACCGAAGCTTTTGTAATGTGTTTTTTCGTTAAGGAATTTGTACAATAAAAAACAACATAAAAACGATAAATGTACAGTAGAAATGGTACGAATTTACGAATAATTACTTACTTTACATTTTCGGCGATTTGAGAACAATGAATTTGAAATAATCACATGCAATATCAAGGGAGTGAAAATAAAATACATAATGCCACAATCCAAGCAACATAATTCTACCACTCTAAACCTGGGGAAAATGTATATTTAACAGACCGCACGTATCCGGGTGGAGCAAGCGGCCGCTGTGGTCTCTGTAGCTTCATCCGCTCCCACCGCAGCTGCATGGCCGCCGGCATAGCCGTGCTGCTCGCCGTGGGACTCGCCCCTCTGACGTTCACTATTAAAGAGGTAAATGCATTTGTACTACAAAGCCTATTGTCAAGCTATTTTTCTAACACTGATTCTGTTGTGTGTGTGTTTTTTTGAGAGAGAGAGTCTATCAAGACTAGACAGAACATCTGTTTTTCTTCATTTTGTTTCTTATGTGTGGCATTATGGCATCCGTATATACGTTTATAGGAATTATCTCAACTGTCCACCACTGTTGACGCCTTGAAGCGCGACCAAGACGACATGCGCCAACTGCCCACCACTGTTGACGCCTTGAAGCGCGACCAAGACGACATGTCCAGCACTGTTGACGCCTTGAAGCGCGACCAAGACGACATGCGCCAACTGTCCACCACTGTTGGCGCCTTGAAGCGCGACCAAGACGACATGTCCACCACTGTTGACGCCTTGAAGCGCGACCTGGACAAGGAGCGAAACCAAACCGCCGCCTTGGAGCAGCGTCTTCACGAGATGTGGCCGGGTAAGTTTGGTTTCTGTTTTATGAAAAAAGGACAACTTGTTGGACTGACTATCGTTATTTCATTACAATATCATCATCATCATCATCATCATCATCATCATCATCATCATCATCATCATCATCATCATTCCAGGGTGTTTTCACTGCTAAGGAGGAACCCTCGCTTGACTGGCTCCAAACATTTCCCTCATCAAGAATGTACGCAAATGTGTACATAATACATATGCCTGTTGTCTTGTATTATCATAGTGTTTTAATGTCTCAGTGCAGTTATCACTAATGCTTGCATCAAATAAACCTACACAAAATACATGTGTGTAATGGGGAGTTGTGTTCTTTTGATGTAATAAATGTAATGATTTGTCAGTATTGGAATTCTGGAACATTTTCAAAATCACGGTCACCAATGTCCATCCCTACGTGTGTTGTTGACAGAAATCTTTTTTCCAGCATCTTGTCCTAAGGGTTACACAATGTGGCGCGGAATCTGCTACAAGGCCTTCAACAGAGGGAAGGCCTTCAGAGGAGCGACCGCGGCCTGTCGTGAAGACGGCGGCACCCTCGCCATGCCCCGAGACGCTGAGACCAACACCTTTCTGATCTCTTTGTACAAGAACGTGGGCGATTCGTATGCCTACTGGTTTTCGGCCTGCATGATCAGCGCGAAGAGGGAAGCTTTGAGTGGGTGGATGGCTCTGCACTTGGGACGTACAACAACTGGGGACCGGGACGACCGATTAACGATAGGATCCGAGATTGCGTTGTTTATTCCTCACACAGGAAAGACAAGTGGGCCGACACATATTGCAACAGGGAGTATCGTTTCATATGCCAGGCTGTTCCAGGTACTTATTGCAAACCGTACCATTTCCTGAATCCCCTCCATCTAATAAGCATTTTACAGCTTTACTATCCACCACACTAAGTACGTTAGATCATCATCGTCAAGAAACATCATTCCTCATCTCATTCCTGCTATTTTCATTCGTTTGTTCTAGGACGTCTGTGGGCGACATGCTGACCTCGCACCACGAGTGTACAACGACCCTCCGACCATCCGCAGTAAAACGTCCTTCCAAAAAATTGAAGGATAGTAATAGGTCAAAATAACACGCTGTTTCTTGTACATTCTCACTAGTGTCTCACTAACGCAAAGAAAACGGCACTGCCGCGAAATTGCACTTGGACCCTATACTTTACTGTAGTAAGGTAACCATGACCATAGGTCGTCCAAGCTCAGACACACACACACACACACACAAACACACACACACACACACACAAACACACACACACGCACGCACGCACGCACGCACACACACACACACACACACACACACACACACGCACACACACACACACACACACACACACACACACACACGCACACACACACACACACACACACACACACACACACACACGCACACACACACACACACACACACGCACAGTACTCTCAAAGCAGATGTTGGGGTAGTAGTTGGTAGTCACTATCAGGCGTCGATGAAGGTTAGACATCCAGGAAAGATACGCCAAACAGCAGTTACTCAATCAACTGGACATGATTTTGGAAAATGTTAGACGTTTCAAGTAGCATCCACTACATTCGTAAGTGACACTGTGCACTCACTACCAGACCTCCTGTTCGAGTTGAAAATGTTGTTGACATTAGCCCAAACAGGGTGCGTTAGGGGTTCTTAGCTTACCTTTGAGGCCAAATGGAGGTCTAGAAGAGACATTGAGATGCAAGATCGTAAATATCACGATTTTCGACCAAACATCTGCTTGGAAATTATGAAAAAGCTCTGCTAAATCACGCCACCTAGCGACGAATATGGCCATTACACAATCCTGTCACGGATCCCACGCAGGTCTTTAACTTAGTCTAGAGATCGAATATTGTTTTTTTTCGTTCTACAATCTATATTTTGTCATTGTTCACATTAACTGAATGACATCTAAGCTATAGAACTATAGAAGTGTTTTGCAGTTTATTGTAAACTACTAGTGTTCAGACTGGACTGCCTAAGAAGATTCAGAAGAATATCCTGTATTTCAACCCAAAACTGCTGCTTGTACATGGGATACTACTTACTGATGTACGGATGAAGAAAAAAACACGTAGAGAGATTGCATTATCTGTTTATTTGTTAATAAAGAAATAAATTGACTGAAACTCAAAAATTATGTATTCAGCAAATATTGTCCATTTGCTTTGTATCATCATCATTCCTCAGAAGCAACACACAAAGTCTCATTTCTTATCTACCTCTAGTCAAACGAAAAGATCATCTTTCCTTCTGTAAGGATTCAACAACAATTCCTCTTTCCAACAAATTAAAGACAAGGATCTAAGATTGTGTGGTCTAAGATTAGCATCTTCCTTAAGAGTTTCTTCGGGCACATCATACACTCTGGGTTTTGCCTCTTCAGATGAAACAAAATGTTACTAAGCAATCTTAAAGTCAAATGTTCTCATAACTAAAAAAGATTCTCAATTAGTCTGGATCCTCAATAACAACACATTCATGAGAAACAACACACATTCTCAGTGTCATCTGCTTCGAATCCTCTTCAACATATTATATTTTCTTTCTTAAGGGTAAAACAGTTCCTTTTTCCAGGAAAAGGAATGTGTGGATGTTGCTTGGTCATTAGCCTATTTCTTCAGACTTTCTTTGTGTCTTTGGCATAAATCTTCATGTGCCTCTTAAGATGAGACTTCAACATAGGATCTTCTTTCCTTTGAGTTTGACTAGGGTATCACAAATCCCAAGAAAAGGCAAGGCATGTGGCGTCGTTGCTTGGTCATGGGCATAGTTCTTCAGACTTTCTTTAGGCAGTCACACTCTCCTTTGTGTCTTTGGCATGAATTTTCATGTGCCTCTTCAGATGAGCCTTCAGTGTTCCAGAATAGTCGCACTGGTCACACCTGTGAGGCTTCACAACAGCGTGTGTGGCCATGTGCTGTCTCAGGCCACCCTTCACAGCAGCAGCAAATCCGCAAACCTCACACACGTACGGTTTCTCACCGGAATGTCTAGCCATGTGATCGGCCAAGTTTCCTTTGGTGGTTGCAAAATAGTCGCACACCTCACATTGGTAAGGCTTCTCACCGGTGTGTTTAGTAATGTGGTCTCTCAGATAGCTTTTATCTGCAGTCGCATAGCCACAAACTTCACATTTGTATGGCTTTTCCCCAGTGTGTGTGGCCATATGCCGCTTCAAATCCTGCATGTGCTTTGTAGAAAAGTCACAAAGTTCGCATTTGTGCGGTTTCTCACCAGTGTGTGTGGCCATGTGTCGCTTCATATTGTTTTTGTGCACTGTGGAAAAGTCACAGACTTCACAACTGAAGGGTTTCTCCCCAGTGTGGTTGACCATGTGCTTTTTCAAGTAAGACATTTTTACAGCTGAATAATCGCACATTTCACATTTGAATGGCTTCTCGCCAGTGTGAGTGGTCATGTGGCTCTTTAAACTCGACTTCTTCACACTAGAATAATCACAGACGGTACATTTAAAGGGTTTCTCTCCGGTGTGTTTACTAGCAATGTGCTGCTTTAATAGACTCTTTTCACGAGAGGCATAACTACACAACTCACAGCTGTAAGGTTTCTCACCAGTGTGTTTTGTCATGTGCAGCTTTAAACCTTTTTTGCTAACTGAGGAAAAGTCACATTCGGTGCATTTGTGAGGCCTGTCGTTGCTGTGTTTAGCCATGATGTGCTCTTTCAGATGACCCGACTGTTGTGCTGAATACTCACAAAACGTGCACTGGTAAGGTCTCTCACCGCCATGTATTGTCCGAACATGCACGAAAAGACCTTCTTTCCTTGCTGCAGAGAAGTCACAGTGGCCACAGTGGTAAGGTCTCTCACCAGTGTGTTTAGCCATATGACGTAGCAGTTGCCCATTTTGTGCAGCAGAATAGTCGCACTGGTCACACTTGAACGGTCTCTCACCGGTGTGGGTCCTGATGTGATTCGTCAGCGTCGCTTTTCGTATCGTTTCATACTCACAGTGTGGGCAGCTGTGTTTCTTTGGCTCCTTTTTAATTTTAATTTTAGGTTCTGTGTGTTTGAGCATATGCTTTTGTAAAGCTATCTTTTGAACTGCAGAATAGTCACAATGTCCACAGTGGTAAGGTCTCTCACCAGTGTGCACTGCCTGGATATGCAGTTTCAGGGCACCCCTCTGTGCAGCAGAATAGTCGCACTGGTCACACTTGTACGGTTTCTCACCAGTGTGGGTCCTGATATGGATTGTCATCCCTGGTTTACTTCTCGTTTCAAACTTACAATGCGGACAGCTGTGTTTTTTCCGCTCCTTTTTAACCTGAGGTTCTGTGTGTTTGACCATGTGTTTTTCTAAAGATGTCTTTTGGCTGGCAGAATAGTCACACACTTCACACTTGTATGGTTTGTCTGCAGTGTGTGTGAGCATATGATTCTTCAAATGTAACTCTCGATAGGCAGCATATGGACAAATCTCACACTTGAATGGTTTCTCCCCAGTATGGGTAACCATGTGGAGCTTCAAACTCTTCTTGGTGACAGCAGAATAGTCGCACAGCGTGCACTTGTGGGGCTTAGTGTTAGTGTGTTTAGCCATGATGTGGTTCTTCAGAAGAGGCTTATGTGCTGTAGAATAATCACAGTAAGGGCACTGGTAAGGTCTCTCACCGCTGTGTACTGCCCTAACGTGGCTGAAAAGACCATGCTTTCTCGCTGCAGAAAAATCACAGTGGCCACAGTGGTAAGGTCTCTCACCAGAGTGCACAATCATGTGGTTTTTCAGTGTCTCCTTTCTTGATGCAGAATAGTCGCACTGGTCACAATGGTGTGTTCTGTGGGACCTCATGTGTTTCTTCATCACCGGCTTGCATTCTGTTTCATACTGACAGTGCGGGCAGCTGAGTTTCTTCTGTTTCTCTCCACTTTCAATTTCATCTTCTTCACTTTCACTTTCATCTCCATTTTCACCTTCATCTCCGTCGTCAGTTTCTGGACAGCTGGACACCTCTTCTGACTCTTCATGCTCCTCTTCAGTCGATTCCATCATCTAATATTAATACAATGTAGTTGAAGAATATTGTCAAAAGTTCATGGATTCAAAAGACTTCAATCATGCACCAGCAATCTCTCTGTTATGTCTTATGTTCTTAACTGACCTCTACCTCTCCCTTCATAACCTCAATATAAAGTCGCCTGCAGGCTGATAATTCAAATTTTGAGCCTCTCATGAATAAACAAAATAGAAAATAAACAAACAAAAACAGAAACATTGTCAGTAGTGAGCTTGCATAATTTTTGACATTGAGGAGTTGAGCATACTACCCAGGAACCTGGTCAGGTTTGGACTTTGAACCTAAACCGTCTGTAAACCACCATCTACCAACAGCTGTCTCCCGCCCCCCTCCCCATGCCTAGGTCGAGGTTACTATTTTCGTTGGAACTTTGCAGCCTTTCTGGGTTTCCATCGCTGTTTGAGACGGTGCACGCTTTCTCCGCAGCGGAAGGGTAGCATAAAGAAAGCCCACACCGCCAGAGAGACACGCAGGAATGCAGAAACTAGCAACAAAATAACACCGACCGATTCTGATCTGCTTGGAGATAATCTATTCAAATCCCTCCTCCTCCATCTTATCATTCGAAGAAAACAAAGTTCTTTCTCAACTTACCCACCAACCTACCATCAGGACATAACAGGCGGAGCCTACTTTCCTGGACACAGTATCAAGGTATCAAGGTAACCTGGACGTGCGGATTCTCAAGAAGTTCGTCTTGGAATTCTAAGATAGTAAGAAGTCTGTCTTGTCTTAATTTGTAACTTTCTTCTGACCTTGGGACCGAGATTCTCCAATCAAAATCACTTCCAGACGCCACGCGTTCCTCCTGTCAGGATGGCGGTCCTGCGGTGTCAAAGGTTAGATGGGAAAGGTCACCAGCCTGATTACCCAAATCAAACTTTATTTGTGCGATATAACCCACACAACGCATTCTCGTGAAATCAATTCCGTGTGACACCCGCTTAAGTAATGTACACAGAAGCCTCTACAGAACTCCATGAGTCGCAAACTGTACTCTCCAGTGGGCTAACTTCTCATCATGTTATCTGTTTATTTGGACGATTTCTACCTATTTTTCCAGCGACCCGTGGAGTCTGGTAGAGGCTACGTTCTTAAGACAGAAAATCAGCAGAAACAGTGTGCCCACCCTCGAGACGCTTTCTACGTTTTAATTGTCCTTACCAAACAATTATAAACTCAGCTAAACATGCAAAAAGTTTAATAGGGACAAAGTGTGGTATAGAGTCTGGTAGGGGCTACGTTAGCCTCAGCAAAGGTGTGTTATACCGGGCCCAGTCTGATATATTACCCGTTTATGTCAGTCTGTCTTCTTAGCTGCCATATAGAGTTTCGCAGCCACCGCTAATTAAAGCCAAGGCCGTAAACCCACCCCCGGGTGGGCTAATCTGTCTGGGCGGGCGGAAATCACTCTCAGCGCCGTAGAGAAACCGGGGAGCTGCCGACGGTATGGTTTCCAGGCTAAGAGAGAAATGCAACCAGACCGGCGTGCCCATCACTGAGGCACTTTCAACGCTTTCTATTTTTACTTACAGAAGATTTATAAACAGCAAAATTGCAGAACGCTTAGTAGGGGAAAAAGAGAGAGCAAAAAGCAATTTCTTGTTTAGCAGATTTATTATGAACAGCTGCACAAGAACACTTTAACAAATTGGGAATTACAAGCAATGGAGTTAATGAGTATAGACAAACGCTTAAGAGGACTACAACATTTTCTATTGTACATAAAAATCAAAAACATATCACAGAATATCCGAGACAATGACTCGGTGCTTACCCCTGGATAAACGTGTTTATGTAACAAGATTCCTTAAAATGTTATCTCCCATTCGAGTACTAAAGAACCCACTCATCAGATCTTTCTTTGAATCTTAACCTTCTCCCTTCTGCCTAACACTGTAGCTAATAGAGAATGGGGTGCCAAACGGCTACTTCTGTGTGGTAAAGGTTGAAACGCCCATATCAAGTTAAATAGATGTATAAAGGAAGGTAATCGCACAACATAGTTAATTGATAATACCCAAGTTGAGTAGACCTAGAAACGAAAGTATTCGTACTACGTATCTAGTATAATAAGCAACTACAGATAAGATATAACATGTTGTTCAACTGGACGTCGCTAGGTGATCACATACGAACCAACAGAGAACCAAACAAACGGTTACGTAACACCTATATCTTATCTAATAAGTAAAACTTCATGGAAAGAAAGGAAGTGTCCGATCCTTCCTGGTAAGTTCCTTTGGTAAAATCCACGTGGTAACATACTTTTGTGCGGGCATATACAGATCACAGGGTTCTACAAATGTTACAAAAATGCCCGGAGGCAATGTAACAATTAACTAACTGTTGTATGTTCTTATAGTTCTGAGTAAAAGGTCCACCAATGCAGGCAACACACAAAGTGTCGTTTGTAATCCCTTCTTTGCGCAAAAATAAAACAAGTCCTTTTACCAAGAAAAGACAAGGAATGTGATCCAACATATTTCTTCAGACTTTCTTCAAGCAGTCTCGTTTTTATCTCCGGCATGTTTCGCCATGTGCCTACTCAGATGAGCTCTCTGTGCTGCAGAGTAGTCGCACTGGTCACATTTGTGCGGCTTCACGTGCGTGGCCATGTGCTGCCTCAAGGTACTTATCACTGCAGCTGCATAACCACAAACATCACACTTGTAGGGCTTCTCACCGGTGTGTGTTTTCATGTGATGCACTAAGTTTGCTTTGTTGGTTGTAAAGAAGTTGCATTCCTCACATTGGTAAGGCTTCTCACCAGTGTGTTTAGTCATGTGGTCTTTCAAAGAGGATATCCGTGCCGCCGCATAGCCACAAATTCCACATTTGTATGGCTTTTCACCAGTGTGCGTGGCCATGTGGCACTTCAAATTTTGCATGTGCACTGTAGAAAAATCACAAAGTTCACATTTGTAGGGCTTCTCACCCGTGTGAGTAGCCACGTGCAGTTTCAAGTTACCCTTCTGTGCAGCAGAATAGTCGCACTGCTGGCACTTGTACGGTTTCTCACCAGTGTGGATCCTTAAGTGTTTTGTCATCGCTGATTTATCCATCGTTTCATACTCACAGTGCGGACAGCTGTGTTTCTTTCTCTTTTTTTCACTTTCGCCACTTTCGCTTTCACCAGCATGACCACGTTTTAGGTCACGCCCGGTTGATGTAGAAGATGCTTGCTGTGGTCTCTCACCGCTGTGAATCTCGAGTTGCTGTTCTCCTGCCCCTCCGTTGTCAGTTTCTGGACGGCCGAATTCAGAGTATCCTGACTCTAGGTTCCCATCTTCAGTCGACTCCATCATCTAATTTTGAGCAACATTGTCAGTAGGGTTGGTAAGCCAGTTCATACTTTAAACTGCACACACACAGCAGAATACATAATGGGACAGGGTAATTTGTCACAGCCGAATGCTCCTTATTGTAGATTACTGTCTAGACCACGCATTCTACACATCCAGGCGTTTTTTTCGTCTCATGGGCTTTCAGCTTTGAAATATTGCCAACAAATTCGCACGAATAAAATATAAACCGCGAAGCAACTTATAACAAATCAAGGTTGAAGGCCTGACGGCTGTGGCATTTTCAGTTACACTCCAACCAAAGTAGACTGTCCCAGCCGACTCTAAACCGCGGAAACCCGGATGTATTGTACCCATCCGCCAACAGCTATCTATTTCGCCCCCCTCCCCCTTCTCTACGCGAATCTCTCTCGTGGTGCGCGTTTTCCCGTAGTGGAAGGGTGGCCCTAAAAGCCTAAGAAATTGCGCATTATCACATATAGATGTAACCAATTTGAAACTAACCCCGATTCATGATTTGCTTGGAGATACTGTTCAAATTCCTTCATGACCTCTTGACCTCCATCGTACTCATTCGAAGAAAACAAAGTTTTTGCTCACCTTTATTAAATACCCGCGACTCTGGAAGTCTGGATTCCACAAGAGGTCTGTCTTAGAGATCTAATCAGTCTGCCTTCACCTAAGTTGTAATTCTCTGATGACTCGAAAATTCTCCAGAAAAGGACACTTTCAGACGCCACGCGTTCCTCCTGCCAGGATAGCGGTCCGTAGGTGTCAAAGGTCAAGTAGGAAAGGTCACGGCCATGCTATGAAGCCTGATTACCCAAATCAAACTTTATTTCCACAGTACAACGGATAACGACAAATATGAGAAGCATAATGCCGAAGGACAAAAAAAACAACACTATTATTCCAAAGAAAACGCTTCCACACTTTTTGTTTGTCGCAACAAAACATTCATAAACACAGCGGAAGACGCAGAATGGTAGTGTACGCAGATGGACAAAGGACCAAGAAAGCGATGAAAGTCTTGTCTGGGTTAGCATATTTATTATGAACAACTGTCATAAAAGCACGTGTTATGACATTACAAACAACAGACTTCATAAACATTATGTCAAGAGAAACATTAAAAATATAGAGAAACATTTCTATCTTATAAAAGCTAATAAAGACATCACATGTATTCATACAACATATCTAATCTTTCTCTTAATACCATTAGTAAATACAGTTCAAAGATATAACACATTTTCCACATGCGCATTTCTTCCTGATACGCTTCTTTGAGAAAACAAACAACAACTTCGTTCCCCCCACAAAGGGTAGGCGAAGAACATTGGGTCGTACAAATGATCTAGAAATGTTCACAAAGTGTTCACAAGTGTTCAAAAGTTCTTGTCTCTGAGCAAAATTCCTCCAACACATCACAGTCATCAGAAACGACACACGAAATCTCATTTGCCATCTGCTTGTCTTCAACGCAAGAATTCTCTCTTCTTCCGCAAGGATAGAATATCCTTCTTTTCAAGGAATGTGGTCGAAGCTGCTTGGTCATTAGCTAATTTATTGAGATTTTCCTCAGGCAGTCACACTCTGTTTTTTGTCCTTGGCATGTTTGGCCATGTGGATCTTCAAACGTGGCTTCTGTGCTGCAGAATAGTTGCACTGGTCACATTTGTGCGGCTTCAAAATAGCGTGTGTGGCCATGTGCTTCCTCAATGTACCCATTTCTGCTGCTGCATATCCGCAAACCTCACACTTGTAAGGCCTCTCACCAGTGTGTTTTGTCATGTGCCTCCTTAATGTTGCTTTGTTGGTTGTGAAATAGTCGCATTCCTCACATTGGAAAGGCTTCTCACCAGTGTGTTTAGTCATGTGGGCGTTCAAAGAGCACATATGTGCCGCCGCATAGCAACAAATGCCACATTTGTATGGCTTTTGGCCAGTGTGTGTGGCCATGTGGTACTTCAAACTCTGTTTAGTTGCTGCAGAATAGTCGCACAGCGTGCACTTGTGCGGCTTAGTGTTCGTGTGTTTAGCTATGATGTGGTTCTTTAGGTAAACATTTCGTGTTGCCGAATAATTACAGTAAGTGCACGGAAAAGGTCTCTCGCCAGTGTGCACTTCCAGGACGTGCTGTTTCAGGGCACCCCTCTGTGAAGCCGAATAGTCGCACTGGTCACACTGGAATGGTCTCTCACCAGTGTGGGTCCTGATGTGCGATGTCATCATATCTTTCCTTTTCGTTTCATACTCACAGTGCGGACAGCTGTGTTTCTTACGTTTTTCCTGACTTTCACTTTCACCAGCATGACCACGTTTATGGTCACGCCCGGTTGATGTAGAAGATGCTGGGTGTGGTCTCTCACCACTGTGGATCTTGAGTTGTTCTCCTGTCCCTCCGTTGTCAGTTTCCGGACAGCTGGGCTCCTCTCCTGACTCTAGATGCTCATCTTCAGTCGATTCCATCATCTGATTTTGGGCATGTCAAAAGGTTAATTATGGACAGGTATGAAGAAGAAAAGGTTTTAATGTCCTCTTTAATTTAGATCCTCGCCCATCGTGGGCCGGTCTAGGTGCGCTGTCCCCCCCCCCCCCCATATATCATGAATAAACAGAGGTTCAAACAAACAAACCATTCCAGCATGACCTGACTGACCTCTTGACCTCCATCTTTCTCATTAGAGGAAAACAAAGTTCTTTCTCACCTTAGCAGCGACTCTAGAAGTATAGATTCCACAGGAAGTTTGTCTTAGAGTTCTGAGGAGTCTGTGCTGCTCTGATTTGTAAGCCTCCGAACACCTTGAGACAGAGATCGGAGACACAGAAGACACCTCCAGACGCCACGCGTTCCTCCTGTCAGGGTAGCGGTCCCGAGATGTCAAAGGTCAGATAGTAAAGGTCACGTCAATTTTGAAGACTGATAACCCAACTAAAACTTATTTTCTACAGCGCACGTACGTTACTGAAGTTTCCGTCCTTGCAATTAGCCTTGGAGCAGTAACTTGCAAATAAACTTCCATTGATACAAGACTACAGTTAGAAGCAAAGTCCTAAAGGTAGGACAAGCTGGGATTCTAATCTTTTAGTATTTGTCCCAGACAAATCTTTTATAAACTCAGACGGTTAGTGTGTGCAGGTGGACAAAGGACGAAAAAAAAAGGACGACGGAAGTCCTGTGTTGGTTAGCAGGTCTATTGTGAACAGCCGTCCCGAAAACACTAAACGCCATAAGATTACAGACAAAAGATTACATAAAGATAGTATTAGAAGAAGAAACCTTGAAACATATGCAGAAAATTTCCTGTCGTAGAAAAGCTGACAAACATATCACCGTATCCCAGAGACGTCGACTGTGAAGTGGGCAAACGGGAGGTGTTTCCCGGGATTGACATGTTTCTGTAACAAAAGTTTCCTTTCATATTTATGTTACAGCTGCCTTGTGTATGTCTTAACATATCAAATCTCCACTTGAGTACTCATATATTACCCCACCCTTCTTGCTCTATCTCTTAGAATGCCAAAAATACCCAAGGTAAATAGATGTACCGAAACGAATGTAATAATATCTAATATCACTAGTAACTACACAACTGAATCTGAATCTACAGTTAAGATATAACCTGTTGTTCAGTGGGGTATCGCTAGGTGATCACAAAAGAACCAACAGAGAACTGAACAAGTGGTAACTTAGTACTTATCTAACATCTAACTTAAACTTAATATAACAAAGCAAATCAAAAGTGTGGAACTGAAACAGTATGAAAAAACTACACAAAATTGGTGTTTTCCTAACAAACAGACTACAACATACCGATACTACAAACTTTTGGGAATGACTGAAAATGCAAATGTGTCCACTTCCACGTGAGCTTCGGACACTCTCCATTTCACGTTTATGGTTCAGATACCGTACTCAAATAAATCTTGTCAGTTTTCACACGTCCCCAATCCTTACTGACACATCCATTTGCAAAACTACTTTGTTACATCCCCTTGGGAGGGCACATACAGAACAGATATAGTTCTAAAACGGTTTACAAAATGTCAGGAAGCAATCTCTAAGTACAATTGTATCATATGTCTAAATAGAAAACCCTCCAATACAACACAGTCATAAGAGGCTACACTAATTTGTTGGTAGCGTTTCTTCCAATGCAAAATCATCTTCAATGATCAAACAGTTCCGGATTCCAAGAAGACAAGGAATGTTGAGATTTTCGCCAGGCACTTAAACTTCGCTCTTGTCCTTGGCATGTCTGGCCATGTGCCTCTTCAAACTTGGCTTCTGTGCTGCAGAGTAGTCGCACTGGTCACATTTATAGGGCTTCACAACAGCGTGTGTGGCCATATGCTGCCTCAAGGTACGCTTCACTGCTGCCGCATAACCACAAACCTCACATATGTATGGCTTCTCACCGGTGTGTTTTGTCATGTGCCTCCGTAAGGTCGCTTTATTGGTTGTGAAATACTCGCATTCCTCGCATTGATAAGGTTTCTCACCGGTGTGTTTTATCATGTGATAAGCTAAGTTTGTTTTTCTGGTTGTGAAGTAGTCGCATTCCTCACATTGGAAATGCTTCTCACCGGTGTGTTTAGTCATGTGTTCTTTCAAAGAGGACATTTGTGTCGCCGCATAGTCACAAATTCCACATTTGTACGGCTTGGTGTTAGTGTGTTTGGCCATGATGTGGTTCGTTAAGCTAACATTCTGTGTTGTAGAATAATTGCAGTAAGCACACTGGTAAGGTCTCTCACCGGTGTGCACAGCCAGGACGTGCTGTTTCAGGTGCCCCTTCTGTGCAGCAGAATAGTCGCATTGGTCACACTTGTACGGTTTCTCACCAGTGTGGGTCCTGATGTGTTCTGTCATCACTGTTTTATTCATCGTTCCATACTCACAGTGAGGACAACTGTGTCTCTTTCGCTTCATTCTACTGCCACTTTTTTCACCAGCATGACCCCGTTTCGGGTTGCGCCTCCTTGATGTAGAAGATGCTTGTTGTGGTCTCTCACCAGTGTAGATCTCAAGATGTTGTTCTTCTTTCCCCCCGTTGTCAGTTTCTAGACAGCTCGGCTCCTCTCCTGACTCTATTTGCTCATCTTCAGTCGATTCCATCATCTAATTTTGAGCAAGTGAAAATTGTAAATATGTTATATGACATAGCAACCCCCGAATTGCCATGATTTCACCAAAAGTCCCCCAAGAAAAGTTTTGATGCCCTCCTTTATTTCGATCCTCGCTCAACTTGGGCCGGTCTAGGTGCTAAAGCTGAGCCCCCCCCCCCCCCCAACCCCCCACTGCCGCGTTTTTCTGAAACGGGAGGGCGCCCCTAGCAACGTGCGCTCTGTCACAGATAGACGTAGCAAACTAGAAACCAACAAAATAACCCAACCTGACTGACCTCTTGACCCCCATCTTACCCATTCGAAGAAAACAAAGTTCTTTCTCACCTTAGCAGCGACTCTAGAAGTCTGGATTCTACCAGAAGTTTGTCTTGGAGTTCTAAGAAGTCTGTGCTGCTCTGATTTGTAACCCTCCGAACGCCTTGAGACTGAGATCGGAGGCACAGATGACACTTCCAGACGCCACGCGTTCCTCCTGTCAGGATTGTGGTCCTTAGATGTCAAAGGTCAGATAGCAAAGGTCACGTCGATTTTTGTTGCCTGATTACCCAAATCAATTCATTTCTACACCGCACGTTTATTTATGAAGTTTACGTACTTGCAATTAGCCTTGAAGCACTAACTTGCAAATAAACTTTCATTGCTGATATGTCGGATATAAGGCTGCAGTTAGAAGCAGAGTGCTAAAGGTGCAAATTTGGATTCCAGACAAGACGCGTCTTTTACACGTTTCATTTGTCCCAGACAAAACCTGTATAAACTCAGAACGTTAGTGTGCGCAGATGGACAAAAGAGCAAAATAAAACGACTAAAGTCTTGGTTAGCAGATTTATTATGAACAACCACGAAAACACTTAACAGACAAAATATTAGATAAAGATGTTAGTAGAAACCTTAAACAATACAGGAAAAAATTGTCTGAAGCTGATTATGATATCACTGTATACAAGACACATTGACTGTGAAGGGAACAAATGGGAGGTGCCCCCTCCCCATCGACGTGTTTGCGTAACAAAAGTTTCCTTTAATCCTTATTTTCTAGCTACCTTGTGTATGTTTTAGCACATAAAATCTCCACTTGAATACTCATGTAGCCCTTCCCTTCTTGTTCTGCCTCTTTAATTCCCTAAAACAGTATACCCAAGTTAAATAGATGTGGAAACGAAGGTATCCGTACTACCTATCTGATATCATTAGAGTTAGAAACTAGTTAAGATATAACCTGTTGGTCAACTGGATGTCGCTAGGTGATCACAAAAGAACCAACAGAAGACCGAACAAGTGGCAACTTAGCATTTATCTAAAATCTAACTTAAACTTAATATAACAAAGCAAATCAAAATGTGTGGAATTAAAACAGTGGTTAAGGTGCCAAATAAACTACACAAAATATAATCAAAAACGCGTGTTTTCCTAACAAACATCTTATAACATACTTATACTTAAATGTAAACATATAAACTTTCACTAAACCATCGGACGCTCTCCATGTCACGTCCAGTTTACGGTACAGATCACGTACTTAGACAGATCTTGTCCTTTTGCACACGTCCCCAATCCTTCCTGACACATCTATTTGCAAAACCACGTGTTACATCCCCTTGGGAGGGCACATACAGAACATGCAGTTCGAAAAAGGTTTACAACATGTCCGAAAGCAATCTCTAAGTACAATTGTATCATATGTCTAAATAGAAAATCCTCCAATATAACACTATAATCAGAGGCTACACTCATTTGTTACTTGCTACTCTTCCAATGCAAAATCATCTTCAATGATCAAACAGTTCCGGATTCCAAGGAGAAGACGAGGAATGTTGAGATTTTCACCAGGCACTTAAACTTCGCTCTTGTCCTTGGCATGTTTGGCCATGTGCCTCTTCAAATGAGCATTCTGTGCTGCAGAGTAGTCGCACTGGTCACATTTGTAGGGTTTCACAACAGCGTGTGTGGCCATGTGCTTCCTTAGGTTACCCTTCAGTGCTGCCGCATAACCACAAACCTCACACACGTATGGCTTCTCACCGGTGTGCTTAGTCATGTGCCTCCTTAAGTTTGCTTTTCTGGTTGTGAAGTAGCCGCATTCCTCACATTGGAAAGGCTTCTCACCGGTGTGTTTTGTCATGTGATTAGCTAAGTTTGCTTTTCTGGTTGTGAAGTAGTCGCATTCTTCACATTGGTAAGGCTTCTCACCAGTGTGCTTGGTCATGTGTTCTTTCAAAGAGATCATTTGTGCCGCCGCATAGCCACAAATTCCACATTTGTATGGCTTTTCACCAGTGTGTGTGGCCATGTGCTGCTTCAAATTGCTGATTTTCACTGTAGAATAATCACAGATTTCACATTTGTGAGGTTTCTCCACAGTGTGGGTAGCCAGGTGGTACTTCAGACTCTGTTTAGTTACTGCAGAATGGTCGCACAGCGTGCACTTGTACGGCCTGGAATGAGTGTGTTTAGACATGATGTGGTTCTTTAGGTCAACATTTCGTGCTGCAGAATAATCACAGTAAGTACACGGGTAAGGTCTCTCACCGGTGTGCAGTGCCTGGACGTGCTGTTTCAGGGCACATTTCTGTGCGGCTGAATAGTCGCACTGATCACGCTTGAACGGTCTCTCACCAGTGTGGGTCCTGTGTGATGTCATCATTTGTTTTCTTGTCGTTTCAAACACACAGTGAGGACAGCTGTGTCTATTTCGCTTCTTTTTACTTTCACTTTCACCATCATGACCACGTTTCCGGTTGCGCCTCCTTGATGTAGAAGATGCTGGGTGTGGTCTCTCACCACTGTCAATCTCGATGTGCTGTTCTCCTGTCCCTCCGTTGTCAGTTTCCGGACAGCTGGACTCCTCTTCTGACTCTTGATGCTCCCCTTCTTCCATCAGCTAATTTTGAGCAACATTGTCAGTAGGGTTAATAAGCCAGTTCATAGTTTAAACTGCACATTCACAAGATACATTGTGGTTGATATGTCAAAGGTAAATGCCCCTAACTTATAAACGGCTCTTGTCTAGACCACGCTTTCTACACGTCTTTGCCTCATGGGCCTTCAACGTTAACATACCACCCACAATGCATCTTGCTTCGCATGAATAAGAAAATAAACCGTGAAGCGACTTATTATCAATGAAACGTTGAAGGCCTGGCGGCTGGGGCATTTTCAGTTACACTCTAACCAAAGTAGACTGTCCCTGGTTGTACACACACGTGCACACCAACCCAACCGACTGTAAACATAGGCTGTAGGCCTCGGAAGGAGAGTTTGTACTATATATACACCGAATATATACCGGGATATCGGGTGATAGGCTGGGCGGATCCCGAACTTACCCGAAAGCCTAATCTCCAAGCAGATCTACACGGGGCGCGAAAATCGTATATGCTAGACCCTCTCTGGCTGACTGGACCTTCTCTGGCTAGCATATACGATTTTCGCGCCCCGGGTAGATCTGCTTGGAGATTACCAAAAGCCAACGTCGCCCGAAGAGCGCCCGAAGGGCGCCCCACAGCGCCGCAGGCGCCAAGCGAATGTCTGTCTCGCATTGGACGACGGGGGGCCGTCGGGAGTATCTGCATAACTATGGGGCAGGATGTCTTACGCAACTGCTCAGCGGGGAAGACAAACTCGCTATTGTTTGAGTCCGCGGAGCTGAGGCCTACTGCCCATGCTGTTAACTGCCAAACGCCGTATGTACAGTATCCATCCGCCAACAGCTATCTCTGCGCCCCCTCCCCTTCTCTACCCTAATCCCCGTCGTGGTGCGCGTTTCCCCCGTAGCGGAAGGGTGGCCCTAAGAAAGTGCGCACTATCAGAGATAGACGTGGAAAACTAGAAACCAACAAAATAACGCACATCGATTCATCTGCTTGTCGAATTCATGCATGACCTGGCTGACCTCTTGACCCCCATCTTACTCATTAGAGGAAAACAAATTCTGTCTCACCTTAGCAGTGACTCTAGAAGTCCGGATTCCACAATAAGTCTGTCTTGGAGTTCTAAGGAGTCTGTGCTGCTCTGATTTGTAACCCTCCGAACACCTTGAGACTGAGATCGGAGGCACAGATGACACTTCCAGACGCCACGCGTTCCTCCTGTCAGGATAGCGGTCCTTAGGTGTCAAAGGTCAAGACGGAAAGGTCACGACGATGTTATGAAGCCTGATAACCCAAACCAGCCTTTTTTTACAGTACAACGGATAACGACTAATCTTAGAAGCATAGAGCCGGAGGACGGCAAAAACTGCATTTCAAAACAAGACGCTTCCATACTTTTTGTGTGTCGCAACCAAACATTCATAAACACAGCGGAATTAGTGTATGCAGATGAACAAGAGAGCAAAAAATCGACGAAAATCCTGTCTTGGTTAGCAGATTTAATATGAACAGCTGTCCCGAAAACGCTTAATATGTTATAAGATTACAAACAACAAATTATCATATGGATCATAATAGAAGAAGCTTCTAAAATATCTATCTACCGATCTATCTAGCCATCTATCTATCTATCTATCTATCTATCTATCTATCTATCTATCTATCTATCTATCTATCTATCTATCTATCATCTATTTGTCTATTCATCTGTCTATTTATCTATCTATCTATCTATTCATCTATCACATTATACTTTTTTTTACTTGATATAGAAAAGGAAATTCAAATATGTGGAATTCAAACGTTAACAAACTGAAATGTAAAACAGAAAATGACGGTTTCACAACAAATTTGCAAGTAATTATAATACTACAAACAACGTAGCTTTTTAAGAAAGACTGGAGTTGCAAAATGAAAAAAAAATTCAGGTAACTTTCAGACGATCTCAATTTCAGGTTCAGTTTACGGTGCAAATATCGTACTCAGATCAATCTAGCACGTTTGCTTACATGCACTACTCTTCCTGATGCAAAAAAAAGAAGAAGAAAAGTGTTACCCTGTGAGGGCACGTAAAGAACATAATAGGGTTCTATAAATGTTCACAAAATGTTCACAAGTTCAAAGTTCTTGTCTCTCTTAGCAAAAGTTCCTCCAACACATCACAGTCATCATAAGCAACACATGAAGTCTCTTCTGCCATCTGCTTGTGTTAAACACAAGGATCTTCTTCCCTTCCGCAAGGATAAGACATACCTTTTTCCAAGGCAAGGAATTTGGTCTAAGCTTCTTGGTCATTTGCTTATTTCTTAAGATTTTCTTCAGGCACTTAGACTCAGTCCTTAGCATGTTTGGCCATGTGGCTCTTCAGATTAACATTCTGTGCAGCAGAGTAGTCGTACTGGTCACATTTGTAGGGCATCACAACAGCGTGTGTGGCCATGTGGCGTATCAGGTTACCTTTCACTGCTGCCGCATAACCACAAACCTCGCACACGTATGGCTTCTCACCGGTGTGTACCCTCATGTGATGAGTCAAGTTTGCTTTGTTGGTTGTGAAATACTCGCATTCCTCACATTGGTAAGGCTTCTCACCGGTGTGTTTAGTCATGTGGTGTTTCAAAGAGGACATGTGTGCTGCCTCATAGCAACATATCTCGCATTTGTATGGTTTCTCACCAGTGTGCGTTTTAATGTGCCGCTTCAAGTTGTTGATAAACACTGTAGAATAGTCACAAACATGACACTTGTGTGGTTTGCTGGTACTGTGTGTGGCCACGTGCTCTTTCAAAATCTGCTTTCGCTGGGTGGCGAAAGGACACATCTCACACTTGTAAGGTTTCTCCCCACTGTGGGTACCCATGTGGTACTTTAAACTCTGTTTAGTTGCTGCAGAATAGTCGCACAGCGTGCACTTGTGCGGCTTGGAGTTGGTGTGTTTAGCCATGATGTGGTTGTTTAGGTAAACATTTCGTGTTGTAGAATAAGCACAGTAAGTGCAGTGGAAAGGTCTCTCATCAGTGTGCACAGCTAAGACATGCTGCTTCAGGGTGCTATTCAGTGATGCAGAATAGTCGCACTGGTCACACTTGTACGGTCTCTCACCAGTGTGCACAGCCAGGGCGTGTTGCTTCAGGGTGCTATTCAGTGCTGCAGAATAGTCGCACTGGTTACACTGGTACGGTTTCTCACCAGTGTGGGTCCTGATGTGTTTTGTCATCTCCGACTTATGCATTGTTTCATACTCACAGTGCGGACAGCTGTGTTTCTTTCCCCTTTTTCCACTTTCGCCACTTTCACTTTTGCCTGCATGACCACGTTTTTGGTTACACCCGGTGTGCCCAGCCAGGACGTGCTTTTTTAAGTTGCTCTTCTGTGCTGCAGAATAGTCGCACTGGTCACACTTGTACGGTTTCTCACCAGTGTGGGTCCTGATGTGTTTTGTCATCTCCGCTTTATGCATTGTTTCATACTCACAGTGCGGACAGCTGTGTTTTTTCCGCTTCTTTTTATTTTCACTTTTATCAGCAAGATCAGGGTTTCGTCCTCTTGATGTAGAAAACGTTTGGTGTGGCCTCTCACCACTGTAGTGGATCTCGAGTTGTTGCTCTCCTGTTCCTCCGTTGTCAGTTTCTGGACAGGTGGGCTCCTCTCCCGGCTCCAGATGCTGACCTTCAGTCGACTCCATCGTCTAATTTTAAAGAAAAGTCAATAAGGAGGCTCATAGTTTCAACTGCACATGCGGAGCAAAATGCATGGTGGGAAGTTATCTACCCTTCCACAGTTTAAAGCAGCCCTGAGCTGATGCGTGAATGCACCTACCTGGCCTCTGACCTCTACTGACCTAATTCTGTTTAACCTTTGGTCCAAGCGAGGGACTGCTCAAACAACACACTGGGAACAAACATGTAGAAAGTATTGCTGAGTTACCCGGCAACACAAGGTATACTAACAAAACAAATCAGAATTGATCAGCAGTAACTGAACTGTCACAGAGCAAGCCTGTAACACCGGTGTTTGGGAACCATGTAACAACTTGGTCTAGTGGCCAGCCAGGACTTGGGCTTCTTATCTTACGTGTCAACCCAACGTGTCTGTAACCAAAGTGTGCTCTCACCACACTAAGCAAACGGTTTACAGTTTGATGTGATGTTTATTCGAGATACCGCTGTCGATGACATACAACGGACTAACGAAGCTTACTCTTAGGCTCTACCAGCCTCCGTGGGTCGCTGGGAAAATAGTAGAAATTGGCCAAAATAGAGTCAATTGTATGAAGGGAGTCGGCTACGGAGATAGGCTGCGAATGAAACCCTCCATGGCCAAAGTCTCACGGCAAATATTCTCCCTATAGCCGGCGCGGTTAGTCTGGTAGAGATCAGCTTACTCTAGCGGATGGAACTTAACAACCAAGAACAATTAAGAAGACACAAATACCTGAAGTTGGCTGAACAGAAGTTGACTGACGGCGGTAATACTACTCTAAACCGGCGCTAAGACAGGACTACAGCTGGACGATCCTCGGCTCTGACTGACTTACCGACATCGTACCACGATCTTTATCACATTTCTGGGAGGCGGGGCTAGGCGTGGCCAGGCTGACGTCAGGACGCGCCCGTGTCACGTGCTCTCACCACGTGACCCCGGGCTGTCCTGCGCTAATATGACGCGTGTTACACCATAGTGGAAAGCACAATGGTTACACCAGGAACGGATTGGACTTTGATATTTGATTTGGCGCTCCGGATTTTATTTGTACCCATTGTAGTTTGCCCTCTTTTCCTCCTGCCAAACTGTAACACGTGCTGTGACTAATGTCTGTGCATATGTTATACTGGGCCCCAATGGAAATTCGCTACCATAGCTGTTTATGCCACCCAGGTGTCTCAAGGTGAAATAAATAAACTAGAAACGGAACATTTGCAAGCAAATGTATAATGTTTACCTTCACATGGTTTGGCCTTAGAGAAACTCATGCTGTTTATTCTACTCAAACACATTGATATACTGTAAATGTATTTACGTTCGCGTGTTTTTTATTTCGCGCTAAGGCGAAAATTGAGTGTTTGCGGTGGTTTTAAGTTTGCGACAGCGCTATAGTCACTATAGCTACAGTATTGGACAAAATGTTCGCGGTGGTTTTAAGTTCGCGGTGAAACGTCGCCGCGAAAACCGCGAACATAAAATCATCGCGAATATTTCTGCATTTACAGTACTTGTACATGGTGACCAGTCCCTCACTCAAGCTCTGTAATGTTTGTTGCTACATTATGTAATCGAACACTACGGTGTTTACCAGTAACCATGGCGACAGCCGGCTGGTTTAGGTCGTTGACCCTATTTGTGCGGAGAAGAAGAAGGGGAAGAAACTTGCTACATTATGTAATCGAACACTACGGTGTTTACCAGTAACCATGGCGACAGCCGGCTGATTTAGGTCTATCTGTGCCTGGGGAGAAGAAGAAGAGGAAACAGCAAAACAATATGTTTACCTTCTGTGAAGGTGCACATTTACCTTCAGTGAACTACGGTAAACATAATGAATTCATCTTTATCATTTCTCGAAGAAACTCCAAAGCTTTTTCTCACCTTACCCGCGACTCTGGAAGTCTAGATTCCTCAAGAAGTCTGTCTGGGCGTTCTAAGAATTCTGTCCTGCCCTGAGATGTAACTCTCTGGTGACCCCGAGACCGAAGTTCTCCAGATACGGACACTACTCCTTGTGCCAACACAACGCATATATCCAGTGAGATAAGGGGAGGGACCTGTTAATGGACCTGCGCACAAAGCCCGGTTTGAAGGTCCACGTTTTTTTTCTTGTTATTATTTTTGAGAATTTTTTCCTGGTGAAATCTTAGGTCAATTTTGGCCAGTTTTCAGGCAGGGGGACCAGACATGTGTTTAATTTTCAAATCCAGAAAGAAATTGTGACCTTTGACCTTTGTTGTGGTATAGAATTGCATCATTTGGGAGGGGATTTTCCTCTGCTTGACCAGTGATTCCCAGCTGCAGGGGGTAAGATCAGGGATTGTTTACGTTCAAACACGTCTAGCGCGTTAGAATGCAGGAGTCGAACCCCGGCTTTTTCAAAAAACGGCAACTAGACATGTTTAGCTGTCCAGTGGATGGAATGTTTTGGACATTGAAATACTGTTAAGTGTACTTTGAAGCCTGTTTTTGTTCCTTGTTTTGTATATATTCTGATGGAAGTCTGTTCAACTGGTCCCTCCCCATAACGGTCCTTAAGTGTCAAAGGTCAGAGTGGAAAGGTTGTGTTTGCGGTGCCATTTATATGTGTGTGTTGTTGGTGTGTTGGTATAGACAGCTAGCATGACTCGAGAAGGGGTGGAAGGATGTTTACAATATTTGGTAGGTGGGTAGCGGGCGGGAAACTGAAGATCAAGTTCGATATTGGGACTCCTAGCGACTTTCTAAGGTAGTGTAGCGGGAATTCGGGGGTTGATATCTCGTCTTCTGGACCTGCTGTGATGGTGATTTCTGGCGGATAGTAGCCACCTTTGCAGTAGCCTGGAATCCATCCTATTTAGCTTCCGGCCGCTACCCTAGCCTGCAGCGGAGCTTGGGTAGCGCAGCGGAGCTAGGGTACCGGCCGGAAGCTAAATAGGCTGGATTCCAGGCTACCTTTGAAGGCCTTCTTGTAAGGACTCACAGACAGCTCTAACATTAGACCAGCCCAAGTGTTTACCTTGCAATAACATATTTATTCATACATACAAAGCGAATATACAATACTCGTTAAACTCAAATTCGTGAATCTCAAACGAAGTCGTCAGTTTTCTCTGACGTTCGTGACTGTTCGGCATTTTCCGTCAAAGTCCGTGAACGGGATCTGATTCGGGACGCTTCGGCAATCTTCGTCAAAGTCCGTGAACGGCAACTGATTTGGGTCGCTTTGGCAATCTTCGTCAAAGTCCGTGAACGGCAACTGATTCGGGACGCTTCGGCAATCTTCGTCAAAGTCCATGAACGGCAACTGATTTGGGTCGCTTTGGCAATCTTCGTCAAAGTCCGTGAACGGCAACTAATTCGGGACGCTTCGGCAATCTTCGTCAAAGTTCGTCGTGCGTTTTCGGGCCGGAAAACTCCGAGTGCGAGATGAAGCCGTCGCGGTCTCGGTCCTCGTGCTGGAAGATTTCCCACAATACCTCAGTCATGTTCTTTCCGTCCGGGATCTCAAGACCCTCGGCCACCAACGTCTTCACGTAGCCTTGGACCTTTAAGGAGAGAAATTAAGACGTCAAGTGAGGATGAACTAGCTTGATGACAATAATAAAACGTACTCATTTATTTGCGTTCTTTCAACCAATATATTGGTTACTAGTAACATATCGGGTTAGGAATGTGGAAATAATCTTATAATAGAATAGATGTTTTAAGATACTAAGGAAAAAAGCAGTGCACACTGTGGTTTATCATACTAAAAACGAAGCAAATAAAGCTACCAATATATCATGCTGTTCTAAGTACAGAGCGCCCTCCCTCCTCCCTTGTCTCACCTCCACAACAGAAAGAAGCTTATCTCCGTCCTTGTCGATCTCCGCGAATGCGTCAGGAGCGGGGGGTGAGTCCAGTATATCCAACAGCTCAATGTTGAAGACCAGTGGCGACTCGTCCAACTGTTTACCTTGAATAAAGAAATATGAAATACTGTCAGATTCGCAAAAACATAAACGTCAATAACATGCAAATCTAAGCAGTGCAGCCAGTGACCTGTTTTTGACAGACATTGCTATGCAGTTCCATTTCTAAACGCCAGGTGGCGCGCGCAAGCAGTGCAGTCAGTGACCTGCACGTTACAGACATTGTCGTGCAGTTCTATTTTTGAACGCCAGGTGGCGCGCGTGAGCAGTGACCTACATTTTGACCGGCGAGGAAGACGAAACTTCTAGACCAGGCGGGGCGCCCAGGTCTCCTGCGGCGTCGGGAGTGGCACACGTGGCGCGAAGGGGAGGAAAAAACAACACCGCGAATCTCCAAGCAGATGTTAGGGAGGACGATGCTAACGTTTTGTGACTGCCAGGAAGAGAAGTTAAAAGGCTTCTCTGTCAGCCGTCCATTCAAAACGTGTCGCCTCAGAAAACATTACGATTTTCCACTCCGACATCTGTTTGGAGATTTCCAAAGAGTCGGACATGTCGGAAGGATCGTTCTCTATGGGCAGCGTGTGTTGCCTCTAATGTGTGTTATTAGCCTCGAAATTAGGACAGCGCTGTAGGCATTAAATGAAGATTGAGTGCATTACCAAAGGTAGCCTTGGAAACAGACTTCCTACCGAACAAGATTTGTGGGGGAAATCGACCACATATATATTAGACACCGAAGGAACACGGAATCAAATTCTTAGTCTTACTACTAAGAGCGACAAAGCATGGTTACAACTGCAGGCTCCGTTAAACGGGCGAAATGTGATCTTCACTGTGGACTGACTCTACTGGCTAATTAGTCCTTTTTCTGCCGAATTCTACGATTCATACGCCCGTAAGAGGGCCTGGTGGACTTTCAAGGAGGCTAGGTTACAATAACCTACAGTAAAACAGATGTTGGAATGCAAGATTCTCACGTTTTGTCTGATAGTCGAGTTTCAACACAGATCATCTTAGCTCCGGCGTCAGAATACGCCACAATCTTCCCTTCATACATCTGCTTGAAGACAAGGCTCCGGAAAGAAGCTTCCCAGCCAAAATATAGCCTGGATTCCAGACTGGGCCTACACACCAGTTCCTCGGCTAAAGGGGCAAAATATCCCAGGGAAATTTTCCCACAGCTAAGGGCCTGACTCGGTAGCCTGAGTGCCCGCCTTTTTAGCTTCCGTCCGCTACTTAAGCTCCGCTGCGCTACCCAAGCTTAGGTAGCGGACGGAAGCTAAAAAGGCTGGCACTCAGGCTACTGACTCGGGGGAAGCTATGGTAAAAGTTCCTCGGGGTCATGTTGGCTCTGGACCCGAGGAGCTGGCCTGGGCATTCCCTGGAAACAGTCTGCCACCCAGGCTAGCCACAACACTACAGGACTGAGTTACAGAATAACACGGTGCTGACACGATTTCACAAGGACCGTGCTTCGAACACGAAACATTGCAACACCGAAACCTCCGACCGTCCAAGAAACGATCTGGTTCCCTTCAAGACTGCCGGGCGTTTTTCTTCTCCTTTTGAGATTGTCACGTCTTCTTCAGTTGTTTGCTATCTTAAGATTCTCTTAAGGAGCCCTCCGCGAACTTCAGGTGTATGTAAGAAACTCAATATCGACTGCTTCTGTTTTTAGTGTGGTTTGAGGAAGCGCAAGGTCTGTGTAGGTATGTCGCGGCGGAAAGACGAATCTTTGTTTTGTCATTGTTGGAAGTCGGCGACCTGCCATGGACATGGTGACCGAAGACGCTATACATCTTATATGTTATCAGTTTGAAGGTACAACTTCTTTCAAGCTTGTATGGCAGGGGTATGCATATCGCGATGTTGATATCGATGAAGTTAGAATGACACATGCATTGCCATCACGTCAGTACTGAAGTACATGGATTCCGAATCCTTAAAAAATTGGTGATTTTTCTGCTTTATCAGCCTATTAGAAAGTAAATCTAGAACGGTATTTAGGCCCTCTGGATATGCAATAACTTTTGATTGTTTGATCATTTAAGCCAATGCATCTGAGTAATATACTACACTAGTATTGTCGTGGTACGCTGAGTGAGAGCCAGGGCCTGGTTCAAAGCCACATCTAGCGAAGGGATGTCTATCATGACGATGATGTCCATACGGAATTCCTCTGGATCCCATGCAAATCGTAATCTCAGTTGGGTACGATCTTTGCCATCGATAGATCTGCTTGGAGATTATGCAAGTCGTGCGGTTTCGGCAGCTCCCGAACCCAGCGGGGAACAAGTATCAAACCGTCCCGAGGAGCCAGCCCCACATTTGGGACGAGTTTGCACCGAGAGGTTCCCATTACCCGGTCGGTCCCCTGCGGACTCGGGACCGACGGCCTTGGGCGGGCCTTCCGTCGGTCGCAGGGGACCGTAGACTGTTTCCAGGGCTGGACTAGAGCCTGAGCTAGAACTACAGCCTACCAGGCCAACTCCTTGGCTTCTGGCCCAACAGAAGAAGGGCCGAAGACTAGCCTGCGTGCCAGACCCTAAATCTTAAATACATGTACTTCTATGGTCTTCTATCGTGTGATACCCTGTGTTTACACAAGCTCTGAGTCTCAGGCGGAGGTTAATGACCCCCACGTTGACCTAACCCAAGATTTAAGAGGGTCTTGGGGGCGGTATCCGTCGGGCCGGCCGCTAGGAGCGCTAGGCTATATCGTGTGATATCATAGAGATTCATTGGGGGTCTGGCATCCAGGCTAGTGTTAGGCCCTATAAGCTACTTGCCTCAGCTCATAACAAACATCTTCGGCCAAGGTGCCAAGGCATTTGCACACCCTGGAAACAGTCTGGCATCCAGGCTATGGGAACATACGCCAAACTACATCCCTTAAGTGTCAAATGGAACCGTCCTTTCTGTGTAGAGACCTACCTACCTGAGTGCAGGCCTGGTCCAAGGTACGCCATGTGGGAGGGGTGTGGAGGGATCATCAGTTCGCGCTTCTCCCCGACGCACATGTCCATCAGACCCTGGTCCCACCCCGGGATCATTTGGTCCCGTCCGACCACGAACTGGAGGGGCTGGTTTCGGTGGTAGCTGTAGGGAGAAAACAATTTTTTATCATATCGTAACAGCTTGTATTGCAGTGAACTACCATCTAACAAAACAAACAAAAAGATACATTGGCTCTATAGATATAAACGGATAATTTTATTTGGTCTTGATCACTCGCACTGAGTTGAGTTGAGTTTATTGACTGAGGATATTCATTCACCTTCCTCCTTTTTTAAGTCGATATTTTGTTTGGAAACAGGTATTATTTCACTTTCAAGTATTGAACAAGCAAAATGAAATCACTGAAAAAGCATTTGGGCCTTATTTCTTTCTTTCTATCTTTCTCTCTTTCCATATCATCCTCTCTTTCTGTTCCTCCCACTCTTGTTGTTGTAGAACTCTCATTTAATCTTTTCTTCTTCCAATCCCTTCTCATTCCTTCACTCCCTCATTCTCTCCTCTCTCACTAGTCCTTTTTTAGTCCTTATTGTAGCCTCTGTTTAGCCTCTACCAGGCTCCGCGGGATGGCTGCAAAAATAGTAGAAATTGGCCTAATAGAGTGAATAGTATGCCAAGGGAGTTAGCTGCGGAGAGAGGGTCCAATCTGCCATCCATCGAAATGGAACCTTACTGTATAGCGGACCTACCCTGTATAGCGAAGTACCGCGGCTGATTTCTACTATTTTCCCAACGATATGACGGAGCCTGGTAGAGGCTAGCCTCTGTTGATCTCTGGTCTCTATCAGTAGAGGATAAAGTAATGAAAGTGATGACGTGTTGATGATCTGTGCCAGCCGCCGTTTAGAGTCGCAGATTAACTGCTAATCCCCCATCCACAGATACACGCAATTATCCGTCCTTTATAACTTGTTATCGTCTCGAGTGGCACCGGACGGATTTACGGATTAGGAGGGGTGAGTCACCTCGCATGTTCTAGATTAGCGTTGTTGTTTTTTTCACAAACAAGCAAACAATCGTATTTAGTTTTTAAAATGCAAGGACAAGCTTAGTCTGGATGCGAGACTGTTTCCAGGATCTACACAGACCATCTCCTCGGCTCCAGAACCAACATAACCCCAATGAAATTTTATCCATAGGGTCCAACTCGAGGAGGGCTATGGTAAAATTTCCTTGGAGGCATGTTGGCTTAGCCTCTACCAGTCTCCGCGGGTCGCTGGGGAAATAGTAGAAATTGGCCAATTGAGTCAATTGTATGAAGGGAGTCGGCTACGGAGAGAGGGTCCAATAGGCTATCCCCCATGGCCAAAGTCCCCCGGCAAATGTTCTCTCTATTTCCGACGCGGTTAGTCTGGTAGAGACTATGTTGGCTCTGGAACACAGGAGTTGGTCTGTGTAGACCCTGGAAACAGACTGGCTTCCAGGCTATTTGCATGTGTAACAAATTAAGAAATAACAGTAACAGATTTGCAGTGCGTCCCGCTGATGTGGCAGACTGTGACGACTCCATGACTCAGTCCGACTTTCCCTAGCCTCCGATGCAGACTCCTCCCGGCTGTTTTCTTTTGCAAGTTTAAATACTGTTTTTATACTATCACATTTTTTTCTTCTTATTGCCTTCCCGACCAGCAATAAGAAGGAAAAAACGTAGTAGTATAAAAACAGTAACTTGCAAAAGAAAACAGCCGGGAGGAGTCTGCATCGGAGGTTAGACTTTCCCTAATCTCTACCAGACTATTAAACTACGCCCGGACCGTAGGAAGCCTGGTGGAGGCTAGAGTTTCCCGCCGTGAGCAGCCAAAAGGCACAGGCGATACTCATTACGGGTCCGGACCCAACATTCCGCCGTGCTGAACGGATATGGGGAGAAGTCCTTTACTGATACTTTCGTCCTCACAGGATTATATAAACAAACGTCAGTATGGATGGCGTATACAGGATCTCCGTTTGCCGATGTATCTATGTACTCTCCAAGCAGAGGAGTGGGTCCGGCAGGTTTTTGACGTGTTTTTAGGCGTTTTTGTCGGGCTTTCTACTTTGTCATGGTTCCTTTCTATCTTTAAACCATGACAAAGTAGAAAGCCCGACAAAAACGCCTAAAAACACGTCAAAAACCTGCCGGACCCACTCCTCTGCTTGGAGAGTAGTATCTATGTATCAATCCTTGTTCCTATCTATGTACATGTATTTGTCCATCCATCCATCCCTCTTTTTCTCTCTGTCTGGCTGTTTTTGTCCCTCTCTCCCTTTCTCTTCCTGTCTCCTTACCTTTCTTTCTCTCTATACCTACATGACCCATCCCATCTCACTCTATCTTTCTCTGCCTCTTTTTCTCCGGTCTCTCACTGTCTTTCTTTTTTATGTCTCTCTGTCTGTCTCTCTCTCTAGCCAAAAACCAAGAGCAATGCGCGCGGGGCTTCCGTTCATAAAAGCAAATCATTTATGTGACCTACTAACCTCCTAGAAGACCCACAGGTCGACAAATAAAAAGGAACAAAGCCAAAAATTCTTTCCAACATCTGCTTCGCGACCAAAACTCCTCAGAAGTCATGTCAACAGTCCTTGAGTCTAACCCAGTCATTTCTAAGAAAACGATTAGATCTATTTCGGTGCGAGTCGCAAATACAAAGCAGGTGCATATGTATCTTATTTAGGAACGTTGCCAGTTTAACGGCGTTGATAGAAGTTGTTCTAGACACAACAGGGTATGATGGATTTGGGAGGCTAGGTTAGGGGTTCACAGATACCAGCTATTCACTTTTGGCGGCACTCCGAAAGGTCAATGTGTAACAAAAACGTCAGTCACTACTAGAATAATATCTGGAGCTTTTAGAATTTCAGACATGAAACTCTAGGGAGCTTTTAGGTGCAAGCATCAGGCGTCGAACACATTTGAAGGCAAAATATAAAAGAACCCAACACACTTTCAAGAAGAGTAGGGGTGATTACTTAGATGAATACGCGAGCCATAGCGAAGCCGCATCGCACTACTGGCTAACGAATAAGCGTCATGCTTCGTCCTCAGTTTGAGGTTGCTCGCTTTACTTTATTTACCTACCTCCAGAACCCCCTCCACGCCCTCCCCGTGTACGTGCCGGTCCCCCCGGACGGCCCGCGATAAGCGCGCGGGTTAATTGTGCGCGGCCTCCCGAACATTTGGTTCGGATTTCCCCGCGGCGACGGGTCAGCACGGCACGGTCTTTAACTCGTAACGGCATCTGTCTGGGGAAAACACTGGAGACCGATACAGCTTCTCAACAACCGGACCTAATTCAATTTCAATAGTCAGACGAGATGAATTACAGTAACGTTAATCATCGTACAGCTTTTCAAGAACGAGACATCACCTAATTTCATTCAATTTGTTTTTTTTTATCAACCAGCGGCAGAAACATCAGATCTCTGGTCAGACGATTGAGCTTATCTGATAATCAACTCATCACGGAATCTGTCTTGGAAAAACACTGGAGTGTGATACAGCTTTTCAAACAATCAGACTTCACCTAATTCCATTTGGTTCTTATTCACCAGCAGCAGAAACATCAGATCTCTGGTCAGACAAGATGAGGTTATCTTAAACTCATCACGGAATCTGTCGGGGGAAAACACGGGAGGCTGAAACAGCTTTTCAACAACTTTGCTGGACTTTATCAGTGTGGGTACCTACTAAATAGCCTGATCAAATAGACTACGAAATCTATTCTATTTCGAATTCTGTTCTATTTCGAATTCTGTTCTATTTCGAAACCGATTCTGTTTCGAATTCTATTCTGTTTCGAATTCTGTTCTATTTCGAATTCTATTTTTTTCCGAATTCTATTCTATTTCGAATTCTATTTTATTCCGAATTCTATTTCATTCCGACTTCTATTCTATTCCACTCTACCCTAGTAGTCGAAAAGACTGACGCAAAATATCCTAGAGGAGATGCTGGCCCTGGAACCGAAGAGCTTGTAAGTTGTAAGAGCCCTGAGAACAGTCCGGATTCCAGGCTAAGTCTATCCAACGCTACTATTTCAAGCATGTGAGTTAAAAACTGGTCTGGTTTTGGATAAGCGATTTTTAAGTGCCACCTGTGACTCTGAATACAGGTTAACGTCCAGTTAGAAATGTCTGTAGGTTTTACCAGAATCTACCAGTAGCACCGCTATCGGGGTAACGACTCCCCACTGCTAAATAACTTCGGGGCATGCTGGCCCTAAAGCCACAGAGCGTGTATAGACCCTGGCAAAAGTCTGAATTCTATCAAAACGCAACTATTCTGAGCATGTGAGTTGGAAACTGGTCTGGTTTTGGATAAGCGATTTTTAAGTGCCACGTGTGGCTCTGAATACAGGTTAACGTCCAGTTAGAGATATCTGTGAGTTTTACTAGCAGCTATCCTATCGGTGTTTACGACTCCCAACTGCAAAATAACTTCGGGGTTATGTTGACCCTGGAGCCCAAGAGCTTGTATAGATCTTGGCAAAAGTCTGGCTTCATGGCTAATGTCTATCCAAACGCTACTATCCCGAGCGTGTAAAGGGAAACTGGTGTGGTTTCCGACGACCGCTAGAAATGTCTGTACAGAAGGTTTTATTTAACAGTTGCGCCGCTATCGTATTTTTACGACTCCCTACTGTAAGTCTTGGATAACTGAATCGTAAAACATCATATACGATAACCAGGCTACATATCAACCAGGGATACCACCAAGGTTACAATAGGCTGGCTCAGTGCGTGGACACTGTTGTCATGGCTATAGAACACCTTGCTGTTGCTTTTATACTTAGCAATTGTAGTGCGAGGCTTGTGTTTTTTTCTACACGTGTAACGTTACTTCTGCAAAGCGCTCTCTCTCCCTCTCTCTTATTCTCTCTCTCACACCCCCTCTCTCATTCTCTAGCTCTCTTTCTATCTCTTGTTCTCTTTCCATCCATGATCTATCACTGTCTCTCACTCTCTCTTTCTCTCTCTCTCTCCCAATCTCTGATCTCCCTCTCTTACTCTCTCAATGTCTCTCAGTGTCTAGAAAGACGTACAAAATTGCCGAAAAGGTAAGCGACCCTACATCTGCTTGGCGATAACAGGGAGGGCCTGGCGGTGAAAATTGATGTCTTTCCGTCACGGTTAGCTGTGAAGGCGGGAAGACTTGTCATCACAGGAAACAATTTCTTAGACAGCTCGTATCAAGGGAACTCGTCTAGAAGGAGGGAGTAGGAGCCTTGGGACGTAAGAAAGAGCCTAGAACTTGACTTTGAGGCCATCTGGTCAAGGTTAAGGCGACGAAAACGTCTTCACCTTGGGTGACCTTGTCGACCGTGAACGGATTTAGTCCCAAGGAGCCTCAAGACAAACACGCCGTCTTGACAGGAGGTCCTGTACTTCGTGACTTGACATTCGTCAAGGTCAAGTGTGAAGCAAGTGCACAAGGAGAGGTCGCTGACTCCTTGAGCTTACAAGCTGCTATTTATGTCTCCTCGGATCAAACAAGAACGCGGAGCTGTCAGAAAGGAAGCCGTATTGGGAGCGGGGAGTAGAAAGTGTTTACGGTTTGAAAGTAGGGTTATCTTTGATGAGAGATATTGAGAGTGTTCAAAAGCAGGGGAGAGTACATTCTTCAAGCAGAAGCATCTTGGCTTTTAATTTAACTGCGAGAGTTTGAAAAGTACAAAAAAGGCTGAAGAAAAAGACTCGAATGTTTAAATCTTGATTAATAATTAAGAAGAAGAACATAACAAGTTAACAATTGCTGTGATACAGTTTGGGATTAAGCGCGTCGAGTTAGAGAGAGTGAACATGGAATTCGAGATATTTTTAGGTCAGGAGTGTGCATGTGTTCCCCTTCTGTTTTGTGTGAACTTTCTCTTGAAGTCAGGAAGTCAGCTACGCAAAATGTGACCATCTCGATACGAATACTGGGAATAAAAAGGCTTTCCCTACAAATCACAGTAAATCAAAATAGCTCTGCTGTGCCTAACAGAAAATGTCCATTATTGTAAATAAATAAATTCACAATCTTGGTGCCATCCTAGTTAGTTTTAATACCGGGGCTCCCATATCCTCCTCTAACATAGGGCTCTAGGGGAGTTGAGAGCAGGATGGTAGCCCCTACGATGTTCTGACTAGGATGGCACACAGGCAAAATATAAAAGACTTACAGACCCCCTTCGCTATTTCCGGAGATACCTCTGTCCAAAGCTCGCTTCATGTGTACCAGCTTAGGTCACATTCCCACGTGCTCACAGTGTGACATGTACAGTATCAGTCTACATCTATCTGTATGTTCGCCACATTTGTAAGCGATATAGAAAAGGGGGGCGTTTCATTGATTACTAGTACCGAGGAGAGGGGTATTTCATTAGATATCAAAGGGCGTGAGATAGCTGTGGCAACAACAATCCAGAATATTTCTCTGTCGTTGACATAAAGTTGTTTTTTTCACCACTTTATTCACCTCCACCCATTTTTACAACCAAGAAGAAAATCATAAGATCATACTAAAATTGGAGCAATACTTGAATGTCGTCGACATAAAGTAACAAAGCTACATAAGTTGAGTAGTGTTACAAACGTGAAGTCGAATTCTACATTTCTGTAAAAGAGAAAAATAACATTAGTTTCTCCTACCTTGAGTCGAACACCCTGCCGTCCGTTGACCCCAGTGACCCCATGAAGTGGACCGACAGCAGATCCCCCTCCTTGGTGACCCTGTCGCACGTGTACGGGCGGGACACCACGCGCACGCGCATGCCCATGGGAGCCTCCACGTTGGTCACGAGAACGGGGAAGCCCAGCACGCCCAGGAAGATCGTTCCCAGGATGGCCAGGAAGCTGCGCATGCCCGATGACGTCATCAAGCTCATCTTCTTGTCTGTTTCCATCTTCAGATTCTGCATCACTTTTGGAAGAAAATCAGCTGTCCCTAGTATCAAACTCTTTGTTTTCCTAGAAAGCTTTGCTCAATAAGCGAAAATAAATCTCCCAATCTTTCTTCACAGCAAGTTTCAAATTCCGTGCGTCTGCCAATTAATTACAAAGCGGCTAAAAGCTTTATCCAAAGCGCGGCGTACAAAGTTTTCAACTTCTCTGTCGGCGCGTTTGGGCAGCTGAAAGCCTGCTTTTATCCTCGGGGAAGAAAACTCCGACACGGTCCTGCCAAATTGGAAAACCCAACTTCGGAAATTAACCAGGACGTTTCAATTGACCGTACGGGAAAGTCTGGAAGTTTGACGTTCCGGGTGTGAATTGAGAGACCGGAAGCTCGATCCAACAACAGTTCTAGTCAAAATTACTCCCCTAGACGGACAACTTAGCAACAAATAAAACGTATACTACAGATAGCCCGTATCTAGGATTCCGGCCGTTAAAAAAGGAAATACTGTAGTTACAAAATACGGCCTTTGCTTGTTCCGCAGTTCACACCTCTCGCAATCCGGCAAGTTCGTGTTGAAAGAAAGTCTCGGAGTTTGACGTCCAGGGTCTGAACTGTTTGAGCGGAAGTTTGACCCAACAACAGAGGGGAACAGACCGTCTCCGATGCCGTAACCAGTCCCAAATGTGGGACGGAGAGACGGATATGTCCGGCCAGCTGGCCTGGTGTCAGGATGGCCGGCACGGTGTGAGAAAAACTCGCCCAACTGCAACAACACGACCACAACCCCGCACAGACGGTCCTTTGTCGTCGGAAACAACTTTGTCTTCCTTCCAATCCGCTGTCCTCACTGCTCCACCTACGAACAGACCAACAGACGAACGCACGGTGACGATCGAGCAACTTGTTTTGGTGAAGACCTACGACCGGCCGGCTTCCACTAGTCCTCAGGCGGTGAATATAATCCTCAAGTCGCTCAGCTAGTCCAGGTTGCGATGTAATGATCACAAGTCCGGTTTTGTCCCAGTTCTTGTCGAAAAGATGTTGTTGGATGGGCAGCTTGGCAACAAATAAAACGTATGCTATAGATAGCCAGGCCTCTAGAATTCAAGCCGTAAAAAAGGAAATAGTCACAAAATCCGGCCTGGGCTCCAGGCTTGCTCCGTTGGGATTGTAGCTCAATCCTCCAAGATCACACCTCACGCAAACCTGCTGGTTATGTCCCAGTTCTTGCCGCGATGACTGTTGAAAAAGTAAAATCCCATTTGTCAACAAGCCGCCCGCCGCTGTGACGACGCGAATCGATCTCTTGTCTCTTCTCGGCTATCTGTCCACAGTGTGCTTCCAATAAAACGACCCCCTCTAGCTGACCGCGGACTGGAACAAATAGAACCCGTACAGCTGAGTCCTGATCGCTAGGAATAGTGATGTTTTCACCGCCAGGAAGCGACCATTAAAGTATTTAAGAAGACACACGAACGCGCGAACGTGTGGACCGACGTGTCCGGCTCGAGCCCGTCAGGTCTGACCCCCGGGTGTCGGTTGCACGGCTTGCGGGAGCAGGCTGCGGTGGCGCCGAGGGAAGCGGTTGGTTGGACACGGGCCAAGCAGGCTGAGTGCTGAGGGCCGGCTTTAACTGGGGGCTCGCTTGGGAGATGTAGGGACCCTCGATACGAACACCAGTGGAGGTTTCAAATCGTATCAAACGAAGGAGGTTATATATTCTTAAGCACTGGCTCTGTCGTGAACAAGATCGTTTTCAAAAGGGATGCTTGGAAAAGAACAAAGATATCTCCTTTTATTCGGTACGCCCGCTACGCCTTCTGTTTCATGAGGCAGACGTTGTCGCCGGAAACCTCCTTATAGAGCCTCTTGATGACCGCGTGGTACACTTCTGTTTCTTGTTTGGGGTTTTCCGGTCAAAGGGCAAATTAGAATCGTCTGCAGTTATATCTACAGTCGCAGGGGGTCACTGCTGTAGGGTCCGTTGTACTGTAGAAATGAAGTTTGGGTAATCAGGCTGTTGAGATCACTGTGATCTTTCACCTCTGACCCTTGACACCTACGGCCGTTATTCTGACAGGAAGACCACATAGCGCCTCGAAGTGTCACAATTTGTGCCTCCATTCTCAGCCTCAGAGTCATCAGAGAGTTTCAAATTAGGACTAGACAGACTTCTTAGAACGCCAAGACAAACTTCGTGTGGAATCTAGACTTCCGGAGTCGCGGCTAAGGTGAGAAAGAACTTTTGTTTTCCTTGGAATACTAAAGATGGAGGTCAGAAGGTCACGGGTCAGGCACGCCATGCAGGAATTCCAACATTCTCCAAGCAGATGAGTCGATCGGGGGTGTTTTGTTGGTTTCTGCTTCTCTACATCTATCTGTAATAGTGTGCACTTTGTTTGCGCCACCCCCGCTACGGTGAAAGCGCGCACCGTGTGAGAATTTTTGGCAGGGGGAGGGGGGCGGAGAGACAGCTGTTGGCGGAATGATACAGTACATACAGTGTGTGGCGGTTTACAGTGTACGAAGTTTGTGTATGCTTCAATCAGGAACCGGCTACTTTGGCTCAACAGTCATTTTATTTAACGTAGTCATTTTAAACTTCTGTGTTAAACTTGCATGATATGGCAGCCAGTCCCATACTAGACCCATACTACCGTGCTTTGGCCAGGCTCTCCTCGGAGCAAATGGGACTTTCCGCCGCCGGAGTTTTCCTTTGCACCCGGTACGGTAAACAACCACCAGGTGCAAAAGATAACCTAGCCTTCAGAGATCTCCGCCTGTCCTGAAGAAACCGTGACCAAAGATAGCCTGACCTAACGACCACGGAAGTTGACGGTCCCTGACCATTCTTCATGTATCGCTAGGGGGCTTCAACTTCAACAAATTACCCACAACGCATCAGTTCTTTACATTGTGCATGTGCACTTCAAACCGTGATATACCTTACTGACAATGTTTTTCAACTATTAGATGATGGTATCGACTGAAGAGGAGCATCAAGAGTCAGGACAGGACCCCAGCTGTCCAGAAACTGACAACGGAGGTGAAAGTGAAAGTGACGAAGAGCAGGGCATGACAGGTGACAGTGAGAGTGAAAGTGTGGAGAAGCGGAAGAGACTCAACTGCCCGCATTGTGAGTATGAAACGGAACACAAGCAGATGATGACGAAACACATGAGGTCCCACAGAACATACCAGTGTGACCAGTGCGACTATTCGGCAGCACGAAGGGAGCGACTAAAAAATCACATGCTTGTACACACCGGTGAGAGACCTTACCACTGCGGCCACTGCAACTTTTCATCGGCAAGGAAAGACGGTCTATTTAGCCACGTAAGGGCAGTGCACAATGGTGAAAGACCTCACCAGTGCACTTACTGTGATTATTCTGCAGCACAAAATGCTCAACTCAAGGACCACATCATGGCAAAGCACACCAACACTAAGCCGCACAAGTGCACGCTGTGCGACTATTCCGCAGTCACCAAAAAGAGTTTAAAGTTTCACATGGCTACCCACACTGGGGAAAAACCATTCAAGTGTGAGATTTGTCCTTTCGCCACCCATCGAAAGACAACTTTAAAAATGCACGTGGCCACCCACAGTGCCGACAAACCATACAAGTGTGAAGTCTGTGACTATTCTGCAGCCCAAAAGGCAGCTTTGAAAATACACATGGCCAAACACACAGAACCTAAGATTAAAGTTAAAAAGGAGCCGAAGAAACACAGCTGTCCACACTGTGAGTATGAAACAACGCAAAAAGCATCAATGGCTCTACACATCCGGACCCACACTGGCGAGAGACCGTTCAAGTGTGACCAGTGCGACTATTGTGCTGCACAGAAGGCGCGACTGCAACGCCACATGGCTAAACACAACGGGGAGAGAGCTTACCACTGCGGCCACTGTGACTTCTCTGCGGCGAGGAAAGACGGTCTTTTCAGCCACGTTAGGGCGGTGCATGGTGGTGATAGACCTTACCAGTGCACTTACTGTGATTATTCTGCAACACAGAATGTTAACCTGAAGAACCACATCATGGCTAAACACACCAACACTAAACCGCACAAGTGCACACGGTGCGACTATTCTGCCGTAACCAAAAAGAGTTTAAATATTCACATGGCTACCCACACTGGCGAGAAACCATTCAAGTGTGATATGTGTTCTTACGCCACCCACCTAAAGTTATATTTGAAAAAGCACATGACCACCCACACTGGTGAGAAACCATTTAAATGCCAAGTCTGTGACTATTCTAGTGCACTAAAGTCAACTTTAAAAACTCACATGGCCACTCACACTGGCGAGAAGCCGTACAAATGTGAAATGTGTGATTATTCAGCTGTGAGCAAGTCTTCTTTAAAACTGCACATGGCCAACCACACTGGGGAGAAACCCTTCCAATGTGAACACTGTGACTATTCCACCGTGCACAAAAACAATATGAAGCGACACATGGCCAGACACACTGGTGAGAATCCGCTCAAATGTGAACTGTGTGACTATTCTACGGCAGAGAGTAGCCATTTGAAGCGGCACATTGCCACGCACACTGGCGAAAAGCCGTACAAGTGTGAACTTTGTGACTATGCATCGATAGAAAAACACTATTTGAGAGACCACATGACAAAACACACCGGTGAGAAGCCTTTCCAATGTGAGGAATGCGAGTATTTCACAACCAAGAAAGCACACTTAACGAAGCACATGAGAGCACACACCGGTGAGAAGCCCTACAAGTGTGATGTTTGTGGTTATGCGGCAGCAGTGAAGGGTACCTTGAGGCAGCACATGGCCACACACGCTGTTGTGAAGCCCTACAAATGTGACCAGTGCGACTACTCTGCAGCACAGAATGCTCATTTGAAGAGCCACATGGCCAAACATGCCAAAGAAAAAAGCACAGCATAAGTGTCTGACGAAAATCTCAACATTATCTGTGAAAAATGAACTGTTTGATCATTGACGATGATCTTTGCAATGAACGAAGAGAAGAAATTACAAATGAGACTTCGATTTGTGCTTCTGGTGACAGCGTTATACTGAAGGAACTTTTAGTCAGAAAATACGACCTTTGCACTTTTAGGTTGGTTGCGGAAATGTTGTAAACCTTTTCAGAACTGTATGTTCTGTATGTTCAAGGGGGTCCAACAAAGTGGTTTACCAAGGGATGTGTCAGGAAAGGTAGGGGACGTATGCAAACGGACGATATTGATTTGAGCACGTAATCTGCAACGTAAACTGAACCTGAATTTGAGAGATTATGGTTACATG